>NC_083403.1:77540899-78165899 GCF_020745735.1 Hemiscyllium ocellatum
TTGAGCATAGAAGTGCTTCCCAACATCTCTCCTGAATGGTCTTGCCCTAATTCTCAATCTATGCCTCCAGTTTGAAAGCAGTGGAAAAGGTTTATCTTTATTGAACCTGTCTTTTCCTGTTAGTGTCTTGAAGACTTCAAACAGACCGCCTCTTCACCATCTGAATTCTGCATAAAACAAGCCTAATTTGTATAATCTCTCCTTAATCCAGATATGGACTAAGGTGTGATACCCACATCTGCTCACAATATTCTAAGTGGGGTGTTACCAGGATGTTGTAAAACTGCAGCATAACTTCTGCCTCCTTGAACTCCAGTCCTCTAGGTATAAAGAGCAGCTTTCTTGATTATTCCACATCTATTTGTGATATTTTAAAGACCTTTGCACCCAAACCTCCAAGTCTCTTTTGACATCCAATATATTTGACTTCATACCATCTTTTTCAAACGTTCTATCTTTTTCAATCCAAAATGTGCAACCTCACATTTGTTTACATTGAATTCTATCTGCCGCAGTTTTACCCATTCACTTTGTCTATCAATATCCCTTTATAATTTTATGCTATCATTTACACTGTCTGCAATGCCACCTAATTATGATCCATTAGTCCAGATAGAAATATATAATATAGGAAGCTCAAAACCAGGCTGACACATATGAGAAAGTTCAATCCCACTAACAAATTCCAGTAACGTTGAAACTGACTTTTTAAAACCTCTGTCCTTGTGTATTGTTAAAAAGGAAACAAAAACACGAGAGATGCTTGCAGTTTGGGAGAGGAAGCTTGCTGTTGAGCAGGTGGGTGTCACCCTTTTGTTATCTTTGTGGTCTCAAGATTAGTCCGAACTCTTCCCAGCCTTTGAAAGGCTGTTATTTGAATTTCTGTTCATATCTGTCGGTGTAACCTTCTGTGGGTCTCTCTCACCTCTCAGGCAGGTGCAACTAATTTCATTTGGGATTATGTTCAGCATGGGCTGGTCGAACCAAAGGGTCTGTTTCCACGCTGCATGACTCTGTGACTCCATATCTGTAACCAGTTTTGGCTGCACCAAACTTATTTTTTTTTAAATATTGTATTAAAATTTAAAATTTCAACAGGGCTTTGAGATCCTGACCTGCAGTCATGATACACAAGTTTCACTTTGGGTATTAAATACAAGCACACCAGGGCAAATGAAATGTGCAATGCTCATAGCTAACTATGAATGAAAAAGTTTTTAATTTTCTGTTCACAACATAAAGAAGTAATATTATAAACTAAACCAATTATAAATTTAATTTGGGTTACAAAGTTCGTCCTCATAAAACTACATAATAATCTCGACAATGTATGTTATGCTGCTGATAGATGAAAACTGTTAACTGATGCAATATTGGATATTAATTTTTTGCTTTATAATTTTGGCAGAGGGTTGCCTATTTATACACCGAGCTGGAATTTGATGAATGTTATGCCAGCAAAACAGAAGAGGACCCATCGAATTGACCCCAATGTGGTGTACCAAGAATACTTTTAAGTCTAAAATAGTTTGATTGATTAGTTTGGTTTCAATTCAGATTATCCATGGTATCTAACATTGTGAGGGAGCTAATTACATTATCCCTGACATAGCTAATTAAAGTCACATTAGTTCATCATTTTTGCGTTTTACTTAGCCATTAGAAAATGGGAGCTTTTCTACATTTCATCAACTTGTCGCTGTATCCTGATCTGGAGTTTAATGATCATCTGGATTTGGGTATGCAAGCAATCCAAAAAGAAGCCAATCTAGGGAGAAGGATCACCAATCTGAAGTCTTCCATTATACTTGGTTCTCGCTTCAAAGACGCTGAACATTTCCAACACATTTTTTATTTTGAATTTCCAACATTATGATGTTTTTGCATTGTAATGCAAAGCATCTAAGTATCACCTTTTGTAACCTCGTTTGCATTAAAGGGAACAAAGTTCTTTTAAAATGCATAATTACAGGCAATGGTTAACACCAAGCACGTGGTTTAAAAGATACTTACACTGAAATAATTGTTGAATTCATCTCTGAAAATGCAGCAACTTCACGCAATTAATTTAAATGATGAAGCAAAATGATGCCATTTTAGCAAGGATGGCACAACGCTGACAATAACTATTGTATTTGCAGCCATATTTACAAATCTGCCATTCACCAGAGGTTGCAGTGACAATTAGGAGAGCTCCATTATTTTAACACTAATTTCCATGGACAATTCTGGCCCAGTGTAGCAGGCAGGGATCCATTTAAGCTTTAAATCACTTTTTTTTCAGTTTCAGTAGAAGTGGAGGAGAACAACATTTAATATGATGTAATATAGATGACAAGAAAAGTGTCATGTTATGCCACTTCCTTCATTTTAGCAATACCTGCATGTTCAGCATTGCCAGGATTCCTGAATGAGATTTAAAATGAATTGATGGTTTCCCAAAGGCATTTGGCATGCAAAACTTTGGTTCTATATTTCTTTAATTGCAGACGTTTACTAGAGTGGAATTTCACCTGAGCAAAGCATCATGTCAACACTCTGCAGAAGAATTAGTTCTTTATATATTTGAGATATAAACTGCAGTTTCAAATATTGTCATTGTATGGACAGAAATTCCAATTCACTAAAAGTCTATCCAGGAAGAATTTCTCAGCTGATAACTATCATCTGGAACACAAAGATGCATATGCTTCTAGAAGAATTCTTTCCTAACCTCAGCAGGAGGAATACAAATCAATTGCTATTGCACATTCACGGTGAGACAGAGAGACACATGAGGTATTCAGTCAATGCCTTCCTCTGTTTATCTAATGGAGGTATTTAACGACCTGCTCAAATCACGGCCATTGATACCACACTATGTGTTTTTGACAGGTCTTGCTACTTGTACTCCTCTGTGCAGAGCTCACTCTAAGCAGCCATGCTGAGGAAATTAAGATTTCTTTCATTCGTTTCTGCGAAGTGGACATTACTGAATAGTTGAAAATGTGTTGCTGGTTAAAGCACAGCAGGTCAGGCAGCATCCAAGGAATAGGAAATTTGACGTTTTGGGCACAAGCCCTTCATCAGGAAGGAAACTGAATTACTGAATAGACCAGCATTTATTGACTATCTAGAAATGTCATGGAGAAGGTGGTAGTTAGTTGCCTACTTGAACTGCTGCAGTTGTCAAGGGGTCTGTACACTCACAGTGAAGGCAGTTTCAGGATTTTAGCCCGGATGACAATGAAGGAATGGCAATTTGGGGTGAATGAGAATGGTGTGTGGCTTGGAGACGAAAATTCAGATGATAGTGCTCCCATGTAGCTGCTATCCTCGGTCTTCGAGGTTTAACATTCTCAACTTTGAGGATGGCACTGCGGCCCAGTGGTTAGCATTACTGCCTCACAGCACCAGGGATCCAGGTTCAATCCCATCCTTGATGTCCATCTGTGTGGAGCTTGCACATTCTCCCTGTATCTAATTGGATGTCCTCTGGTCCTCCCGTTGACCAACAATGTGCAGGTTAGGTGGATTGGCAATACTAAATTGCCCCATAGTATCCAGGGATGTGTAGGTTAGATGGATTATCGATGGGGAGTGCAGGGATGGGGGTAAGAGGTACGTCTGGGTGGGATGGTCTTCAAAGATCAGTATGGATTTGGTAGGCCGAATGACCTTCCTCCACACAGTGAAAGTCCTATGTATTGTTCCATTATGCAGTCCATGGAAGTGACCCTTTGTTTTAAAGCCGTCTGTTTGCTGTCTTTTTTCAGGCAACGCATTGTAATTAATAATGGCATTTTCTCCTAACAAATGCATTTGTCTAGGTCGTTCAGTTACACATCCAGTTACCAGGATGTCAAGTGAGCATAACACACCTTATTTGATGTTGAATTATCATTAAATTGAAGGGCAGTAGAATGCGATGGCACTGGCCTGTGATCACTGACCAAGAGTTGACTTGGAGCTTGATTGAAATTTGGCATGCAACATACTTCAGTAACATTGTAGGGATGGGAGACACATTCTGCTCCTATAAACTAGAAACAGTGCCAATGGATGATGTTTTATAATAGGAATTTTCCAGGAGACAGAACCAACAATTCAGTTTATTACAGGCAGTACAAATGATTATGAAGATTCTGAAGATCTGTTTAAGAGAGTGCTACAGTAGAGTGTTACAAGTAAGAATAGGAGTATTGTAAGCTCAGAGCATTACTTGATGTTTGTGAAAAGCAATCCTACAAAACTATCAACAAATAAAGGCTGAAATGTTTATCTTGAGTCAAAACAAAATAAAGCGAACTGAAATTTGTAGTAGACATGATCGGCGATGATACGTAAATATAGCAACAGCAAACACAACTCAAAGGCCAGCACCTCCTAAAAATGCTGAAACCTGACATACTGTGTAATGTGATAGAATTTGTGATTCAAATACAGTGTGCAATTTGTCTATTTTTTTGAGAAATAATTATGCTGAGTTTCTGATCTTAAATCCTAATTTTGAGAATATATTATCGACAAAAAAAATTCCAATTAATTTCGATCTGGTAGTTGGAAGATTTTATAATGCATTTCAACATTCTTGTCCTGTAAGACAATCACAGACATGTTTAACAGATGCTCAGCCTTTGCTTGTGTAAAAGTGGCTGAAACATGTACAGCATTTAGTTTTGTAACAACATGCAGTTCCAGAATGTATGAACGATCAACCTCTGAAATAATGGAAAATACTTTTTTAGAAAGCTTTGGATCATTGATCAGCAGTCATTACCCACAGCAGCTGAAACCTTTGCACTGTAATGACATATTGAAATATGACTAACACACAGGTGTGTTTCAAAGTGCCGAGATTCTTTGAAACTATTCACCGAGAATGTAATCCCTTTCTCTAAAGAACAAAATTCCTACCCTGGTGAAGAAGGTCCCACTTCCTCCTTTATGCTGTTCGCAAAATCATCAGTGGAAGCATCATTTAAGTGGTATCCTGTTAAAACTACGCTCTGAGAAGTAGGCAGTGGATCCATAGTGAGTGAGACATATTTCTGCTAGTTATTGATCAACTGGACACGACAGAAAACAGAGAAGGCAATAAAAATCCTTCCTTGCCTGGCAACATGGATCATTTCCATAATGAAACTCCACCCCTGCTATTCTGAACAGTGGGTAGGGCTAATGCCTGAAAAAAAGCTTTCCTTGTTCCACGCAAGTGGCAGTCAAATTAAAGACGCTGAACTTAGAGCTTGCAGCTGTTGAGCTGTCATTACTGAATTTCATGGTATTTTCCAACACTGATACATATTTTCTTCTTAACTTATGCAAATAAAAACTTTTAGAGTTGTGAAGGAAGCAGAAACTAAAAAGGCAATGCCATCATAAAGGACACAAATCTACTGGCAATAAATATGAAGATTATTCTGTTCTTTTTTTATATTTCAAGTTGATTTGTTAAAGGAACTGTTGTGCTTTAACTCAGTGACCTGGCTTGGAGGAGTTTGTGATTGAATATCATGAATGGAATGTATTGACATGCACGGTTGAAACGTCCCAAGTATTGAAGAGCACTGGTTTCATTATATGACTTTGTTGATTGTCCTTCCATGGAATTTACTGTAGTTGTAGTGAAAGTTATAATTCAGGAATGAAATACATTGGCTATCCTTATCAGAAACAAACACTCCTAGGTCAGATTTCCATTTCCATTTGCAAAGTGGCTGCAAACCAGAGGGCATAGAGTTAAAAGTTTGGGAGAAGATTTGTAGCTCGGGTGCTTGTTGTTGTGCTTCTATTCGTCGAGCTGGGAATTTATGTTGCAGACGTTTCGTCCCCTGTCTAGTGACATCCTCAGTGCTTGGGAGCCTCCTGTGAAGCGCTTCTGTGATCTTTCCTCTGGCATTTATAGTGATTTGTATCTGCCGCTGCAGCGGACAGCTGGAACTGACAACCAGAAGTGGCAGAGACAAACCATTATTAATGGTGGAGGAAAGATCACAGAAGCGCTTCACAGGAGGCTCCCAAGCAGTGAGGATGTCACCTAGACAGGGGACGAAACATCTGCAACACAAATTCCCAGCTCGGCGAACAGAACCACAACAGCATAGAGTTAAGGCAGTTGGCAAAAGATCAAAAGAAAGCAAGACGATTGATTTACCGATGAGTGTGACTATGATCTGGAATGTACTGCCTGAAACGGTCGTAGTGGCAGATTCAATCATGGCTTTCAAAAAGGAATTGTACATGCACCCGAAGAGAAAAAAGAAGGGAAGAGTCTGGGCAGGACACAGATGTGTGACTAAATAATTTTTTCTTATAGTTTGTTGTCATGGACATGATAGTCAAATACACCCCTTCCGAACTGTAACCATTCAATGATTCTATTTTATAAAATATAGCATGAAAAAGATTCAGTTTGAATTCTAACACAGGAAAGGTTATCCATAGTCTCCACTCTGACAAACTTATTATGCACAGGAAAGGTTATGTAAAACGTCGCTCTACTTTACATTGCCTTCTATCAAGCTAAAATCTAATCTGACATTTTACCCTGTGCTACATATGATTGTGCATTGCTGAAAAAAATATATTTTATTGAGCTTTTTACCTACACTTGTCAGGATAATTTGCAAGAATACCATTGAAAGTTAAAATCTACAGTTATACTGTATGAAAGGAGAGGCAAATGATTTAGAGTGGTGTTGCCACTAGGAATGCATCAGTTGATGATGATGTTAACTACCGAACTTTGTGTAAGTTTTTATATGGGCAGGTTGCCTCTGCTTTGTCATGCATTCCTCTGAGAAATGAATTAATAAACAGCTGTTACCTATTTTGCAGAGTTGAAACAGATGTAATGCTTATTCCTTTTAATTGGTCTTGAATTTAAAAAAACTTAATTGAGAAAATGTTTTTAAGGCCTACTACAAATCTGGCAAAGCTCACCAACTTTTACGGGTGCCCCTAGAAAGCATTATATCCAGATGCACCATGACTTGGTCAGGCAACTCCTCTGCTCAAGACTGTAATAAGCTACAGAGAGTTGTGAACACAGCCCAGTCCATCATACAAACCAACTTCCCATCCATTGACTCCACCTACACTTTTCGTTGCCACGGAAAGACAGTCAACATCATCAAAGACCCCTCCCACATGGGTTATAATCTTTTTCAACCACAGAGTCAAGATGAGAGTGCTGCTGTGCTTTTCCAGCACCACTCTAATCTTGACTCTCTTCCAACTTTGTCCATTAGGCAGAAGGTACAAAAGCTTATCTGTACATAACAACAGGCTCAAGAACAGCTTCTTCCCGGTTGTTATTAGACTTCTGAATGGACCTTTCAAATTTCACATCTAATGTTGATCTTAATTTTTGTGCACCTTCTCTGCAGCCATAGCTTTGTATTCCTCACTCTGTTCAATTAACCTATGATCATTGTATGTTATGATCTACCTGTACTGTATGCAGAGCAAAACTTTTCACTGTACTTAGGTACATGGGACAAAATACATCAAATCAAATCAAATCAAAAAAGGCTGCAAAAAGACAATTTTTTTTTAAAAAGCTAACAGCGCAAAAGTAGCACTGACATCTCAAAATCAGTTGCAAATAGGAGGTCAAGATGCAAGCTTACTATATCACAGTTAAAAATCACACAACACCAGGTTATAGTCCAGCAGGTTTAATTGGAAGCACTAGCTTTCGGAGCACTGCTCCTTCATCAGGTGGTCGTGGAGGGCACAATTGCAAGACACAGAATTTATAGCAAAAGTTTACAGTGTGATGTAACTGAGAGTATACATTGAAAAATACATTGATTGTTTGTTGAGTCTTTCATCTGTTCGAATACCATGATAGTTTCACTTCTTTCAGGTGTAAATCACAAAACCTTTTTTTTAAAGTTGCATTCTCAGGTTAATTGTAACAGTTGGTGTTAGCTAGACAATTTGTTGAAGGCTTTAGCCCCCGGTGTTCCCTGTCTATGCCATAATGTTTAGACGGATTCTAATCTAAAAAGTGAGACAACTGAGTCTTACATGAATTCATGCATTTTTTGAGCAAAGTACAAGGTAACTCTGCAAGTACTCGGTTGTCTCACTTTTTAGATTAGAATCCATGTAAACACTATGGCACAGACAGGGGACACCGGGGGCTAACACCTTCAACATATTGTCTAGCTAACACCAATTGTTACAGTTAACCTGAGAATGCAACTTTTAAAAAAAGAGATGGAAGACTCGACATAAAATCAATGTATTTTTCAATGTATAATATCAGCTCCGTCACACTGTAAATTTTTGCTATAAATTCTGTGCCTTAGAATTGTGGCCTTCACAATCACCTGATGAAGGAGCAGCGCTCCGAAAGCTAGTGCGTCCAATTAAACCTGTTGGACTATAACCTGGTGTTGTGTGATTTTTAACTTTGTACACCTCAGTCCAACACCGGCATCTCCAATTTATATCACAGTTCCAATTGTATTATGAAATTAAATTGTTTAGGGAATCATAAAAAAAATCTGTCTTTGCAATGCTCATCCACATCAACAAGAAAATATGGGTCTCTATTTGCATGCATTTTTGCTGCCTTCCAAACCCTTTCCATTCCGCCTACATCTCTTCCATCAGAACTCCCAATAAGAAGTAATCCCTGCTATTAACAATGGGAATGAAATTTCTGATTTTGCAGCAATCGACAGAGTCAAAATGCTGAACTTTGCCAATTACCTGGTAAAAGAAGTGGGGCAAACCCTGCTTTCATGGTTTGAGGAACCGGAGATAGCATATTGTTGGCATCATCCAGTTAACAGATCATTTTCAAGGACCAATTAAGGCCCAATCAGTGAGCTGGAGGCACAGTAGCACCAGCAAGCATTGGCCATTGTTAAGGCTGTAACTCCAAGGAGTGGGCCATTAAAGAGCTACCCATGAAGAGAGATAAGGTTGCAGGAAGCTTTGAGTGGAAATATTGAAACTCATTGCTCCAGATTTTCTGATGGCCAGTTAGTTGTTTATGTAGAGTAGAATTTGTGAAAGTCACATGATGAGGGAACCATTTTATTGTCTGCTTTTAAAAATGAACAGAAGTTACTTGCAGACGCAGTTTTCAGTGGAAACCTCTACCAAACCAATTGCAGGTCTTTCAGGTTTTTAAGGGAATTAACAGTGATATCTGGGAAGTAGGAAAATCTAACAGAGAGAGAACACTATTTCAACCAAGAGCCAAACTCTGGGAAATTTGATGGGATGAAACCCCTCAGCTTCCTGAGAATTCTTCACTTTACAAGACTTTTACTTCACTTCAAAGTGTCATGTTTATCTAAGAAACTATATGCCATGAAAGAGAATATTGGAATATGCATTGCAACCAGGAAGAAGGGGTCATTAAACTTACCTAAGCAAGTAGGTAGGGAGTAAAGAAGGTATATGGCATGCTTGCCTTTATTCATCAGGGAATTGAGTACAAGAGTCAGGACGTCATGTTGCAGCTTTATAAGACATTGGTGAGGCCACACCTAGAGTATTATATTCAGTTCTAGCCATTACATTACAGGAAGGCTGTGGAGGCTTTGGAGAGCGTGTAGAAGAGGTTTACCAGGATGTTGCCTGGATTAGAGGATATGAACTATAAGGAGACATGAGAAAAACTTGAGTTGTTTTCTCTGAAGTGGCAGAGGCTGAGGGGAGACTTGATAGAAATCTATAAAATTATTTAACTCTTAGATAGGTTTGATGGTCAGAATCTTTTTTCCCAAAATTGAAATATCTAATACTAGGGAATATGTATTTAAGGAAGGTTCAAGGGAATTGTGAGGGACAAATATATTACAGTGAATGGTAAGAGTCTGGAACGCACTGCTGAGGTGGTGGTGAAGACAGATACGATGGGGGTGTTTAAGGGACTGATAAACTGATGAAGATACAAGGAATAGAGGGATTAGTTTCACTTGGGGTCATGCCCGGCACGGCATTGTGGGCTGAAGGGCCCATTTCTGTGCTGTACTGTTCTATGTTCTACATTAATTGGTTTCTGTTTAACCAACTTCCTAGCAGTCATTTTAAAGTTTTTTTAAATTTTATTTTACTGCACAGATTTATCATGTCAATGGAGAATGGAGTTAATTAGATTGAAATGAAGGATCCAATTATGCTGGGTTTTTGGAGGGAATTCCGTCGCAAAGTCGAGTGATATTTTTCCCGAATCTTAATAATTTGCCTCATTACCTACCACGTCCACCCCCATGGATCCCTCATGCTTGATTCCCTGTTCCATTTCCGAACAACTCAGCTGATATCTGCTAAGAATTCAGCAATCCTTTCAACTCACCATCTTTAAAAGGCCACTATGCACCCAGATAGGCATGAGCACTCTGAAGCTGCCCTTCCTCGTTAAGGACATTCCCACAAGATTTCAGATGTGGGGAAAGTGTCCACTTTGACAGGAACCTGGAAGAGAGCATCAAATGAGAACAATCCTCTTCCTGGAGGATTGGTAGAGGAGGCTACACATGTTGATCTTGGCAGCCTGCCCAAGCTCAATCACCTGATTCGGTGCCATTTCTACTGCCCCTAGAACATTCAGCACTGCATAGGAGGGTCAGTAACTGTATCCAGTAAGCCAGAGTCAGGGCCACATCCACACACTTACTCCATCTCTGCTTTTAGACCTACCTCCCCCCATGGCTCTTGCTCCATCACTGACGTTGTTGCCTGCAACATCTTTCCTCACCCCAAATCTCCCCCCAGTCTCACATATCACTAATCCTGTGTGATGCCTGGGTAGCTTATGCACTCATTGAAGATACCTCACCATGTTTTGCTCATGTACACCAGCACTAACTGCAGTGCCACCCACTTTCACACACTTAATTCCTCCCTTTCTCTCTTCATAAGAGAAAACAGCCCATCACAGTGTACAGAGAGCCTGGGAGAGGTGCCCATCATTTGAGGAGAAAATTCTGGCCCTGGCAGGAAAAGACTGGCACTGCTCCTGTGCTGGAGCATCCGATTAAGGCCATTCTTCATTCCACTGTAACTCTCACGTGAACCCCGTTGGCATTGTCTAACCATTGACTGCAATGTCTTCTCTCGTTTTTGACTTGCAGGTACCAGCCAGATTTCCACCACCAGGAGCCAACTCCTCAATGTCTGAGGAAGAGAGTACCGAGGAATCTGGGAAAACATTGGTAAGACCATAAGACCATAAGACATGGGAGTGAAAGTAAAGCCATTTGGCCCATCGAGTCCACTCCACCATTCAATCATGGCTGATGGACATTTCAATGCCACTTGCCCGCACTCTCCCCATAGCCCTTAATTTCTTGCGAGATCAAGAATTTATCAATCTCTGCCTTGAAGACATTTAATGTCCCAGCCTCCACTGCACTCTGTGGCAATGAAGGATCCAAGCTGGCTGGCTCTGTAGCTGGTTGAGGAAGAAACGTCCCAGGCTACTAGTACTCGGAGGGCTGCTACTGACCAGGTACCAGCTCAGCCCCAGGCAGGAGAGGACCCAGTCGTGTCGACAATCACATACCCAGGGAGGACCAGGCATTGCAGGCAGGAGTGTGGGGGAGCAATGGTCCTCATTGTCCAGAAACTGCAGGGGTGCAATGAGACATGTGGCTGTCTGCTTGCCTCATCAGACTGCCATGGAGAGCCAGGCCCAGCACTCTCAGGGTCTGCTGGAGAGGCTCTCATGTCATTATCACTCCTCCTGCCCCGCCCCGAGTCTTGGGACCTCAGGATTGATGGTATGTAACAGGGGCACGGGGAAGTGACATGCAATCCAGGTGCCCCTTCCTCACACTGAGAAGGGTAGTGCCGGGCAGCACTCAGCTGGAGGAGGAACCGCACACAGCCCATTCTAGGACACTCCAGAGGTGTCCTGGCTCTCCATCCTGAGTGCCCCTTGGATGTTCATGTCAAGGAGACTCCTCCGCCAAGCAGAGCCTCAGCCTCGAGGCAGCATGGTGGCTTAGTGGTTAGCACTGTAACCTCACAGTGCCAGGGACCCAGGTTCGATTCCAGCGTTGGGTGATTGTCTGTGTGGAGTTTGCACATTCTTCCCATATCTGCGTGGGTTTCCTCCAGGTGATCCGGTTTCCTCCCACAGTCCAAAGATGTGCAGGTCAGGTGGATTGGCCATACTAAATTGCCCATAGTGTTAGGTGCATTAGACAGAGGGAAATGGGTCTGGTTGAGTTACTCTTTGGAGAGTTGATGTAAACTTGTTAAACCGAAGGGCCTGTTTCCACACTGTAGGGAATCTAATCATATCTGACCCATCCATATACAAATGCTGCTCCAGCTGCTCAACCAAACCTCCAGGGCCAATGGGCTGTCAGCTGTAAATCCAGTGAACACACTCAGATCCTATGGGAGGGAGAGGAAAAAAAAGATCTATTGAGGACAATTGGTGGCGTAAGGTTAATCTACTGTATATTATCTGACTCTTTCTTATAAATGGCTCTGTTTTAACCTTTCATCTATTATCGATAAGTGTGATGCTGGAAAAGCACAGCCAGTCAGGCAGCATCCAAGAAGCAGGAGAGTTGACGTTTCGGGCATAAGTCCTTCATCAGGAATGTGGGGTGGGAAAGTGGGCTGAGAGATAAATAGAAGGTGGCTGGTGCTGGGAGCAAGGTAGCTGTTAAGGCAATAGTTAGATGCAGGTGGAGGGTGAGGGTGATAGGTTGGAGTGGAAAGTGGACCGGTTAGATGAGAAGGAAGATGGGCAAATAGGGCAAATCTGGAGGGCTGTGGCTGACCACTTCAACTGCCCCTCCCACTCTGCCAAGGACATGCAAGTCCTGGGCCTCCTCTACCGCCAAATCCAAGCCGTCCAATGCCTGGAGGAAGAATGCCTCATTTCCACCTTGGGATCCCCCAACCACACAGCATCCATATTGTTTTCACCAGTCTCCTCATCTCCCCTCCCCCACCTTATCCCAGATCCAACCGTCTAACTCAGCACCACCCTCTTGAATTGCCTTACCCATCCATCTTCCTTCTCACCTATCTGCTCTACCCTCCGCTTCAATCTATCACCCTCACCCTCCACCTGTATCTCCTATTGCCTTCCCAGCTCCTGTTCTCCCACCCCCACCCCCACCCCCACCCTCCTATTTATCTCCTAGGCCCCTTCCATGCCCCACATTCCTGATGAAGGTCTTATGCCTGAAGGTCTTATGCCATATGTCTTATGTTGTGCTTGTCAGATGTTACCAGACCGGCTATGCTTTTCCAGCGCCACACTTTCCAACTCTGATCTCCAGTATCTGCAGCCCTCACTTTCTCCTTCCATCAATTGGCCTGACTGACAGTACAGCCCTGAATAAGACTATTCCAGCATTAGACATGCCTAATGTCCATCCAGGATTTACCATGAATTGATGTCAGTGTTGACAGCCTGTTGCAGCATCTGGAAGCAAGATAAATAATGTCCTTCTGACACTTATCCAGAAAGATCCCTATTCTTGCCGTGGTCTCTGTGTTCGAAAGCATTGGTAGAAATGAAGAAGTTAATGATGTCTGGGGCTGGGAACTGCAAAGTAAACAGTGGGGGTAATGCATCAGGCAAGGCAGGAATTAGGGAATCTGCAGGTCTGAGCCTGTACAGTGTTTGGGTGTGTGTGTAATGTCCTTTCCCTTTAAACACCTCAAAATGGGATCTTGCAGCCCTCTCCCTCTCAGATTGAGACACTGACCTGTCTACTCCAAATATGGCCATAGTCAGTTTCCTTTCCGTTCCATACTTGCAATTTGCAGCATGGTTGAAGCAAAAGTGAGTGCTCTTTGACCAGCAGCTTGCAGCATTTGCCTCTGTCTATTGGGGTGTCCACGAATTCCAATTCTTCTTCCTTCCAGCTCTTTTCATAAGCTCATAGGCTTTGTAACTCCTCAGGTCCCCATTTGATCCTGCACCTGTCCACCTTCCAATCCAACCCCAGTCCCTGGCTCATGAGATGGCCAGAGCTGAAAATGTGTTGCTGGGAAAGTGCAGCAGGTCAGGCAGCATCCAAAGAGCAGGAGATTCAATGTTTCCGGCATGAGCCCTTCTTCAGGAACCTTTCCTGAAGAAGGACTCATGCCCGAAATGTCGATTTTCCTGCTCTTTGGATGCTGCCTGACCTGCTGCGCTTTTCCAACAACACATTTTCAGCTCTGATCTCCAGCATCTGCAGTCCTCACTTTCTCCTCATGAGATGGCCATGCCAGATGTGGTCCTACACTCCTCTCCCACCTTGAAGCTAGCATGCTCCTATCTGTCAATAAATCCTCCTTCCACCTTACCTCAGTCCCATTCATGCTTTATTGAATACCACTTGCAGATACTGTTGCCCCCTTCTTTCTCAAAGCTTGCCCCAGTCCTGAAGAATAATTTTCTGAATCTTCTCCTCCTAACATTAGCAAACCCCCTCTTTGGTGACTCCCCTTTGTTTGTGTGGATGGAGCCAATGGATGCACCCTTGATTTAAACAGACAGCCCTGAATGAGAACTGTCCAGACTCCTGACTTGTGACTGCACAGGTACCCAATGACGTTAGCACCAAGTCCTGGACAGGATTCTAAGGAGCCACAGGTCTGACTGTCACCCACTATCTGGATGGCAGAGACACAGAACCTCCTGACCAAGAACAGCCCACCTAGGTGGCTGACTATGGCCAATTCACTAGAATGCTGTGGGAGACAGCTCTTGACTTTCTGTGCTGGGACCTCTGACCAACAGGTGTCTCCATGGACTTCAGTGAGGGCAATGTCCTGTGCAAAGCTTTTCAGGTATTCAAACGGCTTTGGAAACCTCCAGCAGGTTCTCTCTTGGAAGAGGTCATTCACCTGCACTGCCTGTGGGAAGAGCTTCAAGCAGACATCTGCTCTTGTAATACACCAGCGAGTTCACAATGAGGAGAGGTCATTCACTTGCTCGTTGTTGTAGAAGAGATTCACTCAGTCAACTATTCCAGTGAGACATCAACCAGTTCACATGGGGAAAGACCATACAGCTATACTTTGTGTGGGAAAAGCATCAAGTATTCATCTGCCCTCCTTGAGCACCAGCGAATTCAAAATGGAGAGAGATCATATATTTATTCTATGTGTGGGAAGGGATTCTCTCAGTCCTCTAACCTAGAGGCACAGAAGTGAACAGACAGATGAGCCTCTGCTGTTCTCAATGCTGTAAATCACATTCAGGATTGTTGGACTGACAAAATTTTGACTTTGAGACCTGGCTGCTTTCACATGGAGTACAGATATAAGATTGATATAGCACACTGCCGTATAATAACAAGTTGCGTATCTCATGGACTGAGGACTGTTGACCTCTTCCCATGACAGTGTTAGTAGACAAGACAATGCACATGGAAGCTGTGAGCATGCAGGATGACACAAAGTGTGTGAGCTCATAGGGAGTGAGTGAGCAGCCCTGGGATATGGTCTGGTCCAATCTGTGAGCTGGGTCTCTATCCCTGCACTCACAGCTTCCCTGGTGCAGCCTTCCAATGTGAGTTGCCATGCATTCTGTAATTCAATACTCCCTCAATAGCCTGCAGATGGATAGGAGAGATGTCTTGATGTTTGTGAGGGGTTAGCAAATGGCAGGTCCATTCACCTGGTGCCAGTGAATCATACCCTGAGATGCTGCTTGGACCAAACCAACATGGAGGTCCTCATGGAACAAACAGCTGAAGACTCCTCGTTCATGTTCTGGTGTCTTTGTTGAGTTTGCTCGATGTCTAGCTTGTTTTGCTCACTTGTAAGATAGGAAACTGAATTTTTATGAAGCAAGTTTGAGCATTAACAAGGCATTTAATAAACAATAATCTCCTTTAATTGTCACCTTGTCAATGAGAAACTTACCACTCTGGTTGTTACAAGAAAAACGGATGAAACAAGACACTCGTGATGTCAAGACAGAACTTATCAGGCTTCTCGTTGGATCCCTCCACAAATCTCACTATTGCCCACATCACTCAGAGCTCAGTAAGGTTCTGCCCAAAGTTTTCTTAAGTGAAAACAGAGAACTTCACTTTCTACTAATCCAAAGAAAGAAATAATTAAGCATGTCATCATTAGATAAACTGATTCTGAAAACGAGTCAATGGACTCAAAGCATTAACTCTGCTTTCTCTCCACAGATACTGCTAGACCTGTTGGGATTCTCCAGCAATTTCTGATTTTGTTTGCTTCAGGTCTCCAGTGTCCACAGTATTTTGTTTTATACTAGACAGAATAATAATATTAGGACAGATGGTTTTATCCTCGGACTTGCCTCAATCTATGGTCAGATAATCAAGGGAGTCACTTGAGGTTAGTATATATATTTTTTCAAAACCATTTTAATTCATGGAAGCTCTCAACTATGACAGGACTTGGAGAAGTTAAGGCTGGAAGTGACAATTCATGAATGAGATTTGGTGAGATGAAGTACTGTCAACTGTAATCAGAGTGGAAGTAGACAGGATGTGTGATGGAGTAGATATTGAAATTTCTGAGTAAAAATGATATTGAAATTATTATTACATTAAATTTGAAAAATATCCTGGATGGAGGATGGGATCAATGACTAAATTGTAAATTTTCTGGTACAGAACAGAAGAATTTGGTACATTTTGTTGTATTTATCGATTATGTATTGACAAATTCCATGCATCATTCTTCAAACTCAAAAGTTATACAAAGTCACTATTTGCTGTTTCTTTCGATTTTGAATCATAGCACATTACATGGTGGTCTTAAACATTGACACTCCAGTAAAAATCATCTTCCTCTTCCTGCTCAAATGGTTTTCAATTAGGTTGCTTCCAGCTGCTTGAAACAAGGAAAAACAGCAGCACAACGCATACACTTTTAATACCTGTCACTGACATAACTCATGTTACACTCAGTTGAACAACAATCCTATAACATTACCAACAACAACAATAGCACTGTACCCTGTGCCGGATAGAACTCTGCAGGAGAGCTTAGTATGATTGAAAAGCACCTTATGCCAATTTTCACTTGTGGCCGAACAACATGCTATGACTATATGACAATAATGTTGGATTCAACTGAAAGTGCCATTTTGCAGTTGCTAATCTGGAGGTTATTTCATTTCAGATTCCACTAGAGCCACACACAAACTATGCAATTACATCCTTTTGTGAAATGGCACAGTCAAGCATTGCTATTTACACAATATAGCAAACTACTAATCAGATCCTTTTATTATTAATAAGCCTTTATTCTTTTGTAATGAGCACTCCTTTTTCTCCTGTGGAGGTAGCAGAACTGAGCTTCCCCTTGCCTTCTCTTGTAACTTTTATTTCTGGTTAAAGTAGGCCCCCAAGTTGAGGTAGTTTATGTCATGAGGAAGCAAAAGTTGAAAATGTGTAGAAATGCACCCTTCTGGTATACATCTGTCATACCCCAGCACAAATACGGTGGGAGAGTTACAACCCTAGACCAGATCTGTGAGCTTTTTACCTTACCCAGGAGCCTCCAATTGCCTCAAGCAAAGCCATTGGTGCAGGTTTGTTTGGGGATTTTCACACATTCCGCATTTCTCAAAGGCCTGTAGACCATTGGTCAGATATTGAGCCACAGTCTAGTGCCCAGCTTCATATAGCTGAGACTGACCTAAATTCTGATCACCCCCAATCCCACTCCCATACCCCTCAAACTCCCATCACCTTCAATATTTAGGAAATCCTTATAAATAGGTGCATTGGACGGATCCAATATTTTGAGGGACAGAACCAACTAGCCTCTCGACACTAAACATTGACTGGACGTTCCAGGTTTCCCACTCTTACAAGAAACTAAATATGCTCCTGATGAGCTATATGGCAGATCCTCTATTGACCTTAAAAAATTTGTTTAGGTTGGCCATCCAATCAAACATATCTTATCAAACATCAAATCCAAAAGAGAATATTCTCTGTTTATGCAGGGCGTCAGCCAGTGAGGCAGTATTCAGTTCATGAAACAAACAGAGAAGGCTGGAGAAGCTCAGCACATCTGGCAGCATTTGTTGGGAGAGAAACAAAGTGAACATTTTGAGTCAGATATGACTCTCTTCAGAACTGAGTTTCTCCAGAATTTTCTGCATTCATTTCAGATTTCCAACATCTGCAGCTTTTTGCTTTTTTTTGTGTGCATACATTATTCCTCTCTTATAATCACTAACATAGCAGCATTAAAATGAGCCATGAAGGATTCCCCTGTTGTTAGTGAGGTTTTATTGGATTGAGCTGCAACTTTTCAATAGAAGTTTAATCAACATGCCATTAGCTCTGTAAGGTCGCATAACAATTAAATGTATTAGCTCAGAGCTGTTAATTGAATGTTCATCTGTAATGCATGTTCATAAACATGAAACATATTGTTTCTGGATGAGAATATTTTTCCCATTTCCATTCTGGAAAGGACATTTTTTTATTTGAACGGCTGAAGTTTTATTTCTTAGTACTTTTGGAAAGAACCAACAGAATTCTCTTTTGGACTAGACTAAAGCCCCTCCAAATATATCAAGGAGATAGCTTAGACCTTAACTTTTATCTTATTTAAAGGCAAGTGTAAGATGCTGTGTTCCCGATGTAATTTGATTGGTTACATTACTTGGCTTTAAGCAAAACACACTTTATTCTTACATTATAGTAAAAAAACAGAAAGAAAAATGAACAGAACTTTATTGAAAAAATTAACATAACAACAGATTATTTAATTACTAAACAGTAACTGTTCCAATATAATAACATCTTATAAACACCCCCTCGGCAAAAGCAAATTCAGTGAAACAGACTATTTCATGAGCAAATCTGGCAACAGAGAGATCTCCAGCTTTTAGCTGAAGCAGAGGGAGATAAAGCAGCTTTCACAACCAGTTTCCAAAACCCCAATAACTACCGAAAGCTAAAGTAAAATCTTGATTCTCCACCCATTCGTGCTGCTACTATTGTTGCAACTAGAAAAACTACACCCCCAGATCTGACAAACTGTTTACATTATTGGTTTGGAACAGACCACTCAGCATGTCTGTCTCAGCCTTCTTTATAAAAAAAGTAGACAAAATGTACTTCTTAAAACCATAGTATCATTGCACTTGGCACAGGAGAAATAAGGGAAGAGTTTTGCCCTCCTTGGTGTGACATGATAATGACTAAAAGCTTAGGAAAACACCCTGACTGAAGAAATAAAATGTCACATTCTCAATGGTGGGAAACCTTTTGCCAATTTTCCCCTCAGGTCTTAAGTGGAAAATTGAGAATCTCACCATTGACTGGCAGTTACCTGGTGTACATGAATTGCATTTTATTAAAACTCCAACCCACCTTATGGATATCCACCTCCAATCCTCCTCACCTTCACTGATTAATTCACTCACTGCATAAGTACCAGCAGCAACAGTTCATCAAATGTTTGTCTGGGTGGTCAAGCAACTAGTTCCTTACACCTATGTCCCTGTGTTCTCAATGGCCAACATCCTCCTCGACCCTGCATCCACATAAGTTGGCATTGGCAAACAACCAGCCTCCCCACATCTTCATGCCTGCTTTTGGACCACATCTCACACCACTTCAGTTCTTCAACTTTACTTTGGAGTTTGCTTCTGTCAGTTTAGCATCTATGCAGAGACACACACCCATCTCAAGCATACACACACAGTATGCATCCCATATCTCTTAGCTTACTTTAATAGCACTCACCCACTTTGCACTTACTTGGAGGCTGCTTGCCTCTTCAATGTCACATTGCTTTCTTAGTGCACATTCACTGACTTCAGCGCTATATATGGGCTATCAACTTCTGTATGGTTTGGATTGATTTTTAGCACAGAGGAGAGGTAGGCAATTGTCACATATGGAGCACTGAACAGTCAACGAGGTGGACATTTCACTGTATGGCACTGTGACATGACAATGCCATACCTCAGGGATGTGTCAGCAATTTATGCAGTAAATGCTTTGTATCTGCCTCAAGTAAATCGCCATGTGTGAAATTCAAAGGGAGGCAGGCCTTAGTGGAGTCAAGGGGGACTATGACTAGTCGCAAGGTAGCACCACAGTCAGTCAAGAGTCTTGTCCCAAATTAAGTCCAGGGATTGGGCCACTATCAGTTAGGCACTTGGTCCTATCTGAGCCTGGAGATCAATATCCTTGTAGTTTTGAGATTGGGCCACAGTCAGACATGCAAGACAAGTACAACCAGTCAGTGATTACAGGTAGGCTAGTACGAGTGCTGTGTAGAGATCACTCAAAGCGTTGGGTTATTGTCATTTGGGACTATCCTGCTATGACAATCTAGGGGTGCAGGCCACAGTGAGTCCTGGAGTTTGGTCAATCATGGTCAGAAGGCTTCTAAAGTCCATGAAATCCAGGGCAAAGCAGACAACCCTAGTCTGGGGATAGGCTTCATTATGTTGGGTCACTGTGAGAACAGCTATAGCGACAGGTGGCAATTTTAGATAGAAGGGTGGTAAATGGGTCCAGAAGCTTCAGAAGGGATCCATGTACAGTGTTCCTGATCTATTCACGAGGAGATGTCGGGTCAATAAGGGCATGGGTATTTCCAAACTCATGAGCTCTGAGGGTAAAGTGCGCCCATTAATTGTGATAAAATGTGGCTCAATGGAAGTTGGAAAAAGGCCACAATGTCACTGGAACCACTGGGACACTTAACTTCAAAGGAAACTTGAAGGATGGGGATGAGGCAACAATATGCGAGCATCAGAGGTGAAGCTTGCAAGTCCCTGCCCTGAAATGAAATTGGAAACTGACCAGATCACAGGTCAACTGTAAAATAACTGCATAAAATAGCTGACTTAGTGAAGTAAGTTACTATTGTTTTCTTTGGGGACAGAGTAAACACTTGGAGTGTTAGTCATTGTAATAATCACACCTCTGCTGCAGTAACAGACCCTTTGGCTTCAATTTGTACATTTAACAGGGCATTCATTGTTCAAGAATGCAGATAAAACATTTATGACCTCAATTGTTCCTGCATAATGTCAGCAAAAGAACGGTAATGACAAGGGGCTTTTGAACAACACCTGAAGTTCTTACTTTACAACCACATTCCATGTTACCACTGGAAAATAATTTGTCACAGCTACCATATTCACACACTGAACAGTAAGTGTGCAAGGTCTCTGATGCGGAAGTATGTCTTTTAATGTGAAGAGGGGAGCTATCATTGTTGCTTACCCACAGAATTCTACTCCCAATCTAAAATGAAGATGTTGTCATGCAATGCACAATTGGATAAGGGAGTCTCGAAGCAAGGGACACAATTCTCAAGTTACGGGTAGACCCACTTCAGACTGATAAGCAATGTTTGTGATTGCAAGTTCTTTCACCTTTATGATGTTTGAAGAGGCTGCTCTGTCTCTCTCACTTGACTCTGAATTAACCCTTACCTCCTCGTGTCTTGCCATTGATAATAAGATCCTAGCCTATCTGGACTCAAAACATTAGCTTGTTCCCTCTTCATGGATGCTGCCTGACCCACTGTGATCTCCAGCATTTGTTGTTCTCACAGTAACTGCCAAATCTGCTGTTGTGAGTGGAATTTGGTAATCAGAAATTGAATTACACCAATGTGTTTGTGTTGACTGTAGCAATATGCAACAATGTGAAATAGATCTATGGTGCTAGCTCTCAGTGTGATGTCTGCAAGTTGTTGCTATTCCTAGCTCTTTTTACTTTTTGAAGGTTAGCCTAACTTAACTCCACTCGAAACGTTTCATTCCCGGGGGGGTACATTGTATTACACTCACATGAAGATTGGTGTGATTGTTTCCATGTTTTGACATACTCTAGGGACTTGGGTGTTTAGGTCATTCAAAACAAGAGGGATTATTATATTTAAGACAGACCTGCACTGTTTCCAATCTACTGCAATATTCTTTCCATCAATTTGAGACAAACCAGTTCCAAGTAAAAGACCTTATGTTTCACATGGCAGCAATGCTCTCAAAATGGATTTGGCAGAATTATTGACATACTAATCCTTTGCTGCGATTACTATTATTTTTTGGAAGGGCTTGCCAGCGAGCAGGGAAAACAATCAACAACCACATTTAATCTGTGAATGGGGGTCATTCCATGTGGCCTTCCAAATTCTGACTAGTCTGACTAAAAGACCTTCAAAGACTATGCTTGAAAATATTATTGTGAAATCAGGAGGAACAGGAGTGCTCCTCTGGGCAGAGAGGATAGAATTTGAGCTTCTGCAGCCCTTGCATTATCACATTACAGGTTTGCACACAATACTTTACAGCCAGCTGTCTCATATTGTACTGATCAACACCCATGAGCTGCCAACAACTCACTGGTTTTATTTAAGTAAGTTCAAGAATATGAAATAGCTCCTCTTCTGAGCTCTATATGTAGGCAAGTGGGTGGCTGGTGCATTTTGCTCATTGGCTGCCCAAAAGCTCTCTCACTGTACCCACGTCCCGACTCTGATGTACATTTTAACTTCAAAAAGACTCTTTCTAATATCATATTCTTAACAATAAAGAAAATAGTATTTACTGTATTATTTTCCCTGGTGCCAAATGCAAATATATTTGACACAGGGTGCTGAACCAATTGTGTACCAGCACCTGAAACAAAGGTATTTGCAGTCTCTCCCTTTGGTTGCACTTGGAGGTCTTATTGTAGTTGCATAGAGTTTAAAAATAGGTCAAGGTGACCTTGTTTGCTTCTTAAGTCCCAGTGAAAAGTTAGTTTTGCTGTTATGGGAACACTGAATGTTTAGAAAGAAGAAATGTTCCCTCGCTGTGCTGGGACAAAAATTATATTCACGGATTAGCTATTTGTTAAGACAGAATACTTAAGTATTCAAGACCACAGGAATTATTCATTTAATCTGTGGCTAGATACTAATCCAGTTCGCTGACTTCATTGAATGTGCCTTTGTCATCCACTATGCAATTTGAAAAATATCTTGAATAAAAAGAGCACTTCTAAGGAGTACCGCTCAAAGTGTTTATTTCAAGAGTCACCCCCTCATTGTGCATCAGCATTTAACACTTGATCTTCAATATAATTTTGAGAGCTAAATGGAAGCGCTATAAACAATCATTCATAATTTGAAAGCACCATTCTTATCCCAACTGAAACATAGTTATATAAAAGCTCAATTAGAAAAAAAAAATCAATGTTTTGAGCTATATCTTAGTATTAGAGGGGCAAAGTGATGTAAATAAAAATAAAAGATGCATTGGAAATAAATAGCGCCAGTAGAGAGAGCGGGTCATTTCATGGCTTTATTGTGGACTCTGTCAAAATAAAACATTGAAAATAAGTGGGCATTGTGACATGACATTCACAAAAGAGGAACAAAGTGATTGATAATTACAGAGATGTCAATGAATGGGTTAACAATTTACAAACTGCTTGGCAGAAAAGCACAATATTGTTTTGCCATATAAAAAGACTCCCCCCTCCCCTCAGCAATGCCAGGAAAAGACACTGAATTGAATAGCTTTGGCGAAAAGTCATTTACCAGGGGAATCATGGCCACAGTCCATGTTGAGTCTTATACATTTGTCTGTTTTTCAGCTCTTTAACTATGCAACTGGTCTTTCCTGCACTTGGCTTGTGCTATCACTTGGCAGGAGAGGTAGATGTGCTTGCCATAGTTAGGACTTTGGAACATTCATGCCACTGGTGCCAAATTTCAATCCTAGCTCCAAGGTATTCCAGGCGTTGTTAGTCAGGGACAAGCCTTCACTCTCTGCTGCACCAATCAAGCAAAATGGGGCGAAAGGGGCTGTTTCATTGACAGGGAGCTGGAGGTATTGGCTTCCGAGGAAGTCACAGGAAGGGCAGTGCTGTTTCCTCCAGACTACTAAAGACGACCATACCACCATGGTCAGCTAGTCTTGATGGAAATGAAGCCCGAGTCAGTATGGTGTCCCAGGTTAAACCAAACACCCAGAGGCACCAAAAGAGGTTTGCTGAGCTTCTGTGTTCTGTAATGATAGATTCCAGCAATTTGTCTCTGCTATCTCTTGCTCTCAGGGCCACCATCATTCACTCTAACTCTGCATTTCATGATTCTCACCCACCTTATCTCCACAAACTACTAACCCTCCCTGTTTTCTGCACTTTCTATTCATTCACTGAGGACGTGTTGCCAGTCCTTCTGCCCCTACTTCACCATCTCTTCCAAGCACTTCAATCAGACTCAATCCTTTCCTTTGCCTCATTGCAGGAAGAAAATGTCGCATAATCAGGGTGAGAGGGCGATGACCGGCAGCACATGGTGGACATTAAGGTCTTCATCCCATATGAGAAGGAAATTCTGGAGTTGGCTGAACAAGAGTGTGACTGTTCAAGTGGGAATGCTGTGACTTCCATAGGCAACCAACTGAGTGAGTTTCATTGTGTTGTGTGTTCTGCTCCCTCGTTAATGCTGGTGCTATCTCATTCTCATCCTGAAAATCCTTTACTTCTTTACAATGAATCCACTCACTTCTCTTCTGCAGGTACACTAATAGCACCCAACGAATGACTGAGAGAAAACAGACACCAATGACCCTTAACTCAACCTTCACCTCTGAGCAGAGAGTCATGCACCCCTCACAGGATGCATGAGCAAGGTTTTCACATATACCCCCCACCAACTCAGAGACAGTCACCCCATTCAGTTCTATTTCTCATTTAGAGTCGGGAGCACATCCTGTGCGTGCATGGTTGGCACATCTCCTCAGCTGGTCAAGGAAGAAAAGCCCCAGGCCACTGGCACTTACAGAGCTGCTGGAAACCATTCACCTCCTGAACTCCAGGCTGGAGACAATCAAATGGTTTTGGTCACTGATCATCAAAATGCATAGACAGGCACAGGAAGACAGGCAGGTTTGGCAGAGGCAGTGACTAAACTGGATTGAAGGATGAATGAGTGCATCATGTTGGTTCTGAGAGATTGACAGCTTGTCAATCACCACAGAAACGCAGGTCCAGTGCACTCAGTGCTTGGTGAATATGCATACAAACCCATGTTCCAACCTGCCAGTCATTGGTAATGAATAGTAACAAGGCTTCTTGATCTCATTCCGGGTACTCTTCCCTCTCAGGGAGACAGGTTGGTGCCAGCAGGCACCCAAAGGGAGAACAGCCAGATACAGTATCCCAGAAACCTCCTCTCAGGACACTCCAGAGGAGATCAATCCTCACCACCCCCAACATCCCAGGCCTCTGATGCCAGGGTCTGAGGAAGCCCAAATCGAGAAGGATGAGCTTGTATCTGAGCAGAATTCCCATGGTGGGCCTGGGTCCAGTAGGCTCATAGAGTTCAGCAATGACCAGCTGAGTCATCCAGGCTAACAGGACCAATCACAGAGCAGGATCTCACCAGTCCAACTACAGAAGCTGGGACTGCAGTTAGATGCAATGGGGCGAATGGGAAGAAGATGGTGCCTTGCTGAGGGCAGATAGGTTACATTGGTGGCAATTTATTATAAATAATCCCGCATGTTTTTGTAAATATGTGTTCACTCAGGTTGTTAAATGTCTGTTCTCCACTCTTTTACATTTTGGGATCACATGAGACACAAGCAGCTTCTTCAAACTTACTCAAGGTTTAAATAAATTGTAAAGGTTAAGCATTGGTCATTTCTCACAAACAGACAATTTCTTGACTTTAGATAATGCCAGATATCATAGATCCTTAAACTGTTGTGTTGTTGATTGCTGCCAAAGAAGTACACTTTCATGTTGCTCATGCTGAAACTGAAAGCAATGTGCAGGGATAGCAAAAGGGCTGGCCTTGTCTCACCCATCTACATATACAGCCACTCTGTGAGTGCATGGACAGAATCTGTGATGATGCTGGACTTGTCTGCAGACAACTGTTCACTCTGTCTTTCAGCTTTTCAAGGGACTGCACAGCTATTCAACACTAGGTGGTGCACAATGGGAACTTCACATCTCCAATCTCCTTTTTAGCACAGTGATCTGCTGAAAGAAGCCACGCGAAATGTTGCATCGCTCAGATTAATTGTTGTCCCACAGGATGGCCAGGAATTTAACAGTCTACATGAATTGTGAAATGTTGAAGGCTAACCCAATGATGAAAGGGTGAAAAGGAGGTGCCTCACACCTGCTCCCAATCCGCTGCCTGCCATAAAGGGCTGCACTGCACAATACTTACTGACAGAAACCTTAAACCGCAGCACCACACGAATTCTCTCCCCTGTTTTACTGACTACTCACATTCTCCCAAATGGTGAGATACTTTAAGGTAGATCAGCCAAAGGTACCATGCATACAATAAGTAAATATTTATCAAGAGAAAAGTTCAAGATGTACAGGAATAACCAGGCCAACATCCACTGTGGATTGACCACAATATTTACTGGTGGTTGCCATATCACCAACAGAAATTAACAGACTAGCTTCTGTCTGTTCTCTCTCACTGAACAGTACATTGCTCTATAATAGTCACTCAGATGACCCTCCCAGTTAATGTCCTTAGAAGATTACTCTCAGTCAGCCATTTTTGCCTGCATCCAAGACAATTCTTCCTTTGCTAGTTCCAGTTGGAAAGGGCACAGCATGCCACAATGATGTAACATATCCTTTCCGAGTTACACAGCAATGACCTGCCAGAATAGGGAAGATATCAAACATTCACCTTAGGGAGTTCTCTGGTCTGATCCACAATGGACCTGGTGGAAGTGATGGACAGCAACATATCACCATTCTGCATCATTCTAAAGGTTTTGTAAACATATCATGTCTCCCAGTAGCCAACCCTGTATTGCCCAAGGACCTTAGAAGGAGGCAGGTTTCTGTGAATGTTCCAGTCAGTAAACATCATGGCAACATCCAGGATATCTGGTGCAGATCTCCAAAATTGGGCATTGATGGACATGGATAAGCAGGACATTGATGGATTTCAAAGTTGATGAACTCTGCATGTTTATGTTAGGGCTCTCTTGGAGCATTGGGGCTGCACTCCAGAGCACCCAATACCTCAGGGGAGCTGGGGTTGGTGGAGAATCTCCCTGCCTGAGCTGCTCGATTCTCCTCATCATGAGGTGAGATATGAATAGATGAAATCTGGAGAAAATGAAATTAGTGACATCCCAGATGCATTATGGGCTAAAGAGTGGGAGATGCCATTCAAATTCCCAATTGCTCCTTGGAGGAAGCTGCTGGCATAAAGCTTTGGGCACCAGTATAACTTTGACAGGAACCAGGATAGATTGGCCAACCAGGGCTTCCACATGCAGGTCCTGCTCCAGTAGATAACACAGTCAGGGACATCCTTCGTCTCCACCTCAGGGGTTCTCCGACAGCTGTAAATAATGGCAGAGAGGCCTGTAGGTGCAGGGTCAGCTCATTATCCTCTGCCACCTTGGGAGAGGTTAGCTGCCACTTCTCCCTCTTGAGAATGTGCAGCAGCAGCAGGATATTCCTGTTGAGCTGGGCTTAGTGAAAAGCTAAAACTAATGTCTTTTTCTGATTGCACTTATCCTTCGGGACTGACAGTGGCCCAGTGCCTAGTCTGCAAAGATACTGATCCCCAGACTCTGGATGGACCAAGAGCCTGACTAATCATAGATAATCCCCTGGACTGAGATCAGATCAGACCCTTGACAGGCTGAAGCCGCACCTTCTGACTGACCTTAGTCCCCTTCACCCTCCGAGTACCTGGACCCCTTGACTTTCAAGCATGACCATTTGGTTGAAGCACTTGAAGTCTGTTGTTGCTGGCACATACCCTGGAGCCGTAAGCAACTTTTCCACCCCATTAGCTGTTCAGTGTTCTGCATAGTGGCAGGGTCCGTTTCTCTCTCTCCACTAAAGAGCAATGCAAGCCAGAGAGGCACAGCTTTGTGCATCCTTCACATCACTGCAAAGTTATTTAAGTAAGCTAAGATGCATTCTATGTATGTGTACCTCTGTGGGTAATATGACATTGCAGAAACCTGCAAATCACAATTGTCACTGAGGTCCAAAGTGAAGTCCTGACATGATGTGTCAGTGATCTGAAAGGAGCCGTGATGTTGTGCTGAGGCTGGTAGTTTGGCAATATCTACATATGTGGGTAGATGTGTGTGAAGATAGAAGAGGACATTGTCCATAGATTGAGCTGATAAACAGTGAAGGTGACGGTAGAGTTGGCTGAAGACCTGGAGAAGCGAGTGGTGAGCCGCTGCCTCCGGGTAACCACCTGACTTTCCTGTTAGGAATTGCTGACAACCAGGTTTTTTTGACAAAAGAGGGTCAATCGGGAGCTGCACAGAAATGAGGTGAGATGAGCTCATAGTGAGATGCAAATATATGAAGATAAGTTCATCACTATTCATGAGCAAAATTTAGAACTCACTGTTTAAACCTGAATGGGACAATTAGAATTCCTGATATCAGGAATGTGATTTTTGTCATTCTATCCATATTCTCACAACATTTTTTGCAATAGACCACATCACTCAAGACTGTGAAAAATTCCACCTGGAAACATATTATGAAAGGAAAATAAAAGCAATTCTGCATGAGAGTATGAAGGAATTTTTTTTTTAAAAAGTTGCAAATTCAGACAATTCAAAATGTAACCAGGAAATTCTGGAAACCTGCCACTTTGCCAATTCCAAAAAATAAGGTCCTGATGATGGATATTTTCCAATCAAATACCAACGTGAGCAAATTCTAGCACTTCTTGAAACAGAGAAAAAGGAATACATAACTCTAAGTCTGATGTTAATTAAAGACAACTTTCAAACTGGAATGCCATGGACATTGACAGGAAATGTAAGGTATAGCACATGAAGTTTGCATTGGAGTTCAGTTGAAAAAGTATTGAAAGCTACAGAAAGGTAATTCAAGTGGAAAAAGAGTTGCAGGAAAGTTGGTTGCTGCAGAGTTGGGTGGGACATAGTGGGTGGTACTGAAGTGCAAGTTCATAATGAGTTCAAGTTCAAACTCATGGACACAACAATCATTTAGTAAGCATTTGTTGTGACCATTGCAGGAGGAACAAGCTACAGGCAGTCCCAGGTTCCGTTCTTGAGTATGTTCCTAAGATTTGTACACAATACAGCACAATATAAAATAGCATTCATAAGTAGGAGCAAAGGTGTTCGTAAGTACGAGTGCTGGTAAGTCAAAATTTTGTAGATTGAGGACCATCTGCATGTGCATTGTGTATGAGTATGTGAAAATGGAATGCACATAAACTGTTGACTCATGTGGAGAGTGTATTTGTGAAGCTGGACAATGGTGTAGAGAAAGGGAATTAAAGAATGCTGTAATTGCACTGCAACATGTCAGCATTGAAAAGGTGGAAGCTTGGGATAGTGAGAAAGATTTCATCGTCGGGGCGGCAGCAGTGTCATGAATAGAGTAAAGGACAACTTAATAAACATTTGTGTGTTATGGTTGACAATTAGTATGTCAGTATGTCTTTAAGAAGTATGCTTATGAAATAATCACTGTATGATAGCATGTAAACTGAGGTCAAAAAGATTTTATACTCTTGTCTTACCCCGGATGACTGAAAGAATACTCCTCTGTTGTAACATAATAGCTTAATGTTAACCCAGACACCCTATGTGCTTGAGGAATGAAATGTTTGTACTAAATAGTTGGATTAAATATTTATTGGATTTTTCAATAACATCAGTTTATTTATAGATTAGGCATTAGCCACCAAGGAAACAAAGATAATTCAATTTTGATTGTATCATAGTTATTTCAAAAGTAATTTCTAAGATTGTCTTAATTCAAATGAAGTTTTCTTTATAAAAGTCTGCAATGCACTTTTGAGCTACAACACAAAACCAGTGAAGTGCAATACAGGAGGTGGAAATGAGAACACGCTGTTCCTGGCATTCAATACATAAGTAACAGCTTCTACTGAACATCAATACTGCAACCAGCCAACAACTTGAGTTTGTGCTTTGCAAGTGAAACTTTCTTTCATCAAAACAGTGAAGTGGACCCTATATTTCAGCAGATCTTTCCCCACAGATTTTTGAATAGATTTTTAAAGTGAACAAACTGCCTACAACTCGTCAACTGCTTGCTACTGCACCAACTTGCAGGCAGCTAATTTTAAAGCCCATATTTGGACTTCGTCTTTCTGAAAAGGACAGTATTAAATCTGTATCTTTTGATTGTTGGTTTGCATATAAGTTGTTAATAGTCAAATGCTCTTTTTTTCCTTCTGATTCTAACTCTCTGTGTATGTTTGTATGTGTTCCTGTGTTGCAAAGTGCTATCGTGGCCCTTGCTAAGTCATAGCCCACAAACAGAGGAAGTTGAGGACATATGCTGCACTAAAAAGAAAGGAAAAAAAATACAATCAATGCACAGAAAAGTGGTGAGAATAGGGAGAGAGATTTGTTAATCTGGCAATCTGTTGATTTATATTAATGTAGATTAACATTAGAGTTTGCTATTTTCAGAGCATGATCACAGTGCTGCGATTGACAGTCAGAATGTTTTCTCCCTCTGCTGGTTATAAAGTGAATTAGCTTTGTTTCAAACCAGTTCCACGTTGATGTGCAGCCCAACTGAAACCTGCCTCTTTTGTAGAAATTTGGCACTGCAATTATTTCACAATTTTACACAGACGATTTGGAGTTGAGGACCACGAGCAGTGTGTCAGTTTGCAAATGACACAAAGATGAGTGGTAGAACAAAGTGTGCAGAGGACTGTGAAACTATGCGAAGGGACATTGGTAGGTTAAGTGAGCGAGCAAAGGTCTGTCAGATGGAGTGCAATGTTAATAATTGTGAAGTCATCCATTTTGGCAGGCATTACAGTAAAAAGTACTACTACTTGAATGGTAAAAAGAATTGCAGCATGCAGCTGTGCAGAGGGACCTGGGTATCCTTAGGCATGAACCACAGAAGGTTGGTTAGCAGGTCTAACAGGTCATTAAGAAGGCAAATGGAATTTTGTCCTTAATTGCTAAAGGGATTGAGTTTAAAAGCAGGGAGGTTATGTTGCAGCTGTTTAAGGTGCTGGTGAGGCCATACCTGGAGTACTGCGTGCAGTTTTGGTCTCCTTACTTGAGAAAGGATGTACTGGCACTGGAGGGGGTGCAGAGGAGGTTCACGAGGTTGATTCCAGAGGGGGTTAGCTAATGAGGAGAGACTGAGCAGACTGGGATTATATTCATTGGAATTTAGAAGAATGAGGGGGTATCATACAGAAACATATAAAACTATGAAGGGAATAGATAAGATAGACATAGAGAGGATGTTTCCACTGGTGGCTAAAAATAGTACAAGAGGGCATAGCCTCAAAACTATGGGGAGTAGACTTAGGTCTGAATTGAGAAGGAATTTCTTCACCCAGAGGGTTGTGAATCTGTGGAATTCTATGCCCAGTGAATGGTACTGCCTCAGTAAATGTCTTTAAAACTAAGATTGGCAATTTTTTGGATAGTAATGGAATTAAGCGTTACGGCGAGAAGGCGGGCAAGTGGAGCTAAAGCCACGAAAAGATCAGCCGTGATCTTATTGAATGGCGGAGAAGGCTCAAAGGCCTACACTTGCTCCTAGTTCTTATGTTCTTATGTTCTAAGTCTCACCTGCATCTGAGGTGTATCATAACATACCTGAACGGAATGATGAAAAATATCTGTCATAGCCCTTTGAAAGGCTTGTGTGGCAGTGATAGTGCCCCTACTTCCAGGCTAGGATACCTGAGCTGAAGTCCTACTTACATCACCAATGTGGCATAACATGTCTGAAGAGGTTGATTTAAATACTATAGCTCTTTTAAACACTTGTGCATTTTGCTCCTATCTATTTTCTGAACAATACTTTGTCCTACAAATAATCTACAGTTCAAACCTGCTTCTGTAAATATGGCACTTTTATTCATTTTAATCTACTCAAAAATAAAAAAATCCATGAATGTTATAAACCTGAAACATATCAATAAATGCTGGAAATATTTAGCAGGTGAGGCAATATCAGTGCAGGGAGGCATAGAGTTAATATTTTGACTCTGTGATCTTTCAATTGAACTAAACTACAAACTCTGAGTTTTTCCAGCAATTTCTGTTTTGTTTGTTTCAGATCTCCAGCATACGCAGTTCTTTGATTTATGTTAACTGCGGACTGGAATTAATGCTGGGTGGGTTTAGTGGTGGATGAGAGAGGTGCAATGGAAAATCCACTGTCTCTCATTCTCCCTCTCTCAGAATGTGTAAACAAGCATCAGGTAGCCAATTAATAACTGTCAGGTTGGAAAGAGGCTAATTGTCGATGCAAAATGGGGACCTGTGTCCCATCAGCATTTCAGGTTGGACATCAAGTAGCAGATGGGTAATGTCACGAACAGGACTTCAGTCAGAACTGCAATTTTAAAGGCCCAATCTCGCTGAAATGTTTTGAATTTAAGTCCCTAAATATGATTAAATATAGTTTAAAAAAACATGCAAGTACTGACAACTCTACATTCAGCCTTGGAATCCCTACACAGTGAAATCAGGCTATTGAGCCCACACTGACTCTGTGAAGAGCCAAGACTCAACTCCATACCCTATTTTTCCCATGACAAATCCCTGTAACCTGCCCATCTGTAGTTACTACAGTCAATTTAGCATGGCCAATTCACCTAACATGCATATCTTTGGACTGGGGAGGAAACCCACACAGACATGGGAGAATGTGCAAATACCACGCAGCCAGTTGCCTGAGGGTGCAGTTGAATCCTGGTTCATTGCTGGGAGGCAGCAGTGCTAACCACTGAGCCCACATACCATCAGTCATGATATTGTTGCAAGTCATTACTTCCTTGCTTGTGCCGTCCTGTTGTAGTTACAGCAAAAGACTTCTAGGCTGCTTCACCGCCAAAATCCCAAAATATGTAATGGGATACAAAATGTTTTAACTGACTAGGTTGTTAATAGGGAGAAAGTGAGGAAAAGCATCTGGGGAGCATGAGAATCGACGTTTCGGGCAAATGCCATTCATCAGGCTTGTGGGCTAGGGGAGTAGAAAAATAAGAGGGGGATGGGGTTAGGGAAAGGTAGCTGAGAATGCAATAGGTAGATGAAAGTGGGGGAGAAGGTCATAGATCGGAGAGGAGGGTACAGCGGATAGATGGGAAAGATGATAGACAGATCAAAAGGGTGGTGCCAAGTTGGAGGCTTGGGACTGGGATAGGGTGGAGGTAGGTGAAAATGGGGACTGCAGATGCTGGACATCAGAGTCGAGAGGGTGGTGCTGGAAAAGCATAGCAGGTCAGGCAGCATCCAAGGAGCAGGGGAATTGACCTTTCGGGCATAAGCTCTTCATCAGTTTCCTGACGAAGGGCTTATGCCTGAAAAATCGATTCTCCTGCTCCTCAGATGCTGCCTGACCTGCTGTGCTTTTCCAGCACTCCACTCTCTACTAATTTGTTCATAGGCTCATTTTTCCTGATTCAGTGATTTCTGTACCTGCTTGCCTTCCTTAATTTTGGAGTTTGGCTGGGAGCATCTACCAGATACTGGAGAGTCAGTTGATATAGAGTAGAGCTTGGAAAAACACTGCAGGTCAAGCAGCATCAGAGGAGGAGGGGAGTTGATGTTTCAGGTTGGAACCTTTCATCAGGACCGTAGAGCTGGCCTGATGTAATCACGGCCTATTTGGGTGGAGTTGGGGTATGCTGGGGGTAGGCTGGCCTGTTTTGCGGCAGTAAAATCCAATTCTGTTTTGCCCTTCACAAATGAGGTCAGATATTCTGAAAATGCCCGACATTCATAGTTTTTGAAAATTTCATTTTAAACCATGCTCTTTCTGATTATTTTTCTCTCTCTCTGCACCCCCCCCCCCCACCATTCCCACCTCCGCTACCAAATAGCTCAGCCCTTCTGTAACTTACTCTGTTTTTCATCTTCACCAACAAAGCTGGACAAAACATCCAGAAACAACATTTTATTGCCATCCAGGCTCATTACTGCATTCAACAATTTTAGATCATTACCTCTTCTCCCAAATTTTTGGACAGTTGGTTCTGGTAAATATTGCCTTTTGCGTGTCCTGTGGTGATACCTTTTGCAACTTTACTTGACCCATTACTTTCCCCATTTTGCTTGCATCATCATCCCTTTTGTCCTTTCACCTTTCCAGCCTCCCACCCTACCTCAGAATTTCCTTCCTTTCCTCCTTCCCGATCCTTCCACTTTTTCCTGCCTCTGTCCTAGCTTGGCTAACAACCTGTTAACAAGCTGAATGGTAAATCTATACATAATTTGCTCTTATTACCAGCCACTGCATAGAGAACAGATCACTGGATCTGATAAGGGCACAATTTACATATTCATTGTTAAAAACTATTGACCACCTCCATCATCTGAATTATCTAGTAATTTCTAAATGATGCAGACAATGCACACCCAGACTTCTTTGTAAGGCGATGTCTATCACTGATTGTTTAGCCGAAAGTAAAAACATGTCAACTGATTCATATGAACATGGAAGTTTCACAGTTGAGAGACAGTTTCTCTTGCAAGCAGCTTGTGATGAAGTTAGTCTATTTGAAGTGTCAGGCAGTTTCCCAACCTCCTCCCCAGTTAACCACATCCTTGATTGCACTAGGAGTAAAGCAAGCAGCCTCAATATGATTTATGTTAACATACTGTGTAAAGCAAGAACAAAATGTATTTTGCCACACACTTTAACATGAACATGGCAATCATATAAAGGAAATCAATACAATTTAATAGCAGGTTGCAAATATTATGTAGTTGAACATATTAAAACTTATGAAGGGCACTATGGCTTTGGCCTTTGGCTATTATTGATGCCATACAAACTGTAAGACCTTACATGCAAGAAACAATTTTAGCCCATATTAATCATAATAAACACAATTGTAAGCACATACCTTTCTCCTCATCTACTTAAACATAATGCAGTGAGGAACTTCTGAAGTTTTTTAGTGCATAGTTGACTTCAGTTTGACCATGTGGAAACAAATTAAAAACCTTACTGTTTGCTTTCAGTTTATGAAATGTAATTTCTTACTTCTCACCAACAAAGGAATAGCAGGTGATTAACATTTTTTCAGTCTGTCTTTAACATATTTTTCATTGCAGTCCTTTTAAATGATTCCCAGCAATATTCAGCTGAGGCACAGCAACTGATGGTTCTGTACATCATTTCTCTAACAACATTGACAACAATGATGAATAGTATTCAAAGTCTTTTCTGTACCTCAATTGATAAACATACAGCTCATTTTATCTCTAGGCATATCTTTGTACCAGTAACTGTCATTATAATTCTCCAGCAAAGACACTGTGCCCTCAGGGACATGCACTCAGCTCCTGCCTAGGGCCAGGTTGCATTTCCTGATTGTTTGCTTACTCTCATAATGTTCATTCACTGTGAACCTACCTGTTCACAGCATCCATGCCTTGCTTTTCCTTGCCATTTTTGCACATTACTCCCTCAACAAGAAATACCAAACTCATATTATGGAAAACGCAGCAGGTCAGGCAGCATCCGAGGAACTGGAGAATCGATATAAGCCTTTCATCAGGAATTGATGTCTCGGGCATAAGCCCTTTCTGATGAAGCACCACACTCTCAACTTTGATCTCCAGAATCTGCAGTTCTCACTTTCTCTGTGTATTACTGCTGTTTTGTCATGCCATTTAACACAGTCACAACGCCAGGAAGCCAGTCATAGTTGTCAGCAGATGCACTGAAGTCAAGGGGGATAGCCTTCACTCGGTAGGTCCTGGCACGGTCATTCAACAGCAGTCTCCAATGCCAATCCAGGACCTGCTCAGGGTATTCAGAGTCAGGATCCTCTCCTCATAAGGAAAATATTATGGGAGATGAAAATGGGTTGCAAAGTTATTGCTGTTGTTGCTGGTGAGAAGATGTTCCAAGAAGGTGACTAGAAAATGCAGAGGACATGCAAGGGATGGTGTGGGTTGGAGTAGGTGAGTGGGAGTGGAGGAAGACGTTAGATGTGATACTGACAGTGGTAACTTGAGGATGTGGGCACGATAGCAGAGGTAGAGTAAGTATGATGTAGCGGAGAGAAGTGGGTGGTCTGGAGGATGGAGATGGACATTTTTTCTTTTTAAAAATAAGGGTCTGAAATGTCTGCAATGATCACGTAACCACAAACTGGGACAAGTTTTGTGAGATGTGTGGAATAAACAAAGCCATCTATAGCAAAATTACCATTTTATCTGAAAACATCAAAACAAGGCAAGTGACTCAGTGACAGGAAACTTGTATCTCCTATTTAGTTTACGCATTTATCATAATTTCACATATTGGGACATCATAAATAAGCTACAACTTCGCCTGCTTGGAGAGAAAAAGGGAGCTGGGCTCACACAATATGATATTTCGACATCTGCTTTTGAGCAGCAAAAAGAAAGAAGAATATGAATGAAGGACATCAGAACCTAGAAGACATGTACACCCTCCCTATCTGTTTAATCATCTCAGAAATACCTATGCTTGTGTGTATGTATGATGTCATATTTCTGTATCTTTTCCTCAGGATCAGTTGATAAAAAAAGCTTAGACTCAAAAGAAAAGCTTTTGTAATTAGCTCTCTTATTTTTTGCAAACTGCATTTTGACTGAAGTGTGACAGCTCAACACTAAAATATATTATGACTCCTCACTTGATTTGTGAATTAAATCAAGTCTGACAAAGTGAGGGAAATGTATTTGTAGGTATTAATTATATTTATGAAGCATAGAGCAATACAAACCGAGCAAAAATACTCCAATTGTTAGAATACAATGGCAAAGATCACAAGATGTACCTGTTTCTACTGTGGTTAGTTATTAAGCAGCATTAATGGAGATAAATTAATACTGGTACCAGCATAAACATAGCAGACTTTATCTGCTTTTGCTGCTGTCTCTTACCTCTTGGCACGTGTCCTCTTTATAAACAATTTGGATTGCATTAGCATTGGGGGAGCCATTGTTGGACTGGGGTGGACAAAGTTAAAAATCACACAACACCAAGTTATAGTCCAACAGGTTTATTTGGAAGTACTAGCTTTTGGAGCACTGCTCCTTCATCAGGTAACTAGTGGGGCAGGATCATAAGACACAGAATTTATAGCAAAAGCTTACAGGGTCATGCAATTAAAATGATCTATCAAACAAACCTTGATTGCTGTTAAGTCTTTCATCTTTTAGAATGGGTTGCAGGTTTTAGTTCATTAATATGTAAATCCCAGAACTTCTTTGAAGTCACGTTCTTGAGATAACTTAAAATATTATATGGAAAGGTGACATCTCAGTTTAGACAATGTATTAAAGGTGTGAGGTCAGAGTCTGTCTGTTTTCCAATCTTGTTTTAATTAGGTGACACTATAATCTTTTGTTATAAATGTATCAGTTTAACAACAGAAGCAAGGTCTTTGTTTTCTGAAAACCCTTGGCAGTGTCAACTTTGGCAGAGTCCAAGAATCCAGCCCACTAAGTAAGAGTAGGACAAAACATCTTGGGCTGAATCTTATTTTATCTTTTAGCTAAGTCCAAGTTGTATCGAGTTTTTTAGAGGGTTTGCCACCTTGAGGCCTAAGGAGTTTTCTTACTGTTATGTTACCAAACTCAGCCTCCCTGTGGTATCTCTCACACCCAATTTACAGCCCCAGAGTAACTCAGCTGATACCCTGGAATGGAGCAGCAAACTGTAGCCACTTTGAAAGGCCATTGTGCAGCTGGATTAGCTCTGTCAGTCTGGGGCTGCCCAGTATAATTGTTAACATTTGCTGCAGACAATGGCCCAGTTTGAGGACAGGGGCCTGCAGGTCCTGCTGGATGGAGTGGTGTAGACCCAGGACCTTGTACTCCTACAGGACTGGTAGTGGCCACCGCGACACCGGGTCATTCCAACCTTTATCCAAAGTTGCCATCCTCTGTGTTAAAGCAGTCTCAGTCATCTAGAGTACTATAAAAAGGTCAGTGTCCTCCTTCACTTTGTCAGTATCGGTGCTGCCATCTTTTCTCTGATATCTCATTTACTCTCATTCAATCCTTGCTACTGTATCCATCTCCCCCCTCCCCAAGGCTCATGCTCTCCCACACTCACCAATACCTGTAATATCTTCCCCTCACTCCTTCAACTACCCCAACCCTGACACCACAAACCCCACATGCCCTCTGTGCTGCCCATTCATTCACATGGAAAACTTACTACGTCAGCCATACCAGCTGTGTCACCCACCTTCATTTCCATAAAACCTGCTCCTCTCTCATTTCCTGAGGAACACAGCACACAGTAGGGCAGAAAGTGTCAAGACGTTGTAGTGTGCTTCCTGCCATCGGTTCCTCACACCATATGATCAAGACTCTGACTGCTCCAAACACGGCTTTAACTGGTATCAAAAGCTTCTCTTGACTTACTGTGCCAGGACATCCTGAGTGAAGCTATCCCTTTAACCTGACTGACCCCTGTTGACAGGGTTCCCGGTTTTGTGGCTGCATTAAATACCATAGCAAGATAGCAATACTCTAAACCTGCTACCACTAGTTCAGGGAACAAAGCACAAAATGCAGTGCAAGACAATACAATGCACAGATGCTGTCAGCAGATTAGTGTGAGTGAGCATTATGAAAGCAAGGAAAGAGCTCAGAATTACAACTTGGTCCAATCCATGAGCTGGGTGCGTGTCCTTGAGTGCACAATGCCCTTGCTGCATCTTTACAATGATAGTTCCCAGTATAGCCCAAGGTGCAGATTGAAGTGCAGAAATATACTGTAGATGGATTGAAGATGTACCATGAGGGTTCTTAGAGACTGATACATCAGATGTCAATGTCCATGGATGCAGGGTGCGTGTAAAAGGGCACATGAAGCATGTCCTGAGCAGTAGGTGCCCAATTGCCCAAAGGGAAGACATTCAGAGCAATGATGAGCTGAATCCGCCTGATGCTCTCTCTCACTTTTCGCATCAGAGAGCAGCGGGAGCTGGGCGGAAGTGAAGGCAGAGCGCAAAGCCGGTCGGGAAGGTAAGTGATTGTTATTTGAGTGGGTGTGTTGGATGGATTCTTAGAACAGCTGGTGCTGGAGCTGACCAGGGAGAAGGCAATTCTGGATCTGGTATTGTGCAACGGACCAGAATTGGTCAGGGACCTCGAAGTGAAGGAGCCATTGGGAAGTAGTGACCATAATACAATAAGCTTCAATCTGCAATTTGAGAGGGAGAGGGTACAATCAGAAGTGACAATATTTCTGTTGAATAAAGGGAACTATGGAACTATGAGGGAGGAGCTGGCCAAAGTTCAATGGTGCAGTACCTTAGCAGGAAAAATGACAGTTGAGGAACAATGGCGGATATTTCTGTGTATAATGCAGAAGTTGCAGGATCAGTTCATTCCAAAAAGGAAGAAAGATCCTAAGAGGAGGCATGGGTGGCCGTGGCTGACGAGGGAAGTTAAGAAACATATAAAGTTAAAAGAGAAAAAGTATAACATAGCTAAGATAAATGGGAAAACGGAGGACTGGGAAGCCTTTAAAGAACAACAGAGGATTACTAAGAAGGAAATGCGCAGAGAAAAAATGAGGTACGAAGGTAAACTGGCCAATAATATAAAGGAGGATAATAAAAGCTTTTTTAGGTATGTGAAAGGCAAAAAAATGGATAAGACTAAAATTGGGCCCTTGAAGACAGAAACAGGGGAATATATGATGGGGAAAAAAGAAATGACAGAAGAATTGAATTGGTACTTCAGATCTGTGTTCACTGGGGAAGACACAAGCAATCTCCCTGAGGTAACAGTGGCTGAAGGACCTGAACTTAAGGGAATTTACATTTGCCAGGAATTGGTGTTGAGAGACTGTTAGGTCTGAAGGTTGATAAGGCCCCAGGGCCTGACGGTCTACATCCCAGGGTACTGAAGGAGGTGGCTTGAGAAATCGCGGATGCTTTGGTAATTATTTTCCAGAGTTTAATAGATTCAGGATCAGTTCCTGCGGATTGGAAGGTGGCTAATGTTGTACCACTTTTTAGGAAAGGTGGGAGAGAGAAAACAGGAAATTATGGACCAGTTAGTCTGACCTCAGTGGTGGGAAAGATGCTGGAATCTATTATGAAATTACGACACATCTGGATAGTAGTAACAGGATAGGTCAGAGGCAGCATGGATTTATGAAGGGGAAATCATACTTGACTAATCTTCTGGAATTTTTGAGCATCTAACTCTGAAGATGGACGAGGGAGATCCAGCAGATATAATGGACCTGGACTTTCAGAAAGCTTTTGATAAAGTCCCACATAGGAGGTTAGTGAGCAAAATTAGGGCGCATGATATTGGGGGCAAAATACTAACTTGGATTGAAAGTTGGTTGGCTGATAGGAAACAAAGAGTAGTGATAAAAGGCTCCATTTCGGAATGGCAGGCAGTGACGAATGGGGTACCGCAGAGATCAGTACTGGGACCGCAGCTTTTTACAATATATGTTAATGATATAGAAGATGGTATTAGCAATAACATTAGCAAATTTGCTGATGATACTAAGCTGGGTGGCAGGGTGAAATGTGATGAGGATGTTAGGAGATTACAGGGTGACCTGGACAAGTTAGGTGAGTGATCAGATGCATGGCAGATACAGTTTATTGTGGATAAATGAATGGTTATCCCCTTTGGTGGCAAGAATAGGAAGGCGGATTACTACCTAAATGGAATCAATTTAGTTAAAGAGGTAGTACAAAGAGATCTGGGTGTTCTTGTACACGAGTCAATGAAGGTAGGCATGCAGGTACAGCACATAGTGAAGAAGGCTAATAGCACACTGGCCTTTATAACAAGAGGGATTGAGTATAGAAGCAAAGAGGTTCTTCTGCAGCTGTACAGAGCCCTGGTGAGACCACACCTGGAGTATTGGGTGTAGTTCTGGTCTCCAAATTTGAGGAAAAACATTCTGGCTTTTGAGGGAGCGCAGCGTAGGTTCACAAGGTCAATTCCTGGAATTGCGGGATGACCTATTAATGAAAGACTGGAGAACTGGGCTTGTATACTCTTGAGTTTAGAAGACTGAGAGGGGATCTGATTGAGACATATAAGATTATTAAAGGATTGGACACTCCAGAGGCAGGAAACATGTTTCCGCTGATGGGTGAGTGCCGAACCAGAGGACACAGCTTAAAAATACAGGGTAGACCATTTAGGACAGAGATGAGGAGAAACCTCTCCACCCAGAGAGTGGTGGCTGTGTGGAATGCTCTGCCCCAGAGTGCAGTGGAGGCCCAGTCTCTGGATTCATTTAAGAAAGAGTTGGATAGAGCTCTCAAAGATAGTGGAATCAAGGGTTATGGAGATAAGGCAGGAACAGGATACTGATTAAGGATGATCAGCCATGATCATATTGAATGGTGGTGCAGGCTCGAAGGGCAGAATGGCCTACTCCTGCATCTATTGTCTATTGTCTATTGTCACCATAGCCTGTGCCACTCAGCCTTCTGTTAGGTTCTTCCTCTCGAAGTTTTTGAATTGATGAAAGAGATCAAGCATGGATTCGTAAAGATTGGGTCTGATGAACGTAACTAAAATTTTGAAGATACGCGAAAGTACAAGATAGGAGAAAATGAGGACTGCAGATGTTGGAGATCAGAGTCAAGAGTGTGGTGCTGGAAAAGCACAGCAGTCAGGCAGTATCCGAGGAGCAGGAGAATCGATGTTTCGGACGTAAGTCCAATTCCTGATGAATGGCTCTTGCTCAGGATGTTGATTCTAGTGCCCCTTGGATGCTGTATTACTGGCTGTGCTTTTCCAGCACCACACTCTCGACTATAGTAGTGGATAGGCAAATGCTACAGAGTCATAGAAACATAGAGATGTACAGCATGGAAACAGACCTTTCGGTCCAACTCGTCCATGCCGACTAGATATCCCAAGCTAATCTAATCCCATTTGCCAGCACTCGGTCCATATCCCTCCAAACCCTTCCTATTCAAATACCCATCTAGATGTCTTTTAAATATTGCAACTGTACCAGCCTCCATCACTTCCCCAGGCAGCTCATTCCATATACATACCACCCTTTGCATGAAAACGTTGCCCCTTAGGTCCCTTTTATATCTTCCCCTCTCACCCTAAACCTATGCCCTCTAGTTTTGGACTCTCCCACTCTAGGGAAAAGACTTTGTCATTTTACCCTATCCATGCCCCTCATGATTTTATAAACTTCTATGAGGTCACCCCTCAGTCTTTGACGCTCCAAGGAAAACAGCCCCAGCCTATTCAGCCTCTCCCTATAACTCAAATCCTCCAACTCTGGCAAAAGAAAAGTAAATCTTTTCTGAACCTTTTCAGGTTTCACAATATCCTTCTGATAGGAAGGAGACCAGAATTGCACGCAATATTCCAAAAGTGGCCTAACCAATGTCCTGTACAGCCACAACATGACATCCCAATTCCTGCACTCAATACTCTGACCAACAAAGGAAAGTGTACCAAATGCCTTCTTCACTATCCTATCTACCTGCAACTCCACTTTCAAGGAGCTTTGAACCTACACCCCAAGGTCGCTTTGTTCAGCAACACTCCCTAGGACCTTACCATTAAGCATATAAGTCTTGCTAAGATTTGCTTTCCCAAAATGCAGCACCTTGCATTTATCTAAATTAAATTCCATCTGCCACTCCTCAGCCCAATGGCCCATCTGATTAAGATCCCGTTGTAATCTGAGGTAACCATCTTTGCTGTCCACTACACCTCCAGTTTTGGTGTTATCTGTAAACTTACTAACTATATGTTCTTTGTTCTCATTTAAATTATTTATAAAAATGATGAAAAGTAGAGGACCCCGCACCTCTCTTTGTGGCACATCACTGGTCACAGGCCTCCAGTCTGAAAAACAATCTCTAACACCACCTTCTGTCTTCTACCTTTGAACCAGTTCTGTATCCAAATGGCTAGTCCTCCCTATATTCCATGATATCTAACCTTGCTCATCAGTCTCCCATGGGGAACCTTGTTGAACACCTTACTGAAGTCCATATAGATTGTGTCCACTGCACTGTCCTCATTAATCCTCTTTGTTATTTTTTTTAAAACCTCAATCAAGTTTGTGAGACATGATTTCCTACGCACAAAGCCATGTTGACTATCCCTAATCAGTCTTTGCCTTTCCAAATGCTTGTAAATCCTGTTCCTCAGGATTCCCTCCAGCAACTTGCCCACCACTGACGTCAGGCTCACTGGTCTGTCTATGGATTTTATTTATATGGACTTCGAGAAGATGTTTGATAAAATTCAGAATGAGCTATTAATTGGATAAAGTTAAAGCTCTTGGAATTGAATGAAAATTGAGCTGATCAAGAATTTGGATGTGATACAATAGCCAGAGGGATTTGTGATAATGGACAGCCTACTCCAAATAGCAGGATGTCCCATAGGATCTGTGATGATGCCTCAACTAATTCACCATATTGATTAATTACTGAGACTATGGGATGGAAAGCCACACATCTAATGATAACAGATATAAAGGCTACTCTGTAAACATGGAAGCATGAAATTACAAAGAGATATCGATAGCTTAAGCGCATGGTAGACAAATAGACTTCAGTGTAGGTGAACGTGAAGTCATCAACTTTGCACTAATAAAGGATAAAATAAAATACCTTCTAAATGTTGAAAAGCTAGAAACAGCATAGATCAAAAGAGAGCTGGGGCTGAATGCCAGTGTGTAGCCTTCCTATCATCTACCCAATCTCCTGCAGTCTGTTTGAAAGTTTACAGGAGCTCTGGGAGTTTTCAGGAAGCCAGGGAGCAAACTAATGAACTCATCAGAGCCTCATTCTGCCTACACTGGTATTTTACTTGCAGTTGATGGAGGCTATTCCATATGGCAATTGGGCAAGAGTAGGCATTGGAGTTTACTATCTTTTGAGGTCTCTGGGCCCTTTAGAAGATATTCACCCATAACCCCATTGTCACTCCATCCTGACCTCTTGAAACCAGCTCCCTCGCCAGGATTCCTGACTCCAGACTTGCCCGGACTGAGTGAGGCAGCCTATAGTCCCAGCAGTGGCCATTACCTCTGCCTGGGACTTTAGAACTTTCAGCTGTCTGATTGACTGACTAGCAGGTCTCAATAGTGAGACTAAAAACTGGAATCAAACTCTACAGGAGTGAAGTTAACAAGCACTTTTACTGACAAACCAAGTCAAAGTTTAGAAGTCTCTTCCTTAAACGGCAATTGGTACCAGACCAATTGTTAATTTTAAAGATGTGACTGAAAGTTCTTTCTTATCCAGTCCTCTCAGAAAGGCCATGAGTCTCCCAAAACAGCATCACCCTGGGCCTTTTAAAAGCATTCTGGGAGAGTTAAAACCATTATTTTAATCAAATAAGTCATTCTTCAAAACTCAGCATTCATTATAAAATGTAATTTGATGTAACTTGATACTTTGCAGCATGATGATATTAAACATATGCCGGTGTAAATGCAGGTCGCACATACAGACTACATTCATAAATGTATTATGTCCAGCTGAGTAGGTTAAAAGATTTTCAAGCATTGTAGAGAAAATTATATGTGTTATTTATTGAATTTCCCTCTTAGTCAGAATAAGGCCCTTTTGACTGCAATGTGACTTAAATGTTCTGTGCAAGCTATGACCCACACAACTTCCAGAATCCCTCACGGAGCTGAAGATGTAGCTGTAGAAGTGTCTTCCAATAATGAAATGGTGAGTGTCATGTCCCTCAGCAAGAGGCTCAGAGGACTACTCTACAGCTGCTCCTGGCCTTCTGTGAAGTGAGTGTGGGTAGGAGCAGGGATGGGTAAAAAATGAGGTCTGCAGATGCTGGAGATCACAGCTGCAAATGTGTTGCTGGTCAAAGCACAGCAGGTTAGGCAGCATCTCAGGAATAGAGAATTCGACGTTTCGAGCATAAGCCCTTCATCAGGAATAAGAGAGAGAGAGCCAAGCAGGCTGAGATAAAAGGTAGGGAGGAGGGACTAGGGGGAGGGGCGATGGAGGTGGGATAGGTGGAAGGAGGTCAAGGTGAGGGTGATAGGCCGGAGTGGGGTGGGGGCGGAGAGGTCAGGAAGAGGATTGCAGGTTAGGAGGGCGGTGCTGAGTTGAGGGAACCGACTGAGACAAGGTGGGGGGAGGGGAAATGAGGAAGCTGGAGAAATCTGAATTCATACCTTGTGGTTGGAGGGTTCCCAGGCGGAAGATGAGGCGCTCCTCCTCCAGCCATCGTGTAGTTGTGTTCTGCCGGTGGAGGAGTCCAAGGACCTGCATGTCCTCGGTGGAGTGGGAGGGGGAGTTAAAGTGTTGAGCCACGGGGTGATTGGGTTGGTTGGTTCGGGCGGCCCAGAGGTGTTCTCTGAAGCGTTCCGCAAGTAAGCGGCCTGTCTCACCAATATAGAGGAGGCCACATCGGGTGCAGCGGATGCAATAGATGATGTGTGTGGAGGTACAGGTGAACTTGTGGCGGATATGGAAGGATCCCTTGGGGCCTTGGAGGGAAGTGAGTGTGGAGGTGTGGGCGCAAGTTTTACATTTCCTGCGGTTGCAGGGGAAGGTGCCGGGGGTGGAGGTTGGGTTGGTGGGGGGTGTGGATCTGACAAGGGAGTCACGAAGGGAGTGGTCCTTGTGGAACGCTGATAGGGGAGGGGAGGGAAATATATCCTTGGTGGTGGGGTCCGTTTGGAGGTGGCGGAAATGGCGGCGGATAATACGTTGTATGCGCAGGTTGGTGGGGTGGTAGGTGAGAACCAGTGGGGTTCTGTCTTGGTGGCGGTTGGAGGAGCGGGGCTCAAGGGCGGAGGAGCGGGAAGTGGAGGAGATGCGGTGGAGGGCGGTTGGAGGAGCGGGGCTCAAGGGCGGAGGAGGGCGGTTGGAGGAGCGGGGCTCAAGGGCGGAGGAGGGCGGTTGGAGGAGCGGGGCTCAAGGGCGGAGGAGGGCGGTTGGAGGAGCGGGGCTCAAGGGCGGAGGAGGGCGGTTGGAGGAGCGGGGCTCAAGGGCGGAGGAGGGCGGTTGGAGGAGCGGGGCTCAAGGGCGGAGGAGGGCGGTTGGAGGAGCGCGGCTCAAGGGCGGAGGAGGGCGGTTGGAGGAGCGGGGCTCAAGGGCGGAGGAGGGCGGTTGGAGGAGCGGGGCTCAAGGGCGGAGGAGGGCGGTTGGAGGAGCGGGGCTCAAGGGCGGAGGAGGGCGGTTGGAGGAGCGGGGCTCAAGGGCGGAGGAGGGCGGTTGGAGGAGCGGGGCTCAAGGGCGGAGGAGCCCCTTGAGCCCCGCTCCTCCAACCGCCACCAAGACAGAACCCCACTGGTTCTCACCTACCACCCCACCAATCTGCGCATACAACGTATTATCCGCCGCCATTTCCGCCACCTCCAAACGGACCCCACCACCAAGGATATATTTCCCTCCACTCCCCTATCAGCGTTCCGCAAGGACCACTCCCTTCGTGACTCCCTTGTCAGATCCACACCCCCCACCAACCCAACCTCCACCCCCGGCAACTTCCCCTGCAACCGCAGGAAATGTAAAACTTGCGCCCACACCTCCACACTCACTTCCCTCCAAGGCCCCAAGGGATCCTTCCATATCCGCCACAAGTTCACCTGTACCTCCACACACATCATCTATTGCATCCGCTGCACCCGATGTGGCCTCCTCTATCTTGGTGAGACAGGCCGCTTACTTGCGGAACGCTTCAGAGAACACCTCTGGGCCGCCCGAACCAACCAACCCAATCACCCCGTGGCTCAACACTTTAACTCCCCCTCCCACTCCACCGAGGACATGCAGGTCCTTGGACTCCTCCACCGGCAGAACACAACTACACGACGGCTGGAGGAGGAGCGCCTCATCTTCCGCCTGGGAACCCTCCAACCACAAGGTATGAATTCAGATTTCTCCAGCTTCCTCATTTCCCCTCCCCCCACCTTGTCTCAGTCGGTTCCCTCAACTCAGCACCGCCCTCCTAACCTGCAATCCTCTTCCTGACCTCTCCGCCCCCACCCCACTCCGGCCTATCACCCTCACCTTGACCTCCTTCCACCTATCCCACCTCCATCGCCCCTCCCCCTAGTCCCTCCTCCCTACCTTTTATCTCAGCCTGCTTGGCTCTCTCTCTCTTATTCCTGATGAAGGGCTTATGCTCGAAACGTCGAATTCTCTATTCCTGAGATGCTGCCTAACCTGCTGTGCTTTGACCAGCAACACATTTGCAGCTAGGAGCAGGGATGGGCAAGGCCCCATTTCAACAGGAAGCAGGCACAGATGAAGGCCGTGGTCTCACCAATGGAGAGCGCACAGGCAGCCCCCTCTATCCAACTCGGTTTCATTTGCTGTAACATTGGAACTGGGCTCAGTAAATAACTAAGAGTCAACCATGTCTGCTGCTAAGATAACCATCAGGAAATAGAAGGCCAGGCTGCTATTTGCCAGAGAGCAACTCTCAAGATGTCTGCTTGTGCGCACAGGGAAAATGTGTGTGTGTGTGTGTGTGTGTCCATCCGATGGTTCAGGGTAGTTTGGACTTTGCCGATCTGAATGGACCCACCTGCTCATACCCACAGTGATGTCTCCTGGAACATGTCCAGCCCGGTCAGAAACCTAATATCCAAATATATTAAGGGGAAATTGGGCAAAGACGGGCACATGGAATTAAATCTCAAACCAGCCAAGATCGCACTGAAACATGTAAGAAACTCAAGAGACTGTCTAGTTTAGTCTTATTCGTACCCCTCTCTGAAACTAGTATCCCTACCAAAGGCCATAAACCTCTGTCTGAGCATCATATACCAAATAATATCTCAGTAAATAAAAGCTTTTATGCATTGAGCACAATTAAAAGAAAATGTAAGTGCCATGGTGATAGTGTTCCCTATGCCTGGGCTGGAAGGCCTGGTTTCAAGTCCGACCTACTCCAGAGGTATGTAACAACATCTCTGAAAAGGCTAATCAGAAAAAATTAAATTTATAAAAAAATTAATTTTAGACATCAGAACAAATCAATAATAGAATGACTAAGGTGCATTTTCTTTCCTCGCACAACTGCAAGTGGGTCAGTTAAAATAGATTCTTGATCCAGATTATCTTGCTTGACTAGTTAAAGTAGTTCAATCCATTCTTTAGTACAGCAACACTCAGGACCAGCTTATCTGTTGCAGAACAGAATCTTGTGTTGTGTATTCATTGATTCTTTCAGAAGCACATGGAAAGAGTGCAAAGCCTACGCAATCTGCACTCATTCTCCTGGCTGACTAGAACCATTGTCATAAAATGACTCTGAAAATATGAAAACATGGAAGATGTTGGGAGCCGCTGAATATGGCTTCCATGTCATAAGGTGGCTGACCTCATCACTCTCAATTGTCTGTCAATACCATTGGTGGAATATAGACAACAGTCCGCAATTCTTCATGCATCCTGTTTATAAGACATATGAAATTAATGAGTTAGTTAAACCAAGAAGGCTGCAAAATTTAATTTGCAATGGCAGCAAATGATGTCTCCTTAAGAGACACTTTCCAACGTCAGCTTGAATAGGCAAAGCAGCCTAGTCTGATTGGGAAATGGCTTAAAATTGCATTAATGTAGATTTCTGTCCATACCCATCATATGTTGCTACCTTTTAAGCATCTGCTTATTTTTGGACTTTGATTTTCTTGACTGTGGCTCAAATAGTCCAGATTCATTACCATCTGCCTGCATATGCCTGAACCTATTCTGACAATGAACAACTTGTGCTGTATGTGGCCTGAGGAACATCTCCATCCATCCTACATACCTGACCCCAATAGTGTAATTCTCCACTTTGCTCTCACACTGGTGTCTCTGTTCTTGCCAGACTCCAACGTTCCATTATAGTCCATCACAAACTTACGGAAGAAGTACCTTATTTTTCAATCAGATCCTTTCCAGATCTTTGGATTCTAGTTTACCATTTTCAGACTGTAATCTCTATCCTGCGTATGCCAACACCTCATTTTATTTTCCTTTCTTTGCATGTCTCAATGCCTGCTGCGTATTATTATGCCATTCACACATCCTTTGGACACCTCTTGTTTCACTTTATTTCTCCCATTGGAAGTCTCAGAGCACAGTGGTAGTGCCAAAGAAACTCAGGGTTTGAGTCCTATGTCATGACCTGTTGGCCATGCACAGTGTGTTCATAATATGGCTGAACAGTTGCCAGTATATCCTTCCTGGTGGCAGGTGGTAAAAGCAGTTGAGTGCATTCTGTTTTTATTAAGGAAACTTCCTGTACTTTTCTTTAAGTAATGCCTTGAGATCTTTAACACGGACCTTAAATTCAAAAGTCACAAATACCAAATAAAAAAAAGGCATCAGATGATTTAATAGAAAATAGGTAGGATCCTTTTAGATTAAACATTAATAAAAAACATTTTGTGCAGAAATGAAGTCCAATTATGGTACATTAAGATAAGGTGAAAATTTTGAGGTACAAACTGGTAGAAATTAGACTGCGGGTGTATTGAAGAGGATTGGAATATAGATAATGTGTGAATGTTTTGAACTCTAGTCAAAGTGTTGAAACTGAAGGTGACAAAGTCAACAGCCCTCAAGAGACTCAATTCGCTGAATGCAAGCCAATCAAACATTAACTGGTCCACGAACAAACAGCAGTTGAACAGCCAGTCAAGGGAATCTGCGAGAAGATTCGTCAAAAGTGATGAAGCATCACTGGACCCGAAGCATTATCTCTTCTTTGCTCTCTACAGATGCTGTCAGACCTGCTATGTTTCACCAACTCTTGAGTTTTTATTCTCAATTTACAGCATCAGCAGTTCTTTGTGCTTATGCTAGAAGAATTCAGTGTGCTTCCCAGAAACCCCAAAAAGAAGAAACAATGTACTGAGATTAGCTATAATGGCATAAGGAATATGTTTTATATTGTAGCGAAGAACCAGTGGCCAACAAGTCACATAAGGCTCAAAGAAATTCAACAAGGATGACCAGAAGAAAAAGACAGTTATTTGCCCAAAGGCACATTCTTTGAGCATCAACAACTTTTCACAATTTTGTTGATGATTTACTGGTGTATGACAGAAACTTTGTTATTCCAGCTTCATTTTGGGAAGATGACCTGGAAAGGATACACCTGGGACCCTGAGGGATCTCTAAGTGTTACAGTCAGGCCTCAATCAGTGATTTGTTAGCCAGAGATTGCAAGAGAGATTGAAGATCTTATTCTGAGTATGAAATGTGCTATTACGCAGAATTGTCAAGAATGGAAAACAGTTAAACATCACAGAAGAAAATTTAAATGTCAGAAACCAGCAAAGTTTGCAAGAAGATGTAGATAAGGAAAAGAATGAGTAGTACAGCCTACTTGAACTCTTTGACCTACTTTTAATTGAGATTGTTCAGGTACCTAAACAGCCTGTTGAAAAAATTATAACAGCAATTTGGAATTTGATATCAGATGAGGAAATATTACAAGTTCAAGAGAAATATCTAAATTCTTCAATACCATAGAATAATTATCATTATCAGTGATAAAGCAGTAATCCTCAAGCCTTCCATAAATGTGACCCAAATGTTGTTATGAGGTAACAACATAATTCTGCAGGGAAGAGTTCATCAGTCAAAGAAATTCGGGAGATCAAGGATCTCCCAGGTAAGTTGTTTTGTAGTGATCACATCCACAGTGAAGAGCATTCAATAAATGAAATCTCCAGACATGCAGCAAGACTTTACAGACCACATGAGGTTAAGGACAGAATCAAGGTCAGCAGTCCTCGCACCAAACAAAAATCAGTCTTTAAAGTCTCGAGAGAACTGGAAGAATTGTAAAATCTCCAGCACACCAGAATTTCTGAAATCAAAGACTGAGAAGGGATAGGATCGTGGTAAATTTAATCATATACATGTGTGTATAAATGTTTAGTATGACAGAAAAGAATTGGGGGAGATGTTGTACAGAGTAATGGTTCTGAAAGACGTAATTCTGGAGGTTGCATTTTCTCAACCAAACTGATGGTATCATATAAACTTGGGTAACAAAAAGTCAGATCAACTGAACATCTTGTAGAGAGAGGACCTGTACCCTCAGTCTTCAAAGTCTTTGTTACAATATTTATGTTATTAATATAGCATGTAGTTATTTATATCTTCAAATATCTTTGTACCTAAGATGGTGCCAGAAATAGTGACTTTTTGCAGTACTCATGTATCCCTGTACATGAGTACTGCAAAATACTGCATGAGTACATATGACAATATACCTAATTATAATTATAATTCTTGGCAGCAAACCACTCCACTACTAACTGATAATTTGTTGACATTGCGACACGTACAACACAGTAATTTATTCTGTCTTTGTTCCACTGACTACAAATCCAACTGGTTGAGTGGAGGGACATCCTATGGCTTTATAAGAGGTGTACAAATCCCACTGCCGTAATCTCTTTTTTTGAGCTCTACATAGCTAATATTTAAATCCCAACACAGGAATACACCCTGTTTTCTAAATTTGGAGGTTTTCCAAATTGACTGTCCCTCTTCCATTAACTGACAGACCCATTGAACATGTCCAAGATTTTCCATTTTAATTTAGATATGCAGCATTCCTTTACCATTATATATCTGCCATACAATCAGTTCAGAAATTTCCAAATGGAAAGGCTCACTGATTTCTAGAAAGATTTGTGCAGCTGAGGTAAATTCTGTCACAACCATGAGCTTTCAAAAGTGTTCAAACACTTCATTTTATCAACCTGTTTTATCAACCCCTCCTTTTAGCAACAGTTATTTTCAGCCGTGCAGTTTCATATTTCAACTGAGCTTATAGAAAAACAATCAGAGCAAAACACAGCCATCTTACTCTGCCAGGTAAACTATGTTAGAAGGATAAAGAAGTGAATCTTTCAGATGGACGGTGTACCTTAAAATTGCCATTCACAATCCACAAAGTGCCCTAGTGGCACCTATTTCTTTTGCGTTACACCGGCTACAAATCCAAATTATAAAGCACATGAACTCAGTTGGTGTCCGAATGTCATAATTTCAAAGCTGAAAATGAAATAATGTTGCATAACACTTTTAAACATAATAACTGTTTTGAAAGCAGTAAATTGTACCTCAGGTGAAGATAATGTACCAATTTAGTGCACATTGCGACCATTTTTGGAATGCCTCTTCCACCTTTTGGTAGTGCAGGACAACCATCACCTTGCTGCAACAGTGTTTATTTTGCTAAGGGAGCTGCACATAACAAAGTGTAATCCCTCTGGAAATCCTTTCTAAAAATACAATAACGTATGCTAATCGAACAAATGCAATTTAGCGAATGGCAGTAGCTGTTACTGATCAGAATAAGGACTATCTCCCTTAAAATAAATTGAAGTACATGATTTCAGATGACAGCTACTGAATCCCAGTTCCCACCTTTTAAACGATGAGTTCAAATTAAGCGTGTAGCTTCATTCTAAAATAAGGCAATAATGTAGCACCGGCAATGGGTGATCTGTTGACTCAAGGAAGGAGAAACAGGAGCAGTGCTTTATTCCTGACCTGGCAGCTTTGATAACCTCGATGGAAAGAATCCTAGCATCTGCCTAAAGTCACTTTCTCTATGTATAGTGTGTGATGGCCGTCAAGAAAGTAAGACAAGGTGTGCTCTGAAAAGGTTTATAAATCTTTTTTGCTTGGAGAAAAGTTAGAGGAGATATTGCATCCATTAAATCTCTTGCTGCTTACAAGTAATCCATGCTCTTCCAGAAGGCCTCTTCAATAAAACTTTTTTGATTAAGAAGATGATATGTTCATTAGTTTAATGTTTATTTTCCATCGCTGCTGGAGACTTAATGTTAATATAAAAACTAATGATCATAGTACAACTTTTTACAGTCAATATATCATAACAAAAACTGAATTGAATAAGTATAGACAGAGTGGTTAAGAAGCCATTTTGCATCCTTGCCTTCATTGTTCAGTCCTTTGAATATTGGAGTGAGGAAATCATATTGAAGTTGTACAGGACATTGGTGAGGACTCTTCTGGAATATCTATTCTAGTCATCCTATTATGGTAAGGATATTATTAAGCTGGGGATGTTGCCACGTATGCACGTGGCACAGTGGTTAGCACTGCTGCCTCCCAGTACCAGGGACCCTGGTTCGATTCCAGCCTTGGGCGACTGTCCGTGTGGAGTTTGAACATTCTCCTTGTGTCTGAATGAGTTTCCTCTGGGTGCTCCAGTTTCCTCCCACTAAATTGCCCATAGTGTTAAGTGCATTAGTCAGAGGGAATTGGGTCTGGGTGGGTTACTCTTCAGAGGGTCAGTATGGACTGGTTGGGCCAAAGGGCCTGTTTCCACACTGTAGGGAATCTAATCTATGGAAGGATTAAGGTATAAGGAAAGGCTGGATAAGCTGGGACTTTTTTCACTGGAGCCTAGGAGATTAAGAGGTGACTTAGTAGAAGTTTATAAAATAATGAGGGGTATAAATAGAATTAGTGACAGTTGTCTTTTCCCTAGGATGGGGAATTTCAAGAATAGGAGACACATTTTTAAGATGAGAGGAGAGAGATTTAAAAAAGACATGAGAGGCAACATTGTTAACACAGAGAATGGTTTATATGTGGAATGAACATCCTGAGGAAGTGGTGGATGTGGATTCAGTTACAAAGTTTAAAAAACATTTGGATGGGTACATGAATAGGAAAGATTTGGAGGGATAAGGGCCAGGAGCAGGCAGGTGAGACTAGTTTGGTTTGAGATGATGTTCCATATAGACCAAAGGATCTGTTTCTGTGCTGTATGATTGTATGACTCTGTGACTCTATGTCTTTTGGATTGACTCTTTTAGCCTTTAATTACTTTGTGAATGAATTTACTTGAAGCAGATCAGCTTTTCTCAAAAGTTTAGGCTTGGACTTAATGTCCAGAATTTTCGGAAGGAATAATGCCTTTGAACACTTGGTTAATGATGAATAAAATATCGAGTAACTTAGTGCCAAGGAATAATCGTGACCTGCCAAGGATTTGTCCATAATGCACACAGTTGTGATTTTGTAGCTTTGTAAAAAGTGTCTCTGATGTAACCTTTCCACCAGTTTCATGGAGTTGCTTTATTTGAACATTAATTGTCCATTGCACTGGTCTAAACAATATAGATCCAGTAATTAATAGCAGAAGAACCCATTTACTGATATGATAACTATTATGAAAAGTGAGATGAAATTTTAGAGTTACATAAAGGGGAACTGGGTGGTCAACAGTTATGTTGCTGCACTGAAGACTGAAAGTGGGGATATTTTCAAAGAATGTGGAGAAACGGTCGATATGTTGAATAATTGCTTTGTCTCAGTGTTTACGATAGAAAAGGAGCATAGCTTGCTAGATGTCCCAAGGAAATTAAGAATGGATTGGGAACAGGGATTGAATAAAATTAACATTGGCAAAACATTGGTAATGAGGAAATTAAAGGAAGTAAAAAATCACAAATCCCTGGGTCCTAATGGCTACCATCTAAGGATGTTAAAGGAAATTGGGGATCACATTGTAGACCCCCTAATATAACTTTTCAGAGTTCTCCAGATACAAGGGTTGTCTTTTTAGTTTGGAATATTGCACATTACTCCACTTTTTAAGAAGAGTGAAAGAGGAAAGCTAGGGAATTCCAGACTAGCTAGAATACCATCTATGGTAGGGAAAGTGTTGGAGTCTATAATCAGGGATGGGGTAACAGAACACCTTGGAAATTTTCAATTAATTCAGGGAAAGCCATAATGGATTCATGATGGATGGGTCATGCCTGACAAACCTCTTTAAATGCTTTACAGGACAGGGAAATGTTTACGGACATTGTTTATATGATTTCCTGAAAGCATTTGATAAAGTCCTACTTAAGAAATCGTTAAATGAGGTAGGGGCTCACGGAATTGAGGGCAAATTGTTGGCATGGGTGGGAAATTGGTTAAGTGGCAGGTGACAGAAAGTAGGGATAAGGGTAGCATAACAGTATACTAGTAAATTCTGGGACTATCTGAGAATATTTTTAAACAATACATAAAATCTTATTCACTACATTAGAAATGGTAGTGCAAGTGGTGTGTTGTTCTAGCATGACATGGGAGCTGGCGGATCCCATTGCGTGATGCAGTGGTCACATCTACAGTAAACATCTGCAGCTTGAGGAACTTTGGCTCTAAGTCAATAAGCTGGAATCCGAGTTTCAGACACTGCAGCACATCTGGGAGAGGAGAGAGTTACCTTGGTGTTATGTTCACATCCTTTAGCTTAAATATTTCAAATTTGGCCATTGGCTGGGACAGGAGGGTGTGACAAGAAGTGAGGCAGGTAGACAGATTCTGAATATAACATTGTCGGAGACTCAGCTCCTGACCTTAACCAAGAGGTATGAGGTACTTACTTCCTGTATGCATGAAGACAGAATCTGTAAGGAAGACAGCCAAACCGGCCATTGCACGATGGTCCAAGTGGAGAGGAGCACAAAGAAAATGACAGCAGTAAGAGATTCAAAATTTAGGAGAAAGTCAGAAGTCACACGACACCAGGTTATAGTCCAACAAGTTTATTTAAAATCACAAGCTTTCAGAGCACTGTTCCTTCTTCAGGTGATGAAGGAGCAGCTCTCTGAAAGCTTGTGATTTCAAATAAACTTGTTGGACTATAACCTGGTGTCATGTGACTTCTGACTTTACCCATCCTAGTCCAACACCAGCATCTCCACATTATAATTAGTAGGACAGATAGAATTCTTTGTGAGCAGGATCAAGAGTCCCTCAGGGCATGTTACTCACCTGATGCCAAGGTGAAGGGCATCTTGAGTCAACTTGAAAGGCTATCAGAGAGGGAAGATCCTGCAGTTGTGGTCTATGTTGTTGCCAACAAAATAGGCAAGAGTTAGCAAAAGGTCCTGTTTGGAGGATATAGAAATCATGAAAAAATTTTAAAAACAGGATCTCAAAGATTGTAATCTCTGGATTATTACCTGAACCATGTGCAAATTGACAAAGAGACAAGAAGATTAGGGAAATAAACACAGGGACTGAAGGAGAGGTGTGGGAATGAGAAGTTCCATTTTGTAGGACATTGGCATCAATATTGAAACAGAAAGGAACTGTACCATCGGGATCGACTCCACCTGTGACAATCCAGGGCAGGATCAAAGCAGAAGGGCTAAATAGAAATGATCACAATGACTTTAAACTAGCCGAAGAGGGAGAGATGGCTCAGGAGATCTTATTAAAGTTTTGACTGTAATAGGATAAAGAGTATGGTAAGGGTCAGCCAAATTTCAGTCAAAGCAGATAAGGGGACAATTATGAGAACTGGGGCAGTCAATGAAGGACTGAGGGTGTTGTACTTAAATACACACAGTACATGAAACAAGATAAATGAGCCAGTAATGTAGATTGAAATTGGTAGGTATGATGTTGTAGGTATCACAGAGATGTGACTACAAGGGTATCAGGCAGACAAGTGGGCAGAAAGGTTGGGATTGCCTTGTTAGTAAGAACTGAAATTAAATTGATAACAAGAATTGAAATAGGGTCAGCAGATGTAGAATTTGTGTGGTTACAGTTGACGAACCACAAAGGTTAAAAGATGCTGATGCAACGTCTCAACTTCCACTACAACAGAGACAGAAGTCACCAAAGGTTTCTGCTAAAATGGGAATTGAACTCAGGCTGGGTTCATTAGATCTATGCTTACATAGGCTCAGACATATACAGTAATAGAATGCACTTGCAGTTTGCGAGAGAGAAGCTGGAATTAGATGTAATGATCTTACAAAAGAACAAAGGTGAAGACAAAGACATGAGAGAGGAACTGGTTAGAGTTGATTGGAAGGGGAACCTAGCAGGGAAGATGGTGGAGCAGCAATGGCAGGAGTTTCTGGTGGTAATTTATGAGGGACAGCAGAATTTCATCTCAAGAAAGAAGAAACATACTAAGGGGAGGATGAAGCAGCCATGGCTGACAAGGGAAGTCAGGGACAGCATAAAAACAAAAGAAAAAGCACATGATGTAGTGAAGATTAGTGGGAAGCTAGGGGATTAGGAAGACTTTAAAAGCCAGCAGAGGACAATTAAAAAGCACTAAGGGGGAGAAGATGAAATATGAGGGCAAATTAGCTTGTAATATAAGAAAAGATAGCAAGAATTTATTAGCTATATAAAAGGTAAGGGAGAAGCAAAAGTGATCATTGGACCACCAGAATATGACGCTAGAGTAGTAGTAAGGGGAAACAAAGTAATAGCGGCAGAACTGAAAAGGTACTTTGCATCAGTGTTTGCAGTAGAAGTAGTATACCAAACTTCAAGAGTTTCGGGGCAGTAGTGGGTGTGGCGGCTATCACGAAGGAGAAAGTGCTAGGGAACCTGAAAGGTCTGAAGGGGGATAAATCACCCAGACCAGATGGACTACACCCCAGGGTTCTGAAGGAGATAGCTGAGGAGATTGTGGAGGCATCAATGGTGATCTTTCAGAAATCACTGGATAATGCAGGGTTCCAGAAGACTGGAAAATGGCTAATATAACACCCCTGTTTAAGAAGGGAGGCAGGCAGAAGACAGGAAATTATAGGTCAGTTACCCTGACCTCAGTTGTTGGTAAGAATTTAGAATCCATCATTAAGAATGAGATTGTGGCATAGTTGGAAGTGCATGGGAAAATAGCCTGAATCAGCATGGCTTCATCAAGGGCAGGTCATGCCTGACAAATCTTTTAGAATTAACAAGTTAGACAAAAGAGAGCCAGTGGATGTGATCTATTTAGATTTCCAGAAGGCCTTTGACAAGGAGGCTGCTAAATAACGTAAGAGCCCAGAGAATTAATGGAAAGGTACTAGCATGGATAAGGGACTGGCTGACTGGCAGAAGAGTGGGGATAGAGGGATTTTTTTCAGCATAGCAGCCAGTGACTAGTGGATTTCTGCAGGAGTCAGTGTTGGGACCACAATTTTCACGTTATACGTAACAATCTGGACAAAAGAATTAAGGGCATTGTTACTAAATTTGCAAATGACACAAAGGTTGCTGTAGGGAAAAGTAGTATTAAGAATGTGGGGAGGTTACAGAAGGACTTGGATAAGCTAGGAGAGTGGGCAAAGAAGTGGCAAAGTGTGGGGTTATGCATTTCATGGGGAAAAATAGGTATAAATTATTTTCTGAATTGGGAAAGGCTTAAGAAATCTGAAGCATAAAGGGACTTGACAGTCCTGGTTCAAGATTAGGAAGGCAAATGCAATGTTAGCATTCATTTCAAGAAGGTGAGGATGCAAGAGTAGGAATGCAGTATTGGGGCTGTATAAGGCTCTGGCTAGACCGTATTTGGAATATTGTTTTCAGTTTTGGCCCCAAAAGGAAGCATGTACTGTCTTTGGAGGGAGACTAGAGCATTCTCATAGGAAAATCCTGGGGATGAAAATCTTGCCATAAGCGAAGCGATAGAGGACTCAACAGAGTTTAGAAAGATAAGGGGGGATTTTCATTGAAGCTACACAATACTGAGAGGCCTGGATGGACTGGACATGGAGAAGAGAGTAGGAGAGATTAGGACCTGAATCACAGCCTCAGAGTGACAGGACAACTCTTTCAAGCTGAGATGAACATGGAACATAGAATGTAGAACATTACAGTGCAGTGCAGGCTCTTCAGCCCTCGATGTTGCGCTGACCTCTGAAACAAATCTGAAGCCCATATAACATACACTTTTCCATTATCATCCATATGTTTATCCAATGACCATTTAAATGCCCTAAAAGTTGGTTAGTCTTCTACTGTTGCAGGCAGGGCGTTCCACGCCTGTACTACTCTCTGAGTAAAGAACCTACCTCTGACATCTGTCCTATACCTATCACCCCTCAGTTTAAAGCTATGTCCTCTCATGCTAGCCATCTCCATCCAAGGAAAAAGGCTCTCACTGTCCACCCTGTCTAACCCTCTGATCACCTTGTAGGATGATGAGGAATTTCTTCAATCAGAGAGTACTGAAACATTGCCACAGAAGGCTGTGGAAGCTGACTAATTGAAGCTGTTTAAGACAGAGATAGATAGGTTCTTGATTAGTAAGGGGATCAAAGGTTATGGGGAGAAAGCAGGAGAATGGGGTTAAGAAAATATCAGCGATGATCAAATGACGGAGCAGACCTGATGGGTTGAATGGCCTAATTCTGCTCTTGTATCTAATGGTCTTATGGCTTAATGGGTTGATACTCAAACTGGCAGGATTTGACCAGTAGCGTCCCACAAGGATCTGAGTTAGGGGCTCAATTTTTCATATTATATATCTATGATTTGAATAATGGCATAAAAAGTCATTGACCCAAGTTTACTGAAGACACAAAATTAAGTGACATTGTACACAATGTAGATGATAGCATAAAATTATAAAGGGATATTGATAGACTAAGTGAATAGACAAAACTGTACACTCTGAATATATGAAGTCTGGTGCTGGAGGAATGAATAATTTAAAAGTGAAAGGGATTGGTCAAGTGATTACAAGTCTATTAATCCAACTCAGTAATTATTGAAAAAAAACAGAGTGACAGTACAAATTATTATTTAGATTGGTATAGATTAATTAAAAACAATCAATGTTAGTTTTTAAAAGAAGCTGATGGTAGACAAATCTGATTGAAATATTTAAGGACATTGCACAGAGGATTCATGACAGTAACAAGTTTCTCTGTATGGATTTCAGCAAGGGTCTTGACAAGGTCCACATTGATAAACAGGTCACAAAACTAAAAGTTCATAGGTTCTAAGAGGAGTGGTATGTTGCATTTAAAATTGGCTCTGTGGGAAGAAGTAACCGGTTATGATCAATGTTTTTAAAGAAGGCTAGTTCCAGTGGAGTTTTCACAGGGCTAAGCACTGGGTCTCTTGTGCCATAATGACAGATCATAACCCTGGATCACTGATGGACATAATGAACTTTTAATTACCATATACGTTTTATTTTCAAAAAAGAGGGCATAGAGCCACAAAATGACTCAGAATGTAAACTATGAGCAATATAATTTAGCAACACTGTGGAAGGTCTGTTTGGATTATCCCCAGCCTCAAGAGAGACTCTGGAATTTCACACCTTATGGATGTTAAGGAAGCTTCAAAGAAAAGTACTTCAAAGAGGAGAAACGCATTGTAGGCTTATCTGTAATCACTTGAGTTATCACAAATTGTGAATATAATGGGAGAAAAGGGAGCAGTCTGGGCAACAGAGATATTTCTGTTGCCCCTTCTAACAATACGTAAGAACAGGCATTAAAAGCCAGTTTCAATGCTGGTCTGTCTGTGCTAGTGGGTGAAGGTGTGAGCTAAGAGAGTTTTAGCTGAGGAAACCCCTAATTTTCCCTGCACTGCAGGTAAAAGGAAAAGTAGTGTCCATCTCTTTTTTTCTGGAAGCCAGAAAACAAGTGAAACCATTGCCAAAAAGAAATCAACTGATTGTCTACGAGCATCTACACTAAAGGCATAATGTTCCCTCCTGTCTTCTTAATGGACCCAGAGATTGATCTGAATATCTTTTCTGATTTTGAACTTTTTTGGACTCACCCCTCATTTCTAATCCGTGAGCATATATGTTGCATCATTATTTCTTCTCATGTTTACCAATGAATACAATCAATTTTTTTTAACTCAAAAAAGTCTGACTAAATTAGCTCTTTTAAAAATAGAAATACATTTAGTCTGGGAGAGAGGGATGGGGGAATCCTTCTTAAACTAACTTATTGCAACGAGCTGGAGCTGGGTGGGGTGGTGTTAGGGACAGTGGTGAATAAAGAAAGGGAGCCATCCTCACCAGAGATCTTGACAAATTTGGGTGTCTCATCTGGAACATATTAATTGAGGAAATGCACCCAAACACAGGTCATAAAACTTGGCACTCACATAATGCTGCAATGAATTAGATTTACACAATGATTAAAATGCTTACAAATGATATAAAAATTCATCATATTGTTCAGAGTAAGAAAGAAAGCTAAACTACTGGAAGATATTGATGGACTAGTCAGATGGTCAGCAAAGTATGCAGTGGAATACAGTCAGGAGAGATATGAGGAAAAATACTTGGGAAGGACTAGAAGATCATAAGTATTAAACTACAGGATTCAGAGAAGTGGAGAGGAGCCAAGGGAGCTTGGAGTGCGTGTCTAAGTTTCCTGAAGGTGGCAAACAGGTAGGTAAGATAGAGTCATAGAGTCAGATAGCAGGGAAAAAGACCATTTGGTTCATGAGTCTTTGCTAAACTTAATCCCAAACTAAACTAGTACTACCTACCTGCTCCTGGTCCATACACCTTCAAACCTTTCTATTCATGTGCTTATCTAAGTCTCTTTTAAACATTGTAACTGTGCCTGCATCCAGCATTTCTTCAGGAATTTCATTCCAAATGAGAACCACCCTCGGTATAAAAAAATCTGACTCTCAAGTCTTTTTAAAATCTCTCTTATCTCACCATTAAAATATGCCCTCTATTGAAATCCCCCATTTTAGGGATAAAACACTTACCATCAATCCCATCTATATCCCTCATGATTTTATAAACTTCAAAAAATCACTCTCAACCTCTTACATTCCCAGTGAGAAAAGTCCCAACCTATCCAGTCTTATAACTCAACCTTCCATAGCGAGCAACATTCTAGTAAAGGCAAAAGACTACCTTACCCTAATTTTATCTTGTGTATGAAAAGGGAGATATCCCTGTTAGGAAGATGCTTCATGTTTAATGATCTTGGTGGACTTGGCTTTGGAGATTTGCGGAAATGTCTTGTTTTATATATAAAGGTTAATGAAAAGCCACATTGGAGCATTTGTTTTATTAAACAAAGCTTTTCTTAGAAACCATATGATTCCAGTTAATTGATGGCTGTTGTCACTTGAATTTACTTGCAGGAAAACACAGAACTTGTTTTATAACTAGATTTCAAAGCTGTTCCATTTGAAAAGTGTTGGTAAATTTGGAGTTTGCTTTTGGATTTTCATTTGGGAAAAGTCTGCTAGCTTGTGGCTCATGATCCTGAAACAAAATTGCTACGAGATCAGAGTGAAACCTGATTGCCCTCATGAAAATGTGACTGATAAAGCTTCTCAATATTGTATTTTCTGGGTAAGCTGTGCCCACCAACGTCACAGAGAGAATTGTGCATGATTAGTGACTTCACCACATGTGCAAGAATACTAGATTAAGACTTTAGAACATCCCATGGCTCGTTCCTTTTTCTTTCCCAGTAACCAACACAGACTATGAAGTGTTTTCTATCAGATTTCCTTTTATCTAAAGTGTAGTATAGAACATAGAACATAGAAAAATACAGCACAGAACAGGCCCTTTGGCCCACTATGTTGTGCCGAAGTTTAATCCTAATGTAAAATATAATAACCTACGCACCCCTCAACTCACTACTCTCTATGTGCCTGTCCAGCAGTCGCTTAAATGCCCCTAATGTCTCTGCTTCCATCCCCATCGCTGGTGACGCATTCCATGCATTCACAACTCTCTGTTCAAAGAACCTACCTCTGACCTCTCCTCTATACCTTTCCCCTAATATCTTAAAACTATGACCCCTCATACCAATCAATCCTGGCCTGGGGAAAAGTCTCTGGCTATTGACTCTATCCGTGCCACTCATTATTTTGTATACCTCGATCAGGTCTCCTCTCTTCCTCCTTCTCTCCAGAGAGAAAAGTCCAAGCTTTTCAACCTTTCTTCATACGGCAAGCCCTTCAGTCCAGGCAGCATCCTGGTAAACCTTCTTTGCACTCTCTCCAAAGCCTCTGTATCTTTCCTATAGTAGGGCGACCAGAACTGGACACAATATTCCAAGTGTGGTCTCACCAGGGACTTGTAGAGCTGTAGCAAAACCTCGTGACTCTTAAACTCGACCCCCCGTTAATGAAAACCAAAACACCATATGCTTTCTTAACAACCCTATCCACTTGGGTGGCAACTTTGAGGGATCTATGTACTTGCACACCCAGATCCCTCTGTTCCTCCACACTGTCAAGAATTCTGTCTTTAATTCTATATTCAGCATTCGAGTTCAACCTTCCGAAATGCATCACTTCGTGTTTATCCAGGTTGAACTCCACCTGCCATTTCTCAGCCCAGCTCTGCATCCTGTCTATGTCATGCTGCAGCCTGCAATAGCCCTTGATACTATTGACAACACCTCCAACCTTTGTGTCATCCGCAAATTTACTAACTCACCCCTCAACCTCCTCATCCAAGTCATTTATAAAAACTATGAAGAGCAGAGGCCCAAGAACAGAGCCCTGCGGGACCCCACTCAACACTGTCCTCCAGGCAGAATACTTTCCATCTACAACCCCACTCTCTGCCTTCTGTCAGCCAATCAATTCTGAATCCAGATAGCCAAACCTCCCCGTATCCCATACTTCCTGGCTTTATGAATGAGCCTACCATGGGGAACCTTATCAAATGGTCATCTCATTCCTGAAGAAGGGCTTATGCCCGAAACATCGAATCTCCTGTTCCTTGGATGCTGCCTGATTTGCTGCGCTTTTCCAGCAACACATTTTCAGCATGAACCTTATCAAATGCCTTGCTGTATTTGTATTTGTTTATTCTGGTTATTTACAGAAGTAGATATTTCTATTTACATACTGAAAATTGTGTGTGTTAACTAATACTGCATTTTTTTGAATGGGTTTTGTTTCATAATAATCAACTTATATCTTGCTTTTTAAAGATGTCTGGTTGGTTGATCTTTTTGAGTGTGGAGAAAGCATACAATTGGCCATATGGGGATTTGGAGAAAATGCTTTCATTTTATGTTGTAACCTGTAGAGTCGTGGAACTAGAGTGATAGTGCACTCCTTTCTCCATTGTAGCATAATAAACTCTATAAAGCTTAAGTTAGACTGCAGCTAGAGTACTGCATATAATTGTGGTCACTACATCATGAAGCAGAAGTGATCACATTTCGGGAGAAATTTTAAGATAATTCAATAAGCTGGTGGGAACACTTCCCCATTGATCATGGCAGTTCTGCCTAACATAAGCTCCAAGGAGAGTCACTTACCCAAGATTGGACTTCTGTCCCTCACTCAAGAGGAAGTCCTGCCTGAGAGACCAGTCGGACAATGTAACTTGTAGTTCCAGTGGCATCAGATTTCAGTGCATGAGTCCAGGACCAGGTAGGTGTGGGGGACTGAAGTGTGCAAGGAAGGAGAAGGGATGAGGGGATGTCTGGATTTTGATGTAGAACACAAGGATTGTGAGAGGGAATAACTGTGGAGTGCAGATCTTTGGGAGACTTGCCTAATATGGAAAAGGGACAGTTGAGGGAGGTGTTTAGCTGCTGGCCTAAGGCACAAGGCGAGTGGACTGTTGGGTTTCCCTTTTGTCCCGAGCTCCTCCCACCAGCTTCAACATTGAAGGATCCACCACCCACAAAAAATTGCTGATATGTTGGAGGGAGAGTGCAGTGGGAATGCCAGCTAGGAAGTATTGAAAGTTTCCCATCTGTAAACCTGCAGGTGATGAGATATAAAGAATGTTTTAGTATGAGGAATGATTCAAACAGATGCATCATTTCTGTGGAATAGAGGTGGATGAACTCACTGCTTGAAAGGGTGGCAGATGCATACATTCTGATCAGAAAAGGAAAAGCGTTTGATATGTTACAATGTGTTGAACTACAGACTATGAACTGGAAGTTTGGAATCGACACTATTGATCTTGTTCAACTAATAGGCTGGATGGCCTCCTTCTGGGCAATAAATCTTTCTATATATTGAACCTTCATTGATACATTAGTATCAGTCAATCAGCTGTGCTGATGCATTGAATTTCTCGTCTTTCTACCAGTATCAATCCAGTTTTCCAAAATTATTTAAATAAAAACTGAATAACTCATGTTAAAAGTTTTAGTTGCGTAAAATGGATCTTAAATGTCTCTCAAAACAATGAATATGTACCTGTGAGAGAAAGAGGGCAAAAGGGAACAGAGTATGAAAGATTTTCAGCTTTATAAGTGCAAATCTGAAGGAACTCCTGTTTGGTGGGATTGTGGCAAACTTTAAGTGAATTAAGCTGAGGGAGATGAAATACGTTTCTCATTATAATTTGAGGTCACTTTTGAAAGAAAGGCTGAATATTGATGTAAATTTGTATTATTTGTTATTTAATTATCACCCAGGCTTTGTTGGTCACTAAAAAAAGGTAATCTTTCTAATTCACCAGGATCACCAGACATGGGAAGAAAGAGAGGAAAGAATGAGAAAGAAATTTAGGCAAATATGAAAGAACTGACATCCTTACTTGGTCTCCTCATTACTTCATTTGGTCAAATGTTGCCTTAATGTTCATGGCACTCACTCTCACCCCAATTCTGGAATTCAGCTCTTTTGCCCATGTTTGGATTTAGGCTGTAGTGTGGTATTTGATCCTGATGGAATCCAGTACGATCAATGAGGAGGTTGTTGGTAGGTAAATGCAATTTGATCAGATTGGTGATGATGCCAACATGACAAATGAGAGTAAACTGATGGGACAGACAATTTTCCATTCTGGAGTGCTGCTTCTTGTAGAAGCTAATGCCAAAAAAGGAAGGTGAATATCTCAAAAGCTCAGAAAGTCTATTGCTCCTCCTGTCTCCATAGCAACAAAGCCATTAGGCATGTTTTTGGGTCTGAGAACAAGTCATATGACCCATCCACTTTATCTTAAATTAAAGGGATAGCCTTCAAAACTACAATATTATAAAAATTGAATTTCTAACACAATATGCAATTGATCAATCAAATATATTTTTCATATTGCTATTTTATCACAATAATATTCTCTATAGACATGGATATAACAACATGATTTATTGCTATCATTTCTCAAGCTGTATTTTCCTTCCACGTTTTGAGAATATTGTGGTCTACTTTCCGAACATTAACTTTCAAACAGTTGATTTGCTGTAATATTTCAATTGATCTTATGGTCCTGGAGGAAAACTCAAATATTTTAAAATTGAACACGATTCACTTTTGTTCATTTTTATTTTTGTGATATTTATAAAGCAAGATAACATAAATAGGTTTACTATAGTTCTTTTACACATGATATATGCAGTTTCTCAAGATTTTCAAAATCTATTAATATACTACGGTGACATTCAAAATATTAAAATTAATCTGTTTTGGGCTATTTAACCTCCAAATACTATCAAAGGAGGGCCAATGCTATTTTTTATGAAAAGACCAGCCAACTTGTAACATGTAATCACATCAACATCTTCCTGGCATTATTGGAAAAAATCTCAATGGGAAAGAATTGGGCAGCACGGGCGGCTCAGTGGTTAGCATGGCTGCCTCATAGCACCAGGGACCTGGGTTTGATTCCAGCTTGGGTGACTGTGTGGAGTTTGCACATTCTCCCCATGCCTGCATGGGTTTCCTCTAGATGTCCAGTTTCCTCCCACAGTCCGAAGATGTCCAGGTTAGGTGGATTGGTCATACTAAATTGCCCTTATGTCCAGGGATGTACAAGCTATGTGGATTAGCCATTGGAAATGCAGAGTTACAGGGAATGGGGTCAGTCTGGGTGGGATGCTCTTCTGAGGGGTGGTGTGGACTCGATGGGCTGAATGGACTGCTTCCACACTGTAGGAATTCTATGGTTCTAAAATCAAGTGGGGAATATATGGGGAGTCAATCAATAACGGTTTTCTGGCCATACCCAAGTGAACGTTTTTTTTCTCAGTAATTGCTGAATATACATGTCAATACTATACACTTTGTTTTCTCTTTAGCTGATGAGAAATCAACCTGCAGTTCACAAATTCTAGAATAATATTTCTAATCAATTACATTACCAAAGTGACTTGTGTCACTCATTTGGTTTACATGAACTGCAAGGTGGTTGGATTTTGATTCAATGTAAGAAAACATTTATAATTGCTCAGCAAAGCAGCCTAAGCATTACCATGTCTGCTATCTTTGTATAAGAAAAAAATACATGGTCCAGGGAGATGATCCCACTTTTTAACATACCAAGAGCAGCTGATGAAATATTGAAAGCATCAACAGCACACACACAATCATAGAACATTGCTACAAACTGAGAAAAGTGAAGCAATTAGTCCAGAAAATAAGAACTTAACTTTTTACACAGAATTTGTTGAATAAACTGCCACCTGGTGTCGCAATGCTCCCTCCATGTAATTCAATCTTGATTCAGCAAAAACTATGGGATAATGTGATAGAATTTCAAACTACTACCCAACATTAGGATTGCCATTGTGAATCAATTGCTTGTTACAGAAATAGCTCAATAGTAATTTGACTGTAAGTGAGAATTGGTTTATTACTGCAGTAGATGACAAGTCCCAGTGCCAGTTTACAGCCAGCTGATAAACTATAAATCCATTTCAACAGCTGTGGATAGAAAATATCTTTTAATGTTTTAATCAGGCGCTCTAACAGAATACAAAGGGCTGAGGGATCTGCCTTATTTAAATTGCCTTTTCTCATTCTGACATTTTCATGCAAGAGCCAAATAATCCAATGAGAAATTCAAACGGAGTCCAAGCTCGAAGGGAAGGCACAGCAACAATTCAAAAGCGCAGCTCTTGTGAGAGATGTCTTCTCTGTTTAAAAGTCATCCAGCGGAGGATAAATGAGGTTGTCCTGGAATGCAAAATGCACAAGAAGGTGTCCACTACAGATCATTATTGTCAAAGCACAACCTGAAAGGAAATAAATGAAAGCTTAGAACATATATAATAAAACAGACATAGAAGCAAACTCAGATTTTGGAAACTGCGAATAGATATCCTTTTAATTTGACTCAAGATGATCTATATAGATTGTGATTTTCATTACAGACTTGACTGGACTCCATTCGGTCTGGATAGAGAGGAGATTATCTCTGTGTGCATGGTATAATAATGATTGGTTCTCCCAAGATGGTACTTTGACAGCTCATTTCAGGAAAATCACGTGGAAATATTTCTTCCTTGATTGGATGAACTGATCTAAAGTACCTATCAAATTGTCAAACTTCCACAATGTCATAACAGGTAAAGTTACCATATAAGCAGGAATAAAATTCTAATTATCTAATAACTGAGGAAACCCATGGGTATTTTAAACTGTCATTAATTAAAATCAATTTGATTATATTTTATAGAGCACTTTACAGCATATTTTCTAATTAAAATTCTTTGAATTTAATTAGATGCAATGTGCTGAAAGTTTAGTGCTTTTTAATTATTTGTTGCAAGCATTTCAGTTATGTTGTTTCATGGTACATTCCAGAAGGTACAAACCTTAGAACTTAAATACTCCTTGCACAGAAGCAGTTTTGCATCAGTATATAGTTCTGGGCAGTGTGTGAATGTCCACCACAATTTACGCACCTGAGGGTATTTTACTCATTCTACAGATTGTTTCCCATCCTTTACTGTCTCCTTTATTCACAAGGCACTTGTTTAACTAGTTAGTTTGTCAACCATCCTTCTAATTTGTGTTTTGTAATTATGTATTCAGTATTAATGTCAACAGTGAAATCTAACAAAAGTAATACAACTGGTACATATGTAAATGAGTCAGCAGGTAAGGATTTTGCAATTCTTTCATTACCTTTGCCCAATGGAACAAACTGTAACAAACCAACACTATTGCTGGAGAAATTGAGCGGGTTCAGCAGCATCTGTAGAGAGAAAACAGAGTAAACATTTTGACTCCAATAATCCTTCTCCAGATTACTGTTCTGTTTTCTCTCCACCGATTCTGTCAGGCCTGCTGAGCCTCTCCAGCAATGTCTGTTTTTGTTTGTTCCAGGTCTCTAACATCACAGTTGATTGATTTCTTTTATGAATTGGAGATGCCGGTGTTGGACTGGGGTGTACAAAGTTAAAAATCACACAACACCAGGTTATAGTCCAACAGGTTTAATTGGAAGCATTAGCTTTCAGAGCGTCGGTCCTTCATTAGGTAGTTGTGCCTGATGAAGGAGCGGTGCTCCGAAAGCTAGTGCTTCCAATTAGACCTGTTGGACTATAAATTGGTGTTGCGTGATTTTTAGATTTATTTTATGTAAGGAACCGTAATTCCTGTTGTTGTGCATGTTCACATTTATACAACATCCGATAACAAATTCCATCAACAGACACATCGTATTTTCAATTAGTTCATTCTGTCTTTATTTAGATTGTTATACTGCAAATCCATAGCTTCCAATTTACAATGCAAACTGTCTATGTAAACCTATTATCATGTCATTTCATCCTATGGCAAGGAATGGCATTGCAAACCTTGCTTAAATCCTCTCCAGTATAAATGCCGGCATGGAAATTTATAGTGGAACAAAAATGACTACATTTGTACTTCTGTACCTCAGGCTGCACCAGCATCTTTCATTGTAGTGCTGCGGCAAGGAGACTGTGCACTCAACGATATGACCCAGCCATGGACTAGATATGGCAGTCATTCTGGGATCTTTGCTTGTCATAATGCTCACTCACTCTGACCCTATCTGGATGCCTACAGCATCCCTACCTTACATTGTCTTGCCTTGCCTTGCCTTTTTCCTGTTTGTCCCCTTATCCAGGGAAACCAAGCTGTCTTAAACTCGGTGAAGGACGCTCTCTGGGTGGTCCGAAACCTGTTGATCTTCCAGCTGAAGGAGTTGACCCCGACTGAGTGTTGCAGACTGGCACATTCTAAGGTCCAGGACTACGTGTTGAGGGACGCGCTGAAGCTCGGGGCAGCTGCCGCCAAGGCACGGTGGGGAAAGACCACCGTTTAACATCTGCCTGTCTAAAGAAGATCAGGGGGCCCTGCAGTCATTTGGGCTCTGCTGACACCTCAGTTCAATATGTGAGTGAGAAATGCACAGATCTGTATGTAATAATGAAAATTCTGAGCTGTGTATGTAAATGTTGACATATGTATGGCATTACCAAATGTACAGTGTATCAAATATTTTATGAATATTTTATGAATAAAGTATATTTTTGAAATTAAAAAAAAGCTGTCTTAAAGTGCTATCTAATGTAAACACAAACCAATCAAATAGCCATAGTTGACAGCAAGCCTCAGCCAAGTCATTGAGAGGTTTCACTCAGGAGTTCCTGGCACAGGAGGTCAAGACAACCTCCAATAGCAGTCAAGGCATTGTTTGGAAAAGTCAAAGAAAGGATCCTCTCCGAATAAGTGGTGACGAACTGAAAGACAAGTAGCATACCACAATGTATTGACCCTTTCTGTCCAACTGTGAGCTGTGTTCCTCACGGAGTGAGAGAAGACTCCAGTACAGGAGGTAAAAGGCACAGTGTGGCACAGTTATTACCTTTCATGCAGGTAGGGATGTTTCCTCAGTGAGTGTGTAGGTAGCACAGAGGCCATAAAGGGTTAGTGGCGTTGGGCTTTACGGTGGGTGAGGGAATGTGGGGAAAGTGTTGCAGGCATAAGTGAGAGTGTTGGTGCATGAGCCATGGTGGCAGGTGAGTACAATGGCAGAGATGTAATGTGTGTGAGCTATGCTGATGGAGTAGAGAAGGACATTTACATTCTGCATATGTTGCTGTGCATTCGTTCAGCTGGTTGAAACTACTTTAACCCTAAAGCCTTAGATCAGACTGGAATGATCCGGTACTGTGTCCTGCACTGCTGGTCCTGGGAGAGGGTGAAACCCAACATCGGCACCATCCCATCCAGCAGCACCACCGGGGTACTGTCAACAAAGCAGATAACCAATTTTCATCTGTCTGCTATTTGGGAAATTTGAAATTGTTCATTTTGGAAAGGAGAACAAAAGAACAATATTATTTAAATGGAGAAAATCAGCATAAAGTGTGCAAACAAAGGGACTTGGGATACTTGTGCACAAAACACAGAGAACTAGCACACAGGGACAGCATGTAATCAGGAAAGCTAATGGAATGTTGGCCCTTAGGGTCTGGAGTATAATAGGGACATCTTGCTCCATCTGTACAAGGTGCTGGTGAGACCATATCTGGAGTACCATGAGCAGTTTTGGTCCCCTTATTTAAGGAAAGATATTACTTCATTTCAGGCAGTTCAGAGAAGGTTCAATTGGATGATTCCCGATATGGAGAGATTGTCTCAGCGGCAAAAATTAAAAAGTTTGGTGATCTATGCACTGAGATTTAGAAGAAATATACAGGATTCTTATGAGGCTTGACAGAGTAAATGCTGAGAGGATGTTTCTCCTCGTGTGAGAATCTAGGACCAGAGGACATAGTCTCAGAATAAAAGGGCTGAAAAATGTGGTGCTGAAAACATACAGCAGGCCAGACAGCATCCGAAGAACAGGAGAATCGACATTTCGGGCATAAGCCCTTCTTCGGGAATGAGGCTGTTGTTCCAATCGGGCTGAGATAAAAGGTAGGGGGGAGGGAATTTGGGGGAGGGGTGCTGGGAATATGATAGGTGGAAGGAGGTGAGGGTGAAGATGATGGGCCAGAGAGGGGGTGAGGGCGGAGAGGTTGGGAAGAAGTTTGCAGGTCAAGAGGGGGAATCCGGGGGTTTGGACTGAGATAAGGGGAAGGGGAAATGAGGAAGCTGGAGAAATCTACATTCATCCCATGTCTCCCCAACGTAGAGGAGACCACATTGGGTGCAGCGGAAACAGTAAATGATGTGTGTGGAGGTGCAGGTGAATTTGCGATGGATGTGGAAGGATCCATTGGGACCTTGGAGGGAGGTGAGGGGGGGAGGTGTTGGTGCAAGTTTTGCACTTCTTGCAGTTGTAGGGGAAGGTGCCGGGAGTAGAGGTTGGGTTGGTGGGGGGTGTGGACCTGCCTAGGGAGTCGCGGAGGAAGTGATCTCTCCGGAATACTGATAGGGGAGGGAAATATATCCCTGGTGGTGGGTCTGTTTGGAAGTGGCGGAGGATGATACGATGTATTTGGAGGTTGGTGGGTTGTTCGGAAGTGGAATTGGTCCTCCTGGGAGCAGATGCGGTGGAGGCGAAGGAATTGGGAATATGGGATGGCATCTTTTCAGGGAGCAGGGTGGGAGGAGGTGTAATCTAGGTAGCTGTGGGAGTCGGTTGGTTTGTAGTAAATGTCTGTGTTGAGTCGGTTGCCCAAGATAGAAATGGAGAGGTCTAGGAAGGGGAGCGAGGAGTCTGAGATGGTCCAGGTAAATTTGAGGTCAGGGTGGAAGGTGTTAGTAAAGTGGATGAACTGTTCAACCTCCTCGTGGGAGCACGAGGTAGCGCCCATACAGTCATCGATGTAGCGTTGGAAAAGGTGGGGGGTGGTGCCAGTGTAGTTGCGGAAGATGGACTGTTCCACATATCCGACGAAGAGGCAGGCATAGCTGGAGCCCAATTCCACTAGCGAACAATCCAAATGGCCTCCTTCTTCAAAGACCGCAATTTCCCCTCTGACATGGTCAACGATGCTCTCCACTGCACCTCCACCACTTCCCGCACCTCCGCCCTTGAACCACGCCACTCCAATTGCCACCAGGACAGAACCCCACTGGTCATCACCTACCACCCCACCAACCTCCAGATACATCGTATCATTCTCCGCCATTTCCACCACCTCCAAACAGACCTCACCACCAGGGATATATTTCCCTCCCCACCCCTATCAGCGTTCCGGAGAGACCACTCCTCCGCGACTCCCTTGTCAGGTCCCACCAACCCAACCTCCACTCCCAGCACCTTCCCTGCAACCGCAAGAAGTGCAAAACTTGTGCCCACACCTTGCCCTCACCTCCCTTCAAGGTCCCAATGGATCCTTCCATATCTGTCGCAAATTAACCTGCACTTCCACACACGTCATTTACTGCATCCGCTGTACCCGATGTGGCCTCCTCTACACTGGGGAGATAGGCCGCCTACTTGCGGAACGTTTTGGGGAACACCTCTGGGACACCCGCACCAACCAACCCAACTGCCCCGTGGCTGAATACTTAAACTCCCCCTCCCACTCCGCCAAGGACATGCAGGTCCTTGGCCTCCTCCATCGCCAGACCCTGACCACACAACGCCTGGAGGAAGAGCGCCTCATCTTCCGTCCAACCCTCCAACCACACAGGATGAATGTAGATTTTCCAGCCTCCTCATTTCCCCCTCCCCCCAACTTATCTCAGTCCCAACCCCTGGATTCAGCACCGCCCTCTTGACCTGCAATCTTCTTCCCGACCTCTCTGCCCCCAACCCCTCTCCGGCCTATCACCCTCACCCTCACCTCCTTCCACCTATCGTATTCCCAGCACCCTTCCCCCAAATTCCCTCCCCCCTACTTTTATCTCAGCCCGCTTGGAACACCAGCCTCATTCCTGAAGAAGGGCTTATGCCCGAAACGTCGATTCACCTGCTCCTCGGATGCTGCCTGGCCTGCCGTGTTCTTCCAGCACCACATTTTTCAACTCTGGTCTCCAGCATCTGCAGTCCTCACTTTCTCCTCAGAATAAAGAGGTGCCAATCTAAGACTGAGATCTGGAGGAATTTCTTCTCTGAGAGGGTTGACAGCTTTTGGAATCCCTTGCCAAAGAAAACTGTGGTGGGCAGATGCCTTGTTTGTATTTAAGGCTATAATGTGAAGGTGCCGGTTTTGGACTGGGCTAAACGATGAAGAGCAGTGCTCCAAAAGTTTGTACTTCTGAGTAAACTGATTAGATTAAATTACCTACTGTGTGGAAACAGGCCCTTTGGCCCAACCAGTCTGCACTTACCCTCTGAAGAGTAACCCACCCAGACCCATTTCCCTCTGACTAATGCACTTAACACTATGGGCAATTTAGCATGGCCGATTCACCTGACCTGCACATCTTTGGACTGTGGAAGGAAACCGGAGCACCCAGAGGAAACCGACGCAGACACGTGGAGAATGTGCAAACTCCACACAGTCGCCCAAGATTGGAATTGAACCTGGGACCCTGGTGCTGTGAGGCAGCAGTGCTAACCACTGAGCCACCGTGCCGCCCCCTGTGGGACTATAACCTGGTAAGTCTCTAAGGTAGCTTGCTGAGCTTGAAGGTTTGTTTTCAGAGGTTTTGTCAACTATACCAGGTAACATCATCAGTGAGAGGCTCTGGTGAAGCGTTGATGGTATGTCCCACTTCTATTTATAGGTCTTGGTTTCTTAAGGTGGACGCTGTCATTTCTGGTTCTTATTTCAAAGGAAGGTAGATAGGATCTAAATTGATGTATTTATTGATGGAGTTCTGGTAAGAATGCCATGCCTCTAAGAATTCTTGTGCGTGTCTTTGTTTCACCTGTCCTAGGATGTGTGTGTTGTCCCAGTCAAAGGGGTGTCCTTCTTTGTCTGTAGGTATAGAAACTAGTGATAGTGGGACATGTCTTTTGGTGGCCAGTTGGTGTTCGTGTGTTTTGGTGGCCAGTTGGTGTTTGTGTGTTTTGGTGGCCATGTGGTGTTTGTGTACCCTTCTAGTTCTTCCGATGTAATGTGTTGTACAGTTCTCGCATGGTATCTTGTAAATGACGTTAGTTTTGCTGGTAGTAACTAATGGATCCTTTAGGTCCATTAGTCGTTGTTTAAGTGTGTTGGTAGGTTTGTAGGCTACCATGATGCCAAGGGGTCTGAGTCGTCTGGAATCCATTACTGATATGTCTTTGATGTAAGGTCATGTGGCGATAGTTTTTGGTTACGTTGTGTCTGCTTGTTTGGGTTTGTATCTGAGGAATCGGTGGATTGTTTTTATTGGGTACCGTTTTTGTTGAAAATGTTGCATAGATATTTTTCTTTTGTCTTTTGTAGTTCTTGGTTGCTGCAGTGTGATGCAGCTTGGTTTGTGGGTATTGGGATGATGGTTTCTGAAGTTAAGTATTTGGTCCATGTGTGTTGTTTTTCTGTAGTCGCTGTTTTGAAGCTCTCCCTTCACTGTACATTCAACTGTTACATCCAGGAATGGGAATCTGTTGTTGTTCTCCTCTTCATTTGTGAATTTTATGCCTGTCAGGATATTGTTGATGGTGTTGTATGTTTCCTCTAATATGTTCCTTTTTGTGATGACAAAGGTGTCATCTACATAGTGGCTGAAAATGTGTTGCTGGAAAAGCGCAGCAGGTCAGGCAGCATCCAAGGAACAGGAAATTCAATGTTTCAGGCATAAGCCCTTGATCAGGGCTTATGCCCAAAACGTCGAATTTCCTGTTTGTTGGATGCTGCCTGACTTGCTGCGCTTTTCCAGCAACACATTTTCAGCTCTGATCTCCAGCATCTGCAGACCTCACTTTCTCCTCTACATAGTGGCCGCAAACTTTGGTTTGGATAGATGGGAGGGCAGCTTGTTCAAGTCGCTGCATTAGGTACTTTTACACCTAAGATGGATGCCCCTCCTCTGCATCAAGCTTTGATGCCCGTACTCACAAAGTGGGGCCTTAATTTTCCCCTTGTCTGCCATTGTATATTTGAGGGCGGCAGAGAACCTCTTCAAAGTGGACATCATTTGAAGAGACTTTGCAGTCTAACAAACTTTGTTAGAGACAAAAAAAACTACAGATGCTGGAATCCAAGGTGGACAAGCAGGGGTCTGAAGAAGGATTATACCTGAAATGTTAACGTCACCACCCGAAGCTGCCTGGCCTACTGTGGTATTTCAGCCTCCTGCTTGTCTATTTTGTATTTACCAAACTGTGTGCAGTGATGTGGGGAAGCTCCAAACACTACCACTTGTCTGGGTGCACAAAACAGCCTATTGTAGTCTATTGTAGCTCATTAAATTCTTTGCATGAGTAACTATTTACCTTTGCACTGCTCCATAACTCAGTCCTGCCGCATTACATCTTCAGGAAGGGACCTATATAAATAACTTGAAGGTGCCAGGATAAAGTTAAAAATCACACAACATCAGGTTATAGTCAGACAGGTTTGTTTGGAAGCACTAGCTTTTGGAGTGCTGCTTCTTCAACCATCTGGCGAAGTGCAGCATAACCAGAGGCAACAGGAGCTAACTGTAGAAAACAGCCATACTGTATTTCATTACCCTGACGGAGAAGTCAATAATTACTGTCAGCAACCAAAGCTGTGGCCAGCAGCAAAGCCGAAACAATCATAGCTAATGGCATCTTCAAATAGTCCTCTTCACATCCCACTTCTCCCTCATCTCACAGTTTCTGTTGATATACACATGATATAAGTGTGTGTCTCTTGATATCCTGCCTTCCGAACCCTTTGTTTGGGTCTATTGCATTGCAAATATCCAAAGTCTGGAAACCAGCGAGAGAGAAAGTGCTAGAGCTGGGGAACAAAAAGCAGAAGACAATCATGAAGAAAAAAGAATCATCATCATTCATTTGCACAGTCATAGTCAGCAGGTCAGATTCTGACTCTGTCACTCAAAGGATAACTTAAAGATGTGTTTGCAGTGAGATAACGGGCACAAATGGCCTTCTGTAGTGTTTGCACCAGCCTGCTGAAAGGTGAACATGTGCACAGGTCGTGTTACCGAGCACGCAGAAAACACTGGCTGGAATAGACAACAGAAGATGACTAATAGTCATGTGCAATGAAATACTTGGCACATTTCCAGGTCAACAGAAAGCCTGTAATACAATATCAAGGGGCATGGACAAGTCTGGCACTAACGTATAACAGAACTGTACCAAAGCTTAGAGCTCATCCTTTGCAGCATGGGGCTGACGGCCACTTGTATTAGACTCTTACCAGTCTAACTGTGGTGCAACATGCCTGATATCTAAAGTTGCATTATAACTCAAGTCAAAACCACCCATTGTTTGGATGCTGCACTATGTGCTCAGACCTCGATATATCAGGTCAGCTCCTGCCATGCTACTTAGATTTTCACCTTCATAGCTGTAGACAGCATCATTCAAAGGGGCTTGCAATGCAATCTGTCCTGTAAAATATTGAGGTGTTGCCCTAGCAGAGATGCAGTGGCCCTGCAAAACGCAAACCTGTCCTCTGTTGGGGTGATAACATTTGTCCTCTCACAATGTCCACTCGGCCTTACTGTTAATCGTCAACCAGTCACCCTGGATTTCTGCTTCCAACACTGAGATGGTGCAATGCAAAACCAGGTCTTCAAGAGCTTGAAATGCTGAAGGTCATCCTGCAATGCCACCTGCAGTGCACACGATTGAATATCAGCAAAATGCTATCAGCCATGCTGGAGCCACTGGCACTATAAAAAAGCATTTAGATCGACAAAGAAAGACAGAAAACAGGTACATGGACCATATATCCCACTGAGTGGCAGTCACAGTTTGATTGCCACTTAACACTTGTTTTTATGTCAGTGCTAAATACTGCTTTTCTAGCTGCCAATCCTGACCTTGGATCCTTTAGAAATGTTGAGTGTGGCTGGAATCAGCACAGTTCCTCTGTCGTGCAAGATTCTCAGAGAATTCAAACCATGCCCCCCTTTGCAGGAATCAGCGTGTCATGTTCTCTGGTTTAAATTTCCAGAATTACAGCAGACACCTTGACAGCTTCTGGCAAAGTGTCACTGTGTCCAATAAGTGTAGTGTTCAGGTGTAGGCTGGGTAAGGTGCCAGGTTGAGACTGGTGGGCCAGGGATATCGGGGCAGCTAGGATCCAACAGATAGCCATGTTGGGTTGGGGTAGGTTGTCAGGAATCTCAGATGTGTAATGGGTCAGGGGAGGCATAGTTGGTGGTCTGTATGGTAAGTTGAGACAGGGTCAGCTTAATAGTTGACCAGGAGGAAGATTAGTTTTTAATTGCCTAACATTTCCTGGGCGACTATTAACTTAACAAGAATGGAGTCATCCAAAATCTCCAATATTAATCTTTCTTTTCAGGTTTCCAGATGTTGAGAGTTGCCCAATGGAATCGTCAATGGTGTTGGCAATTCTCATAGAGTCTACTTTGTCTGGGATTCTCCTGGGTACTAACAATCTGTGCTACTCTAACAAGTAACTCACCATTGTAATATCCAGGCCATGGTCATTTAGCAGAACTCTGCATGATATGTGGCAACAATTTCATCTCTAAATTCGAGTTGGAATATTTGTTCTGCGTAGGCTTTTATTCTTGTGTTATGGTCATGCAGACACTGTGATGCTCCAGGAGCAACATAAGGTGTGGGATTGACTGGGGAATTGCAGCTTTGTTTACAGTTATCACAGATGGATGACTCAATCACAAACAACCAATCCAGTAAGGGAAAATGATCAAAATACTGTACTCACCAGGTCTGGCAGTATCTTGGGAGAGTGAAGTAAATGAACATTTCAGATCTGCAACCTTTCATTAGACCTGAACTGTTATGGGACAACGATTTTATGGATCTACAAGAATGGGAAATGTGGTGACTTTAGTCACTTATTGGGCGAAAGCTGATTTTCACTTCCCTGCGTCAGTTGTAGAGGATAGGTAGTGTGGAGTAGGCTTGAGCACACGGAAAAGGATATCAGAAGTTGGGGCATGAAGCAGTGAAGTCGGAACAACCTGGAATCATAGGTATGGCTGGGGACGGGTGATAAAAACAGTCAGTCAAGATAAGAAAATAAGGGGCCTAAACAGCTCAGACAATACTGTCCACGTATGGATTCATCTCAGGGTACTAGTTGGTAGAGTCCGTGCTGGAATCTGAGTTCACTTTCTAAAGTTCAATTATCGCTGAGAAAAGAGAATCCTTTTGAAGTTTTTCATCTTGGATGAAATCACAAGAATATCAAATTAAAGAGTAACTGATACAGCATGAAAAAAATGTGCTCATTGGATGCTAATGGACTCTAACTGGATGAATCATTGCCTTGGATTATGCATCAGGAAACGGTTAACCCTCAAACATTTACACTGTGAAAAAGGCATGATGTATGGTCATGTTCTTTCTGTTTGCAGGTAAAAGAACTTGCATATGAGTATACATAGCTGAAAATGTGTTGCTGGTTAAAGCACAGCAGGTTAGGCAGCATCCAAGGAACAGGAAATTCGACCTTTCGGGCCAGAGCCCTTCATCAGGAATGGGCATATGAGTTATACATAGGTTTTAGCAAGCGTCAGTGAGCTATATTCCTTGCTTGACTGATAATTTGTTGTTAGTGTAATTAATAATCAAGATTGTTTAATAAGCACTGTCCAATAGCTAACACTGGTCTAATATAATGCACTATGGTTGGGTCTTCCAATGGCCAGACTGTTGCTATTCATGGCAGCTGGGCACAGGGAATCTGCAGATTCCACATTGTAGCAGACTCCAAAGAAGATGCCCAGGAAATCAAAAAGTCTGCAATGCCTCCACATTGGAGCCCTCCAAAAGTTTCCTCTTAAATCAGAAACTTTAGAAAGTTCTGTTGAAATTAAGTAAACAGTTGCTTAGGAAAGGTTTGACTATTAAATCATAATCTATTGCTTGAGTAATTATTTAACTGACCTCCATACAAGCACATAACTACACTTCCTTCACTTCACTTACAAACTCCAGATCCTGAACTGATACTCTTGAGGAGTCTGACAACCCTAACTCACTCTGGAACATGACCCAGGCTCCCCCTCCACACAGTCCTGTCCTGACCTGACCTGACCCTACCACCCCTGCTTCCGCTATAGGACCTGAATCAATCAGCCTGCCAACCGACCTGATCAATGCATCTTTCTGACCATTCGCCCTCACCAACCATCTAAGTTGCTGTTAGATCCAACCTGAGCATCCCCCACCATCCCCACTGACCAAACTTGATCCATGTCATTGCTGGACTAGACATGGGCCCTCCAGCAACGCACCTGAAACCCCCCAGTAATGACACCGGCATGCAATATTTACCCATCCCCCACCACACGACCAGATCTAATTCGACCACCTACCCAGATAGACCCTAAACACTCCATTGCTTACCTGAATTCCTTGACACTTAGGACCATCCCCACATGGCACGCACCACTCTACCCTCTTGGCATTCAACTCAGCAGGCACCCTACCTGGTTAGGACACTATTTACATGGCATCCTACCCTTTCTTTCCCATTTAGCTCACTACCCACACTACCTAACTGGCACCTTACTTAGCTGGCTCCTTACCCCCCAACTATCTGGCATCTTACTACCTGGTACCAAACACTCAACCCAACTGGCACTCTTACTACCTAGCATCCTATCAACACAACATTCTAATTGCCCAGCATCCAATCCCCACCCATCTGGAATCCTAATGCCTGGCTCTGTACCCGTACCCAGCTGGTACCCTAATCATCAGTTGCCCTGGCAACCTACCCCCTCTCACACCCCAATCATCTGGTACTCTGTCCTCCAGCATCATAACATTACACTTAGCTTATGTACTTGCAGTTTGACAGCAGCTGTGAAGTGACTGTTAACATTTTAAAATTTCAGAATATGGCAGTTGACTGCTGTGAGGAAAGGTCGTGGTTTCTTCTGACAGGTCTGCTTTACAAAAGATCTGTCAGGATGGAATTATGGCTCTACATTTCTGAAGGAGTTTCTAAGCAAAATTTCCTCTCAGCAGAGCTCCCTTCTTCCATAAAAATGAAAGGCTGGAGTGGCAATCTGCATGAGTTGCTACGTCTTGGAAAATCTGGCGCTATGTCAATGAATCTCCCCGAAAATGATCCAAGACAATATCCTTTCCCTTACAAAGCTGAGCCTGCATGTCCCATAAAATGGAGAATACAACAAGACATGCGCATGAGTATTCAATAAAAAGGGTGCTAAAGCATAATGTTGACTCTTCTGTAATAAAGGTAAGGTACCTGTCTCTCCTATGGCCATTTGTACATGCCATATGGTGATCCAGTAGATTTAGCTCACTGACTAAGCTAATCTCAAAAATAACGATGATTGGAAACATGAACAAAGTGAAGCCAATGGAATCTGAACTGTTTATAAGTAAAATTTAAATTTGAAAACAATATCTGTGTCATTTTTGTGCCTTCAATAACTCTTAATGGCAATCGAGCTTGGCAAGAAAGCTGTGGCCTTGATAAAGAGCCATGCTGTCAGTCCAGGGGGCTGTTTTATAGCCCACATGTGCATGCTGCACTGTCAGTTACAGCAATGAAAGATTCCCTCTGCAAAGCAATCACATATGTTGCTTGTACACAAGCCCAGTTCTCTAAACTTTAATTGGAACTGTGTTGGATCTCGCAAAATCTAAGATAAGGGAATGGCACCAGTTCTGCAATGGGAATTGTGTGCCACGTTTGCAAACCCACCAATTTATAGATACTGCTCAACCTGATATTGAGTATTGCCATTCTTTTTGTTTGTTTTTTTTTATTTCAAAATTCCAGCATCAAATGGCACAAAAACATTTCAGCTCCTTCCTCAGTGAAATTAGGCATATGGCAAATGTTCCTTGCTGAATCAAAACCAGGAGTTAAATCTGGCTTATTAATGTACCTACATCTTCCTGTTTGCAAAGTTAAAACTTTGTTGAGTTCAAATTTCCTTTCTAATTTGTCTCCTTTTATTTTATCATTTACTTTTTTTTTGAAAACAAAAGATTTCCTGCTTTCTTGATCTTTGAGATTTTAATTCATATTTTTGTATTTATCTTTATCCCTCTCTTTTTTCTCTCCATTCCGATTAAGCATTTTAAAATCTGCAATTAAATTCTAGCTAACTCAATCTATGTGCTATCTGGATCACTTCCTCAAGATTCAGGTGTTTAACCAATACTTCAACAATCCTTGTCTTTTTAGATCATTCTAGGTTATGGCTAATCATCTCCTCAATGCCATTTTCCTGCATTTTCTCACACTATCATTAGTGACAATGCTGTGGACTGGAGAATGCCAAGGACTCACCACTCTCCGAGTGAAGACATTTCTCTTCATCTCAGTTTAATTACCTGCTCCCTAATCCTGGCATAATGTTCCTTTTTCTAGAATCATGCTGTCTCTGTTCACCATGTCATGCCCTGTAAGAGTTTTCTAAGTTTCAATAAGATAACCTTTCATTCTTTTAAACTCCGGAGAATACAAGCCCAGTTTACTCAAATTCTCCTCATAAGGTAGTCCCACCATCCCAGGAATTAATTTTGTGAACTTCTGTGGTACTCTCTCTATAATAAGTATATCTTTCCTTAGGTTAGGGCACCAAAACTATACTCAGTTCTCAAGATGAAGTGTCCTCAAGGCTATATTCGAATACAGCAAGCTGCCTTTACATATTCAACCATAGAGTCAGAGTCATACAGCACAGAAACAAACCCTTTAATCCAACCCCATAATTCCAAACTAAACTAGTCCCACATGCCTGCACTTGGCCCAAATCCTTCCAAACATTTCTTATTCATATACTTATCCAAATGTCTTTTAAACATTGTAACTGTACCCGCATCCCCCACTTCCTCTGGAAATTCATTCCACACCCAAACCACTGTCTGTGTAAAATAGTTGCTCCTCATGTCTGTTTTAAAACTTTCTTTGCTCACCTTAAGAATACTGCCCCCTAGTCTTGAAACCCACCCCCCCCCCCCCCACCTTAGGGAAAAGCCATTCACCTTCTCTACACCCCTCATGATTTTATAAAGCACTAAAAAGTTACCCCTCCTCTGCTCCAGTGAAAAAGTCCCAGCGTCTCCTTATACCTCAAACCCTCCATTTCCAGCAACAACCTGTTAAGTTGATTCTGAACCCTCTTCAACTTAACAATATCCTTCCTATAACAGGGTGACCAGAACTCTCAGTATACTCAATCCCCCTCAATGCAACTTTATAAAAAGGCTTATGAAAATTAAAACTCACTACATACACATTATTCTTTGTCCATGTTACAAATAACATCCTCAAACAACTGCAACAAGTATGTCAAAACACTTTAAACCACAGACATTTCAACTAATTGATAATCGAGTCTGCTCTGTATTCACATAACCAATGTCCCATGATGCATCTTTTCACAAATTCAGTCAAGGACTCTGGGCATCTCTGGTTAGGCCAGCAATTATTGCCCATCCCGAGTTGTCCTTGGTGATGATGAGCATCCTTCTCGAAACTACTCATTTGGTGTAGTCAGATGCATTCTGCCATTAGGGAAGGCATTTCAGGATGTTGACCCAGCAACGATAAAAGAATGGTAATATCTTTCCACCTCTGCATCGTAAGTGACTTGGAGAGGAACTTGCAGGTAGTAGTTTCTGCTGTGGTTGTGGGATTGGAAGGTGTTGTTTAGGGATCCTTGGTGAATTTAAGCTTCTTGAGTGTTCTTTGAGCAGCATTCATCGAGGATTTGTGGGGAATATTTCATCAAAATACTGACTTGTGCTTTGTAGATGAGTTCATGGCACTCAGAATTTGACTTAATTACAGGTTTGGTCAAAACATGGACTGAAGAACTGAATTCAAGAAATGAGGCGAGATGGACTGTCCTTTACATCAAAGCCACATTTGACCGAATGTGGTATCAAGGAGTTTGAGCAAAACTGGAGTCAACTGGAAATCGGGGGGAAAGCTCTCCAATGGTTGGTGTCAAAGCTGGTGCAAATGAAAATATTAGCGGCTGTTGGAGGTCAGTCGTCTCAGCTCCAGGATATACCTGGAGGAGTTTCACAGGATAGTATCATTGGCCTAACCATCTTCAGCTGCTTCTTCAATGATCTTCCCTCCATCATAAGGTCAGAAGTGGGGATGTTCACTGATGACTGCACATTGTTCAGCACCACTTATGATTGCTCAGATACTGAAGCAGTCCATGTTAAAATGCAGCAAGACCAGGACAATATCCAGGCTTGGACTGACAAGTGGTAAGTAACATTTCTACCACACAAATACCAGACAATGACATCTCCATCAATGGAGAATCTAACCATCACCTTTTGACATTCAATAGCATTAACATTGCTTAAACTCCCACTATCATCATCCTGAGGGTTACCATTGATGAAGAACTGAACTGGACTTGACATATAAGCTACAAGAGCAGGTCAAAGGCAAGGAATTTTGCAGTGAGAAACATACTCCTTGACTTCCCAAATCCTGTTCACCATCTAAATGGAACAAGTAGGGAATATGATGGAATACTCCCCACTTACCTGGATGAATACAACTCAGGAAGCTTGACACCATCCAGGTCAAAGCAGCCGACTTGATTAATATCACATCTACAAACATCAACACCCACTTCTATTGGTGTTCAGTGTGTAAAAATGCATTGCAGAAATTCACCAAAGCTCCTTAGAGCACTTTCTAAACACACAAACACTTCCATCTAGAAGGTCAAAGGCAGCTGATATATGGGAACACCACCACCTCCAAGTTCCCCTCCAAGCCACTCACCATCCTGAGTTGCAAATATATCATTGTTCCTTCTTTATTTCTGGATGAAAATCCTGGAAATCCCTCCCTAACAGTTTTGCAGCTCTTGCTACAGGAAATGGATTGCAGTGGTTCAAGAAGGCAGCTTCCTGCCACTTTCTCAATGAAATTTCGGGATGAGGAATAAACACTGGCCAAGCTGGTGACAACCACTGCCCCAACTGAATTTTAAAAATAATGTTAATGACAGCAGCAGCAGCAGCATCAGCAGCAGAAGTCACCATTGAAAGCTTTTGATTTGCCCAAGTTTTGTTGTCAGCTGTCCTGAGCTTGTCTATTGTCAGATTTGCTGTGAATGGAATTGAGAAGTGTGGAAAAATCATTCAGCAGCCTAGTCCTGAATTTATGAACAGTTTATTATATTTGCTTTGTTATATTAAACTGCATTTAACATGATTTTGTTCACTCGCAAAACAGATGTACATGAATTGGGAATTTTCTGCCCTTTTTTGCAGGCCTATGTATCTGTGTGTCAATCACTCTTGAATATATTTCTTTCTATTTGCGGTCCAGATCATAAGTGTGAATGAGAGGGAAATACAGGGAGAGCCAATCATAGCTAATTAATGGGGATTCCATTTGTTCCTGTCCCCAATCCATGAATGTCCTTTTGTTCTAACTCTCTGACTCTGTCTCTTAACCCATTTGATCTTCATTCCATGCGGATAGATCCAATTTCATGCACTTCAACTTTAGGTAGCAATATCATCCATGAGATGTACGGTGAGGTTCTGCCTAAAGCCCTAGAATCAATCACTGGAACTGGTTCAGCTGGTTGACAGTACCCAGCAAGTGGTAGTTGTGCTATGTTGGGCCTTTGTGTCTCCCAATTGGGAGGAAGAACTGGCAATGACGTCTATTCTTGATCACTGTGTACATGTGTGGATACTGCCTGAAGATGGCATTGACCTGGGCTGCCGTATTCCCCGTAGTTGAATTGCCAGCTAACTCAGAAGAAGAATGCTCTCTATGCCATGGAATTGGATGACTGTTGATGACAAGGGCAATGTACTACAATACAAGTTAGTATCTTCAAAAAAGGAAGAGGTGAGAAGATCATAAATAGATGTAACAGCCTCACAATTTTCCCTTTCTTTGATGACCAAATGGCCACACTTTTTTTTCAAAAGATGGAGGCCAGGATATAGGTATCACCAATATTATGAACCAAACAATTTCTTCAGAATGATTCATCTGAGGGTGTAATTGAAAATCTTCTCATTTGCAAGTATTATTTATTAATCATGGTGAACATCTCAATTACAAACTCCATAACAAAAATGTTGATGCAAGCACAGTAGTTTATGTGAAGGAAGAGAAATAAAATGGGTTACAAAAATAAATTTTAAATTTCAATTCAAAACCAGTTTCATAATAAGAGTTGCATAACTACACCACAAGATGGTACTATTCACTCTTTTCAATTCTTTTAATGAAATGGTAAATTAATGTTTAGTGAATGTTCATTTTTTAACAAAAGCGATATCAATTTTTGCTTCACTACTAATATAGATATTAGTTTTAAGTGGCTAATTTTGATATTCGTGTTGTGGGGTTGGAAAGTGAGATGGTGCAAGATTGATGGCAAAAGGGGCATGACAGACATGGCACACTTCAAACATGCTCCACAGGTACAGTGTCTTCAGAGGCAAGGAGGGCAGGAAAGTCATTGTATAAGCAGTGCTGTATATTACACTTTTAAAGACAATATTTAAAACAGAAAGTTGCTATGTCAACATGCTACTGCACTGCAGTTTTACACTTGGAGCCCATCTGCAAAACTGTTGTAATCTCTTTGATTGCTCTTAAACTAAAAATCTTAATTACTGGGCACAGATTTTGTGGCAAGAAATTAATTTATGGAGAAATACATATACATTTTTAAATTTAAGTTGCAATTTAAAAAAATGTTATCCTTCAGCAAACTTAAAAGAAACTGAAAATATGCCCCTACTTCATACATGTCTCTGTTCTTCAGCTCAATTTCTGGATTGCTTTCTCTTAGTTATCATGCGCGACACTACATGAGATTTTCTAATGTCAAGACAGTTATACTGGAAGCCTTACCTGCATCATCTTTGTGTCACTTATATATTTCTGGTGCTTCTTGTAGCACTCTCCTCATCACACTTTTCCTGTCACACTGTTCTGATTCCAATGTCACAAGACATTTGCTTGCAATAATTATTACCTTTAGCAGCCAGCTCCCAAACAATAAACTTCATTACATTTATCCATCTCCTTCAATATCAGCTACATGTGTAAAGGCTGCTTTTGATCCCACTCTCACCCACCCCTGAACACAGCACAAAAGAATTATCAACATGTCTCAACATTACACAAGCAATAGCAGGCAGAGTCCAATAGTTCAGCTTGAATGTGTGCAAGTGTGCTCAAATTTGACTCGTTTTCCTGCAGGACTATTTTGCTAATTTCTTTAAGTTGCATTCTGAATCTTTAATGTTTAAATTTTACAGTTCCATGCTGTTTTATTTATTTTCTTACCAGACTTTCTATTTAATTTTGAAAATTTGATATAACTTTTAAAATATCCCATGAAGTGCAAAATTGTATATTTACTAAAATATTTTTTTTAAATACTCATCAACTTTATATATTTAAAAATTTGACATAATAAGTCCATAATTGATGCAAAGTGTTTTGCCACTTTACAAAAGTTAACAACTTGATTGTTAATTAAGAAAGGATATTAAAACTGCAGAATTTATATTTGGTTAGATTATCAAATGATTTACCTAACACTATGGGATATTTTGATTTATTTTGCAAGTTTTGTCAGTGATTTTGTTAATTCAATGTTGACAAGATTTCTTTACTGGAAGAAAGCAGATATCTTTGAAGGATAATATCCTTGCTTTTCTGATGTGACCTCACATAAGAGCTCTTCTAGACGATGCACAGTTTTTGGGTGTTTGATACATTGACTAGCATCAACATAAATGTGATCTCCTTTTATATTCAATACTGATCAGAGCACAATTAAAAAACTGCTACATTTTCAAAGTAGCAGAGTCATTGACAGTAGCCATATGGCCCTCCTGGAACTCATCTTCAATATCCCATTTAGTTAGGCTGTGTTAGAACAGTTTATTTGAAAATGAGACTGTGTCAAGGGATTCAGTTGTTATATGCAGTGTAACTCTGAGTGTCACAGGAGGTGTAAGGATCTTTGCAGACTTGGCATGGGCTAGCAGTAAACGTGAAGTAAATTAGCTGGCAACACTTTGGAACATTTATCTGATAAATGGCTCTAGTGGGTATTCATTGTTTTGGCTGATTCATTAGTGTTTGTTACCTTCTGCATTTACTCTCAGGTATTGCAGGAATTGTGCACAGCATTAGGCCTGGCTGTCACACCCTGCCAGACATGTGGGTGGCCAGGATCATTAAATAGAGCAACTTTCTTCACATTCAATGAACATCTAGTTTGTATTTTATCAAACAGGATAAAGGCTTCTCCTTGACTCCACTTTTTAAAACAGATTATTTTTTGACTCTTGGAAAGATGGAACTGCACTTTAGCAATATTGATAATTTTCAGAAAAGCTTTTCCCATTGAATGTGGTCACTTACTTACAAATGACAATGTTCCCTTCCATTTTAGCAATTGTTATACCTTCTCACAATGTTCAAGCACTGGCTGAATTTGAGTGAAGAACTAATAAGATTCATTGGGGTCAACTCAAAAGGTCCCAGGTGTTCAGCTCAATGAGAAATCTTTACTTTATTGGCAGGGTTGGAGAATATCTAAATATGCATATGTGTGATTGCGTCTGTGTACATGAGTGGGGAATACTTTTGGATTTAAAAGCTAAACAAGATTCCGGTGTGTGCAGAATTAACAGTTTCAGAGAGGTAAAGTATGCCAAATTTAATCATTTCACATAATACACATGATATTTATACAAAAATGTGAAAATCTTACCTAGAGCTAACCACCAATGCCACACTAATGGAAATTCAGCCATAACTGAAATAAATTAATATCAACATCATTAATTTCTTTACTGAGACACTTACAAAATACTGTATTCACTTGCAAAACAGGACATCAATTCTAGCTCCAAATACATTTCTGCAACATCACAAACACTTTGCTAATTTTTAATTATTGATTCACTATTTTAATTTTAGCTAGTAGCTAAATATAGAAATGGGAAACAGAATGTATATGACCAGCTATACACAAACACATATGTGTGCATGGACACATTCATAATTGTGTGGGACCTGAAATTTAACAGAAGATATTCTGACGTTTTGCTGCAACTGCTATAGGGGAATCAGCAAACTCCAAGAGCAATGGTACAGAATTCCTTTTTGCCCTGCTTTTATTTCCGCAGATTTGTTGATGACATAACTGATTTTGGCAAGAGATCAAGATAACACCTTTGAAAATTTGGCCAAACTCTTCTGTAGCTTACAATTAAATATAAAGAATGCAAGTTATACACTTAAAGGTTGGTGAGTACTGCTCACATCATGACAAATTTATTTACAGTCCTTTGATGAATACAATAAATAGTTGAATATTACTTCATCATCCTATTCATTTCCATAGATTTAACCCACGCCAACATTGTATCTATGTCTGTAAAAATATTAATGCCCACACTGTCGTTAATTAACTTACAGTTCAGCTAATCAGGTACAATGCCCTAGCTTAGATACCTCAAATAAGAAATCCAATGTCATAACCAATGAGTGGAATCTAATTGGGGTCTGAGGGATGTGGCTATAATAAGATGAATGGCAGAATCAGGTGACAAGCACAGTGTGGTTCATCCTGACTTTGGGAGAAATTCAAACCATCTTTTGTATGCTTTCATAAACTGAATAGTGACATGCTCACTGGTGGCGGCAAGCTGCTACTTGACAGGGATTAACAATTGTTAAACATCTTGTTAATGACACAACTTTCCTCATTAATATTCAGGATCCCATCTTGCAAACAAGCTCAAAGTCAGTAAACTTAAAAAGGAATCTAAAATGAACACCTTCACCTCATGGATTCAGTCATAGAGATGTATAGCACGGAAACAGTCTAGCTTAGCCATGCCAACCAGATATCCGAACCTAATCTAGTCCCATTTGCCAGCAATTGGCCCATATCCCTCCAAACCCCTCCTATTCATATACCCATACAGATGCCTTTTAAATGTTGTAATTGTACCAGCCTCCACCATTCCCTCTGGCAGCTCATTCCTCTGTATGGAAAGGTTGCCCCTTAGGACTCTTTTATATGTTTCCCCTCTCACCCTAAACCTGTAGTTCTGGAATCTTCCACCCTTGTATATTTATCCTATCCATGCCCTCATGATTTCATAAATCTCTGTATGGTCACCTCTTAGCCTCCAACCCTCCAGGGAAAGCAGCTCCAAACTATTCAACCTCTCCATTTGGCTCAAATCCTCTAACCCTGGTAACATCCTTGTAAATCTTATTGGAACCCTTTCAAGTTTCACAACATCTTTCTGATAGGAAGGAGACCAGAATTGCATGCAATATTCCAAATGTGGCCTAACCAATGTCCTGTAGAGCTTCAACATGACCTCCCAACTCCTGCACTCAATGCTCTGACCACTAAAGGAAAGCATACCAAACACCTTCTTCACTATCCTACCTACCTGCAACTCTACTTTCAAGGAGCTATGAACCTGCGCTCCAAGGTCTCTTTGTTCAGCAACACTCCCTAGGACCTTACCATTAAGTGTATAGATCCTGCTTGGGTTCCCTTTCCCAAAAAGGGGCACCTTGCATTTATCTAAATTAAACTCCATCTGCCACTCCTCAGCCTATTGGCCTATCTGATCAAGATCCCTGTGTACTCTGAGGTAACCTTCTTCACTGTCCATTACACCTCCAATTTTGATGTCATTTGCAAACTTACTAACTATATCTCCTGAAGAGGAAGATGGTACAGGCAGGAGTGACACTAAGGACACAGACACACAAGATGGCCATCAGCTGGCCAACCTGACTCACAAGATGGCTGCCAGATCACCATATGGAGAGAAACAGCAGAGCAGATACAAACACTGCCTGGAGCCACCAGAATGCCAGCACAAGGCACTCACAACCCAGTTCATTAGTTTAAGGTGGGTAGGGTAGAAAATACACATGAGTAATGATCACTGCCCGCCGAAGTGGCTGGGTCCAGCCAACACCTCTTGTAGAAATGCTAACAGCATGATACAGACTCAATATGAAATGCTAATAGCCAGGGCTTCCTTCTCAGGCAGAGCGATTAGTGCCCATTACTAAAGCAATGAATTTCCATGCAGACAGTGAAACTGACAATGACTACACTGAAAGTGAAAATGACCACGTGGAAGTTAACAAAGGCTGCACTGGAACTGACAAAGACTGTATCGAAACTATCAACGATTCTGCAATGATTGCCATAAACAAACCATGTTACAAAGACAATAGTCTCATCATTGACCTATCGTATCACAAGATGTAAAAAAGTTTCTTGACATGTGCTCCAGGTTGAGAGAAGACTCGCAGCTGACCACTGTGCTGTTGGTGTCTTTCTCTCCCCGGAGCTCCGGTATTTCCTTGTGCAATAAACTCTATCATTGAACCTGGATTCTGACTCCCCACAGCAATGGGTGCTGCGAGCAGGGTTCTTCTTACTGGTGCCCTGGTTGAAGGCCACGAGTGGGAGACCGGGGTAAGAAACAATTTGTACCTGCAAACAGGAAGAGTCAGACCGGGCCAATGACACAGTTTAAATGTCTAATTTGCTACAGTACTGAGTCAAAAATTTTTAAGTGCTTGTCTGTGGAGAATATCTGTTTAACTGTATTAACTGCTTTAAGAATATGCCGCTCGTGCTGAAACAGCCAGAGGACAAGGTAGTGCCTATCTCAAAAGCTCTGCCCTAAACTGGTTATTAAGAGGGGTAGCCCCCCCAGTGTGAAGGTTGGGATTTGAAGTGGGAATTGAGGCGCTAAGGAGCTGTGAAGCACAAGTGGCAAAGTCAGGTAACATTGGACTCTGGTCGGGCAAATAACGCAGAGTCTGATTAGAGTTTAAGTTAAAAGTTAGGTGCTAGGGGAATCCAAGATGGTGGCGATCTAAGAAGATTGCACTGCAGAGCTCCGCATTGCAGCACAAGCAGGACGAACCTTTAACCTGCCCAACCCAGACTGTCGCGATATCTTGGGACTCTGGAAAGATCGCGGAGTCCTAAGAAACTTTGAAAAGTTGACTTACCTGCATTTTCAGCCATCCAGAGATGCCAAAAAAGGGAGGAGGAGCATCCGAGGCTGGGTCTGCAGTTCAGTCTGCAGGATCTTCGGAGTCGATTACTTTTCAGTACCTGGTGAATGAGCTCGCAAAATCTCACGAGATGCTGGGAAAACAAATTGAAGAGAAGCTGGCTCCAGTCTCTCTCATGCTGCAGAAGCATAAGCAGCAGCTGGGAGACCTGGAGAAGAGGACGGATGAGGTGGAGCACAGGGTCACAGTGGTGGAAGCTGATGCCAGTTTATCCAACGACAGGCTCCAAGCCCTGGAGACGCAGGCCTGTAATTTCCGTGACCAAGTAGATGATCTCGAGAACAGGGGCAGAGGAGAAAACATTCGGATCATTGTTTTGTCTGAGGGTAAGGAAGGTGAGCGGCCTGCGGAATTTGTCGAGGACTGGCTGCCGATATTCCTTGACTTGGAGGCTGGCATGAGAGGATTAAAAATAGAGAGGGCTCACTGGGTCGCAGCGCGGAGATCGGTATGGGTCAACATCCTCATCCTCTCCTGGTGCGGTTCCATCATTACCGGGATAAGGAGAGATTAATGGAGGTTTCCAGACTCCAGGGGAAGGATCCGAAGGTCCTAATTTACGAGGGCTCTAAGATCATGTTCTTTCAGGACTTCTCAGCGGCGATGATCCTGAAATGAAAATCTTACGACGGTGTCAAGAGAAGACTGAGGGAGCTTGGGATTCAGTACTCCCTGAGGTATCCGGTAGTGCCTTAGTCACCTTCGATGGATCCTTACATCTCTTTGACATGTTGGAGAAGGCAAGAGACTTTGTGGACAAATTAACCTAAATTTGAACAACTTTGGTATGTACAAATAGTGTTGTTTTGGTATGTGTTTATCATTCTGTTAAAGAAACGGAGGGAGTCCAGTTGGAGCTTTATTTTTCTTTTTTTTTCTCCTCTATTGATATTAATTTGGTTTAAACTGTTTGGATGGGTTGAGATGTACATTTTTAATATCTAAGTTAGGATATACAAAGGATGGGTGTATTTATTCCTCTTTTTTAAAATAAATTTTTAAAATTCATATTGCTATTCGATAGGGTGTTTACTCTTTTCTACTTGTGTTTGCAGTGCAGCTCTAGCTGGGAGAAGTGAAGATGGTTGGGATGGTTAAATGCTATTTATGTATAGTTTGGGTTGGGTAATTGCCCCCTCATAGCAGGGGGAGTTCCCTTACTCCTCACTGTTGGTGCTTTATATGTTGGTTTGTTTTTTGGTTTTCGTTGTTGTCAATTTTTAATAGTTTTGTAGGTTTGTTAAATGTAGTGGTTTTAGTTTGTGTAGTTTTTATTTTTGGTGGATCATGTGACACTAAGGCTCAGTGATTTTTGGTTTGGGTTCTTCCTCTTTGGAATTTAAATGTTATTGCAGAAGATTATAGCTAATGATTGGATTAAATGGTGTACCTGGAATATCATGGGAAATCACTCACCAATGAAGAGGAAGAAGGTACTCTTGAGTCTTAGAAAGGAGAAGGTGGAAATTGCTTTGTTACAGGAGACACATTTGGATGACAAGGAGCATCTGAAATTACAGCAGAATGGCTTTGATCAAGATTATTTTTCATCATTTAATACCAGAAGTAGGAGAGTAGCTATATTGGCTGGGAAGAATATCCCATTTAAGTTGTTACAGTGTGTTAAAGACACACATGGGAGGTTTGTAATTCTTAAAGACTTGATAAATGGGGAAGAATATGGTGTTTTAAATGTTTATTGCTTTTCAGTTCATCCCCTTAAATTTTTGGTAGACGCTTTTTCTAAACTGATAAGTCTCGAGTCCCGGCATATCATTATTGTGGGAGATTTTAACTGTCTCATGGATCCCACAGTAGACAGGTTTCCCAAAGGTCCCTCGATACACTCTGTACAAACTAAACAGTTAGTGGGTCTGTGTGGGGAGTTATGGTTGGTGGACACCTGGAGATATCTCCACCCTACAGGTAGGGATTTTATGTTTTTCTCCCATCTGCACAAATGTCACAGCAGGATTGATTTTTTTCCGACCACTGTGGTAACCCTGGATTTAGTGGAATCTTGTAGAATTGGTAATATTACCATCTCTGATCATACTCCAGTATATCTTATGGTTACAAGTAAGGATGTTACAGTGGGTTCGAGGTAGTGGCGAATAGATCCCTTTATCCTCAAAGATAATAAATTTGTGGAGTATTTCTCTAGGGAATTTCGGGTGTTCCTAGACATCAACTTAAGTTCGGTTGGTAATTCATCCGTTCTCTGGGAAACTGCCAAAGCCTATGCCAGGGGATTAGTTAATTCCTACTCCACCAGTGGGAAATGTCAGAAGGGTAAGCAGCAAAGTTTCCTTGAAGCACGGTTGAAGGCAGCTGAGAAGGCCTACTTTGACAGACCCTCTTTGGTCAAACTACAGAGGATTATGGCACTGTGATCTGCATTAAATTCCGTGCTCATGCAGACGGCAAAGAAGGAGCTGGTTTTTGCAAAGCAAAGGTTATATAAACATGGTGAAAGCCAGGCAAATACCTAGCATATCCCATCAGAAAAAGGAGTGCTCCACAAGCCATTACGGCAATTAGGGAAGGGTCTGGGAACCTAACATGTGATTCTAAAAAGATTAACATGGTGTTCCAGAGATTTTACTCTAAATTATACCAATTCAAGCATTGTGAGGAGGGACAGGCCAAAATGGAATTTTTTTTAAGGATCTGAAGCTCCCGGATGTGATTCCCGAACAACAGTCCTTTCTCAATGCCCCATTATCAGAGCAAGAAGTGCAGGAAGCTGTGAGGCGGCTTCAGAGTGGAAAGGCACCCGGTCCTGACAGACTTCCCAGTGAATTCTATAAGGAATTTATAAGTAGAGTGTCAGGCTCTATATTCAATATGTTTAATAATGCATACAGTCATGATTGTCTCCCACCATCTCTGAGAGAGACCAATATTTCACTTATCCTTAAAAAAGGGAAGGATCCGGAAGACTGTGCTTCATACATGGCTTATTTCACTCTTAAATGTGGACTTTAATATCCTCTCTAAGACTTGCGTTAAGGCTGGAGATTGTGTTACCCTCTAATATTGAAGAGGATTAGACGTGCTTCATAAAGGGTCGCCGATCCTCCAATAATGTTAGGACGCTGCTTAACGTAATTCAAGCATATCAACAACAGTCAATACAGAGATTGGTGTTTCTCTAGATGCAGAGAAGGCATTTGACCGAGTTGAGTGACTGTTACTTTTCTATACTCTGGAGCAGTTTGGTTTGGGCGAAGTCTTTATAGATGGGTAAAGATTCTCTACGGTGACCATCACCCAATGGGGTACATTCAAGCAATTTTAATATTTTTAGGGGCAGCCAGCAGGGCTGTCCCCTTTCACCATTGCTTTTTACGTTGGAGATTGAACCATTGGCGGAGGCCATTCGTGGGAATCCCAATAGATCAGCTCCAGAAGTGGGGTCAAAATTACATGAGATTTCGATGTATGCGGACGATGTTCTAATTTGTTTTGCCAAATCCAGCAATTTCAGAGCCTTGCCTGATACAATGCATTCACACATTTGGCGCGTTTTCAGGTACAAGATTAATTTTGCAAAATCAGAGGCTGTGCCTATTGAGGGGGGGTGGGGGGGAGTCTTACGAAGGACGACTATAGATTCCCATTTAGTGGTCACAGGTGGGTTTTGTGCATTTGAGCATATTCATTATTCCAGTTCTGGATCAGCTGTTCTAAGCTAATTGAATCCAATTATTTGATAAAATCAAACAAGATCTTCAAAGATGGGAGGCACTTCCAGTCTCATGGTTGGGTCGGATAGCACTTATTAAGATGAATATTCCCCCTCGTTTGCTATACCTTATATGGATGCTCCCTCTGATTTATTTATTTGGGATCGTAAGCAGCCCCTCATTAAATTAGCTAAACTGAAACTGCCTCACAGACTGGGGGGGATGGACCTTCCGGACATTAAAAATTAGCAACTAAGCTCGCTTTTGTCCTACATGAGTGATTGGGTTTGTGGGGATCCTCTGTCAATATGGTTAGATATTGGAGCCTCCCAGGCAAGGTATCCCCTTACCAGTTTGCTGTTTTTGGACAAAATTAAGACAGTTAGGGAATACTACCATAATCCAATAGTTATCAATACTGTTAAAGCTTGGAGGGCAATTCGGCAGAGGGAAGGCAATATTGGCAAAACATCTTTGTTTATACCTTAGTGGGTATGCTGGGTTTTCAACAGGGGATGATAGATTCAGGATTTAAATGTTGGTCAGCTCAGGGTTTGTCTTGCATGGGCAATTTATTTGAGGGAGACGTAATGATGTCAATTGATCAGTTAGTACAGAAGTATGAGTTCTCTGATAGAGACTTCTTTCGTTTTTTTCAAGGTAGGGATTTTATTCAACAGAAGACCACACTTTTGACTGATCCCTACAAATCTGACATGGGGTGGGGGTGGGGGGTTGCTAAGTGCTAAGACCACACTTTCTGTCAGTACTTTATATCATCAGTTGGGGAGTGCCTCCTCAGACGAGTTCAATTGACTCTGCAGGTTGTGGGAGAGAGCTGGGTGTTGAAGTTCCCTCAGAGGCACGGGAGGATATTTGGGAGAATGCAAGGAAGATATCAATTTGCAATAGGACCTATGCTTTACAGCTGAAGATTCTCCACAGGGTCCACTTGGCTCCAGACTGTTTGTCAAAATTTAAACCAGGGGCATCTTCAGCATGTCCCAAGGGCAATGTCTATACGGGCACTCTTACCCATTGTCTCTGATCTTGCGATAGGCTTCAAACATATTGGATTGCTGTGGCAGGTGCAATGGAGAGGATTTTGGATATAAGAGCGGAAAAGGACCCTATCTCTCTTCTTTTGGGGCTGCCTATTGTATTTCCTGCAGACTCGCATAAGAGAATACTTTTCAATATTCTCACATTCTGTGAAAGAAAGAATATCTTGCTGGGTTGGATATCCGAAACACACCTCCCCCCCTCACCCACCCCCTCAACCTGCGGTCCTGTCAGGTTGGTGGAAGATTGTTATGGAGAATATTCCCGTGGATTTTCTCACAAGTAGAGTCATAAAGTCATAGAGATGTACAGCATGGAAACAGACCCTTCGGTCCAACCCGTCCATGCTGCGGCACGGTGGCACAGTGGCACAGTGATTAGCACTGCTGCTTCACAGCACCAGAGACCCGGGTTCAGTTCCCGCCTCAGTCGACTCTCTGTGTGGAGTTTGCGCATTCTCGCAAACTCTGCGTGGGTTTCCTCCAGGTGCTCTGGTTTCCTCCCACAATCCAAAAAAAATGTGCAGGTTAAGTGAATTGGCCATGCTAAATTGCCCGTAGTGTTAGGTGAAGGGGTAAATGAAGGGGAATGGGTCTGGGTGGGTTACGCTTTGGCAGGTCGGTGTGGACTTGTTGGGCTGAAGGGCCTGTTTCCACACTGTAAGTAACCTAATCTAATGCCGACCAGATATCCCAACCCAATCTAGTCCCACCTGCCAGCACCCGGCCTATATCACTCCAAATCCTTCCTATTCATATACCCATCCAAATGCCTCTTAAATGTTGCAATTGTACCAGCCTCCACCACTTCCTCTGGCAGCTCATTCCATACACGTACCAGCCTCTGCGTGAAAAAGTTGCCCCTTAGATCCCTTTTATATCTTTCCCCTCTCACCCTAAACCTATGCCCTCTAGTTCTGGACTCCCCCACAGCAGGGAAAAGACTTTGTCTATTCATCCTATCCATGTCCCTCATAATTTTATAAACCTCTGTAAGGTCACCCCTCAGCCTCCGATACTCCAGGGATAACAGCCCCAACCTATTCAACCTCTCCCTGTAGCTCAATTCCTCCAACCCTGGCAACATCCTTGTAAATCTTTTCTGAACCCTTTCAAGTTTCACAACATCTTTCCAATAGGAAGGAGACCAGAATTGCAGGCAATATAAGACATGGCAGCCCAAAATGAAATACTTTGACACAGATTTATCTGACACAATAACAAGGGTTTTTATATAGCCGTAACGATTGGGTTTTACAAGTCCAATATCCAGGAAGGAGGAACTGTAAATGTATGAGTGTTTTGTTTAGCTGGGCTGAGTTATTAATATTTATTAGTTTGTTATTCATTATTTATTTATTTAGTTAAATAGCCAGTTTGGGTTTTTCTTATTCTATACTTTTCTATATATGTTTATACCGTTGTACATAAGGGTGGGTTGGTTTTTACTGGGGTTGTTCTTTTTGTATTGTTTTGAATTGTATTGTTTTGTACTTGTAATATTACAAAATCTATTTTTCCAATAAAAACATATTTTTAAAAAGTGTTAGATACTGTCTGTACCTGTAACTTCCAATATGGTGAGGAAGAGGAGCTGATCACTCTGACTAAGAGCCAAACCTCAGTGGAGCTCATGCAATCAAGGTGGGGAGCGTGGACACTGTGAGTAACCGCGATATCCTGTCAGTCCACAGTCGAACGACAGAGCTTTAATTGTGGCAGTGGCCAGGAGAGTAGAGTCCCATCAGTAGAGAGCACATCGGGCAAGAGGTAGGTTACTGGGCCTATCGGGAGGTGTTGGGTCAGTAGAGGTGGCTGGGAGGGTAGAGAAGTCCCACTGGTAGAGAGCACACCTTGCTAGGAGGCTGCTACAGCCGCACAGACAGCGCTGGGACAGTATTATTTGCCGGGGGTAGAGAAGTCCCCCACTGGATTAGGAACACTTTACTGTTAGTAGTATCCGGGGGTACACAATCTGCTAAATGGCAGATCAAAGTTCTAACGGGGATACTGCAGGTTTCCCTTATTGAGAAGTAAGGCAGACAGACAAGGGCTGACAGTGCAAATGAAAAAGAGTGGTTGGGACCCATCCAAAACATTAGCACAACAGAGAGAGTGGATACATAAACAGAAACGGAATAAAACTAAAAAGGTAGGGGTAATTGAATAAGTGAGTGCCTCCACAAGTAGGTGGACAAAGGGCCAGGAGCAGGTCAGAGAACTGGAGGGCAGAATGAAAAATTTAGAATTCACCTCAGAAAAAATGCGAGAGGAGAGAGGAATTGACTGTCTCCCCTCCTACAAAACTGTCCAACAGGAGCCAACTGCTCCCTCTGTTGGACAAACCGTGCAGGAGTATAACTTAGCGCCCGTTACCAGAGGAGGCACAGAGTCACAACCCAAAGCGAATTATAAACCCTTCACCCCAGGGGAGAGGCAGCAGATTATTGCCTCCCTGGGCAAATTACAGCCCTGGAGCACAAACACCAGATTCTGGGAAGAGCTGGATATTGTGTGGGTAGGGCACCAGCTACACTTGAGGGACATACACCAGCTGGTCCGGGCAGCTTGCCCAGCAGACAAGTGGAGGCAGGTCACTGGCGGACCTGATGCCACAGCAGCTTGAGACTTTAGGGAAGGGTGGTGGACACATGCCATCACCCTCACAGCTGATGCCCAGCAGGCCCCCTTCACTGACTTTAAAGAAGAAATCCAGAGGGTGCTGGAAAACGTTGCCACGAACTGGAGCAGGATTACACTTATTAAGCAACTTAAAGGGGAAGGAGTCACTGAAAAAGAAGGGAACGATTATTTAGGATCTATCAGGAATGCTCAGGGAAAGCAAACCCACATCGGTGGGGACCGGGCATTCATCCAAGCTTTTAAAGATGGGCTCTCTAGCACCCATCAAGCCATCCTGAAAATGGGAGTAATAATGTGCCAGGATTATGATGGCCTAGTCGAGTGGGCTAGCGGGGTGCAGGATGCAGAAGCTCCTGCAACAAAGGCAAGACCTGACAAAGCAGCCTCCCGGAATGGAAGCGAGAATCAAATGAAACAATCCTGCCAAAACTGTGGCCGGGAGGGACGCTTTACTAGAGAGTGTAGGGTCCCTCGAGCAGGGGATAGACCATGGAACAATGTAAAATACTGCAGCCACTGCAAAAGAACAGGACACACAGAAGCTGTGTGCTGGGAAAAACATAGGGCACCCCCAAACACCACCTGCCTCCATTTGTGAGGGTAAGGGAGATGGGAGAATTTACGTACCCGCAGTAATAGGAGGGATGAAATGTGAGATGCTAGTGGTCACAGGAGCCACTGTATCCATCAAAAACCTACTATTACCCCACACAAACAAAATGATTCACTTAACTGGGGTAGGGGGGGATAAAGCACCAGCTTACCTAAGTGAAACTACCCTTGTAGAAATAAATATCATACATATCCCCATGAGATTCTATGGATGCCAAAATAATGAGGGCACCATAATGGGCAATGATCTTATGAAAGAATATAATGTTCTAATCGATTGTGCAAAAAGGAAATTGATTTGGCCCAGACAGGATGGTCGGAAGACTGAGACTGGGCAACTCACAAGTCACCTTGAAACTATTAAAGTGGCTACTGTCACCAGTAGGGACTGGAACCTTGAAAAGGGGGACTTCAGAGCCACCTAAGCCTCTGTCCCCAGAGCCTGGGCAGTTCGATACAGGTCTAGTTAACGTAGACCCGATAAGGATTCCCAGACCGGAGCATGAGCCCCACCAGCAATATCCGATAAAACGCAAAGCAGAATAAGCTGTTGTGAAGATAGTGCAAGGACGAGTGGAACAGAGAATCCTGAAAGCAACCACAAGTACAATTAATCCCCCAAGGTGGCCAGTAGTAAAGCCTGATGGGAACTACAGGCTCACCATTGATTATACAGGACTAAATAACCCCAAATTGCATCCCATTGGAGCAGACACGTCCACCATTTTAAATGTTTTGGCCCCCGAGCACAAGACTTTTACTGTTTTAGACATAGCCAATGGCTTCTGATCTATTCCATTACACCCTGAGTCTGAGAACAAATTTGATTTTACAGTAAGGGGCAGACAGCGCAGGTGAACTCACCTACCACAAGGGTTCCACAACAGGCCCACTATTTTTCACAGGGTGATGAGCGACATCCTAAAGAGAGTAGATTTACCAGAGGGTAGCACTGCCCTCCAATGTGTCGGTGATATTCTAATTGCCTCAGAGTCCGAGTCAGGAGATCAGGAAGCTTTAGGGCTTGTATTGCAGGAATTGGCAACTGCAGGGTTAAAAGTCAGCCCCACAAAGGCACAGATTGGCAAGTTTTATACCTGGGACACCTTATATCCCAGGGACTCAAAGAAATGTCCAGCGACCGCAAGAAGGCAACCTAACAGATGCCATGAGCTGCCACTGTCAGGGATTCAGAAAGGTCATGGGGCTATTCAACTACAGTCGGAGCTTTATACCAGAGTTCATAAAATTGACTGAACCAATCCAGAGACTAATTAAAGGAGGCAAGCCCACCTTGGAACATGTAACCTAGGGGCCAGAACAGGAGGAGGCATACAGCCAGCTTAAAACTCAACTCATACCGGCCCCTGGGCTGCCAGATCCCAGCAAGGATTTTCACATCCACTGTAATAAGGAGGGAGGGAGTTTACTCTGCAGTGGTCACCCAGGACCACAATAGCAGGAGAAGGCCCGAAGGGTACTACTCAACTACAGAAGGGTTGCCCAGGTGCTTGGCAGCCTTAAACTGTGCTGCTTGGCCTGTTAGGGTTAGCGAACCTATAGTAATGACAGGGAATGTCATCCTCCACACTAAACACACCCTAGTAGGGATGCTAAATACAGGGAAACTGAGGGCCATTTCCAATATGAGAAGGACAAAGTGGGAGGCAGTGCTTTTATCCCCAAGTCGATCTGTGGTAATAGTTAGGGATATGGGACAAAAACCCAGCCGAGGGAATTTTAGACGCGGGGAACTGCACAACTGTGAGGATATAGATGGGGATGAGGATAGGTGGTGAGTAAAAGATACCCCCCCCATACACACACAGCTGAGGAGACCTTGTGGACTGGTCACAAAAGTACAAATGCAAGGTCATCCCGAACAGAATGGGTTGAGGTAAATGATAAGTGAGAAACAATTATGTCCAGGAGGATTGATGGCCGTCTGTCCACACAGGTAGCAGAACTGGAAGCACTCACCAAAGCACTCGAACTAGCAAAAGGAAAAACCGTGAATATATACACAGACAGTCAATATGGCTTTGGTGTAGTCCATCACTACATGGTGGCATAGGGCAGAAGAGGGTTCACCACTGCTGGGGACACCATTTCTGGTACTATTCTGGCATTATATTGTGTCAGTGAACAGTCAAAAGAGGCTGCAGTAGTAAAACATAAAGGCCCATCAAAAAGACCCAGCAAAAGAGAGCCCAAATTGGCTACAATTCAAAGGAAACCATGTAGCAGACCAAACAGCTCAGAAAGCCCTAGAACAAGAAGCCATTAATAAGACTGCAATAGCCACTATTGAATTAGCAAAAGACGCTATCCAAATTCAGCAGCTGCAGGAGAACACCCCGCATGAAGAGAAAGAACAATAGTAACTGCAGGGGGGGCATTCAAAGAGCAGGATGGTGCCTGGAGGCGAGCAGACAAGGTGGTAGCACCAGCATGTATACAGAACACATTGCTGGAACTACACCTCAGGCTCTCCCACATAGGTAGAGAGGCCATGATAGCAAGCCGAGGGAAAGAATACTGGTGGAAGGGAATGGGAAGAGACGTGGCTAAGTACTGCTGCAGATGCATGATTTGTGGACAATATAACCCAGGGAGATCCATCGAAGTTAGGATGGGACACCAGCCCAGACCTAGGGGACATTGGGAACACCTTCAGAAAGATTTTACAGGGCCACTACCACCTTCCCGTGGGAAAACCTACTGCCTGGTCATCATAGACCAATTCACCCAGTGGGTAGAAGCATTCCCAACCAAAAGCTGCACTACAAACACTGTGGCCAGAATATTTCTAAGTAATTCCTAGGTAGGGGGGGTACCCCTCCAGGTCGACGCCAACCAAGGGAGACATTTTACAGGAAAAGTCATGAAGACTGAATGCCAATTGTTTGGCATTAGACAAAAATTCCACATCCCCTACCACCCCAGAGCTCAGGGGTTGTACAGAATGAATAGAACGCTCAAAACTGCTTTAGCTAAGGCTATGCAAACCTCAGGCAGAACATGGGCTGAAGTGCAGCTAGCCATACTAATGAGCTTAAGAGCTACCACAAATCAGGCAATCGGGCTACCACCATATGAATTAATGACTGGAAGAGCAATGCGATTTCCAGAGACAATAATCACAGGTGATACCGATGTGGATCTGCTAAAAGACAGAATTCGGCGATATGTCATAGAATTAAGCGCCCAGTTGAAAGGGAGATGCAGAAATCTGCAACTGACAAACAGGACAAAAAGGACAAGGCTGGGGAACACAAAATCTTCCCTGAGGCCCCAGCAGCAGGAAGCCGCATCCTAGTACGAGCATTGCCTGACAAACCAGGCTTTGCCCCAAAATGTAATGGGCCATTCGACATAGTAATACATGAGGACACCTGTGCCTGCCTAGGCATTCAAGGGAAAGTCACATGGAAGCACTGGACCCAACTAAAAGAGTTTAAAGACTTCTGTGACCATAGAGTCATAGAGATGTACAACATGGAAACAGACCCTTTGGTCCAACCTGTCCATGCCGACCAGATATCCCAATCCAATCTCGTCCCACCTGCCAGGACCTGGCCCATATCCCTCCAAACCCTTCCTGTTCATATACCCATCCAAATACCTCTTAAATGTTGCAATTGTACCAGACTCCACCACTTTATCTGGCAGCTCATTCCATACACGTACCCCCCTCTGCGTGAAAAAGTTGCCTTGTAGGTCTCTTTTATGTCTTTCCCCTCTCACCCTAAACCTATGCCCTCTAGTTCTAGACTCCCCAATCCCAGGGAAAAGACTTTGTCTATTTATGCTATCTATGCCCCTCATAATTGTGTAAACCTCTATAAGGTCACCCCTCAGCCTCCAACGCTCCAGGGAAAACAGCCCCAGCCTGTTCAGATCCTCCAATCCTGGCAACATTCTTGTAAATCTTTTCTGAACCCTTTCAAGTTTCACAACATCTTTCCGATAGGAAGGAGACCAGAATTGCACACAATATTCCAACAGTGGCCTAACCAATGTCCTGTACACCCACAATATGACCTTCCAACTCCTGTACTCAATACTCTGACCAATAAAGGAAAGCATACCAAATGCCTTCTTCACTATCCTATCTACCAGTGACTCCACTTTCAAGGAGCTATGAATCTGCACTCCAAGGTCTCTTTGTTCAGTCACACTCCCTCAGACCTTACCATTAAGTGTATAAGTCCTGCTAAGATTTGCTTTCCCAAAATGCAGCACCTCACATTTATCTGAATTAAACTCCATCTGCCACCTCTCAGCTCATTGGCCCATCTGGTCCAGATCCTGTTGTAATCTGAGGTAACCTTCTACGCTGTCCACTACACCTCCAATTTTGGTGTCATCTGCAAACTTACTGACTGTACCTCTTATGCTCGCATCCAAATCATTTATGTAAAAGACAAAAAGTAGAGCGCCCAGCACTGATCCTTGTGGCACTCCACTGGTCACAGGCCTCCAGTCTGAAAAACAACCCTCCACCACCACCCTCTGTCTTCTACCTTTGAGCCAGTTCTTTGACCAAACTAATGTCATTGACCATCCCCCAGGTGCAAGCAACAAAGTTGGACAAGACAGTCATCCCAGGGAGAGTACCAAAAACACAACAGAACAAGGCACATCTGCACCTCCTAATAGGAACAAAGGCTTTAACTGTCAACTCTATTTTAACTGCAATATGTATATACCTATCTGTATTTCATTGTATTTAAGTGTCACAACTATCAGGAGCATGTCAGGATTTGAGGATAACCTCTTCTATAAAACCCACCTCATCTTGCATGGGAACCAAACTGTCTGCTACCCACTGCAGCAATCAGTGGAATCACTATTTGTGGCCACCCCGGTGTGGACCGCCCGGTGACCTGTATACAATAGACACCCGGGAGCGCGGTGTAAGGGGCAGATAGAGAAGTACAAGCAGGGACTCCAGGGTAGATGTGTGCAGCTGGATAGGACCACCGGCCCATGGACGCCAGCCGAGGGAAGGGAAGACCCATTTCAAACCTGGTAATTATCCACTCTGTTTCACAGGACAGCGATGGGAATGCATTTATGCCCTGGTTTCAAAAAATGACTCATGTGTCCAGACTCAGTGCACTCATCAGCACTGCACAGTCACTGGGGAACCGTTTACCTGCACCTGCAGCAAGCAGGCATGCTTGAATGTCACTGCTGTTCATATGTGGTCAGTGCAATGCACCCATGACAATTCTGTCACCTGGACATACCCACCCAATACATACCAGCAAGGGGGATCGGCGGCGACATAGGTGGACAGACAAACAGAAGGACAGGACAATGCCTGTCACCGAGCGGCGATGGGATTTGTTTTCCTATTTAAGGGGACTTACCTCCCAAACCTGTTCTCAGTAGGGACAATTGCGCCCCTTACTGTACCATGGCCCAGCGGGGGACATATTCGGAGAAGGATAGTGACCTGCTCCATCAGTCAGGGTTTTGTGCTGGCTGGCAGGCCCCCACCACTTTGGGGTCATCACTGGGATATGTATTTTGGGGATCTCTGTCTTTTGGGAGCACAGCAGGAATAATCAGCACTAAAAACCAAAATTATCTTGTATGTGGCCGAACTATCCTAGGTAACAGTACCTCGAAAGCTCTGAAAGCAATTAACACAGTGTTGGATGAACTCAGATTCTACACACAGCAGACATGTTACGCAGTGGATTATCAATTAGCATAGCAAAGGGGAGTTTGTACAATTATTGGTGACAATTATATTACCCATGTTATTGATGCCTCTTATAACATTACAGAAACCATCAAGAATATTCGAGACCAGCTAGACAGTTTTCAATAGGGAACCACAATTACAAACAGCTGGCTAAATTGGTTGCCCGGTAAATCTTGGGGACCCTATTTAGCACACGCGATAGTTCACTTCGTTGAATTCATGCTGGCATTTTGTGTGGGTCTCAGGTGTTTAAAACTCAGCTGGAAGACGCTACTGACAAGAACTGTACTAGCACAAGTGTCACCATGGAAAGAGCCAATGAAATTGGCACTCCATGATACCCCTCGGGAGAAGGAGCTCCTAGAGATGACCTATGTCTACATTTCAATTGGGTGGTCTGCAGGAGATTTCCGAAGTTACCTCCTTGACCACAAAGGGTGAAGAGGGGGATGGCATGAAGCAGCTTGACATTAGGCACACAGACACACAAGATGGCCGCTGAACCATCAGCTGGCCAGCTTGACACACAAGATAGCTGCTAGATCACCACATGGAGAGAAACAGCAGAGTTAATACAGACACTGCCTGGAGCCACCAGAATGCCAGCACAAGGCACTCACAACCCAGTTCATTAGTTTAAGGTGGGTAGGGGAGAGAATACACATGAATAACGAACACTGCCCGCCAAAGTGTCTGGGTCCAGCCAACACCTCTTATAGAAATGCTAACAGCATGATACAGACCCAATATGAAATGCTAATAGCCAGGGCTGCAGTAATCGTCCTTCTCAGGCAGAGCGATTAGCACCCATTACTACAGCAATGGATTTCCGTGCAGACATTGAAACTGACAATAGTTACACTGAAACTGACGATGATCACGCGGAAATTAACAATGTCTGCCAGGAACTGACAAAGATTGTATCAAAACTATCAACAATTCTGCAATGATGGCCATAAACAAACCATGTTACAAAGACAATAATGTCATCACTGACCTGTTGCATCACAAGATGTATAAAAGTTTCTTGACATGTGCTCCAGGTCGAGAGAAAACTCGCAGCTGACCACTGTGCTGTTGGTGTCTTTCTCTCCCCAGAGCTCCAATAAACTCTGTCATTGAACCCTGATTCTGACTCCGAGACTGGTGTTTTTCCCCACAACACTCCTATGTTCACATACAAATCATTTATATAATGATGAAAAGCAGTAGACCCAGCACCAATCCTTGTGGCACAGCACTGATCACAGAACTCCAGTCTGAAAAGCAACCCTCTATCACCACCATCCGTCTTCTACCTTCAAGCCAGTTCTGTATACAAATGGCTAGTTCTCCTTTGTATTCCATGAGATCTAACTTTTCTAACTAGTCTCCCATGGGGAACCTTGTCGAACGCCTTACTGAACTCCATATAGATCACGTCTACCACTCTGTGCTCATCAATCCTTTTTGTTACTTCTTCAAAAAATTCAGTCAAGTTCATGAGACATGATTTCCCACGCACAAAGCCATGTTGACTATCCCTAATCAGTCCTTGCCTTTCCAAATACATGTAAATCCTGTCCTTCAGGATTCCCTCCAACAACTTGCCCGCCACCGACGTCAGGCTCACCGGTCTATAGTTCCATGGCTTGTCCTTATCACCTTTCTTAAATAGTGGCACAACATTAGCCAAACTCCAGTCTTCCGGCACCTCACCTGTGACTATCGATGGTACAAATATCTCAGCAAGTGGTCCATCTCCATGCTGAAAACATCTCAGGGCATGCTCCATGGGCACCTGCCATGTAAACCCCCAAAGAACCCTCATGGCATATCTCTGATCCCTTTACAAGATGCTTCTACACTTCAATGCTACACTTTGGGCTGTACCAGCATTGAAATGCTGCAGTAAGGACACTATACATTCAGGGATATGCACCCAGCTCATGGACTGGACCAGGTTCTAACACCAGACATTTCACACTCAAGTGTTCACTTGCCCTACAGCATTCCTTGCGTTGTTCTCATGACCACTGCCTCCTCAGACAGAGGTACCAGGCTCATATTTCTGCTATCTTTCCATGCTATTTAGTGCAGACGCAAAGCTATGAAGCTTGTCACAGTTATCAACAGGCCTCAGCTAAGTCATGGGAGATTGCCTTCTTTTAGAGTTTCCAGCACATTCAAACAAGGGGAGCCTCCGATATCTGTCTTCGCCCTGATCAGACCAAACAGAGATAGAATGCTCATTAGGGGTGTGGAGTTGAATAACAAACAGCAGACTACCCATCTTGACTCTTTTTCCTCTATTGTGGACGATTTACCTCATTGAATAAAAGAGAGATGGGTATTACAGGAGATAAATGTCGGTGCCACAGCTCATACTATTGGTGCAGGTGGGGAAGTGTCCCAAGAGATTAAATGGGCTACACAGAGGGCAGGCAGGGATTAATGATCTCGGGTTTTGGGTTGTGTGACACAGTGTGGGCAAGATGTTGTAAGCAAGAGTGAAAATGGTGGAGCATGAACCTCGGTGGGAGGTTGGTACAGTCGCAGAGATGGAGTGAGTGTGAGGTAACAGGGAGAAGATGGCACTCATGCTGGTAGAGTGGAGAAAGAAATTACCTTCTTCCTGAGGTGCTGTGCATTCCTCCAAACAGTTGGGACTGTTTTCACTCAAACCAGGCTGACAAGGCCTAGTGTCATGACCTCTATGGCCTTGGAGGGAGTGCAATTCGAGTTTAAAAGAATGATACCTGGACTTCAAGGGTTGTTATTTGGAGAGATTATACAAATTGTGACTGTTATCTCAAGAATTTAGAAGGTCAACAAGGGATATGATTAAAGTCTTTACAATATTAACTAGAAAAGACAGGGTTAAAGAAGAAAGGGGCGGCCCGGTGGCTCAGTGGTTAGCACTGCTGCCTCACAGCACAAGGGTCCCAGGTTCGATTCCAGCCTCGGGTGACTGTCTGTGTGGAGTTTCCACATTCTCCCCATGTCTGAATGAGTTTCCTCTGGGTGCTCTGGCTTTCTCCCACAGTCCAAAGATGTGCGGGTCAGGTGAATTGGTGATTCTAAGTTGCCCATAGTGTTAGCTGCATTAGCCAGAGGGAAATGGTGGGTTGCTCTTCAGAGGGTCGGTGTGGACTTGTTGGGCCAAAGGGCCTGTTTCCACACTGTAGGGAATCTAACCTAATCTATTTTCACAGGTTGAGCGTTGTAGAACGAGGGCCAGACCATTGGGGAGGAAAATTACCAAGCACCTCTGCACAAGATGGATAGTAGATCTCTTCTCAACAAACAGCAGTGTATGCAGGATCTCTTGTTAATTTTAAATGTCAGATAAATACAGTTTTTTGTTAATTAAGGTATTAAGAGATATGGGTCGAAGGCAGGTGTTAGGAGTTATGCCACAGATGGAGTTAGGCCACAGGTCAGCCATGATCTTATTGAATGGTGGAACAAGCTCAAGAGGTTGAATGGCCTATCCCTGATCCTATGCTCCTGAGAGAGAAGGACGTCTTGCATCAACATCATTATTCAGGGGTATATCCAGAATCCTGCCTGCATAGTGGGGTTCACAATCTGGGGCAAACATCAGGAACTGTGCAAGTGAGATCTGGACTGACAGTGCTCATCTGAGTGCACAGTGCACTTTTAAATATGGTGCAGGTGCAAGAGATATTGCTCTTTGGGTAGATATCACTGATTCCAGGAACGGCTTGTGGTAAGATAAGGTGGGAAATGAGCCTGAAAGATGGCATAATGGCATGGTTGATTACTAATGAGGTAAGCTTGGTACGAAACAGCAAGAGAACGCGCAAGACCCTGGATGGTGGGGGTGTGGGGGGGGGGGTTGCTATTGGAATATCCTCTAAAAAAGTCAATACAATTCAGACCTAGCCAGAAAAAGTAAGATGCAACTCACTGTTAAAGGATGGTGATGGTCATTTAGACAAGATACTGATCATAGAGTCTTAGAGATGTAGAGCAAAGAAACAGACCCTTCAGTCCAACTTGTCAACACCAACCAGATATCCTAAATTAATCTAGTCCCATTTGTCAACACTTGGCCCATACACCTCTAAATCCTTCCTATTCATATACCCATACAAATCCAAAGATGTGCAGGTTATGTGAACTAGCCATGCTAAATTGCCCGTAGTGTTAGGTGTAGGGGAATGGGTCTGGGTGGGTTGCTCTTTGGAGGGTCGGTGTGGACTTGTTGGGCCGAAGGGCTTGTTTCCACACTGTAGGGAATCTAATCTAATCCAATCTAAATGCCTTTTAAATAGGATAAATAGACAAGGTCTTTTCCCTGTGGTGGGGAAGTCCGGAACTAGACGACATAGTTTAGGGTGAGAGGGGAAAGATAATAAAAGAGACCTAAGGGGCAGCTTTTTCACACAGAGGGTGGTGCGAGTATGGATGAGTTGCCAGAGGAAGTGGTGGAGGCTGGTATAATTACAGCATTTAAAAGGCATCTGGATGAGTATATGAATAGGAAGGGTTTAGAGGGATATGGGCCAAGTGCTGGCAAATGGGACTAGATTAGGTTAGGATATCTGGTTGGCAGGGATGAGTTGGACTGTAAGGTCTGTTTCTGTGCTGTACATCTCTATGACTCTATGACTTAAAATGTTGCAATTGTACCAGCCTCCACCATTTCCTCTGGCAGCTCATTCTGTACATATATTACCCTTTGCGTGAAAAAAAGTAACTGCCAGGATTCTTTTGTAAAGTCGATATCTGCACATTTTCTTCAATGGATGCAGTGCATTTATAGTCAATTAACAGAGTCATTCATACTGGAACATAACAGCAGATCCACTGCCTATGCTGAGCTAGTTGAATCAGCCAGGAGCATAAGAATTGGTATTTTTGCCCCTAGATATGGAGGGAAGGATTGGCCAGTTTAGGAAACAGATCCCAGTAACTATGAAACATTGAAAATTGAAGAGGTTTGGATTAGTAATGAGGAAGAATGGGGCAGGGAGGTATGACTGGTGGAGAGGCTGGTAGTGCAGTGATGAGATCAGACCAACAATTGTAAAAAAGGGTGAAACTGAAAACATTGCATCTTGAGTGTCGGTGGGTGATGTGGAACAGGATGGGGCACACGGTGGCTGGTTGCTGCTGAAGATTTGCTCAAGGTACCAGGAGCAGTATGTCTGCTCCTCATGGATCACAAGTAGTACAACAAAAATGATTTATCTACTGGATCCAGCTGCTTCTGTCTGCCTTTAGCTGCTGTATTCCCCAGAGTTCTTGAAAGACCCACCAAGCAGCACTCTCATTAATTCCTACGAATGGATCCTCACTTACAGATTATATTTGGGGATTCCTCTCCGAACACTAATGACTCAGGCAACCTCACATCTCACCATACTTATAACAGAATCTGGTGCAATGATTCACAATGATTCACAGGGTGGCACAGTGGCTTAGTGGTTAGCATTGCTGCCTCACAGTACCAGGGAACTGGGCTTGATTCCAGTCTCAGGCAACTGAGGAGTGACACTTATGTGGGCAGCACGGTGGCACAGTGGTTAGCACTGCTGCCTCACAGTGCCAGAGATCCGGGTTCAATTCTCACCTCAGAATGTGTGGAGTTTGCACATTCTCCCCGTGTCTGCGTGGGTTTCCTCCGGGTGCTCCAGTTTCCTCCCACAGTCACAAAGATGTGCAGGTTAGGTGAATTGGCCATGCTAAATTGCCCATAGTGTTAGGTGAAGGGGTAAATGTAGGGGAATGGGTCTGGGAGGGTTGTGGATTGGTGTGGACTTGTTGGGCCGAAGGGCCTGTTTCCACACTGTAAGTAATGTAATCTAATTCTGCTGATTTAAGCCTCTCCCATAGATATCCTTATCCTTGGACTCTTACCATGCTTGTCATGGTAGGTTCAAAATTTTGCTATTATTTTGTCCAGTTCAGGCACTCAACAAAAAGACTTGTCTATGAAATGTGAGCATTTGTTTTTAGCCATTACATTCATGGATGAAAAATCAAGGGCTCACCAGTGTTTGCAATATAATACAGCCTGGTGAATAAAACTCGCTGTGGAAGAAATATTTTGTAAAATGTCCCAAAAATTTGTAAATATTGACAAATAATGGTCTTTGAAAAAGTCCTATCATCCCTTAGTTATCCTGAAGGAAATGAGTCATTTTGATAGTCAATTCATCAACAGCATGATTTTAACATTAATATTATTTCAATTTACAAAAATTAAAGTTCACATGTCAATGTTTGTAGATCACAACCCAGAGTAACTGGATTGCAAACATATTTTATTGAAAAAAATGCATTCTGAACAGTAAGAACAAACTTCCAATCCTAATCTGAAGCAGTAAGGAAATTGTAGACAGAATCTTCCCAGCTCCTGATGTAGGCAATGGAAAGTCAGTTGAGAAGATATAGTTAAATTGCAGCAATTAGACACACAAAGTCCAAAAAAATAAAGTCAAATGCTGAATCCAAAGTTTGCATGGTGAAGTAAGTTTCTTGCTAGTGCGCAGGGAGAAGTTTATTTGTTCGCCTTTCTATGCAATTAGACCGTAATGTCACCTCATTGATAGGCAGTTTCTTAGAAACTAAATGGTGGCAATTTCAACAAAAAAATCAGGGTAGGTACCTGGCAGCTCCAGCTTACAATTTCCTCCTCTGGGCCTTCATCTTGAACAAACAGGCGGGAGGCTGGAATAACACAGCAGGCCAGGCAGCATCAGGAAGTGAGAAGTCAACATTTCGGGAGTAACTTGAACAACATTTACCAATATCTCAGGCTATATTCCACGAGCAGGGGCCACACCCATCCATTCATTCATGATGTTATTGGAAATACACCAACATCACTACATCTTTAACCTACTTACAATACTGTTCTCCACTTCAACGCTACACCTAGGAGCACACTGTCACCCAGCATTCCCACTATGCCACTTGGAGCATGCCAATGTGCAGACTTAAGAGTCTGTGCATTGAAAGTAAATTACAGGACGTAATGCTGCCATCTTTCATTGTAATGCCGCACAGAGAAAATCCCCATCATATCAATTGAATCAGAGTGCATCTCAGGGTTCCACATTTCCTCTTTTAGTGCTCATTCACTTTGCATCTATTTGGATGCTCACAAGACCTCTGCCTTGCAATTCCTTGTCTTTTTGTGACGTGCCCCCTTTAGAACTTGACTCAGGACTTCTCTCTTGCTTACTGTTCAGCACAGACATAAAGCTCGGCAACTTAGATTACTCACAGTGTGGAAACAGGCCCTTCAGCACAACAAGTCCACACCGACCCACCGAAGCGCAACCCACCCATACCCCGACATTTACCTCTTACCTAACACTACGGGCAATTTAGCATGGCCAATTCACCTGACTCGCACATCTTTGGACTGTGGGAGGAAACCAGAGCACCCAGAGGAAACCCACGCAGACATGGGGAGAATGTGCAAACTCCACACAGACAGTCACCTGAGGCGGGAATTGAACCCGATCTCTGGCGCTGTGAGGCAGCAGTGCTACCACTGTGCCACCGTGCCGCCCACAATAGAGAGTTGTCATGGTTGACAACACTAATTGATCCCGGGTTCAATTCCAGCCTTGGCCAACTCTCTATGTGAAGTTTGCACATTCTCTCCATGTCTGTACAGGTTTCCTCCAGGTGCTCTGGTTTCCTCCCACAATCCAAAGATGTGCAGGTTTGGTGAATTGGCTATGCTAAATTCTCATAGTGTTTAGGGATGTGTTAGTTAGGGATAAATGCAGAAGTGTGGAGAAATGGGTTTGCACGGGATACTCTTTGGAGGGTCAGTTGGAACTTGTTGGGCTGAAGAGCCTGCTTCCGCACTATAGAGATTCTATGATCACCTATAACTATAGCATCCTGCACTTGAAATGCATGTAGTGACCAACCAGGTGAAACACAAATTGCGGCCAAAGCAATCTTAACTAAATCACTGGTCATTATCAATTGTCAGTGATCATCTCTGTGAATCAAACATTGTGATAAGTGACTGAAGAAGTGTCATGCATGAGCCACAACTCACAAAGGTACTTTATGATCTCACAGACAGCCCAAGGACACAGAATCGATTTCCTTTTCCGTTGAGTTGCGATGATTCATCGACATTCTCTAATATACAATGTTGTCTTTCTTGGGTAGTATAGGGGATAGGGAAGGGATCAAGGTATCAGTAATTCTACTGTACTTACAATCTCCTACTGAATCTGCAGAGCATAGCTTGTGCTGAATCCATCCAAATAATATCTCCCATATCAGAAATCCATGTTGAGGCATTCCATGGCCATCTTTATGGATTTCTCCATGTACCACTAAAAGGATGACCATGCTAAACTGTCATTTATTTGTGTTGTGAATGTCAAATACTCATATTACTCGGGATCGGGTTTAGAGGGGTATGGGCCATGTGCTGGCAAATGGGACTAGATTAATTTAGGATATCTGGTCAGCATGGACAAGTTGGATCAAAAGTCTGTTTCCATGCTGTACATCTCTATGACTCTATGAGTCTATCTGTTCTATTTCTAATATTTCCCACACAGGTTCATTAGAATTGTGATCAATGAAGCAAGCCACTGTGGGAGTTATCATCACTATGGCCAATGTGCTACGATCATGCATTGACTGTAAATTTGTTGTTGCTTTCTTGAAAATTGTCAATGTCTGTTCCCAGAAGCAAATGCAGATTATTTTTGCTCATTTTTTTCTTTGCTTTTGCTACTGTTGAATAAAAGTGAGTATTTTCAACAGTTTGAAGGTTTTCCAGTGTGCAATGGTTCCATGTTGAAAAATGAGAAGACATTACATGCATCAGGTATTATGGAAACAGTTGTGCTCCCTGACTAGGTTTCTAAGAATTATTGATGATAACTATGGCTAAGCTTGTTCTCTCAATTACAGTGATGGTGGATTGGATGATTTAAAATAGTAATACATATATGAATGTGAACGTTTGTTCACAATGAGCTTCTGGCACCTATGTACCCTCAGGAGTCTTTCTTTTTCGTTCCCCTCCCACTTTGTGAACTGTGAAGGGAGCTCTTGACCAAGTGCAAGACTGAGCTTTCAAAATGGCCTCAGCACTAGGAATCCTTACTATCCCACAGTGAATAGAATCCTTACAGTACGGAAACATTCAGTCAATCAAGTCACATAACCCTCTGAAGAGCCTCATATCCAAACCTACCTCCTCTATTATTTTACTCCACATTTTCATGGCTAACCCACCGAGCTTGCAAATCCCTGGACATTATTGGCAGTCCCTCTCACCTACATATCTTTGGATTTTGGGAGAAAACTGAATCACCTGGAGGAAACCCACACATACACATGGGGTGAAAATACGAACTCAACACAACCAGTCACCCAAGGGTGGAATTGAATCTGGGTCCATAGTGCTGTGAGGCAGCAGTGCTAGCCACTGAGACACTGCCACCACACATGCTGAGTGCATGATACCATGAACATTCCTGAAGAAGGGCTCATGCCCGAAATGTCGATTCTCCTACTCTTTGGATGTTTCCTGACCTGCTGCGCTTTTCCAGCAACACATTTTCAGCATGAGAATGGTGCCTTGGAGGAATGGTGCAAAGCTAATGAGGGAAGCTGTGGAGAATTGTATGAGAAAACTTGATACAGTTTACGGAAAGCAACTTTCCAGAAACTTCCCAAAATTGACATGCAGCTGATCTTTCTTCAAGTGTGGCCATTTTGAGTGAGAGAGACAGGCACTTACACAAACATCATCACAACCTTAAATGTGACTAGAACCAGCATGCTGACACCAAGTCATTTTACAATTTTTTTGTATATATCTACGGAACAGGGCAACTGGTTCCATTAAAGACTTTCTTTGAAACACACATGCATAAGCAAAGTGATTCAGGGTGTACTGCAAAATAGTTGGCGATCTATCAGTCCTGATCTGCATTGTAATTGTTGTCAAACCCATTACATAGGAATAGTCAGAAAGTTACATGTTCTGATAGTAGGCTATAAAGTTTACTAGGAGAAAGTGAGGACTGCAGATGCTGGAGATCAGAGCTGAAAATGTGTTGCTGGAAAAGCGCAGCAGGTCAGGCAGCATCCAAGGAGCAGGAGAATCGACGTTTTGGGCATGAGCCCTTTTTCAGGAATGAGTAAATATAAAGTTTACTAACTCTAAAGAACTAATGAATCACATGGTCCAGCAGTGCAGAACAGCATTTCATGCAATGTATCTTAGGTTCACTTAGAATGCTATACTACAATATCAATCCCATAATTTTAAAAATATTAGGTGCATGCTCTGAGCTTGCAATGCCCTTTTGTGATGTTGGCTGTGACGCTGTTTTCACTGCAGCAGCAATTTGCAATAATTTTGTAATTTCAGGCAATGTATTGAAGCTTTGTAAGAGTAAGTGCGAACTTTGTTAATAATTATTGAAATCATGGAATCGCAGACAAAAGGAAGCCATTTGAGCCTCTATGCCTGTCCCAACTTGTTGGATGCAATTAGTCTCATTTTCCAATCTTGCCCCACTCTCTGGAATCTATTTCATAAACACTAGAAGCAGGAATAGGCTATTGGGCTCTTTGAACTTATTCTACCATTCAATATGACCATGATCTTCCACCTCGATGCCATATTTCTGATTTATCTCCATAGCCCTTAATGCTTTAAACATCCAAAAAAATGTCTATCCTGCTCGTTAATGTATTTTTGAATATATTCTTTCTCATAGATTTAATTAGTTTATTTGAATGTCATTGTTGAATGTGCTACCACATCCTTCCATTCAGTGCCTTCTAGATCAGAAGAACTTGATACTGAATAAAAGCTCTCACTTCCTCTCAAGTTTCTTTTTGCAAACTATTTCTAAGCCGTATCTTTGTTTACTGATTCTCCTGCTTCTAATTTACACCATCAAATCTCTCTTACTTTTGTATAGCTTAATTAAATAGCCTTTTATTCTTCTTATCTTTGAGCAGGTCAGTTTCAACTTCTTCACATAATTTGAAGTCCTTCATCTCTGATATCATTCTGGTAAGTGCTTCTGCAAAGTTTTCAAGGTCTTGCTATCCTTCATGAAGTGTGTTGCTTCGAAATGAATGTAATACCTCAGCTGAGAATGAACCTGTGCTTTACATAGATTTAGTATGCATTTTTGTTATCTACTTCCACCTATGAAACCACGGATCACTTAGACTTTAGAATTTCTTGAGGTTTTGTGACATAAAAGAACTGTCCACTCCAAAGTGGGAATTTTAGTTCACTGACCTGCTCACCGCCCCCTCTATGGAAGAAGTTGCCACCTGCAGGAAGAATCAAACACAGCAGACCCTGACTAATGGCCGATATATTCACTCTGTCATGTTAAACAGGGAGGACGAAACCTTGGCCTTGGTGGCTCAATGACTCAACCGGGTTCTCCCCAGCTCTTGATCAGCTGGAAAATTCATGTGGGTCTTGACAGGTGCTCCCACTGTTTATGTATTATCCCACCAACCCTCCTCAGCACATGCTGCCTTCTGCCCTGATGATAGAGCTTTTTTTAAATTTGTTTAATAGTTGTGGGCATTGGTGGCTAGGCCAGCAGTTATTGTCCATCCCTAATTGCCCAGGAGACAGTGAAGAATTACTCATGTTGCTGTGGGTCTGGGGTCCAGACTAAGTAATGGTGGCAGGTTTCCTTCCCTAAAGGACATTTGTTAAACCAATGGGCTTTTATGATAATTAACTGTCATCACATAGTCACCATTAAGCCAGCTCTCTCTTACACATTTTGTCTTTTGCCGATTTAGTTGAAACACTCTATGCTGGGCCCTCACTTGCTCCAAGACGCAGAGGATGTCAGATCTCAGGGAAAGGGAACAAGCAGGCAGGCTCTAGCTTAGCACAGGGAAGCAGACAAGATAGGCTTATTAGTTGTGCAAGGGTATTCATTTGGGTATATATAGCAATGTCCATGTTGTTATGTATCTGTTTATTGCAATAAATTAAATATTTTACTTTAAATCTTCATTGCTTTGTTATCTGCTTTGTTGAACAATATGGACAGTAGTCTTCTGGAGAGTGACCTAATTTGTGTTGAAAATGAGAACACAATGTGAATTTGTTACAAGAACTCAATAATTAGGCTCTTTGGCCTCTCGTACTTGCTCCACCATCCAATAATATCATGGCTGATGTGATTGTAATCTCCACTCCACTTTGCTATCTGGCCTCCAACACTCCTAAATCTATTTTGATAAAAAGAAATCAATGAAACTCTGTCACGAATATATTCAATGATTCCAGGCTCTACTGATCTCTGGGGATGAGAAATCCACTGGCAACCAATCTTCGGAGGAAAAATCTAAATCTTCTCAACATCAATCTTAAATGTAAAGCCATTAATTTTTAAACTGAAAGCCACAGTTCTAAATTCTCTCAGAAAGAGAAACATCCTTTCACTATCCACTGTATCAGTTCCTTGAGGACCTGATATGTTTCAATAAGAGCATCTTTCATTCAACTAAACTTCAACCTTTCTTCATAAGCTAACCCCTTCATCCCAGGAGTCAGTCGTGAACTTTTTCCGAAAGCCTACAAATGCAATAATATCTTTTCAGATATAAGGAGGGGAAAACTCTACACAATATTCAGTTTAATTAAGGCCCTGCACAACTGCAGCAACACTTCCCTACTTTTCTACTTGACCCCTTTTACAATAAAGGTTGATATTTCATTTGCATTCCTAATCACTTACTGAACCTGCATACTCATTTGTTGCAATTCATATACCATGGTAGCCACATCCCTCTGTAACATAGAGCCCTATAGTATCTCCTCATTCAGATAATATACTGTTTATTTTCTTATTTTGCTATTCTGCCAAAGTAAACAAGTTCAAGTTTTCCTGCATTATGTCCCATTTACCAAAATTTTGTTGACTCACCAAACTTATCTCTACCCCTTTATATTAGTTCTATGTTTTCGTGATAACTAATTTTCCTCTCTATCTTAGAGCCATTAGCAAATTTAGCTACCACAAATTTGGTCCCTTATCCAAGTCATTAATATGGTTTGAAACTTTGCCATTTTTTGCCTAAATGTTTTAGGCATTGCCTCCTCCGCTGAGATAACTCACAGCATTGAATACAAATCAGTTCAGTAAGAGCTGATATGGCAAGAAATTCATCTCTGTGTTGCCGATTAGGTGCCTTACACTGATGTGTTGATACCAGAACCATCAGATGAGGCCTACTGCAGAGCATCTCCCATGGTTAGAGGGAAAATTACATTTTTCTTCTTGTAGGATGGGGATCAAGGGACAAAGGGATGGTTGAAAGCAAGGGCAAGGCTTCCTTTCACCATCAATCATGTCTATAATTGCCCCTCGGTTGAGATAATTGGAGATGTCCACCCCATCCCCCCAAATTCTTTTGGCATATTGCCCTGATTTTACAGTTGGGAAACTAGCCACTGCCAGAGAGACAGGTAATCATGGAGCTTGAGGTATTTTTTAGTCAAGCTGTTCAGGGATTTTATTACACATTTCTAAGGTAGTTGGGACTTGAGCCCCTGTTCCAACGGTCGTGATATTTCTAGTGAACCACAAGAGCCAATAATGGAGATAGGTGGCTGAGACCCTAAACAGCAATAAATTGGTTACTAAAATGCCTTAATTGTTGTAAGTCAATAAAGTTTCCTACAATCATTTCATTGCAACATGAGAAATTGTATTTAACTTTCAACATATTTGCAAGTGCTAAGTCTATTTTTTAATCTTAAGTTATTTTCATTGGAGTCAGCAAATGGCTGGTAACCAGCTTGAAACTCTTGCTGGGCAAAAATATTCACTGCGTTGACAGTATGAGGGTATTGAGTATGCCTGAGCTGGGTAGGGTTTGCACAGTAAGTGGTGGAAGGGTACACTTTGGAGAACTTACTCTCTTGCAGCCGATATTGTACATCTTGTGAGCAATTTTAAAAGAACATTGTTGTTCCGAAGATGTTTTTTTTCCCTGCAATCGATAGGAGGCAAAACTCCAGTTGTGACCTGGAACTTAATAAGTACTTGCACATGTAAAAAAAGTAAAGCTTTCCTCAAACCTTCTCACCCAATATTTCATTACTGATGTGGTAGAAGGAGGTGAGTTTTTCTCCAGTGCTGATTCACTCAATTAGTTCACCTTTTCACCACTTCTCTTGTCCCCCTCCAGTGAGGAGGACATTTTACCCATGGATTGTAAATTATTGAAGCTGCAGCACTGATTCCTATGGCATTCCACTAATAACAGCTTGCCAACTCAAAGACGACCTTTTATTTCAACTCTCTATTTCTTATTAGCTAACCCATCTTCTATCTATGCTCATTTCCAACAGCACAGTGGCTCAGTGATTGGCACTGCAGCCTCACAGCACTAGGGACCTGGGTTTGATTGAACCCTTGGGCAACTGTCTATGTGGAGTTTTCATATTCTCCCAGTATCTGTGTGGGTATCCTCCTGATATGTTCTGCCTTATTCTGTAGTAAGCTTTGAAGTGGCACCTTATAGCAGGCCTTTTGGTACACCACACCTACAGATTTCCCCTTTACCCGCTTTCTTGTTACTTCATTAAAGAACTCTAATGAAGAAATTAAGGATGAGTTCCCTTTCACAAAACCATGTTGATTCTGCCTGATTGTGTGAACACAAGGTGTGGGTAGACTTTTGAATGTCAGAGTAATTTATTTTGAGTTAGAAGGGCAAGTCAGCTGACAGGTTTTATTTCTGCATAACTAAAAAGCTCCGTGCACTCAGATTAGCAGGATACCTCGGACCAGGCCTTGCTGCCTGATGTGTGCCCACTTTAGAACATCTTGAGAACTGGTAAAGCTCTTGGTGAAGACAAGAAGTTATTAAATCTTGCAGTAGAATACTTTCAGGTCACTCGCAGGCATATTTGTCACATTAAGTCAGTTTGTAGTTCTTTATAATAAGTAAATGATTGACCAGGACATGTATAAGCAATTTATCCAATGGAAGAGAGTTGATAGCTGAACATGAAAGATTTTGATCATTTTAATTTTAGGGCACTATGTTGATTTGAAATAACATTTTATGATTTTGCCATGGTTACCTATTTAATGGTTTTACTTGAATTGCTGCTTGTGTAACAATTAACAGTTAAGGCAGCTGTATGTAAAACTGGGCTTAAATGTTTTAGAGAGGTTGGGTTAAGCAATTGTGTATCTGTTTTAATTACGCTGGGTGCAATTTGAGGTATGTTTGTCAACTTCAAATGAATAACTGAAAAGCTTGAACTTGAGCAGCTTGAACTGACTGTAACACCCATCACTAAACATGAATCATGTATTTTGAAAAACTCTTAGTTTGCTATGTCAATTAACTGTTTCCATAGAACAAAAAAAAAGTGTTTGAAAGGACATCCTGATATTCTGGTAGAAACATTTGTTCTTAATTATTTGATATTCCTGGTAGTAGGAGGCAAATAGTTTATGAAAATTGGCATTACTAGTAAAATTAATGTAACATTGTTTGCACAACTTCTCTGTATTTTAAAAAAATTGTGATTTGTTTGCATGTTGAAATGTCAGTTTCACTGGGGCTGAGAGATACATATGGACGCATGTTTAACCTCCATGACTCCAGTTACTGAGTGGGGTGACATCTGTTGACAGGCTGTGGAATTAGGGTGTAAGTGTTCGAAATGCAGTTTTACGTTACACAGGTGTATCATTGCTTCTGTCGGAAATTGTTTCTGAGGCAAGGTTCAACGTAAACCATTTCTGAGGCAGAAGCAGAAAGACATTGCCTGAGCTGGCTATGTTCATAGAGGTAACCCCAGGACATCAATGTGGACTTCAACAGCTTCTTCATTTCCCCTTCCCCCACCTCACCCTAGTTTCAAACTTCCAGTTCAGCACTGTCACCATGACTTGTCCGGACTTGTCCGACCTGCCTATCTTCTTTTCCACCTATCCACTCCACCCTCTCCTCCCTGACCTATCACCTTCATCTCCTCCCCCACTCATCCATTGTACTCTATGCTACTCTCTCCCCACCCCACCCTCCTCTAGCTTATCTCTCCATGCTTCCAGCTCATTGCCTTTATTCCTGATGAAGGGCTTTTGCCTGAAACGTCGATTTCGCTGCTCGTTGGATGCTGCCTGACCTGCTGTGCTCTTCCAGCACCACTGATCCAGAATGTTCATAGAGGTTATTGGCCTTGAAGAATTAGAAAGAAACAACGTGCTGTCTTCATTGCTTGATTAATTATTTATTATACCCTGCTCAATGAATTCTAATTGATAAAATTGTTATTCATACCTTGTGAGGTTAAATACATCTCAGTACCCCTTTATTGTAAATTAAGAATTTGGAAATACAGTTTTTAAATAAAAGCATCCTGTACCTCAAAACCGCCAAAACCTGCAGGGAGGTAAGAGATCCATTACCAACTGATGGCATCCTAAGAATCCAAGGCATTGCATCCATGTAACCACAGGTGTCCACATAACAACTGCATATATTCATCAGATGACACGTTCAAATGTTTGCTGATCATAGATATGATCTTCATTTTACAAAGGTTCATGGTGCCTACATTGATAACAAGGGGTAGACCCATTTTTTATGGAATCCCTAAAGGGTGCAAACAGGCCCTTCACCCCAACAAGTACCTCCTAACAGCAACCAACCAGACATATTCTCCTACCCTATTACTCTACATTCACCCCTGACTAATGCACCACACCTACGCATTCCTGAACACTATGGGCAATTTAGCATGGCCAATTCACTTAATCTGCACATCTTTGGATTGTGGGAGGAAACTGGAGCACCCAGAGGAACTTATGCAGACACGGGGAGAATGTGCCAACTCCATCCAGACAGTCACCCAAGGCTGGAATCAAACACTGATCCCTGGCACTGTGATGCAGCAGTGCTAACCACTGAGACACCATGCCGCCCATCTTATGTGGCCCACAGTGTGTTTTGTGGCACAGTCAGGCAAGAAGTTCGGCAAGAACCAAGTTTCCCACTCGGCTGCAGTGAGTTGCCAATTAAAGTGAATTATCACTTGTTAAATGCCAAACTAATACCTCAATTCAGTTCATTAATATGCATCTTCCCACCTCACTGAAGATGCGGATCCAGTTTGACATTGGGAATTCAAATGGAATTCAAATTCTGTCACTGGCGACTTTAGCATGCTGCTGTGAGGAGTTTTCATGTTGTTCAGCATCAAACAGCATCTCAGGGCATGATCCATGACCACCAGCACCATGTACTCCTCATCATCAATACTGACTGCGGACTTTGATAATCCTTCATGACTATCAAGCCCCCGCCCCAATCCAATTGAATGATACTGAGGAAGCACATTGCAGGGTGCAACAGTAACTAGTTTTGAAAGTCCCCAACAGGTACGTGTTACATGAAAGGTGAGGCGTCCAACTCACGGTGTGGACTACGCTGTATCTCAGGGCTGCTTCCTTAGCACTCACTGACTAACACGTCACGGTACACGCTCACAGCTTCCATGGCATGCCTTGGAAGGGGACAAGGGATCTGTCCAACTGCAGACCAGGGAGTGACCAATAGTCTGTCCTGCAGGGCAAGCAGCAACAGACAAGGGAATCGTGTATATCAGTTAGTTGTAACTCCAGAGTACAGTGTTGAAGGTATGAAGCAGTTTATGAGTTGGTCCGAGAGCAGGCATGATGATGTTGTGAGGCTGGAGGTTTGCAGACGCAGTGTGTGGAGGAAGATGGTGTCCATGGGGTGTTTTGTTCTGCATAAGAAGCAGAGCTGTTATGGCTGCAGCTGCCAAGTACCAGTCAGGAATTTGCACCATCCAGTTTCTCAGTGGAGGAATGGAGAATTGGAAATGGCGTATAAATAGGGAAAATTGGGGCTCTAATGAAATGGAAATAAGATAGTCCCCTCTCAAGGGGAAGATTCTGAAATCACCATTTATGTTTTGAATGGAATATCAGAAAATGTTTCTCAATATCAAGAATCTGACAGTTTTTCAATCTTATGCTATTTTGTCATCATTTTCATCATCATTCTCAACACTTGGTTGGGAGTGGAGGGGGCGAGCGCGGGGGGGAGCAGTGTGTGTGGGGCGAATCCCACCAATAATCTTTTAAGTCCAGTACCTGACTTTCCTCACTAGTAGAATACCATCAGGTGTGGGCATATTGAACTCATGTTCTGCAACTGAATCTGAAGCAGATTCAATAGTTGGAATGGTATTTTCAGTGCTATGAAGAATAATGTGTTTCAAATAATGATTTGCAACCATATTTAGTGTTTATTGATTCTTTCTCTCCATCACAACAAATGGTTGGATGTCAGAAGGGATCATTTGCTTTCTGACTTGACCCTTAAGTATTCTATCATTTAACTTTCATGGCATTGCTCTAAATTTCATATTTTGCTTTGGACTTACTTCAATTCAATTATTCTGCGCATTCTCATATAGGCTAATTGGACTATATTAGTTCTGCAGAACAGCCCATATATCTTGAGAAGATCACGATGATTGATGCTGTGGTTGTTTGACATTAAAAAGAACTTTGAATTTGTGATCTACATGCAGTCAATTTCTGGGAAACACAGCTTTTCCCACCATGTTGTTTGGTTCTGTGACTGTCCTGGTGTTTTATCGACAATATAATCCCTCAAAAATTTCAGATTGACTAACATCTGTTGTGTAACACAAGGTCAGATGTGGTTGTAAAGGTGAGTTTAATTTGCGTGTTCAGAAGATTTGTTGATGGGTGAGAAATTTTGTTTGCAGATACTTGTTAGCTCATACCTTTCCAGCATTAATTCCGTACTGTTATACATAGTTGCAATGCCTCATCATGTTTCAGTTTTCTCAACTTTGCCACTGCATTTAGTGTCTAAGAAGTTGGTATTATTTTTCTTCAAGACATGTGTTGCAAAAGAACTTTGAATTTATACTCACTGGGTTGAGGAAACATGCTCTTGTTTGAATGTCCAACATTCTACTCAAGCAGGTGATGTGTTATTATGGGGTAAAGATTAATGGGAAGGTAGAGCATTGGGAAACCTTTAAAAGAGGACAACTAAAACAGCAATAAGGGGGAGAAGATGAAATATGAGGATAAGCCAGCCGGAACATAAAAGCAGATTATAGGGTTTTTCTTTAAGATACATGAAAGGAATGGGGAGGCGATGGCCTAGTGGTATTATCGCTGGCCTGTTAATCCAAGGACCCAGATAATTTCTGGGGACCCGGTTTCAAAACCCACCATGGCAGACAGTGGAGTTTGAACTCAATAAAAAATTCAGGAATTAAGAGACTAATAATGACCATGAATCCATTGACAATTGTCATCTGGATCACTGATGTCCTTCAGGGAAGGAAGCTGCCATCCTTACTTAGTCTGGCCTGCATGTGAATCCAGACCCACAACAATATGGTTGACTCTTAACTGCCCTCTGGCAATTAGGGATGGGCAATAAATGCTGCCTAGCTAGTGATGACCTCATCCCGTGAATGAATGAATAAAGAAAAGGTAAGAGCGAGGCAAAAGTGGACACTGGTCCTGTGGAAAATGAGGCTGGAGAAGTAGTAATGGGGAACAAAGAAATAGCAAATGAACTGAAGAGGTACTTCGCATTAGTCTTCACAGTAGAAGTCACTAGTGGCATACCAAAACTTCAATAGATTCAGGGACAGAGGTGAGTATAGTGGCCATCACTCAGCAAAAAGTGCTGGTAAAGTTGGAAATATAAAGATGGATAAATCACCCTGACTGGACGGACTGTACCCCAGGGTTCTGAAGGAGACAGCTCAGGATATTGTACAGGCATTGGTGGTGATCTTTCAGGAATCACTGGAGTCAGGAGGGTCCCAGAGGATTGGAAAATGGTTAATATAAAACCCCTGTTTAAGGAGTCAGAAGACAGGAAATTGTAGGTCAGTTAGCCTGACCTCAGTCGTTGGGAATATTTTAGAGTCAATTATTAAGGATGAGGTTGCAGAGTATTTGGAAATGCATGGTAAAATAGTGCTGAGGCAGCATGGCTTCATCAAGGGGTGGTCATTCCTGATAAATCTGTTAGAATTCAGCTTTCTGATACTGAAGAAGTAGTCAGCATGCAATTCAAGATCATTGTTGATGTGTGTATGAACTGTACATGTGACTGTAATTATTTGCAGATCTCCTGCAGTGTGAAAATTGATGAGTCTAGATCCAATGCTTGCTCCCACACTGCAATCAAGACTCAGACTACATTTCCTAGGGTCACCCCTGGGTCCTAATGCCTTCCTTCAGCCAGCTAGCACACCAGCTCTCCCTCCTCACCCATCCATCACCACAATGCACCTCATCTCCCTGCACACCTTCCCCTACCACCACCTCATACCCTAGCCCATCCCCTCCCAATCTCCTTTCTCTTTCACACCTACTCCCCCTCACCACATCATATCCAACCCTCACCCTCACCCTTCTCCCCTCCTCTGCTTCAGACTCTTCCCCTAAAACCTCACCTCAGAACGTTGCCACATATCCACTATTCAACACCCCCCCCCACCCACCTCGAATTCTGTGAGGCTGAATAGTCCATCCTTAGTAAAGGGCTAACGTTTGTGCCCCTCCGTCCCCACCTCAACGAATTCCGCATCCGCCATGACATTAAGCTCTTCTTCCGCCACCTCCATCTTCATGTCTTCGTCTTTGACAAAGCCTCCCAAATTTTTTCTGACCTTCCTCCTCCACCTCCAACCTTCCTCCTCCACTTGGTCACACCCACCCCGCCCCCCACCAGCCTTGTACCGACCCTAGATTTCTTCATTGCAGAGTGCCAATGTGACATTGGCCACCTTCATTTCTCCATCCCACTCACCGATTCCAACCTCACACCTTCCGATCGTGCAGTGCTCCACTCATTCCACACCAATCCCTGGTTCATCATCAAACCTGCTGACAAAGGTGGGGTGGTGGTTGTCTGGGGAATGGACCTCCATGTCGCAGAGACCGAATGCTAACTCTCCAACACAAGGATCTATGTCCCTCTTGACCACAACCCCACTGTGACCCATCAGGCCAAAATCACTCACAGTGTCTGTGCCCTTATTGCCTCTGGTGACCTCCCCTCCACTGCCTCCAAACTTATGGTCCCCCAGTCCACACTGCCCGGCTCTACCTACTCCCCAAGATCCACAAGCCCAACTACATGTCTCGGCATGCACCTGCCCAACAAATTCATCTCAGCCTACCCCAACTCCATCCTCTCCCCTTTAGTTCAGGCACTTCCCACCTATACCTGCGACACCAACCACACCCTCCATCTCTTCAGCAACTTCTAGTTCCCTGGCCCGCAAGTGCTTTATCTTCACTATGGACATGCAGTTCTAATACACTTCCATAGCCTACAAGGAATGCCTCCAGGCCCTCCACTTCTTCCTCTCCAACAGACCCATCCAATCCCCCTCCACCAATACCCTCCTCTGCCTCGCCAAACTGGTCCTCATCCTCAATTCCTTTAACTCCTTTTCCTTTAACTCCTCCCACTTCCTCCAAATCTAGGGGGTGGCCATGAGCACTCGGATGGGCCCTAGCCACGCCTGCCTCTTTGTCGGCTATGCCAAACAGTCCCCCTTCAGTACCTACTCAGGCACTGTGCTCCAACTGTTTCACCATTACATCGATGAATGCATCAGTGCAACATACTGCACTCAGACTGAACTGGAGCATTACACTGACTTCGCCCATAACTTTCCACCCTGCCCTCAAATTCAATTGGTCCATCTCGGACACTTCCTCCCCTTTCTTTTTTTTTTGCAAATATATTTATTAGCAAATTTTTTTAACTTTACAAACATATAAAATTATTGAAGAAAACAATCAATAACAAATATCAGTATAATAAAAAGAAAAAAAACATAAATTACAATACAACTACTATCTACTAACTACTAACCTACTCAATAATACAAAACAAACCCTAACACTGTGCAACCAAAAAAAAGAAAGAAAGAAAAGCAAAAGCAAAAATTAAAAAAAAAACACAGAATACAGAACAGCTATGCTCGGCGCAGAGCTCCCAAACAAAGGAACGGGAGCATTGCATATACACCCGTATTAAGTCGGGAGACCCCCTCCAGGGCCCAGGGCTTGACAAATCTAACCATCCTGGTTAAACAAATGCCCTAGTTAAGATAACTGACAAATCTATATCCAGATAACTCAAGTAGGGCTGCGATGTCTTTTAAAAATGGTCTGTTGTGTGGTGGACCATGTTTGTAAAAATGTCCAAGGGAATGTGCTCCCTAATTAATTTCTGCTATCCCAGGAGGCCCAGCGGGTTCTCAGACACCCAATTCATCAGAATATTCTTCCGTGCACAGTGTGCAAGAATATTAAATAGTTTCTTCCCATGCCTGTCTAAAGATGGCAAATTCAGTAGACCTAAGAGGAGAGATATCGGGTCTACTTTGACTTCAGTCCTCAATACCCTCCCTATCTCTCCCACCTCAGCATTCCAATAAACATGGAGCCTCTGGCATGTCCAGAAGCAATGAGTAAGAGTACCTACACTTTTTTTACATTTGGGGCACACTGAAGATGCCCCTTTTTTAAGCTTCATCAAACAGTCTGGTGCCGGATTATCCCTGTGCAGAACATTTAACTGCGTAGCGCATGTCCTGTTACAGATTGAGATCTTTTGAGTATTCTCCCATATATTCTCCCATGCTTCAGAAGAGATCTCCACTCCCAGCTCTTGCTCCCAGATTTCACATAACCGGTTAATATCCTGCCAGGACGTGCAAACAAGTAGGCGATAGAGGGCACTAACCGAAAGGGTGCTTGTGAAACGTAGCAACAACCTCTCTGTATTGGGCTTATAGGGCTTAGTGAGAAGTGGATGAAATCCCTAACCTGAAAAAAACAGAAAAGATCTCTGCTGGGCAACCTGTATTTGTGGCTCAGTTGCTCAAAAGACAGCATAACCTCCCCTTCAAACAAGTCTCTCAAAATAGAAACTCCTCTCGCTGCCCATAGTTTGAACCCTGAGTCCATCATCCCTGGTCGGAACCCTGGCATGCCAACCCTCACTCTGACGCGTCGCTCTCCATGCCTTGACTTACTAATGACAATGGGGTTCCGTCAGTGGTCCATAACTCTCCTCATCTTATCCATGAACAACAGGTTAATAAGAGGACACTTTGCCTGGGAGGCCTCAATATGCAGCCATATTGAGTTTGGATCGTTACCTACCCAATCGCAGACACAGGACAGCAGGGAACTCAATTGATACCTTCTGATGTCTGGGAAATCAACTCCTCCCCCTCCTTGAGGCAACTGCAATTTAGTAAGTTTGATGAGGGGCCGCCCACGATGCCAGACAAAGGAACCAAACCACCCCATAAGCTTCTGCAGCGTTGACCTGGGAAACATTATAGGGAGCATACGCATGGGATAAAGCAAACGAGGAAGGACATTCATCTTAATGAGAGATATTCGGCCCAGCCATGAAATTGGAAGAGCCTCCCATCTCTGGAGACCTCACCTAATATTGTCGAACAAGTGAGCAAAGTTAGTCTGAAATAATAGATCAAACTCGGGGGGAATAAAAATGCCTAGGTATTGGAACCCTGCCCGTGACCATTTAAAAGGGATCTTAGGGCCACCTTCAACTTCTGGCACATCGTTAAGGTTCCCCAAAGTCATAGCCTCCAATTTTGAAAAGTCAATCTTATATCCTGAAATAGCCCCAAATGAATTGATACATTGTATCAAATAGGGTATGGAGGTCATCGGGATCGATAAAAATGGAAAGACGTCATCACATCATCCACATACAATGTAATCTTGTGTGCCCTTGATCCCACTTCCAGAGCGGTTATGTGGACGTTCTTACGAATGGCTTCTGCCAGCAGCTCTAACACCAACGTAAACAACAATGGTGAGAAGGGGAAGCGTTGTCTCATTTGCTTCTTGCTTAGTATGTCAGAAAGCAATTATTTGCTGTAGTTTCTGGAAAATACAATGGCATTACAGCATTTTTGCTGAGTCATTTTCCTCTTGCAGACGAGTGTCTCAAAAATATCTTCCAAATTTTCATCTCCACAGTAGACAGGTAAAGCTTTTTCATCGCTGATTCCTGAGATGCTGCCTGGCCTGCTGTGCTTTGACCAGCAACACATTTTCAGCTGTGATCTCCAGCATCTGCAGACCTCATTTTTTACTCAAAGCTTTTTCATCTCCAATTGGAAATTGCACTTTCAAAGCCTCATAGCCACTATTGTCAATGTTGGAATCCGGATTATGGCTTCATGAAGCAGAAAGGGATGGATAATGTTAGCTGTAGTGTATGGATAGTGCATGGTCAAGGATCTGGGATTGCATTCCTTTTAAGAAAAACCTCTATGCAATGATCCAAGATAAATGTTTCTTTTGTTTGGATGCTTGTTTTTGTGAGATGAGGGTAGGTGCATGTTTGTGCCTGTGTGAGACAGAGTTTAAAGACCTTCCTGTGTTGCTAATCTTGAGTAAGAACACCTCCAGTGTATCTCTAACAGAGCCTCAATATGTTCTCTAAATTCCCAACTTAAAATGCTGGGTAGACCACAGAAAGTAGACAAACAGCTTCCAGAGGTTTCATAGCTGAAAGCAATGTTTACTGTTTTGTACCCTCTTTGATGCAATTGTGACTTTTTGGCAAGAAACAGTAAGCTTACTTAGAGTCATAGAAACGTACAGCACAGAAACAGATCCTTCGGTCCAACTTGTCCATGCTGACCAGATATCCTAGTCTAATCTAGTCCCATTTGTCAGCACTTGGCCCTTATCCCTCTCAACCCTTCCTATTCATATACCCATCCAGATGCCTTATAAATGCTGCAATTGTACCAACCTCCACCACTTCCTCTGGCAGTTCATTCATTACAATACACCCTCTGTGTGAAAAATTGCTTCTTATGTCACTTTCATATCTTTCCCCTCTCATCCTAAACCTATGCCCTCTAGTTCTGGACTCCCCCATCTGTGGAAAAGATTTTGCCTATTTATCCCATCCATGCCCCTCATGATTTTATAAACCTCTGTTTGGTCACCCCTCTGTTGCTCCAGGGAAAACAGCCCCAGAGTGTTCAGCCTCTCCCTATAGCTCAAATCCTCCAACCCTGGCAACATCCTTGTAAATCTGTCCTGAACCCTTTCAAGTTTCACAACATCCTTCCGAGACCAGAATTAAGCGAGGAGCATTCAGAATTCAAACTGCATATGCTGTTAGATTTTGTATCCTCTTTTTCTCTCTATAAATGGTGGTACCATTTGCCTTTACTCAGGTCGAGGTTGTTATGATGTATGAAGTTTTATTTATGTTGCTATCAGGTATCTCTTCAGAAAATAGAAATATACTTTAAGCATTTAAATAAAATGGAATACCTTTAACTGAGATTTATTTGAGCTAAAACATTGCTTACCTATTGAAGTAACACTGATGTGAATAAGAGTCACTGTAATGGCATAATCCCATACACATTCTTCAACCACCCCAGCAAATAGCAGCCCACAGACAAAGTAGGTCGTCTCCATTGAGATTAGGTTGACTGAAAGACAAAGGAAGAAGTGGTGTAATCATTTAAATGACATTAAAAACATAACTGAACTATCCTATAATTTTGTGAGGAAGCAATACAGCAGCAAAAATAAGTACCATTTTCACAAAGTCTGATGAAATAAAATCAAAGCAAGTCTGCATGCTCACAGTAACTAAATCAATTAAAGTTAAGAGTTTCCAACAGGGGGCACACATTTGATCATTCTTATACACACAGAGGAGCCTTGAAGAACATGGGCAGGGAGTATTATATTCAGTTAATCGAATTCCAGACAATCGAATGCTGGATAAAATAATTTAGCCAAGCATCAGGGCCTTGCGATCTTGATGGATAATCTGATATTCGGATAATCAAATGCCAGATAGTCGAGGTTCCTCTGTACAAAGAAACACTTTTTGATGGGATGCATCCTTATCTCTAGGACTGATGCTTTAAAGTCTGTAAGTTTCTTACGATGATTTGATTCTTGTCTCAGTGATCTTTTACAGGCTTATCATTAGTTAATATGTTTAATTAGCTTGTTTGTGTTATTACTTCCTATTTATTCTCAAAATCATATAAAAAGAACATTTTATATATTTATACATTTGTGGGCGGCACGGTGGCACAGTGGTTAGCACTGCTGCCTCACAGCGCCTGAGACCCGGGTTCAATTCCCGACTCAGGCGACTGTGTGGAGTTTGCACGTTCTCCCCGTGTCGGCGTGGGTTTCCTCCGGGTGCTCCGGTTTCCTCCCACAGTCCAAAGATGTACGGGTCAGGTGAATTGGCCATGCTAAATTGCCCGTAGTGTTAGGTAAGGGGTAAATGTAGGAGTTTGGGTGGGTTGCGCTTCGGCGGGTCGGTGTGGACTTGTTGGGCCGAAGGGCCTGTTTCCACACTGTAAGTAATCTAATCTTATATGGAGGCCCCCCTTTTCCTTTGTGGTTTAGTGTAAAGGTATGTTAGTTCATGAGCTCCCATTTCAATTTTTGGGTCTTTAGGAGACTGTGTTCTGCACTTATGTAAATTGCACAGGATTGCAGCCCCTTTCCAAGGCCTTCATGAGGTCTGGTTATACTTTAGCCTCATGCTGCTCAGTTTTGGACACCTGGTGCATGGGTTTGAGCCTGCAAGTAAATCAGAAGGCCTCCTCATTAGTCTGCTGGTAGGCCTGTCCAAATTGGTCATTAAAAGACCCAGGCTGTGGGTTGTGGTGGAGGTTGTAACAAACAACCATTGCTTCTTTTCTATAGTGACATTCCTGCCAGGGTATCCCTGGAGATGAAGCATGCAGTGTTTGCCTCCTTTGACCAAGGGCAAGAAATAGAGAGCACAAATTGTATTTCAAAATTAAATTGGTAACTTTCTGTTAGTGTTGTCTTTGCTACTATGCCCCTTTCAGATGTAACTCAGTGCTGAGTTCAAATGGATCTGTTTCTCTCATTTGTGAATGATGTACACCTCCTTTCCTCTTCTGGCAAAAGTGAAAGTTGTTCAAAGTGGGAGCAGGACATCTGCATCCGGGTACACTCTAAAGAAATCCAGGCCTTATTATCCTATTATTCTTTTATAGATCAGAATAAAGAATCTGGTGGATCAAGGAAAGAAGGAGCAGAATTTCTCATATAGTGAGGATAACTTTCTGAAACAATTATACAATAGAGGTAATTTGAACATGGAATAACAGGGTGAATTGGATATTGGTGGGTGATTAAATGGCCAAAAATTTGAAGCTGGTAGAAAGACAATTTAAACCCATTGACTTCTGACTTTTGTTCAAATAGCACAAGAGGTGGACTTGCAAATTGCTTTCAGGAAGTGGGTTGGTATTTTAAATGCATTAATGAGTTTGAACACTTCAGATTTACATAGAACATAGAACATTACAGCACAGTACAGGCCTTTGGCCCTTGATGTTGCGCTGCCCTGTCATACCAATCTGAAGCCCATCCCACCTACACTATTCCATGTACGTCCATATGCCTGTCCAATGACGACTTAAATGCGCTTAAACTTGGTGAAACTACTACCGTTGCAGGCAAAGCATTCCATACCCTTACTACTCTCTGAGTAAAGAATCTACCTCTGACATCTGTCTTATACCTATCTCCCCTCACTTTAAAGTTGTGTCCCTTCGTGTTTGCCATTCCCATACTTGGAAAAAGGCTCTTCCTGTCCACCCTATCTAACCCTCTGATTATCTTGTATGTCTCTATTAAGTCACCTCTCAACCTTCTTCTCTCTAGCGAGAACAGCTTCAAGTCCCTCAGTCTTTCCTCATAAGACATTCCTTCCATACCAGGCAACATCCTAGTAAATCTCCTCTGCACCCTTTCCTAAGCTTCCACATCCTTCTTATAATGCGGTGACCAGAACTGTACACAATACTCCAAGTGTGGCCATACCAGAGCTTTGTACAGCTGCAGCATAACCTCCTGGTTCTGGAACTCAATCCCTCTATTAATAAAGGCCAAAATACTGTATGCCTTCTTAACAACCCTGTCAATCTGGGTGACAACTTTCAGGGGTCTGTGTGCATGGACACCGAGATCTCTCTGCTCATCTGCATTCCAAGGATCTTACCATTAGCCCAGTACTTTGCATTCGGATTACTCCGTCCAAAGTGTATCACCTCAAACTTGTCCACATTAAACTCCATTTGCCACCTCTCAGCCCAGCTCTGCATCCTATCTATGTCTCTCTGCAACCTACTACATCCTTCGTCACTATCCACAACTCCACCAACCTTAGTGTCATCCGCAAATTTACTAACCCACCCTTCCAAGCCCTCATCCAGGTCATTTATAAAAATGACGAACAGCAGTGGATCCAACACCGACCCTTGCGGTATGCCGCTAGTAACAGGACACCAAGACGAACATGTTCCATCAACTACAACCCTCTGTTTTCTTTCAGCAAGCCAATTACTGATCCAAACTGCTATGTCTCCCACAATCCCATTCCTCCGCATTTTGTATAATAACTTACTGTGGGGAACCTTATCAAACGCCTTGCTGAAATCCATATACACCACATCAACCAGTTTACTCTCATTTACCTGTTTGGTCACTTTGTCAAAAAAGTTAATAAGATTCGTTAGGCATGACCTACCCTTCATAAAACCGTGCTGACTGTCTCTGATCAGATTATTTTTTTCTAGATGATTATAAAGCCTATCTCTTATAACCTTTTCCAACACTTTACCAACAACTGAAGTGAGACTCACTGGTCTGTAATTACCAGGGTTGTCTCTACTACCCTTTTTGAACAAGGGAACCACATTTCCTATCCTCCAGTCCTCAGGCACTATTCCTGTAGACAATGATGATTTGAAGATCAATGCTAAAGGCTCGGCAATCTGTTCCCTTGTTTCCCAGAGGATCCTAGGATAGATCCCATCCGGCCCAGGGGACTTGTCTATTTTCACACTCTATAGTATTTCTAATACCTCTTCCTTGTGAACCTCAATCTCTTCTAGTCTAGATGCAAGTACCTTGGTATCCTCCTAGCCAACATTTTCATTTTCTATAGTGGACACTGTCGAAAAATATTTATTTAGTGCTTCCCCTATGTCCTCTGACTCCACACACAACTTCTCACTATTATCCTTGATTGGCCCTGATTTAACTCTCGTCATTCTTTTATTCCTGACATACCTATGGAAAGCCTTAGGGTTAATCCTGATCCTATCCACCAACAAATTCTCATGTCTCTACCTGGCTCTTCTGAGCTCTCGTTACAGGTCTTTCCTGACTTCCTTGTAACCCTCAAGCGCCCTAACTGAGTTTTCACATTTTGTCCTAACATAACCCTTCTTCTTCTTCATGACCAGGGATTCCACTTCCTTAGTCAACCACGGCTCACGTTTTCTACATCTTCCTCCCTGCCTGACAGGTGCATACTTATCTAGGACACACAGGAGCTTTTCCTTGAATAAGCTCCACATTTTTAATGTGCTCATCCCCTGCAGTTTCCTTCCCCAATTTTCACTTCCTAAATCTTTCCTAATTGCATCATAGTTTCCCTTCCCCCAGCTGTAACTCTTGCTTGATGGAATACACCCATCCCTTTCCATCACTAAAGTAAACCCATCAGAATTGTGATCGCTGTCTCCAAAGTGCTCACCTACTTCCAAATCTAACACTTGCAAATCTAACCTGCTTTGCAGCTCAAGAAATCCTGTCTTCGAAAAAATTCAGTGCCAGGAATTCCAACCTGTGTCTGGGAATCAGAAACAATTTACCCCTGCCCACAACAACCAGGAATCAACTTTCCATCCCCAGGGTTCAGAATGTATACTTTAAACCAAGGCATTTCTGTCAAATCAGAACATTTCCTGTTGTAAGCTGTATGCTTCAGTAGCAGAAATCCAGCATTTTAAAGTTGCTGAGCTGCAAGCCATTCCTATTGTCTGATCAGCAACCCAGTCTGACCATCAGACTATTTCTGGATATAGAACCTATCTGAGGCATAAGGTGCACACTATGAACTTTCAGCTCTGAAGAATGTGGGAAAACCTGGACTTTCAGATTTTCCATGCGTAAGTTCCCAACAGCTCCAGACCCTCATCACCACCATGCTCTCAACACAGGTAAAAGCCTCCGATATGTTTCTAGCCCATCAAAGAGCGATGCAGTATTGGATATGGTTCTGGGAAATAAAATAGAGTAACTGCATTCTGGTACAATAAAAGATCATGGAATCATAAGTAATCACAGCATAATTCAGTTCAAGTAATTTCATAGAGTCATAGAATCATATGGCATGGAATCAGATCTTCGGTCCAACTCATCCATGTTGACCAAGTTACCTGCCTGTGTTTGGTCCATATCCCTCTAAACATTTCCCATTCATATACCAACACATCCAACAAGTGTCTTTTAAATGTTGTAACTGTACCTGCACATCCAACTTCCTCTGGCAGTTCATTCCACATATGAACGACCCTCTGTGTGAAAAGTTTGCCCCTCAAGTTCCTTGTAAATCTTTCTCCTCTCACCTTAAAAATCCACCCCCTTTTGTACTCCCCATCCTAGGGAAAAGACCTTTGCCATACACCTTATTTATGTCCCTCATAATTTTTGTAAACATGATCTTATGTTTGTGAAAACAAATCAGAAAATGAAGTGAATGGGTAGGGAATATGAAGTTCCTATAAAGCCTGGATGATAAAGGAAAGAAAACTAAATAGGGGGCTTATACAAATTCCCAGGAGCATGATTCTTTGAATCAGCAGCATGATTATAGAAAGTGCAAAAAGGATTTTAGAACATAGAAAACATAGAACATAGAAAAATACAGCACAGTACAGGCCCTTTGGCCCTCGATGTTGCGCCGATCCAAGCCTACCTAACCTACACTAGCCCACTATCGTCCATATGCCTATCCAAAGCCTGTTTAAGTGCCCATAAGGAAGGAGAGTCCACCACTGCTACTGGCAGGGCATTCCATGAACTCACGAATCGCTGAGTAAAGAAACTTTTAAAAAGTTAATTCTGGTAATAAAGATTGGTCATAAGAAAAAAAATCTGGCAACATTACACTGAACCTTGCAATATGTTTGAAATATTTGTAGAAAGTAATATGTTTGTTCTGAAGTATATGGATTTTAAATAGGCAGACAGTGCTGTGAGCAGCTATCTGTGTTAGCCTATATGGCAGTCCTCATTAGCATCATTGAAGAAACCCTTGGCGGATGTGTTCAGGAAGAAGGGCTTTTGCCCGAAACGTTGAATTTCCTGTTCCTTGGATGCTGCCTGACCTGCTACGCTTTTCCAGCAACACATTTTTAGCTCTGATAGATTACTTACCCCCTTCTCACTACTTGACTAATTAAGTTCTAGGTGAGAACTTTTCCACAATATAAGGCCTTTACGTGATCACTTAAAAGCTTCAACATAGCACCTCACCACTTACCTGCCTTCCCAGCAGGTAGGAAAGATGGGAAATCAGGGAAAGCCAGGTGGGAAATCAGCTAGCTAAAGGAGCGTGGACATCAATTACCCCAATCTGGGGCAACTGGAGGTTTGGAAGGTGTGTGGTGGGAAGGGTGGCCTCTGGAAGCTAGTCCCTCTTCCTTGCCTCCAACCTCCTTGACTCCACTTTTTCTGTGAACCCCTGCCTCCATCCCAAGAAACGATGACTTACCTCCTCACTGTTGGATTCTCCAAGGACTAGGCATCGATCAGCAGTTTTTAAGACTCAGATGTTGGTAACCTTGATTTTATTTTGAACAGTGTCAGGTGACCCAGAATGGCAATATTGAGGCCTACGAAATGCCGAGAAACACTCGTTTGTAATGAACTGTTTGACATGCGGTTGGCTGATTTTTCACACCAGTGGCACGTTAGTCTCCAACAAACATATCCACCCCAACATTTGTAAAGAAATGGGAAAATCACATCTGGGAACTCAAGAGTAGCTGGAGAGCACTGAGTAATTGTACCTTTGATGTTGCATCAGTTGCTGCCATGTTTACTTATAAATCATTTGTGTCACAGGTAGACAGAATGATTAAGAAAGCATTAAGCACACTTGCCTTCATTGCTCATTGAGTATAGCAGTTGGGATGTCATGTTGAGGTTGCACAGGACATTGATGAGGCCTCCTCTGGTTTACTGTGTGCAGCTCTAGTCGCCCTGTTATATTATTAAACTAGAGGCGGTTCAGAAATGATTTACCAGGATGCTGCTGGAAATGAACGATTTGAGTTATAAAGATAGGCAGGGACTTTTTTGACTGGAGTGTCAGAGGTTGAGGGGTGACCTTCTAGAAGTTTCTAAAACCATGAAGGACATAGATAAGGTAAATAACAAATGCCTTTTCCCTAAGGTAAGGGAGTTAAAATCAAGGTGAGAGGAGAAAGATTTAAAAAAGAAATGAACCACAACTTTTTTATGTAGAGTGGTTGTTATGTAGAATGAACTACCAGAGGAAGTGGTGGATGCAGATACAGGTACAAAATTTAAGAGATAGTTAGATAAGTACATAAATAGGAAAGTTTTGGAGGGACATGGGCCAAATGCAGGCAGGTGGGACTAGTTTGTTTTGAGAACACGGTTGGCACAGACTGGTTGGGTCGAACAGTCTGTTTCCATGCTCTATGACTCTATAACAACATCAACAGAAGTTCAAATTGCTTCACTATGACTGAGAATTCAGATCCAAGTGAATAGAAACCATTCAGTACAACAATATTATGTTAATATTACCACCACTAATATCTCCTTAATTCATAATTAAAGGAACCCTCAAAGTTTCCAATAATTATAGTATTATAATGCATCATACAAATTTAATTTTATACTCACTTACCCATATATTTTGAGTTTGGACATGATGGTTCTGTTTTGAAGTCGAAAGGTATCAGAACATCATATGTTTCAAGCCTGAAAAATATAATTTGCTTTTCACAGTAAGATTTTAACAATGCTTACTGAAGTATGAATACATTCTGAAATATGAAGGACAGCATGATCCGACTGAAGATTAAAGATATTATCTTGTGTAATATCATACGTTCATTGCTATTATGTCTCCTCTACTATTTTTAACAGTAAGGAAGAAAAGATTAAAATATGCTTTCTATGTTCTGCTTTTCAGATTTACAATGACATATTTTCAGGCTCTACAGTCACTACGGCAGAGTCTTTACAGCTTTAGTTGCTGTTCATTTAAATTTACCAACCAGTTTGATTCACTTTAATATTCCAAATAAGATCTTTGCAGTGTTTTGTATAATTGCAGTAATTGTATATTCTTATGATAAAATTCAGCATTTGTGGTCAAATGCTTGCTAACTTTTAATGATTTGTGTGTCAAGATGCTAAAAGTTCCTTTCTTCATCTCTCCTATCCCTCAATGTTTCCACCTTTAGAATTTTCTCATATCTTACACACAAAATCTGCAACTTTAGAACAGAACAATCAACAAAATAAAGGTTGTCAATAACTCTGCCCAGGAAACACATAGCTAATTGAATTGCTGAGCTTTCTTCCCCTAGCTCTGTACCTTGCTCTGTTTCAAACATGTATCTAATTTCCTTTTATTGATTTTATTTGATTTTACAAACTGCAACTATCAATAATTTTCACATTTTTGATTAATCTACACTATTTTTCCAATCTTCTGCACTTTATTCACTGTAACTTCTAGTTTAATAAAAAGTTTGAGAATTTTCTCTGGCACTCCTAGGGTCCTCAGAAAGCTCCAACCTGCTGCATTTGTTCTCGAGGCTTTCCTCAGCCAGTGTCTCCCATTGTACTAGACCCGATCTGCAATTTACCTCCGTGTGGGAGCTGGATGAATTTCCATCCTCCCAGACCTGGTGAGCTGCTGCAGGGCATTCATTTGGTACCCTTGGTTCACAGGAGGCAGGATAATGAGATCCATATCTCCTAAGAACTCACATCTCACCTTGCTGCAAGCAGACAGACAGAAAGGTCAGTCTGTTGGCATCACACCAATTTTGAGCACTGCTTGAAAGTTGCTTCACTGCCATAGATTCACAACCTTTATCTGTTGTTAATGAATGTTACTAATTTAACAAGGCTGTTGACAACACAACAAAATTTACTGACAACTCAAATCACAACTGTACAAATCTGCTGTAGGAACTGGAAGAATCATACATATGAAAAACTGTATTCATCTGTACATTGCATGTACAGATATGATTAATGATAGACTTTAAGAAACAAGTTGCCAAGAGACAGAGGATTCCAAAGGGACAGTGTGGAAGGAAATTTTGGATGTACTGTCTCCAATTTCTGATTTTTAACTTGTGTCCTCTTCCTTTGGCTGGAAATTTATAGAAAGTAACACAGCAAGAACGCTCACTCTCCATTAAAGAAGAAGCTGCAATGAGTTCTAGCAAAACTTTAACTTCCTTCATGCCCAATTGATTGCAACTTAATTTGGTGAGGATTCCCAATATCAGGCTGCAGTGCTATCATCACTTTCTCCAAGTAGACTATCACAATAAAGAACTATCAGGGACTGTAAACCAGGAAAGCAAGAGCACTTAGAATCAAATCATGCCTTAAATGTTTACAGAAAACAAAATATCTACTGGGTTTAAAGTAGAAACTGAAGTATCTATTTAAATTATTTCAAACATTTTTAGATTAGATTAGATTACTTACAGTGTGGAAACAGGCCCTTCGGCCCAACAAGTCCACACCGACCCGCTGAAGCGCAACCCACCGATATCCCTACATATACCCCTTACCTAACACTACGGGCAATTTAGCATGGCCAATTCACCTGACCCGCACATCTTTGGACTGTGGGAGGAAACCGGAGCACCCAGAGGAAACCCACGCAGACATGGGGAAAATGTGCAAACTCCACACAGTCAGTCGCCTGAGGCAGGAATTGAACCCAGGTCCCTGGCGCTGTGAGGCAGCAGCGCTAACCACTGTGCCACCGTGCCGCCCCAAACATCTTTTTAAAAAAATCTTGCAATTGGAAAAATAGAAACATGGAATAAGTGATGTGTAGAAGGTCATTCTGCCCACCATGTCTGAGCCAGCACTAATTATAATAGGAAGATCTGACAAATACCATAAATATACATTACCTTTCAAGGGCCAGGTCAACTGTGTACAAGTAGCTATGATGCAAGTTGTGGTTAAAAGCCCAATTAAACTTCCTTGAACAAGTCTTAAGTTTCTTTATAAACAAGGTTTCTATGTGATTGGAGAAAGCTCTAACACAGGGACGGTCTCCACAGCACACCCTGTGATGCTGTAATAAGTGAAAGACTGCAACTTCAATATTTCTACATTAATCTGTGCTGTTCAAACTCCTGAGGTTGTGGGTGAATTCGGAAGGGTAATATAAGAATTTGCTGTCAAGAGTTCTGCAAATTACAGTAACTGCCACTAAATCATTAGTAAATAATGCCTCTTGTTTGATGGTGTTTTTATTTAGAATCTTTGATATTCAGAAAATAGGTTAGGCTTATAATAAACAGTTGGTTTAAATGTCAGACGTTGTGTATCCAGTTTAAATTACCTGCCAGGTGTCACTTTTAACAGTTTGACTCTTAGTAATAAATACCTAGGGGTCTATTATAAGAAATTACCCTCCCATCAGGGAAGCTTGCCCACATGGAATAATAAGAGGAAAATTGATGGATAGAAAACTGTGGGGAATACATATAATATGCACTCCCAGAATAAAGGGCTTCTCATCAATATTATGGATTGGAAAATAAGTCCTTGATGACCAACATAGTAACCTTCATGAGTTATATGCTCCATTATTTTAATAAATTTGAGACACTGTCAAATTGCTGCTCATGCAAACATCCTCATTAACAAAGGATCCTACAGATAAATATGAAAAATAAATGTCTAGAGTATACACAGCAAACTTGTGAAACCTTTAGCTTTATTCTACATAAGGAGCATGTGCTCAAAAAAGGTTGAGGTCTGTCTTACACAGGCAGATATTCCAATTAGCACTAACAGGAACAATATGTGATCTGTAACTCATTCTATGTTTAGGACTTATTGATTTACATTGTTCATTGCACCTATTACAATAATTACTTTGAGTGGAGAGTGGTATTTTTACAACAACAACTTGATACAATAAAGATACCATATGATGATAGGTGATTTGGTGTTGGAGGGAAAAGACATTCAGTTGTGTGTAAGAACACTTAACAAAAATGACCAAAGAGAAACGATACTATGTGGAAATTGAGGATAGAATGTACTGCTGTTTGTTCCCAATGAGTGTCACGAGTAAGTACCACTAGATACAGTGAATGTTAGAGCTGATTTCCCTCGTCTCTGTTTTTTCCATTGTTACCAAAAATAATAATGCTACTATTAATATAATTTCTACAATCAGAAAGGCTTCACTGCCTCTGTGCCTCAGACTGTCTGTGGGTCCACTTGTGTGGATAATTATGTCTAGTATGGAAGCTAGTGACAGGTGTCATATCCCTCCTTCAGGGCTAGAATTTTGGTAAGTGTTAAGTGAATCGAAACAAGAAGACAATTATAATTTAGGCAGATATAATATCAGAATTTTCTGATGACAGATATGTTGAAATTCTAACTGGAGAGCTCTGTCTTTCCTTTCTCAAAGCATGTAGCTGAAACTAGGCACACAATTCCACACATGGCAACATAGAAAATAGGAACAGGAATGGGCCATTCAGCCCTTTGAGTTTGCAGCACCAATCAATATGGTCACCACTAATCCATCCAACTCAGCACCCTATCCCTACATCTGTCACATGCCCTTGGACCCTTTTAGACCTAAGAACTATTTCTATTCCCTTCTTGAAAATATTCAATATTTTGACCTCAAGCACTTTACGTGGCAGACAATTCCACAGGTTTACTAATCTCTGGGTGAAGAAATTTCTGATAGTCCTAAATTGCCTACCTCATATTGTTAGACTCTGACCATCGGTTCTGGACTTCCTAGTCATCAGAAACATCCTTTTTGTGTTTACCCTGTCTGGTCCTGTTAGAATTCAATCGATCTCAATGAGATTCTCCCTCACTCTTCTACACTCCAGTGAGGATAATCATAAACACTTACTTCTCTCTTTAAACAAGCATAGTTTGATTACCATTCAGGTCTTTTGGTTTCAATGAGATTTATCAAGGTACTTCATAGTTATCAGAAACCACTTTGTATGAAGTTGTTGGGTCCAATAAGCTTAAAGATTATTTCATTTTTGAGATTAGAAAAATATTTGACCAGGAAAATAAAACCCTAGTCAAGAAAAATTGTCTTCACAACATCGTTGATGTTTGTGTCATAAGACCCCAAACTCTAAATATATCAATGGAACACTTCCACCCACTGGGGGTCTGATCCATACAGTGCACTGTAACTGTAAGAGCACTAGACTGATTGTGCCATGTGTATCACAGTGGGCAGAGAGGCAAACCATAATTTTGAGCATGATTTGAGGCACAGTCTGCCATTTTGGACCTCGCAGGTCCTGTTCATATCTGAGTTTCATCACTCCTAATTGAACATATGATGAAATGAATGAGGGTACCCCACTAGCTCTCTTTAAGAGGATCACTATACAAATGTCAGGTGATGTTTCATTTCTTTTGCTTCAAAAGAGTGAGTGGAAGCACTGCATTCTTGAAAGAGTTAAAAGAAGCTTTCCGATTTACAAGGAAGTGGTGCTGGACTCTGACAAGTTTCTGAAAGTAATGAGAAAGACTGCTTGCTGTATTGAGAACTATGGTTTCCAAATTTTGGCTTTCAGCATAATGACAGAAATATAACAGAGGCAGCAGGGTTGGGGGAGGCTGTATACAGAAGGAACAGGACAGAGGCCCTCAAGAATGTTTAACCCACAAAGCATCTTCACTTGCACCTAATTTGTGTTTCATCAAGAGGCACTAAGTCACGTCCTATAACCAGATCTGTAGCCACATAGCAGGTTGAAGATGAGGCTATCAGTAGCTGTGGGGATAACCACAGCTTTCAATTTCTATGCCGTTTAAAGCAGGTGACATTTTCAGTTTCGCATCTTTGCATCAATGGTGCTGGATGACCCAGAAGAGGAAACATTACTGGTTTCCTTCTCAGTAGAGAGAAGCAGGAGGCGGGCAAGTAACATTGCAGGATGAGCAGACTTCCCACGTGTGCAGAGAGCCATCAGTTGTCACCATGTTATGCGTTTCACATAGCAACAGGAAGTTGTACTGCAACCTCAAGGACCATCATTCCTAGCTTATGCATTTGGTAGCAAATACGCCTAGGAGATCCTGTCCATGCCATCTTAGAATAGTCATGATGTAGTCATCCCTGGTCAGTATGCTGTATTTTTTTAAACTGGAGGCCTGTGACCAGTGGAATGCCACAAGGATTGGTGCTGGGTCCACTCTTTTCGTCATTTATATAAATGATTGGATGTGAACATAGGAGGTATAGTTAGTAAGTTTGCAGATGACACCAAAATTGGAAGTGTAGTGGACAGCAAAGAAGGTAACCTCAGATTACAGGGGGATCTTGGTCAGATGGGCCAATCTGTTGAGGAGGGGCAGATGGAGTTTAATTTTGATAAATGAGTGGTGCTGCATTTTGGAAAAGCAAATCAGAGCAGGACTTATACACTTATTAGTAAGGTCTTGGGAAGTGTTGCTGAACAGAGACACTTTGGAGTGCAGGTAGTTCTTGAAAGTAGAGTCACAGGTAGATAGGATAGTGAAGAAGGCACTTGGTATGCTTTCCTTTATTGGCCAGAGTATTGAGTACAGGAGTTGGGAGGTCATGTTGCGGCTGTACAGGACATTAGTTAGGCAACTTTTGGAATATTGGAAGAATGTTGTGAAACTTGTAAGGGTTCAGAAAAGATTTACAAGGATCTTGTCAAGAGCTCTGGGGAGAGGCTGAATAGGCTGGGGTTGTTTTCCCTGGAGCGTCGGAGAGTGACCTTACAGAGGTTTGTAAAATCATTAGGGGCATGGATAAGGTAAATAGACAAAGTCTTTTTCGAGGGGTGGGGGAATCCAAAACAAGAAGGCATAGGTTTAGGGTGAGAGGTGAAAGATATAAAAGGGATTCCAAGGAATAATGTTTTCATGCAGGGAGTGATGTATGCATGGAATGAGTTGCCAGAAGAAGTGGTGGAGACTGGTACAATCACAACATTTAAAAGGCATCTGGATATATCTGGGTATATGAATAGGAAGGGTTTAGAGGGATATGGGCCAAATGCTGGCAATTGGGATTGATTAATTTAAAATATCTGGTTGGCATGGATGAGTGGACTGAAGGGTCTGTTTCCGTGCTATACCGGTTGGTGACTCTATGATTCTAGGCCAATCTAAAGTGGTTCTGAGTCTTGATGACAAGGCTTCAGATTGTACAACGTCATCACCGTATCAGCAGAGATAGCTGCCTGGTTAAAAGGCATCGGGGCACTGGTAGACTGGCAATGAATACTGGCATCCTGAAGGAGGGGGACAACAATTCCATACACCAAACAACTACTTACATGGCTCTGGGGGTGCCTACAAGCATTTTGGAACACTGGTATCCACAGCTATCATAATTGGCAGAGTCCGTTTGGTGGCAAGAAAGGCTTGCACAACAATAAACATGGATCTCATTGTCTCAGTGTGAGTTTCCACTGAGACATTGGTGGCCCCTGTCAGAGCTGCAATGGAATTGGAGATGTTAGCTGCAAGATGCCACATCACTGATGGGTCCAAGTGCTCTCAGGGAGTTGGTTACCACTTCCAAGTTGGCAAGGTGAACTCTCAGCTTTACCTGATGTCTACGCCACTTTGATGCTTTACTTTTCTATACTACTTTACAATGACAGAATGATGTGTAGCAATCCTGTCAATGCACTAAACATCACAGTGTTCATCCTCATCAGCATTTTCCTCTACACTTCCCACTAACATCCTCATGTGATTCAACAGGAGCAGGAAACATCTGTAAACATCCTCCAATGGGTTGGGACCAGCGCCGATCAACCGTTTTTTACTTGCTACATCCCACTCCTGCCTAGTGACTTACCATGTGCAGATTCTAAGCAAGTCTTTAAAAAATACATAATAATACTTTCTGAAATGGTAGCTGCAAATGTGAAGATAAATAGAATTTCTGCTATATCAGAGGCTTAGGGTAGAATCTTTCCGGCTTCTGAACAATATGGGCCATTGCAAGAAATTTGGGGAAAATCAAATGAGTTGTTCAGTAAGGAGCCTTCATCGAAAACAGGGAGTCCCATTTTCCAAGCAAGTGTTGAATGGTCACTAGAAAGCAGCAAGATACCTGCATGCAAGTATTATTATGGATTAGCATTTCATCATTTACTTAATCTCCCACCCACCACATAGAAACTAGACATGCAAGTCAGAGCAATTACCTGGTGACTCAAAGATTTCCTTGGTGGTTGACAATGAGAAGGAAAGTGTCAAGTTATAGGAGATATACAGGAAGATCAGTAGCAGATGATAAATGTGAGGTGATGTACCTTGGGAGAAGGACCAAGACCAGGGAGTACTCAATGAATAGCAAGACACAAGGAAATTCAGAGGAACAAAGAAATCTTGGGGTGCTTGTCTACAATCCTTGAAGGTGACAGGGCATGTTAACATATTAATTAAGAAGACATATGGGATGCATGCCTTTATCAGCTGTGGCATAGATTCGAAGAGTGAGAGGTCATGTTGGAGTTACACTGAACTTTGGTTTGGCCAGAGCTGAAGTATCACGTACAGTTCTGGTTACCACACGATGGTAAGGATGTGATTATACTGGAGGAGATCTAAAGAAGAATACAGAGAAGCTGGATAAGCTTGGGAGATCCTGATAGTGGCAGATAAACTTGTGAGGGACATGGAAAGTGTGAATAGAAAACAGTTGTTTCTCTCAGTTGAAGGGTGAAAAATAAGGGAGAATAACTTTAAAGTGAAAAGCAAGTGGTTTAGAAAGGATTTGAAGAAATATCTTTTCACGCAAGGATGATGGGAGTTTGGAACACATTGTCTGGGAAGGTAATTGTGGTGCAAAACCACACAACCTTTAAAAAGTATTTGATAAGCACTTGGAAGTGTCATAACATTCAAGGCTATGGTCCTAGTGCAGGAAAATGGGACTAGTGTAAGTAGTAGTATACTTCTGGTGATACAAACTTGATGGACCAAAAATCCTCTTTCCTACTCTGAGATTCTATGATCCTAGGTAGATATTTGCTCCTGTGGACCTTCATCTTGGACATTTGGTACCAACTGCGCTTCCCTGTCACATCCAGGGATCTTGGCTTCCAACATATAGCAGTCTCACTGTATGCCCATGACACTCTCTGATTCAATCATAGGATGTGTCTGCACTTCAATGCTGCAAGGACACTTTGTATGCCCTAATAGGCACTGTGGATTGGTCTGGGCTACATATCAGGACTGATAGCTTACTCTCTTACAACTCACTCACTTTGTGCAATGCTCAGTGCCCACAGTATTCCTGCATTGCCTTTTGTAACTTTGACCCCTCAGCCAAGCCTGAAAGGATCACAGTGTTTCTATCCTGCTGATGGCATCAACACAAAGCCAGACAACTTGCCATGCTTGTCACCAGTCAAGGAGGTAAACATGTTGTTGTATGACAGTGTTGAGTCAATCTCACACCTGAACTGTGTTCTGGCTGTATCCTATGAAATGTATTGCATTTGCTTCAAGCAAAAGCCTACTTCCCAAAGTCTGAGGGGAGGAGTTCTTAGTCAGGTCAGGGGCAGCACCCTTCAAGAAGGGATTACTGCACAGTAAGTCAACAGCAGCCTCTATCAGTCAGAGACTTGGGAATGGCCCATTCCACCACAGTCTGGGAGTGGACCATGGCCAGCCTTGTGGGTCCAATTGCTGGAAGACAGTCGACAGCATCGACTCAGCCCAAGCCCACGGCACCGAAAATTCCTTTGACATGTACACGCAGACACAGACGCAGCAAGCAGTTTGTCTGGGGCACTGGGGACCATGATCCCGGGACTGCAGTAATGCAGTTGGGATCTTGCAGCCTCAGGGATGTGAATGTCTGGCTGCCATGGACAAACATTTCCAAAGGTCCAGCAGCCTGGGTCTGCTGGATGTGTGGACAGACCTGCATTCCATCACTGTAGCCATTCGGGCTCATCACCGAGGCAATGGGTTTCGAAGGATCTTTGGGCTCCCTCCAGGCATCCCTTCCTCAGAAGGAGACTGGGAGGTCTCCTCTCAGGACCTTCCAGAGGTGGCCAGATCATCCCTATCTACCCGTCCACCCACCCTCAGCTTTCCTCTGGGCAGGACACACTCAGCATATCTGGGACCTGCAGACACAAATATCCTTGAGGTTTGCCAACCAAAGGCCAACTGTCTCCACTGTAGGCAGGCTCCCTTCACTCCAGCAGTGGAACTTCAGATTGTAAAGGAATGCAGTGGGAGGGTAAGAAGTGTGAAGATCTTGTAAGGGCACATAGGTAGCATGTCACTGTAAATATTTTCTCACTTGACAGCATTATTACTAAACTATTAATCCAGAAGCTCAGGTAATATTCTGGGGACATGGTTTCAAATCCCCCCATGGCAGATGGTGGAATTTGAATTAAATAAATAGTACCAGGAATTATTGTTGAAGTTGATTTGACTTATTGTCACATGTACTTAAGTGCTGTGAAAAGCTTTATTTATGAGCAGTACAGACAGATGATAGTAAGCAAGGACATACAGATCATAGGGTAAAAATAAAATCTTGGACAGAGTTAGGCATGCAGGTTACACTGCACAGGACGTGCACTCGGCAAGGTCTAGATTAGCATTATTTGAAGTAAGAGAGTCCATTCAGCAGTCTGATAACAGCAGGAAGAAACTGTTCCTGAACCTGCTGGTGCATGTGTTCAATCTTCTGCATCTTCAGCCTGATAGAATAGGTTGTAGGAGAGCATTACTGGGATTGGATGAGTCTTTAATGATGTTGGCAGCCTTTCAGTGGCAAAGACTCATGTAAATAGAGTCCATGGATGGAAGGTTGACTTCTGTGATGGTCTGGGCTGTGCACAAAACCTTCCAAAGTTTCCTACGGTCCATGGCAGAGCAGTTGCTATACCAGACCATTATGCACCCGGATAGTATGCTTTCTATGGTACATCTGTAAAGGTTGGTAGGCGTCCTAATGGACATGCCAAATTTCCTGATCTATCTAAGGAAGAAGAGGTATTGTTGTGCCTTCTTGACCATCACATATATGTGGGAAGTCCAGGACGGTTTGTAGGTTGTCATCACTCTTAGGAACTTGGGGTCTCAACCCTCTTAAACTCAGCTCCATTGATGGAGACGTGGGCATGTTCTCCTCCTTTTTTTCTGATGTTAGTGATCAGTTTTATAGTTTTGCTGACATTGACAGAGAGGTCTGAAGTTGACCATGAAACCATCGTCGATTATCAGAAAAGCCCATCTGGTTCTTTAATGTCCTTTAGGGAAGGATATCTGCCATCCATACCTGGTCTGGCCTACATATGACTCCACACCCAAGGCAATGGAGTTGACTCTTAACTGTGCTCTGGACCAATAGAGGTGGTCAATAAATGCTAGCATAGCCAGAGATGCCCACATCCTGTTAATGAATAAAACCTCACTCTTCCCTATCAATTGTGTGATTAAATGTCTGACGAGTCACAACTACAACATTGAAGATACAGAGGCTAGCCATCCTCATTGTTGAGAGGTTTTACAGTCTAAGGGGTGAAGGAACAATTCCTGTGCTATGGTTGACGATGGACCATGAAAAGTGATTGTTACTTTGGAAATTCAAGACAATCTTTGGGGTCACAACAAATTGCTTGTGCATCACAGCCATTTGTGGATTGATTCCCGATATTACAAGAGCGCTTGGAGCAAGGACTTGGACTGCATACAGGAGGGCAATGCCTATCTTCACTGATTCGTCTGTGTGCAAGCATTTCTTCCTGACCAGATGCAGAGATGGGGCAGTGAAGTGCTCACCAGGAGGTACTCCTGACTCTAATCTAGCTAATACTCCCACTGAGGAGTCAGTATCTGAGCTGGTGGAGGGGGTGCAGCAGGTTGCCTTTTCAATGCTTCCTCTAGGACTCTGTACTCTCTTCTTCAGAGATGGCGGGTGGGTTGTCTTGCAGGGCTAGACTTTTGGTGGTGAAATCCATGCTATTGAGAATGAGATGGAGAATCTGATTGTGAAGTATGCGTCTTGAAGGTTGATGGGTGTGTAAAATGTTGTGATGTATTGAATGACGTGAGAGGTTAAGAAATGCAGTAGGCAGAAAGTGACCCATTTGAAGTCACTGAACTGGCACTGTTGCAAATTCCTCATGACCAGTTTTTGCAAATTGGCTTTTTTTGGCCAATGGCTCCTGCTCCATTTGTGTTGAATGCCCCCAGGTTCCTGCCTCTTCCTTTCCATTTACATCATTTGAGGTCATTTCTATCTGAGAACCCAGGGTCCTTTCTCTATTCTGTTGCTCCACAGTCATTTCTTTACCCTCTTCCAAAGCTTTCCTGGGATGATTACAACAGCTGCTGTACCCTGAATGCATCTTCCCCTGAACATGGACAGGCTACCTTCAAGAAGTGTGGGTTAGAAGTAGGTTGTATTAGTCCTGGAGGCTCCCTGGTTTGTACCAAGTCAGTACCTATGTACTGGGTTTCTGGCTACAATCGTATCAATGATGAGACATTGCAAAGTCTGCTTACCTCAATGGAAACAGGCTCAGGATAATGGATGACAAATCCTACACCATGTATTGAGTCTAATTAAACATTTTGACTCTTTTTATTTTCGGCTCTAACAATTCTGTATGTAAAGTAAAAGCACTATACAACTGATCACTGACTTAGTTACAATCACTTGCTCGTTGGTGGCTGGACACTGATTTGGCAGGTCAAGCTACAAAGTTCCAGAATGCTACTAGGATAACGCACTGAGGGTAGCATAGAGCGTATTCAGCTGGCAGAACTTCAAGGTTTTGTCAGTGAGAGTGGATTGACAATGCCATCACTGACTGAGCTTGTTAGGTTTTTGATGAACAAAGTGGACAGACTGCATTTACCTCGTGTGGTGAGAGAGAAAAAGCTCACTTGAGCTCTATGAGACTTTGTCCTTCCCACTCTGGCTGTCGCAGGTTCGTTTGTCCATGTTAGAATTCATAAGAATGACGGCACACACTCCTCATGACACAAAGTCCAGTTTTTACATTGAAGATACTGTTGTGGAGCGCTACCCCTCTGCCAAGTGCAGCAGACTATGAAGATGTATAGCAACTGAAAACTGCGTCATGTTCTTCGTGGCCTGCAGTACATTATTAATGAGGATGAGCACCTCACCAAGACCTACCCCACACCTCCACTGCTCACCATTAAACAACCACCAAATCTCAAACAGATCATTGTTCATAGCAAAATGCCCGGCTTTCAGGTCAACTCCATACAACCCTGCAAGACGTGTCAGGGTGTGGACATGGATTATCACCATTACGCATGGGGACACCTCCCACCATGTACATGGCAGGTACTCATGTGACTCAGCCAACATCTATCTCATACGTTACAGGCAAAGATGCCCTAAGGCATGGTACATTGATGAAACCGAACAGAGCCTATGGACAAATGGGCACCGCACCATAATCAACAAAAAGTAGTGTTCCCTCCCAGTTGGAGAACCCTTCAGCGGTTCAGGACATTCGACCTTGGACCTTCTGTTGACCATCCTCCAAGGCGGACTTCGGGACAGGCAGCAGCGTTCAGTACACATAGGGAGGGCCTCATCCGGGACCTTGGGTTCATGTCATACTACAGGTGACCACCATTGCACTATACACACACACACAGACACACTTACACACACACACACACACACACACACACACACACACACACACACATTTACATATATATGATTGTGGTGTGAATTTGTACTTGCAGAGTTACACGGTGCTTTGCTTAAAAACTGCATGAATCCATGTAAGACTCTGTAAACTCATTTTTAGATTAGAATCAGTTAAACACAATGGCACAGACAACAGCACACTGGGGGCTAACACCTTCAACACATTATCTGGGCTGACACCAATTAGAATCATAGAGTCATAGAGATGTACAACATGGAAACAGACCCGTCAGTCCAACCCGTCCATGCTGACCAGATATCTCAACCCAATCTTGTCCCACCTGCCAGCACCTGGCCCATATCCCTCCAAACACTTTCTACTCATATACTCATTCAAATACCTTTTAAATGTTACAATTGTACCAGCCTCCACCACTTCCTCTGGCAGCTCATTCCATACACATACCACTCTCTGTGTGAAAATGTTGCCCCTTAGATGTCTTTTATGTCTTTCCCCTCTCACCCTAAACCTATGCCCTCTAGTTCTGGACTCACCCACCCCAGGGAAAAGACTTTGTGTATTTATACTATCCATGCCCCTCATAATTTTGTAAACCTCTATAAGGTCACCCCTTATAGCCTCCGATGCTCCAGGGAAAACAGCCCCAGCCTGTTCAGCCACTCCCTATAGCTCAAATCCTCAAACCCAGGCAACATCCTTGTAAATCTTTTCTCAACCCGTTCAAGTTTCACAACATCTTTCTGATAGGAAGGAGACCAGAATTGCACGCAATATTCCAACAGTGGCCTAACCAATGTCCTGTACAGTCGCAATATGACGTCCCAACTCCTGTACTCAATACTCTGACCAATAAAAGAAAGCATACCATAAGACCATAAGACATAGGAGTGGAAGTAAGGCCATTCGGCCCATCGAGTCCACTCCGCCATTCAATCATGGCTGATGGGCATTTCAATTCCACTTACCCGCATTCTCCCCGTAGCCCTTAATTCCTCGAAACATCAAGAATCTATCAATCTCGATACCAGACACCTTCTTCACTATCCTATCTACCTGCTACTCCACTTTCAAGGAGCTATGAACCTGTACTCCAAGGTCTCTTTGCTCAGCAACACTCTCTAGAACCTTACATTAAGTGTATATGTTCTGCTAAGATTTGCTTTCCCAAAATGCGGTACCTCGCATTTATCTGAATTAAATTGTTAACGTTAACCTGAAAATGTAACTTTTAAAAAATATTTTATGATTTACATATGAAAGAAATGAAACTAACATGTCAGTCTAACAGATGAGAGACTTAACAAACAGTCAAGGTATTTTTCAATGTATAATTTCAGTTACATCACATTGTAAACTTTTGCTACAAATTCTATGCCTGATGAAGGAGCGTCACTCCGAAAGCTCATGCTCCCAATTAAACCTGTTGGACTATAACCTGGTGTTATGTGATTTTTAACTGAAAACTCAGTATCCAAGAAGCTATGGATTGTCAGCTATAACAGAACTGTCAATGGCTACATCCACACACACCCATTACCTAGCATATCCTTCACTCTGCCATCAGCAACAAGCCAAATTACCAGCCTTAGTTCAAAGAAGATAATGGTAGAATTTGCCAGAGTTGCATCAAACATGTCTGAAAGTAAATGTTAACCTGGCGAAGTTACAATCCAGGGCTAAGTTTATACTAAGCAGCAGAAGTAGTATGTCTGATGTCACAACTAACAGATCAGATATATCTCAGCCACATCCACACATTCACATTGATGTGCAATAAAATAACAAACATGTTCTTTACCCATCTTCATTGATGGCAGAGTACATCAACTAAGTGCTAAAGGCAACACCACCTTTAGCCTAATATACAAAGAGGACAAACATACTTGATTTCTCTCTGTGGTTCTCACCATTGTTGGTGGCAATAGTCAACTAGTTTAATTCACGCAATGTTAAGGAACAGCAAAATTTACTGAACACAACAAAGGTTACTAGGGCTGAGAATATATAATTGTAATGCTGAAGACACGTGCTGTTGATCCTTTCCATTACAACTACAATATTAGTATTTACTCAACAACATGGTAATGCCCTGTTCACAAAACGTAAGACAAGAACAATTAGGATAATAAATGTTCCAGCAACTTAGTCTCAAGCATCTGTCAATTTATATTGTCCATAGTGCTATCAATTGACATTTTGTCAGTAATAACCTGCTCACAATGTTTTTTTGGATTCAGATGGTAGCGGGTGGATTTGGACCTTATTAGGGCATTGGATCTAAACCCGAGAGCTGAATTTCAGAAATGTTGTGCCCCAAATGTGGCATTACAGAGCCCCAGTAAAATTAATATCAGTGGTAAAATTGTCTACTGGCTGGAGTCATATCTAACTTAAAGGGTAATGATTGCAATTTGTGGAGGCAAATTGTGGATGCTGCCTGACCTGCTGTGCTTTTCCAGCACCACTCTGATCTAACCTATGTCTCAATCTTCTCCTCTCTAACAAAACCAGCCTCAAGTCCCTCAGCCTTTCCTCGTAAGACCTTCCCTCCGTACCAGGCAACATCCAAGTAAATCTCCTCTGAGCCTTTTCCAAAGCTTCCACATCCTTCATAGAATGCAGTGACCAGACTGTACGCAATACTCCAAGTGCGGCCACACCAGAGTTTTGTATAAATGCAGCATGAGCTCACGGCTATGAGCATTAATCTCACTACTAATGAAAGCTAACACACCACATGCCTACTTAACAACCCTATCAACTGGGTGGCAAATTTCAGAGATCTATGCACATGGATACAGAGATTTCTCTGCTTAGCTACACTACCAACAATCTTACCATTAACCCAGTACTCTTTATTCCTGTTGTTACTTCCAAAAAGAATCACCTCACACTTTTCTACATTAAACTCATTTTGCCACCTTCCAGTCCAGCTCTGCGGCTTATCTATGTCCCTCTGCAACCTGCAATATCCTTCTGCACTATACACAACTCTGCCGACCTTAGTGTCATCCAAAAATTTACCAACCCATCCTTCTATGCCCTCATCCAGGTCAATTATAAAAATGGCAAACAGCAGTGACCCCAAAATAGATACTAGTAACTGAACTCAAGGATGAACATTTCCCACCAACCACCACCCTCTGTCTTCTTTCAGCTAGCCAATTTCTGATCCAAACCACTGAATCATCCACAATCCCATGCATCTGTATTTTGTGCAATAGCCTACCATGGGGAACTTTATCAAACCTTACTGAAATCCATATACACCACATCATTCACCTGTTTGGACATCTTCTTAAAGAACTCAGTAAGGTTTGTGAGACATGACCTACCCTTCACAAAACCGTGTTGACTATCCCTAATCAACTTATTCCTCTCTCGATGATTATGAATCCTATCTCTTATAATACTTTCCAACACTTTATCCAAAACTGAAGTAAGGCTCACGGGTCTATAATTACCAGGATTGTCTCTACTCCCCTTCTTGAACAAGTGAACAACATTTGCTATCCTCCAGTCATCTGGCACTATTCCTGTAGACAATGACTGACATAATTTTCACAGCCAAAGGCTTGGCAATCTTCTCCCTAGCTTCCCAGAGAATCCTAGGAAAAGTCCCATCCAGCCCAGGGGCCTTATCTATTTTTATACCTTCTACAATTGCTAACACTTCCTCCTTGGGAATATCAATCCTATCTAGTCTGGTAGCCTGTATCTCAGATTTCTCCTTGATAACATTGTGTTTTTCTAGTGTGAATACTGAAGAAGAAAATTTATTTAGTGTTTCCCCTATCTCCTCTAACTCCACGCTCAACTTCCCACCACCAACCTTAGGAGAAAGTGAGGACTGGGGATCAGAGTTGAGAGAGTGGTGCTGGAAAAGCACAGCAGGTCAGCATTCGAGGAGTAGGAGAATCGACGTTTCGGGCAAAAGCCCTTCATCAGGAATAAGGCTGTGGGCTGAGGGGGTGGCGAGATAAATGGGAGTGGGGTGGGGCTAGGGAAAAGGTAGCTGAGGCTGCACTGGGTAGATGGAGGTGGGGATAATGGTGCTAGGTTGGAGATGAGGATGGAGCAGATAAGTGGGAAGGAAGATGGACAGGTAGGACAAATCATGAGGGTGGTGCCGAGTTGGAAGGGTTGGAACTGGGACAAGGTGGGGGAGGAGAAATGAGGAAACTGGTGAATTCCACATTGATGCCAGGTGGTTGGAAGGTCACGAGGCAGAAGATGAGGCGTTCTTTCTCCAGTTGTCAGGTGGTTAGGGAGTGGCGATAGAGGAGGCACAGTATCTCCATGTCCTTGGCGGAGTGGGAGGGGGAATTGAAGTGTTCAGCCATGGGGCGGTGGGGTGAGTTGGTGCCGGTGTCCCGGAGATGTTCCCTGAAGCGCTCTGAGTAGGCGTCTTGTCTTGTCTCCCCAATGAAGAGGAGACCGCATCAGGAGCAACGGATACAGTAAATGGCATGTGTGGAAGTGTAGATAAAACTCTGATGGATATGGAAGACTCCTTTGGGTCCTTGGATAGCGTTGAGGGGGGAGGTGTGGGTGCAGGTTTTGCAATTCCTTCATTGGCAGAGGAAGGTGCTGGGAGGGGTGGGTAGGTGGTGGGGCTTTGGACCTGACAAGAGTCGCAGAGGGAATGATCTTTACAGAAAGCTGTTAGGAATAGGGAGAAAAATATATCTCTGGTGGTGGGGTCTACTTGTCCTTCCACTTACAACATCATCTTCTGCCATTTCTGCCACCCACAACATCATCCTCCACTATTTCCGCCACCTACAAATGGACCCTACCATCAGAGATGCAAAACCTGCACCCACACCTCCCCCTCACCACCATCCAAGGCCCCAAAGAGCCTTCCCCCACTGTCACTCCTGAGCCACCTGACGCCTGGAGGAAGAACGCCTAATCTTAGTCTAGTAATTATTTTATTCCTGATATGCCTACAAAAAGCTTTAGGGTTTTCCTTGATCCTACCCACCAAAATTTTCTTATGTCCCCTCCTGGCTCTTCTTAACTCTTCCTTTCGGTCTTTCCTGGCTAACGTATAACTCTCAAGTACTCTGTCAGCGCCTTCACATCTCATTCTAACATAATTTTGAGATGCTGGTGTTGGACTGGGGTGTACAATGTTAAAAATCACACAACACCAGGTTATCACCCAATAGGTTTATTTGGAAGCACTAGCTTTTGGAGCGCTGCTCCTTCATCAAGTGGTTGTGGAGTATAAGATCGTAAGACACAGAAAGGTTTGATGTAACTGTGTGATGTAACTGAAATTGTATATTAAAAAACACCTGGATTGTTTGTTAAGTCTCTCATCTTTTAGAATGAACAGTTCTTTCATATCTAAATCCTAGAACTTTTCTGAAGTTGCATTCGCAAGTGAACTTTAACAATTAGTGTCATGTCAGCCCAGATAACACATTAAAGGTGTGAGGTGCCCTGTGTGAGACTGTCTGTGCTGTAATGTTCAGACTGATTCCTATCTAAAAAAATGTATTTACAGAATCTTACATGGATTCATGCACTTCTTGAGCAAAATAAAATGTAATTCTGCAAGTACAAATTCACTCCACAAACGTGTGTGTGTGCGTGTGTGTGTGTGCGTGCGTGTGTAGTGCAGTGGGGTTATCTGTAGTGTGACATGAACCCAAGATCCTAGCTGAAGCCAGCCCCAGGAGTACCTGCGCACAAATACTTCTCCAGATACACGCTCCTGCAGACCGATACACTCACGCAGACTTTCTCTCAAATGCTCACACATACACTCACACCCACGCACGCACACCCTCACAGATTTATACCCCTTTACACTCACACACATACACACTCTCTCACAGACACTTCCCACCCACTCCCCCTGACACACACACACACACACACACACACACACGTTTGTGGTGTGAATTTGTACATGCAGTATTATGTTTTATTTTGCTCAAAAACTGCATACATGTAAGATTCTGTAAAAATGTGCTTTAGATAAGAATCAGTCTGAACAGTGTCGCACAGTCTCACTCAGGGCACCTCACCCCTTAAATGGATTACCTGGACTGACATGACACCAATAGTTAAAGTTCACTTGAGAACGTAAATTTTAAAATGTTCTGTGATTCACATATGAAAGAACTGAAACCAACATGGTCATTCTAAAAGATGAGAGACTTAACAAACAATCCAGGTCTTTTTCAACATACAATTTCAGTTACATCAAGCTGTAAACTTTTGCTATAAATTCTAGGTCTTATGATCTTATACTCCACAACCACCTGTTGAAGGAGCAGTGCTCAGAAAGCTAGTGCTTCCAAATAAACCTGTTGGACTATCACCTGGTATTGTGTGATTTTCAACTTTGTACATCCTAATATAAACCTTCTTCTTCCTCTTGATAAGAGATTCAACTTCCTCAGTAAACCATGTCTGTCACTTGACAACTTCCTCCCTGCCTGACAGGTACATACTTATCAAGGACTCTCAGTAACTGTTCTTTGAATAAGCTTCACATTTCAATTGTGTCCATCCCCTATAGTTTCCTTCCCCATCCTCTGCATCCTAAATCTTGCCTAATCACATCGTAATTGCCTTTCCCCCAGCTGTAACTGTTGCCCTGCGGTATATACCTATCCCTTTCCATCGCTAAAGAAGACATAACTGAATTATGGTCACTGGCAAAGTGCTTACCTACCTCCAAATGTAACACTTGGCCAGGTTCATTTCCTAGTACCAAATCTAATGTGGCCTCACCCCTTGTTGGCCTGTTTATATACTGTGTCAGGAAACCCTCCTCCACACATTGGACAAAAACTGACTCATCTAAAGTACTGAACTGTAGTATTCCCAGTCAACATTTGGAGAGTTAAAGTCCCACATAACAACTACCCTGTTACTCTTGCTCTTACAGAGGATCACCTTTGCTATGCTATCCTCTACATCTCTGGAACTATTCGGAGGCCTATAGAAAACTTCCATCAGGGTAACCTCTCCTTTCCTGTTTCTAATCTCAGCCCATATTACTTCAGTAGATGAGTCCTCAAACATCCTTTCTGCAACCGTAATACTGTCCTTGACCAACAATGCCACACACCCCTCCTCCCACTTTTACCATTTTCTCTGTTCATACTGAAACATCTAAATCCTGGAACCTGCAACAACCATTCCTGTCTCTACTCTGTCCATGTCTCTGAAATGGCCACAACATCGAAATCCCAGGTACCCCAACCCATGCTATAGATTCATCCACCTTATTCCGGATGTTCCTGGCGTTGAAGTAGGCACACTTCAAAACAATTTCTTGCCTGCTGGTGCCCTCTTGCGACCTTGAAACCTTATTTCGGACCTCACAACTCTCAACCTCCTGTATACTCGAACGACAATTTGAGTTCCCACCGCCCTGCTGAATTAGTTTGAACCCATCCGAACAGCATTGCTCTGTCAATAATCTTTTTGCCCATCTTAATGTCAGACCTTGGGCTATTTGCTGATGACGCTGATGTTTACCACCACTTTACAATTCCTCAAATAATAAGATAGTTCATGACATTCGATACAATGAACAGCAACGAACCTGAACTCACCATCGAGCGGAAACCCGACTGGATCAGCCATGCAAAGGCTAGGTCAGACATGGATTTTCTGTGGAAAAGAAGTTTAAATCCTGATCTTCAAATTCTAGCAGTGTGATGGAATGTTTGGATTCATGCAGCTCTCAAAATATTCAGGGAACAGGATACGATCCAGGACAAAGGAGTACTCTTCCTCTTTCTCTTTCTTTCTTCGTGTTTTTCTCTTTTCTTCTCTTTGAGTTTCTTTTCTTCTTTCCTCTCCCTGCCTCAGTGCAGACCTCAGAGGTAACCTTCCAGCACAACGTGGCAGCCTCCCAGCGTGATGTGGGAGTCTTTTGGTGTCCCGTGGCAGTCTCAGGGCAACTGCGGTGGTCTCCCGGCCTGGAGTGGAGTCTTTCAGCAGCCCGTGACGATATTGCGACGGCTGATGGCAGTCTCTTGGCCAGGTGTCCACGGGCCGGTGGTGAGAATGGGGCCCAGTGCGTACCTGGGCGATCAGAGACTGCGAGCAGATCCTACACAGGCATGTTCTGGAGGTAGCAGGAGGAGACCAGAGGTGACAGCTTTAGCAGAAATGGCATTGTGGCCTGTCGCAGGAAGTATGAACCGTGAGGGAGGTCCCCCGTATCTCTAGAGGTGGTGAGAACGGGTAGCTGTAGTGGACAACATTGGGGCCCCAGTAAACACTCATCAAAGACTATTGACTTTTAACTTAATTCTTTCATTTTTCAAATTAAGAAGGACTTTAATGTCAACTATTACCTTATTTCTTGATTTTTTATTTATTCTCTGAAAGCCTGTCATGCTTAACTTTTTAACTTTGTTTTTTATACTACTTTGTACCTGAGTTTTTTGCACCTAAGTACCTTTGTATTTGTGTGGGGTGCTGTGTGTGGTGACATCAGGCATTTTTGTACCTCAGTATTGTCATACATGTGACAATAAAAAATCTAAGTGTTGCCTGGCACCTCAAATAAACCCGCATTAATCAGGACCAAGGTTGGGAGGATGGGTGCATCAGGGCCCAATAACTGGGGTCTGTATTTGGATCTGGGGCTGGCCCAATATGCTCAGATCGAAGGTGGGGCCACAATGCTCAGGATAGAATGGGGTACATCTCTGTGCTTGAGTTGGGGTCGGAGTTGCAGTTCTCAGGTTAAGAGCTGGAGCACACTCTGGGCTGTGATTTCTGACTATGCCTCTGACATTAACAATCTTTACCTACTCTCATGGCATAGCAAGCCTGCAGTGTGTATTATTATCAAGATTGCATCAAAGCTTACAGCTTCCAAAACCACAACCTCTTCCACCTAAAAGAAGAAAGGCAGCAGGTACATTGAAAAACTGTCAGATCCAAGTTGCCCTCAACGTCACATACAGCAGTCTAACAAGAATGTGTATCATTCTATCCACATTAGTGTTGAATCAAAATCCTGGAATTTCCTGCAAAACAGCACCATATGCACAGTTTTGGTTCAAGGACAAAGGTCTCAGTTTTCAAATTTGTAGCTCTTTATTCTGTATTGCCATGCATCACCTTGAACTGAACCAACAGATTGAGTTTGTTCCTGGATTTTGAACACAGTTGCTCTTAAACGTTATGAGAAGTGACATAAACAAGACATTTAGAGTTTCTTTATTGCCTCTTCTAGCTAAAGCTATGTTACTACTAAAGTGAGGGAAACATAGATTGAATCCATTTCCCAGCATTCAGGTAATAAATGTGTGCACCCATTTCATGTGCAATTGGATTATCCAGGTGAAGTTTTGCTCAATGATGTAGAAACCACTAAAATAATAAACCTGCGACAGGAAGTGCCAATGAGGCAGCCTTAGATTTGAACTGATTACTCATTTTGTTGTTCCTCATCACAATATGTCTAGACACCTTTTTCTCCTTTCCAGGAATACTGTTGCCATGGTGAAATGCAATAGAATTGTTTATTGTGGTGTTATACAGAAGAGTGTGCAATAATGCAACGGTTGATTGATACAATAACAAAACTGCTTCTGCCATCACAATTACCTTTGTTGTAGTCTCAGAAAATAGTAAAAATGTGAATAACATATCACAAAATTTCACTCTAGAGCAAACACAACATCTATTGCACTGTAAGTCCTCCCTGGCATCTTACACAATGGAAGCTGTGCTAAGTTTCAAATGTAGAGATGTGCTGTTAAACTGTTAGCATTAATTTTTAAGAAAAAGCTCAAGAGAAAATGAAGCACCTACAGCAATGTAAACAAGTTTGCATAGTAAACGGTGTGTGTGTGAATTCTGAGTATTATCTTTATAAACAGTAAAATAATCTATGAAGAAAATCTGATTATCCTGAAGTATGCTTTAGAAACCTTGAAAGGAGTGTAATAGTTGCTCTATATGTGAAATGCCAGCATGTTGGCAGCTTCCATATTAATGTCAATGAGAAGCTTACACCTCCAGTTCCTGAACTGTAACCATCCAGCAGTTGGTGGGCACCCAAATGTAAACCTGCCAGAGTTATACTGACAATCAATGTGCATCAGCTGAATATTCTTGAAGATCACATTGACACTGGTACTGCATTTATTGCAACTAGATTCAAACCAGCAGCAAGCATTATAATAACAAAAAGTAATTTTTTTCAAGTGCTGATCTAACGTATTCCTGAGCTCTACTTTTATTTGACTGTTGGCTATGGCATGCCAAGTTAAAGGCAACCATGTAGACTCTTACTCCCTAAGTAACCATGTTCTATAGTGCTTCTGCTAGTCCCTAGGACCTAGGTGAGCAATCCTAGCAGAGTGTTGAGTGACTGACAGATTGTGAGACTGCTGTGAGACCCTCAACAAGTGGTGCTCATAGTCATGATGGCAAGTCACAAACTGAGCTTACATCACCTCAGGCAGTGTTTCCACTGCAGCATTCAGATATTGGGTACCTTCCATTTGTGCTGTCATGAAATCTCATACATCAACCATTAGATGCAGAGTAATGAATGTCACCACTTCCACACTGCATTGGAGAGGCTTCAAGCTCTGCACAAAGTCATGAATGCCATTTTTATCAAACTCTTTAATGCTCCTTACAAAGACCACAAACTTTCTGGTATCCCTGACAATTCATCAAGCAATTTTGTGTGAATACTCAGTCTTTTCTTCTGTACTCTGCCTTATCAAAACTCAGCACTCTGCAACAGACATTATTTGAAATCTTATCTTTCATTGAGTTAGCATGTATGCTACCCTTGCCCTTGATTGCAAGCTACTTATGCACAGTTTCTCATCACATGTAGATTCTTCTAAACTACCCTCGAAATGCATAATATCAGTACTTGTCTCGATATACGAGAAGGTGTGAATGAGTGACAGTTTTTTTTCACTATTTTCTTCCTGTGCCACATAGCAATTCTGAAATATCTGAAAAGGCAAAAGTATGAGTTTGTCTCTGGGGAGTATGCACCATTTGCTTTTCCTGTTTCTCCTTCACAGTAAATCACAAGAGAGTATGGGATGAGAGGGAAGAGGAATGAGAGATTGAGGAATTGTTATGAGTGCAGTATTACCTTACATGCTTTCAACCATATCACTGGTCACAGACTCAGACATGGTCACTTCAGTAATAGTAAGCAGCATTTCCTCTATTGGGATGATGACTTGCAATTGTTCCATGCCGTCCTTACCCACCAGTTTGCAGCATTGAGTCATGTCCTCAGGCATTGACCACAATAGATCTCTGACCTTACGTCTTTGCAATATGTTGCACCCCCTAGTCCCATGAGGTGAAGCATCTCATCCCTTCTGTTCTATTCCTGCACCAAGTCCTCTGTATTGGAGAAACCTGGAGTATGCTTTCTATCCTATTTCACCATCATTCACAGTTCTTTCTGCTTAGACACTCTTCACCATTCCCTTGCATTACCTTCTTTAGCCAGGATTTGGAGATGCCGATGTTGGACTGGGGTGTACAAAGTTAAAAATCACACATCGCCAGGTTATAGTCCTACAGGTTTAATTGAAAGCACTAGCTGATGAAGGAGCAGCGCTCCAAAAGCTAATGCTTCCAAATAAACTTTTCGGACTACAACCTGGTGTTGTGTGATTTTTAATTTCTTTAGCCAGTGTGCACTTCCATTTAAGAAGTGTGGGTTTTCTAGGTGCTACTAGCCTCAGGTGAATTTTGGGCCCCCTCCTGGAGTGTGCAGTCTTTCAACAGAACATTTAGTGCATGTTAGATTAGATTCCCTACAGTGTGGAAACAGGCCCTTCAGCCCAACTAGTCCACATTGACCCTCTGAAGAGTAACCCACCAAGACCCATTTCCCTCTGAGGGATGCACCTAACACCATAGGCAATTTAACATGGCCAATTCACCTGACCTGCACATCTTTGGACTGTGGGAGGAAACTGGAGCACCCAAAGGAAACCCATGCAAACACAGGGAGAATGTGCAAACTCCACACAGACAGTTGCCCAAGGCCAGAATCGAACGTGGGACACTGGTGCTGCGAGGCAGCAATGCTAACCACTGAGCTACCGTCCTGGTAATTAACAGGCAGCATGAAGTTAGCAGGTGCAAATATACCTCACATTGTGATCCCTGAACCCATTTTCAGATATCATCCTCTATTTTTTCCATTGTCCCCTACTGAAAGTAATTGCATTATGCTTCTCTTAGATTCATTGATAGGAATGATTTCAGGGAATTTTAAATTTATTTGTTAAGTATTACCCCCTCAATATGAATTTACATTTATATGTAACATGAGTGAAATGAAATCAAGCCAAGGTAAAAACATCAATGCAATTGTTTTCTACTGGGGTTGCTAATTAGTCTCAATGCATATTAAGCGAAGGGGAAAGGAAGTTAGCACAGGATGACTCTTGTGGTAAAATAACCTTTCTGATTCTCTACGTCAAACTCAGATATCTAAAATGGCTGCTGGATGAAGTATCAGGAAGCAGGGATATCATTAATGGAGAATAGAGAACAAACAAATTCATCAAGTCACCAGAGTTTTAACATTAATGTCCAAGTTTTCCTATATTTCCTATCAGGAATTCTCACCTGAAAACTCCAAAGAATATGCTGCCAATAATATAATATGCAGCATAGAAAGTCATCAAACATATCAGTAATTGTAGGAGAACTGTCTGCCAAAAAAACACAAAATGAGAACTGTTAGATGCAACAAAACTATTTATAAATCTGATTAATTTTAATATAAATTCTAAATCACATATAAGACATGCAATGCAGAGCAAACCAGTTGAATATTGTAGCTTCACTTATCAGGCTAATAACAGTAAAGCTGAGACAGCCTTGGCACAATCTTTATCCTAACAGTAAAACCCAGATTATTCAATACAAATGAAAAATGATACGCATTTGATACCTTCGTATCTGTGACCTTGAATTTCAGTGCCATGTAAACATTTAGGCCTACATATTACTTCAAACAAAGCTCTCTTCAAAGGTGGTAGACAAGGTCAATAGCATCCAATTCCCTTTCTTTTTCAGTGCATTTTTAAAGGTAATCATTTTGGTGTGACAGGATTATGTGATCAAGGAAAGCTGTGTGAACTGTCTGTCAAATTCAATAAGGCAATCACATGGGAGTGATTCGTAATCCTATATTAGTGCACTGTATCTATTGTCAAAAGTAAGACTCATCACAGTTCACACTAAAGTATATTACTGCACTTTTTTCCAAAAATCATATTTTTTTAAGGATGTCCTGTAATAACATTAACCTGACTCCTAAAGTGAAGTAGTTGCTTGTATCTCAAATTCCAAGCAATACTCTACATGGAAAGAGGAAATATGTTTCAAATAAACAAAGATACATTGATACTACCCTGTCAGACATATTACCTTGGTATGAAATCAGTTCCAAATTCCCATCATACAGAAAGTTAATGGGAGCAATGCACAATATTGGTGGATTGCTGCATCGGTGTTTATTCAGGTTGGGTGTTCAATGCTCTTAAAGGCCATTCCAGTTACGTTATGTAGAAAGTTGAGATCCAAAAACAAATACTTTATTTTGTAAAGACCACATCATTTTACTTCCTACATTTTTGATTGTGGACTAAAATGGGAAAAAAGACTGTTTAAAATCAAAGGACTATGGAAGGAATTGCTGTGTTTCTTAGACTAAAACTAGTTTTTGAAACTCATTGTGCTACATTGCTGAAACAAAAACTGAAATTGCTGGTAAGACAAGCGGATTTGGCAGCATCTGTGGAGAAAGAAAGTAGAGTTAATGTTTCAGATCCAGAGGCCCTTCTTCAGAACTGATTATAGCTGGGAAAGGTTGGTATGCTGAAGATGGGGGTAGGAGTAAATGAATAGTGCTGATGAAGCCCAGAGAGACTTTGTCTCCCCAATGTAGAGGAGACCATGTTGACAGAAGTGAATACAGTAGGGTAGATTGACTGAAGTGCAGATAAATTGCTGCTTCACCCTAATGGTGTGTCTGTGGCCTTAGATAACGAGGAGGGAGGAAGTAAATGGGCAAGTGTTGCACCCTCAATAATTGCATAGGAAGGAACCATAACAGTGTGGGTAGATGTTGGGAGTGGGGGAGGAGTGGACCAGAGTGTCCTGGAGGGAACGGTCCTTGTGGAAGGTTGACAAGGGAGTGAGGGGGAATATCTCTCTCTCTCTCTCTGGGCTTCATCTCCACCAATCGTTTATTCCTACTCCCCTTCCTTAATCTTCAGCATATATATATCAACCTTTACCCAGCTACAATCAGTTCTGACTAAGTTTTTCCAGACCTGAAAAAGTAACTCCGCTTCTTTTTCCACAGATGTTACTAGACCCATTGAGTTTTCCCAGCAATTTCTATTTTGTTTCAGATTTCCGGCCCCCACAGTTCTTTGGCTTTTCTTTTGTTTAGTGGTACATTGCTGCTTGGTCAAGTTGTTGGGGAAGCTCTGTGTAGATGGCACAGAACCGGGGAATGTACGGAGTGAAAATTGGTCAGCAACAAGAAGCTGATTGGTTTGTACATTTGTGACAAGTCATGGATGCTTAAGATCGTCAGCCTGATGACAGCTCTCTGGTTCCTGAGTAGCTGAACAGTTTGTGGGTGTGAATGATAAAGGGAGAAGCCTTCAGAATGCCAGAAGGGCAGATGGTATGTTTCTCTCTCTGCAGTAAAATTACCTAAAAACTGAACAATGCCAGCTTTTGTTCTCTCACCAGTTGCTATAAACCGTTGTTTTTAAACAGTAACTACCAGACTTTGTATCGAGTGCATTGAGCACACTGTGCCTCCTGTAAAGAAATGAAAAGGACATGAAGAAATGAAAATGAGGAACAGAAAGTTCTGACAAGCAAAAGGATCATGTCATTGAGGAATGCCATGGGTTGATTCTATTGTGGTTCCCAGTTAATTTCCATCACTCAGTGATCTTTTGTGTGTGTATGTAAGGGATTTGAACTGGTGTTACAGATTTAATTAGCAGAGCCATATGCTGCTAGTTCATTAGCTGTTCACTGTGGCTAAAATTTGCTTATATGGAAAAAACAGTAGATCTTGTTAAGTACAGGAAATTGGTCAGTACTTTAGACTCATAGGGTCATAGGGATATACAGCAAGGAAACAGACTCTTTGGTCCAACTTGTCCATACCGACCAGATATCCCAACCTAATCTAGTCCTACTTGCCAGCAACTGGCCCATATCCCTCCAGACCCTTCCTAGTCATATACCTATCCAGATGCCTTTTAAATGTTGCAATTGTACCAGCCTCCACCACATCCTTTGGCAACTCATTCCATACACGGACCACCCTCTGTGTGAAAAGGTTGTCCCTTAGGTCTCTTATGTATCTTTCCCCTCTCACCCTGAACCTATGGCCTCTAGCTCTGGACTCCCCGACCCTGGGGAAAAGACCTTGCCTATTTATCCTATCCATGTCCCTCATGATTTTGTAAACCTCTATAAGGTCACCCCTCAGCCTCTAACTCTCCAGGGAAAACAGCCCCAGCCTATTCAAACTCTCCCTATAGCTTAAATCCACCACCTTGGCAAATGCTAGTAAATTTTTCTGAATCCTTTCAAGTTACACAATATCCTTCTGATACGAAGGAGACCAGAATTGCATGCAATATTCCAAGAGTGGCCTGACCAATGTCGTCTGTTAGCTTGATTTCAAAATACAAGTAAATTGAGGGCTTTGTGTGCTTTGATAACATTTTTGACTTTTGTGGCTATCCCAGGAGCAGTAGGATTTATATTAAACATAATTGAATTTGGCTGAGTGATTTTACTTGGGTTGCTTGAATGGACCAAGGAGAGTACATTTAATCAGATAGAAGAATCAACTGGCTAAATGATAGCCTGTTCACTCAGGTGTACACACCGCATGACCATGTTTCAGGACTGTACCAGTGGACTGTGCCCAAGACCAAGGGGTTATGGGTGTTTCTTCTGACTGGAAGGCTGTTTTCAATGAAATGTTGCAGAGATCAGTATTAGGTCTCTTGCACATTACACATCAATGGCTTGGAATGACTATTGCGAGTGTTATTAAAAGTTTGCAGATATTACAAAAATTGGAACTAGATTTCAGGAAAATTACAATGAACTTGTCAGGTGGTTGGACAATGGTGAGTTGAGTTCAATGTGGTGCATCATTAGATACCATATGGGGAAGGCAAACAAAACCAAGGAATACAGAAGAAATGATCAGATACTGTGAAATGCAGAGGAACCCAGGGCCCTTGGAATGTATGTCCACAGAAGCATGAAGGTGATTGGACATGGAGATAAGTTAAGAAGGCAGACAGGATGCTTACGCTTATTAGCAGTGATCTAACTAGGCAGATTAGGCTTGAACTTTGTAAGAGGTTGGATTTAAGTCACAACTACATGCAGTTCTGGTCACTATACTATAAGATATAGTTAAGAGACAGTACAGAGGAAAATTATGAAGGTGTTGTATGTACTGGAGAATCTTAGTTGTGAGGGAAGTTCAGATAAATGGGTTGAGGAGGTTAAAGGGAGGCAGAATTGTCATATGATTCACTATGAGGGGCCTGGTTTTATTGAACAAGGTGGCCCTTTTTCATTTGAGTTGATCCCTCCACAATCGGAAGACATAGATTAGGTTTTAAGGATTTTGGAACCAGAAAAACATTGCCTGAAAGGTGATAGAGGCAGAAATGCTGAAAACATTTAAACCTGAATTGCCATAACTTAAAAGGATAAAAGTCGACAGTTCAAGAGTGGAAAAGTTGGATGAGGCTGAATGGCTCCTGATTAGCCAGCTTCATAGTACTGAGCTGAATAGCCATCTGCAAATTCCTAGGTTTCTACAGTTTGACTAGTTTGGACCCTATCTTACATCTCTGCAAAGTTCCTTTTCTTCAGATACTGTCCTTGCTCTCCTTTAAATCTGCTATGATCACACCTCTCTCAACAAAAAAAACGAACGTTTTGACCCCACCATCCCCTAAATTATCATCCCACCCCTAAAGTATTTTTCCTCTCCTAAGGCCTTGAACAGGCTGTCACCTTCCAATGAGGCATCTTGATCTTTATTTCAAAAGGGATGGAGCATAAAAAAGGGGAATCTAGTTACAACTATGTACAGCACTAATAAGCTCACCTTACCTAAGGAGGGATATACTTGCATTGGAGGCTGTTCAGAGAAGTTTCAATACTTTGATTCCTGGCATGAAGGGATTGCCTTATAAATAGAAGTTGAGCAGCTTGGGCCGAATTTCATTGGAATTTGGAAGAATGAAAGGTGAACGATTTGAAGCAGTTAACATTCTGATGGAGCTTAACAGGGCAGATGCTGAGATGATGTTGTCACTTATTGGGAATATGTATTTTCACAATCAGACCAATCATGATTTTATTGGATGGGAGGGCAGAAATGAAGAAACTCATGATCTACTCCTGCTCCTATTCCATATGTTCTGGTGTTCTTCTACATTCCCATTTTTTCCCAGAACTCCATGTTAAAATCCACAAATCATGTCACCACTCTGCTACAAAACTGTGTACTGATTGTGTAAAATATGGACTATTGAGCTTTGAATCCCATCAGCTGGGATTTTCATGGATTGAGATGGTTCGAGAAAAGAACCAAAAATCACCTTAAAAACAGTCACAGCAATTATTAGCACACAAAGGTTTGGCAACTTTCTTGAAACCAGCATTGATGAGGCGAGCTGAAATTAACTTTTTTTTCTGAAGGGTATTGTGAAGACATGAGGTGTGAAAAAGTCCTTAACTCCTTTTTTGATGATGCATTAAAATTATCAGGCCAGGACACAATGAGCTCCGTAGATGGACTATACAAAAAGTCACTATTGTACAAAGTAGTCGAGATGGATCTAAAATAGTAGAACTGAATCAGACTCAAAGCTTTCTCTTCCATCTCTGAAGAAGGAAATATTAACCTGATTCCCATGAAAATCCATGAAGAAATATCAAGAAGCTGAAATCTTTAAAAATAAATGCAACATAATGCACAGCTTATCTAAAAAGACATGAACCAACTATAATCTCAGGTTAAAACCTTGCAGCACAGGAACATGTGAAAGGCTGCAAACCGTACATACATTTCACTTTCCATTGTAATGGATACTATTACCTTTTGGCTTTCTCTGTGTCTTTCTGTATGCATGCATGAGTGTTTGCATGTGTATGTGTATATCTGTCAGCATGAGGGAAGGATCATTTGACCACAAAACCCACATACTTTACCTTGTTTCTTCATTATTTTTACTGGGATTTAAATCGTGATAACTCCTTTAAGACCACCAGGGAATCACTAATTAATCACCCTGTGGAGTTCAATGAGTACAGGTTCCCTTAGTAACAAGCAATGGTCTGCGCTGTTCATCACCTGAATCCTTTAAAAAGTAGACCTGGGGATGGGTCTACAGAACAGTTAGTCCCAGGTTGGAACTAGCCTTTGTATACCATGACAGTGGCTCTATTTTTGTGAGAGAAAACGAGGATTGCAAATGCAGTTCAGTCAGAGTTGAAATGTATGGTACTAGAAAAGCACAGCAGGTCAGGCAGCATTGAAGGAGCAGGAGAGATGACGTTTTGGGCATAAGCCCTTCAATTATTTTGGTGGTCAACAATAAAGAATGTTCCTTTCCAATCAGGCTTCCTGACTTATGACATTGGCGATGAGAGTAAAGAAACGTTTTGGATTTTCAATTAACCCGGTAAGACCCAGGAATAGAGAAATATTGGAAATGCTGCTGTTTGTGAAGCTAGAATCTTGTTTTGTGGGTGTGGAGGGTTGGCCCCAGAATGCCATGCAATTACATACTTTCTTCAGGTAAATGGGGTAAAAGAGGATCACCGACAAAACATATTCTCCTGAGCACTTACGGGACCCTGACTTTCAACATCATAAAGCGTTTAACATATCCAGCAACCCTGGAGTCAAAACCTTTTGGCAAACTGATAGATGGTGGACAACTGTAGTCCCAAATCATCTAATATATTGCAGTGTTGCAGGTTTAACATGGTAAATCAACTTCCTGAGGAACCAGTAATTGAATTCTTGATGAGACTGAAGAAATTGGCTGTGAGTACAGATTGTTCTGTTATAATGCATGTTTTGTTATGCGAATTTGCTGTAATGCGATTGACAAATTATATCACATTAGATTCCCTACAATATAGAACATAGAACATAGAACATAGAACAGTACAGCACAGAACAGGCCCTTCAGCCCACGATGTTATGCCGACCATTGATCCTCATGTATGCACCCTCAAATTTCTGTGACCATATGCATGTCCAGCAGTCTCTTAAATGTCACCAATGACCTTGCTTCCACAACTGCTGTTGGCAATGCATTCCATGCCCTCACAACTCTCTGTATAAAGAACCTGCCTCTGACATCCCCTCTATACTTTCCTCCAACCAGCTTAAAACTATGACCCCTCATGTTAGCCATTTCTGCCCTGGGAAATAGTCTCTGGCTATCGACTCCATCTATGCCTTTCATTATCGTGTATACCTCAATTAGGTCCCCTCTTCTCCTCCTTTTCTCCAATGAAAAAAGTCCGAGCTCAGTCAACCTCTCTTCATAAGATAAGCCCTCCAGTCCAGGCAGCATCCTGGTAAACCTCCTCTGAACCCTCTCCAAAGCATCCACATCTTTCCTATAATAGGGCGATCAGAACTGGATGGAGTATTCCAAGTGCTGTCTAACCAAAGCTTTATAGAGCTGCAACAACATCTCACGACTCTTAAACTCATTTCCCCTGTTAATGAAAGCCAAAACACCATATGCTTTCTTAACAACCCTGTCCACTTAGGTGACCATTTTAAGGGATCTATGTACCTGCACACCAAGATCCCTCTGTTCCTCCACACTGCCAAGAATCCTATCCTTAATCCTGTACTCAGCTTTCAAATTCAACCTTCCAAAATGCATCACCTCGCATTTATCCAGGTTGAAATCCATCTGCCACCTCTCAGCCCATCTCTGCATCCTGTCAATGTCCCGCTGCAGCCTACAACAGCTCTCTATACTGTCAACGACACCTCTAACCTTTGTGTCGTCTGCAAACTTGCTGACCCATCCTTCAATCCCATCACCCAAGTCATTAATAAAAATTCCTAACAGTAGAGGTCCAAGGACAGAGCCCTGTGGGACACCACTCACCACTGACTTCTAGGCAGAATATTTTCCTTCTAATATCACTCGCTGTCTTCTGAGGCCAGCCAATTCTGTATCCAGACAGCTAAGTTCCCCTGTATCCCATTCCTCCTGACCTTCTGAATGAGCCTACCATGGGGGAACCTTGTCAAATGCCTTGCAGAAGTCCATATACACCACATCCGCAGCTCTACCCTCATCAACTTTTCTAGTCACATCCTCAAAGAACTCGATAAGGTTTGTGAGGCATGACCTGCCACTCACAAAGCCGTGTTGACTGTATTTAATCAAGCCATGCTCTTCCAGATGGTCATAAATCCTATATAGAAACAGGCCCTTTGGCCCAACAAGTCCACACTGAAGAGTAACCCACCCAGACACATTCCCCTACCCTATAGTTACCCCTGACTAATGCACCTACGGGCAATGTAGCATGTCCAATTCAACTAACCTGCATATCTTTGGATTGTGGGAGGAAACTAGAGCACCTGGACTAAACCCACACAGATACAGGGAGAATGTGCAAATTCCACACAGACAGTCACCCACGGCTGGAATCAAACCTGGGTCCCGAGCGCTGTGAGGCAGCAGTGCTAACCACTGAGCCACTCTGCTGCCCACAATAGGGGACACTTTCTAAAGCACAAAACTTTTAAAATCCGTATTGACTATAACGCAATTTTCTCACCAACACTTCAAGCGCTATTCCTGCAGTGTGATTTTTCTCAATGCGATGTTGTACAAGAACACAACTATCATATTATAAAAGAATTACCTACATGGGTCAGTTAGGGGATTGTATAATTTAGGGAATTAATAAAATTGTGACCAAAAGGAAGCTATTGACTGAACTAGATCTGGACCTCAGAGAGGCTATAGAAATGGCCCTTTCCTGCAAAAATGCAAAAAAAAAAGTGCTCAGGGGCTGCAGAGATCCATAGACAGTGCCATCCACTGCCCAGGGCTACCCCATATTGCAAAGCCACGTCCCCAGTGAATAATACCCACAGCTCCTGTTGGTTACTAAGGAAGGACAATTGGAGTCAAAGGCTGCAGGGTTCGAGAACTGGATGCGAATATTCTCCACAATACAGTGAGGATCAACAATGTCCGTGTCGCTCTTGTAGTCATAGGGTCCATCCCAGTCAAGATTCCCAAATCAGGAAAAATGCATACTGCCAGGCTAATGGGTGAAGTTACATCAAGTCAGGGCTTAGCAAATAAATCAGTCGGAGAGTGAGGAATTGATACAGCTAAATTACATCTCAACGTGGCCCCAATTAGGATAATTATTCAATTAAATGGCCACCCTCTAGACTTGGAGCTAGAAACACAAGCCACTGCATCTATTGTTTGGTACGAAACCTTTAAGAAAGTTTGATGAAGCTTCTTGCTTTTAAGCTTGTGAGACATCAAGGCCAGATAGGCCACGTGCTCTGGAGAACCCTCATGTATTTTTGGGACCACTGTAACCCTGTTATACACGGGCAAAAGACAATCTGACTCCCTTGATGATGTTGTCAGGGTGAGGCCCCAGCCTTTTGTATAGTGATTGGCTACAGAATAATTGCCTGGATTGACAACAGATTTGAAAATGGGTACCAGTGATAGATAGATGGGTTAACTCCAGGAAGTTTAGGAGGGGTAGGCAGGGAGTGCAGGAGTCTCCTGTGGCTATCCCCATTTCAAACAAGTATGCTGTTTTGGAAAATGCAAGGGGTGACAAACTCTTAGGGGAATGTAACACAAACAGCCATGTTTCTGGTATCAAGACAGGCTCTATTGCAATGAGGGGTATGTCAGGTTCCAAGCAATCGATTGTGATAGGGGACTGTCTAGTCAGAGCCACTGACAGACGTTTCTGCGGCCAGCAGCAAAAAATTGAATGGTGTGTTGCTCCCTGGTGCCAGCATCAAGGATATCTCAGAGATGGTGCAGAATGTTCTCAAGGGGGAGAGGAACCAACAGGATGTCATTGTATACATTGGAACCAACAACATAGGAAGGGAAATGGATAAGATTCAGAAGGAAGAATATAGGAAGTTAGGCAAGAATTTAAAAAGGAGTCCCTCGAGGGTAGTAATAACTGGATTACTCCAGGTCTATGAACTAGTGAGGGTAGGAATAGGAGGATAGAGCAGTTGAATGCATGGCTGAAGAACTGGTGCAGGGGGGAAAGGTTCCTATCCTTTTTGCCAGTAACAGTGGTGGACTCTCCCTCTTTATGGGCATTTAAATGGCATTGGATAGGCATATGGAGGAAAGTGGGCTAGTGTAGGTTAGGTGGGCTTGGATTGGCACAACATTGAGGGCCGAAGGGCCTGTACTGTGCTGTATTTTTCTATGTTCTATGTTCACATTTTTGGATCATTAGAATCTCTTCTGGGGTTGATATGACTTGCACAAGAAGGATGGCTTACATCTAAATTGGAAAGGGTTGAATGTATTGGCAGGGAGATTTGCTAGAGCTGCTCAGGAGGATTTAAACTAGCAAGGTGGTGGTGGGGGGGGGCGGCCGTAAGGGAGAGGTGGGGGGGAGGCATGAGGGAGAGGTGGGTGGGACCCAGGGAGATAGTGAGGAGAGAGATCAATCTGAGACTACTACAGTTGAGAACTGAAGCAAGTCAAACAGTCAGGGCAAGCAGGGACAGAGCAGAGAACAAGGTGGGACTGATCAGTTAAACTGCATTTATTTCAATGCAAGAGGCCTAACAAGGAAGGCAGATGAACTCAGGGCATCGGTAGGAACATGGGACTAGGATATCATTAGCAATTACAGAAAGTTGCTCAGGGATAGACAGGACTGGCAGCTCAATGTTCCAGGATACAAATGGGAAACTGAGAAACAAATTTGTAAGGATGTTTTGGTTATCTGTAAAACATAATAGGGTGGCTATACTAGGGGATTTTAGCATTCCAAACATAGAGTGGGACTGCCATAGTGGTGAGGGTTTAGATGCAGAGCAATTTGTTAAGTGTGTACAAGAAACTTTTCTGATTCAGTGTGTGGATGTTCCTACTACAGAAGGTGCAAGACTTGATCTACTCTTGAAAAATAAGGCAGGGAGGTAACTGAGATGTCAGTGGGGGAGCACTCTGGGGCCAGTGACCATAATACTATTACTTTTAAATATTGATGGAAAAGGATAGACCAGATCTAAGAGTTGAAGGTATAAATTGGAGGAAGGCTAATTTTGATGGTATTAGTCAAGAACTTTCAAAAGCTGATTGGGGGCATATGTTCACAGGTAAAGGAATGGCTGGAAAATGGGAAGCCTTCAGAAATGAGGTAGCGAGAGTCTATACTCAGTACATTCCTGTTAGGATGAAAAGAAAGGCTGGCAGGTATCGGGAATGCTGGTTGATGTGAGAAATTGAGGTTTTGGTGAAGAAAAAGAAGGAAGAATATGACAAGTTTGGACAGAAAAGATCAAATGAATACTCAGAAGAGTATAAAGGTAGTAGGAGTATACTTAAGAGCGAAATCAGGAATGCAAAAAAGAGACAGGGGATAACTTTGGCAAATAGGGTTAATGAGAATCCAAATGGCTTTTATAAATACATTAAGGACAAAAAGGTAACTCGGAAGAAAATAGGACACCTCAAAGATCAGCAAGGCAGCCTGTGTGTGGAGCTGCAGGAGATGTGGGAGATACTAAACGAGTATTTTACATTAGTGTTTACTGTGAGAAAGGACATGGAAAATATAGAACGTAGGGAGATATCTTGAAAAATGTCCACATTATAAAGTATGAAGTGCTGGATGTCTTGAAATGCATAAAAGTGAATTAATCCCAGGACCAGATCAGGTGTCCCCGAGAATTCTGTGGGAAGCTAGGAAAGTGAATGCTGAGCCTCCTGCTGAGATATTTGTATCATCGATAGTCACAGGTGAGGTGCTGGAAGACTGGAGGTTGGCTAATGTGGTGTCACTGTTTAAGAAGGCAGTAAAGACAAGCCAGGGAACTATAGACCGATAAGCCTGACGTCGGTGGAGGGCGGTTGTTGGAGGCAACCTTGAGGGACAGGATTTACATGTATTTGGAAAGGCAAGGACTAATTAGGGATAGTCAGCATGGCTTTGTGCGTGGAAAGTCATGTCTCATGAACTTGATTGAGTTTCTTCAAGATGTAACAAAGAGAATTGATGAGGGCAGAACAGTAGATGTGATCTATATGGGCTTCAGTAAGGTGTTCAACAAGGTTCCTCATGGGAGACTGGTTAGCAAGATTAGATCATATGGAATACAGGGAGAACTAGCCATTTAGATACAGAACTAGCTTGAAGATATAAGACAGAGGATTGCTTTTCAGACTGGAGGCCTGTGACCAGTGGAGTGCCACAAGAATCAGTGCTGTGTCCACTACTTTCCATCATTTATATAAATGATTTGGATATGAAAATAGGAAGTATAGTTAGTAAATTTGCAGATGACACTAAAATTGGAGGTGTAGTGGACAGCGAAGAAAGTTACCTCGATTACAACAGGAACTTGATTAGATAGGCCAATGGGCTGAGGAGTGGCAGATGGAGTTTAATTTAGAGAAATGTGAGGTGTTGCATTTTGGAAAAGCAAATCTTAGCAGGACTTATACACTTAATGGTAAGACCCTAGGGAATGTTACTGAACAAAGAGACTTTGGAGTACAGGTTCATAGTTCCTTGAAAATAGAGTCACAAGTAGGTTGAATAGTGAAGAAGGTGTTTGGCTTTCTCTTACTGGTTGGAGCATTGAGTACAGGTGTTGGGAAGTCATGTTGCAGCTGTACAGGACATTAGTGAGTCCACTTTTGGAATATTACATGCAATTCTGGTCTGAGAAGTTGGAGTCCCTTAGCCTGGTAGAGTGGAGAATGTCATTAACCTTCCTGTAGGTCTCCATCCTATTGGAAAGATATTGTGAAATTTGAAAGGGTTTGGGAAAGATTTACAAGGGTGGTGCCAAGGTTGGAGGATTTGAGCTCTAGATAGAGGCTGAATAGGCTGGGGTTGTTTCCCTGGAGCATTCGGATGACCTTATAGAGGTTTATAAGATCATGAGGGGCATGAATAGGATAAATAGACAAGGTATTTTCCCTGGGGTGGGGGAGTCCTGAACTAGAGGGCATAGGTTCAGGTTAACAGGGGAGAGATATAAAAGGGTCCTAAAGGGCAACTTTTTCACGCAGAGGGTGGAGTTTGTATGGAATGAGCTGTCAGCGGAAGTAGTGGAGATTGGTACAATTACAGACTTTAAAAGGCATCTGGATGGGTATATGAATAGGAAGGGTTCAGAGGGATATGGTCCAAGTGCTGGCAAATGGGAGTAGATTAAGTTGGGATATCTGGTGGGCATGGGCGAGTTGCACTCAAGAGTTTGTTTCCATGCTGTATACTCTATGACTGTATGTGAAATCATTGGGAAACAACCCAAAGCATTTCAAGAGTGTCTTGAGAAGATAAAAAGGATCAGGCCAAGATTTATGAAGACCAGGAGCCGGAACTAAATACTTGAAGGCACGACTGGTCCCCTATGCCCTATGTGCCCAGAGTGGAGACTGAATTGGAACATCTATAGGAACTTGGCATCATATGTCCAATACAATTTGCTGAATGGGCCACGCCACTAGTCCCTGACAACCCGGTCTGTCTGTGTGGGGATACAAATTTGACAATCAACTGAGTTTCCAGCTTAGCGTAATAACCTACACATGCATAGAAGACTTGTTTCAAAAGCTATCTGGAGTCACACATTTTCTAAATTGAATGAGTCATGGCTACCTCCAACTGGAACTTGAGCGGTCATCCATGAAGAATGTTATTATAAATACTCAGAAAGGGTTGTATGAGTACACACATTTGCCCTTTGGAGTATCTTCAGCTGGTGCCATCTTTCAAAGGGTAATGGAAAACATCCTCAAAGGGATATGCAGCATATTTGTCCATGTGGATGGTGTTTTAACCTCAGGAACTACTGTAAAGGAGTGAATGGACAAGGCATGTTCCAGATAAACGAGGTAACATAGCTCAAGTACAGAGTTGACAAAGACTGATTATGAAAACCAAAAGAACTGCAGATGCTGTAAATAAGAAACAAAAGTAGAGGTCGCTGGAAAAGTTCAGGGGTCTGGCAACATCTGTAAGGAAAAGTCAGAGTTAACATTTCGGGTCTGGTGACCCTTCCTCAGGACTGAGGGAGAGTCACTGGATCTGAAATGTTAACTCTGATTTCTCTTCACAGTTGCTGCCAGACCTGCTGAGCTTTTCCAAAGACTGATTATACCCTGTTGAAGAGAAGGTGGAAACCATAGAAGGGGGCTCTGAGTCCAAGGAGCACAATATAGTCAAAGTTCTCCCTTCGTCTCAAAAACATTACTCGGGGGAAAAACAATCTGTGAGAAACATTGGTGACTACTGTCCAGCGATCCCAGATGTTACCCTTCAAAGAAAGGGACCAATATCATAAATGGTCAGAACTGGGGAGAAGATCACAAAAACAAACCATGTCAACTACCTCCAGTGGGAACCCTCCACAAAGCTGGTTATTTCAATGGGTATGGTGCTGAAGAGGAGTCCCCTTGCAGTTATTCTTTGATATTCTTCACAAAATGGACATTTTCCTACTTATTGTATACCACTCCCAACTCGATCTGGAATGCAACAGGAATGGGTCTTTGGGCAAAGCTACATAGGAAGCCCCATTGTCAAAGGAGTGAGGGAGAGTCCTCAAACCTGGAGGGAAAGGGATGGGATAAACTCTTTAAGGCCCATCAGCAATCCTAATTAATCTCCTTGTGGAGCTTATTGAGTATGAGTTCCTTTGGTAATAGACATGGACCTGTTCTGATGGAACTTATCACTTGAGCTCTTTATAAAGCAGACACCGGGGTTCATCTTGTGATGCAATATTAGTGTCTCTACTCCTAGAACAAGAGCCTGGGGTTCAAGTCCCTCCTGCTCCAGAGATATATAACAACATTTGTTAACAGGTTGATTAGAAAAATAGATTAAGTTAAAAAAAAATATAAAGCAAACACAGGGACCCCTCTTGTCGTGCAGTGGTTGAGTCCCTAACCCTGTAGCAGATAGTCTGGGTTCAAGTCTCACCTGCTCCAGAAGTATGCCATAAAATATCTGAACTGGTTGATTAAAAATATCATAAAGCACAGAACTCTCCATCCCTGGCTGGGACTAGCCTGCGAACCTGACGAATCATGGCTCTGTTTTGGTATGCAACACCAAGGATGTTCCATTCCAGTCAAACTTTGCAAGTTATTACAAGCATCCTCCTCTAATGTCTCTCTGTTGTCTCCAGCTGAATGAGACTGCTATCACCTCCTTCTATTTTTATTCATCTGACTATAGCCAGATAATCAATTGCAATTACTTCCTTTCCAACTCCCGCGCTTTTGTTATTATTATGAGGTTTCATAAATCAGTTATATTTTAAACAATCTTTTATAACTTAAGGTAAAATAGTGTCATGAAAAGAGAGCATGTAATCTTCTGCTAGTTCTGCCAGGCAAAATGCCAGTGTGGCCTGTTGCCATGGAGACAGGAAGCCCAGGTCAAGCCCTTTTGAAATCCATATGCCTGGTTTAATAGTCAAAAATAAAAGACAGAACAATTAGGTTTGACATGAGTAAATTTACAGATCTCATACAGTGTGATTTATATAAAAAAAATCCATGGATGCAGAGAGAAAGAGTCAAGGATTGAAAATGACTGTTTCTCTGTTAGATGCCAGGTAGAATACATTTGAGAGAATGTTTTGAGACCAAAATGATAGAACATGTGGAAATAGAAGGACACTGCAGCATTGACATTGGTGTGGGTGGCAGCATGAATCACTGGAATGATCTGTGCTGCTGAAAGTCTGATTAGGATGTCTCAGAACACTGAGGGAAAGGACCTCAAATGGTCATTGGATGCTGCTACTCAGTGAAACTGGGTAAAACTGAGTCCATAGGAGTAACTTTAGATTGGTCCTTGTAAAGACTGCAAATCCATTGAGAGCATATTGTTATGTGTAAATGTGAAATGGGATATTTGAGTGTGTTAAAACATTAAAAAGAGATGTCATTTTTGTGATTGGTTACCTACTAAATAATATCTGGTCGATGTCGATTATAACTTGACTGTTAGAGTAAAAAGATTAGAAATTGAAATCTTGCATGAGTCCTTCGAGTTGGTCAGCAGAAATGTTTTTTTTTGGAAGGTATTAGAACCTACAGGAATTAAAACTATTCTGCAAATATCTATCATTGGCCACAATTAACATTAACAAATATAAGCATTGAATTAATAGACAGGGTAGGGAATATTATCATTCTTAGATCCTATTTATACAGTGTATCCATATGGTGATGTAAAAGAGAGGAATGATCAATATTGAGATGAATTTTTAAAATATTATTATTTTTATTTATGAACTTTGCTTCAAAAGTGAAAGAATAAATAGATTTTAATCTTCAGTTCTGTGAGGTGATTATTATAAAGAAAGAATCTAAAAATAATTTGAAACAGTGATCTAAAGGTTGCCTTTTGAAGAAAGCATATGATTTAACCTAAATATTTTGATCAGCTACCTAGGGAATTAATCGACGAAATGTTTATTAACAAAAACAAAAATTGCTGAAAAAGCTCAGCAGGTCTGGCAACATCTGTGGAGTGAAATCAGAGTTAACCACCAGTGACTTCCTCAGAACTGCCTCAGAATGTTTACTAAGTTGAGTTTTATGACCTACTGAGAAATACCGGCAAGTTGAGTTTGGAAGAAAGATGGTTAACAACAGCAGAAGGGCAGTTTCGTTTGTGCAAGTCTTTAGGCTGCAGAGGAATTAACAGTAGTTGGCAGCTCGAGGAGAGTTGTTGGGAAAGACCCTGACTTTCTCTTAAAGTTAAGTGAAAAAGTTAGTGTCTTAACCTGTATTCCTGTTTTTCTGGGAAAGACAGAAAATCACATCTGCTGAAAGTGCAGCAAGTGTAAAAGGAACAGCTGAAAATGTGTTGCTGAAAAAGCCCGAAGAAGGGCTCATGCCCGAAACGTCGATTCTCCTGCTCCTTGGATGCTGCCTGACCTGCTGCGCTTTTCCAGCAACACATTTTCAGCTCTGATCTCCAGCATCTGCAGTCCTCACTTTCTTCTAAAAGGAACAGCTAGCAATTTTGTCAGTTAAGTAAGAAATTAGAGAGTTGAGATAGGAGTGATACTTAACAGAGATTGAGTGTCCGTAAAGGATGTCATTGAGAAAGAGTGCTGAATTTTTCTTTTTGCTGTTGAAGTTAAGTTTTTTCTAACTTATGCTCTGTGTGCACATAACTTGTTTGTTTTTGTTGTTCTTTTGGATGTAGGTTTGCTCACTGAGCTGGAAGGAAGCTGAAAATGAACCTTCCAGCTCAGTGACCAAATTTACATCCAGACACTCAACCTGAGCTAGAAATCTTCTCAATGCTTGTTGTTCTTTGGTTTAAAATACATTGTCAGCCTCATGTGAATCTGTTCAATAAATGACTGCCTTGATAACTAAACTATAAAAATACCTAATGGCCTATCAAGCCAGGTTTCACTCTGGAGTCTGATATGTCCAGTATTACCATCAGCTGGATGTGTAGGTAACATTCTAGTCATTCAGCATCCTCTTTGAGGATAATGTGGAATGATTATGTTATTCTGCTGTTAAGGTGTAATAAAGCTAAACGTCTAAAAAGGTATTAAGTAAATGTCAAAATTAATCTTAAATGTCAATTCATTTCTGGTTAAAAATCATAACTAACTTTCTTTTTAAAGTGCTATTATTTTGCACCTCTAACATATTTTCTCACATTGCTTTATCAATAATTACCTACTCCCCATAAATAACATATGGCCATTCTTCCTGGAATAAAAAGTGCAAGATATAGTTGTAGGAATAGTCTGTGTAGCCCATTCAGTGTAATACATATTAACAAATACTGAAAGAACTATGAATGCTGGAAATCAGAAACAGAAACAGAAACAGAAACAGAAACAGAAATTGGTGGAAAATCTCACCAGGTCTGGCAGAAGCTGTGAAAAGAAATCAAAGTTAGTGTTTCGGATCTGGTGACCCTTCTTCAGAACAATTTCATGCATATTGATTTTGAACTTCAATTCTACTTTTGAAGCATATCTCTTAGCTATTGATTCCCTATGAAACTTCTATCCGTCACTCTGAGGTCAAGAATTCCAAAGGTTCAAAATCTTTTGAGTGAAATCATTCCTCCTGATTTCAATCCTAAATGAGGATTGAGATCAGGTGCTACCAAAACAGTGCCAAATATTATCACTTAACAACTCCATCTTTCTGGAATGCCTTGTAATGCGTTGTTAGTTACTATAATCCAAACTAAAATGCATTTGTAAAACCTGTCTTTATTGTATCATTCAGCTGTTGTGCCATGTGCCATAAGGCAATGCATCTTATTCAACATGTGTTATTCTGCAACTGTGTCCCTTCAGACTCTTTGACCAGTAGAATCTCTCAGCATCACCCCTACCAAACAACTATTCAACCATGTACGTATGTTTCAATGGAATCGTCACTCATGCCAGAGAATATGGGCTGAATTTATTCAGTCCCAAATTATAGAACAATCTCCTTATCCCAGAGACTACTTTAGTAAACCTTGTCTTCAATGCATGTATATTTGTTCTTAAATACAAGATCAATACTTTACAAAATTGAATATGTATTAGAAACATTATTTACTATTTTAGAAATGGTTCCATTCTTAAATTGATAACATTTAGAAAGCCACAGAGATTCTCATCCAGGTAAGATTGGGTTGCTCACATTCAAATGCACCTTTGCCATTTTAAGACATATCAGAACATAGAGGGAAATGAAAGCAGAGTGGAAAAGAAAGCCAATTAACTCTGAGGTGAAAGTAAAATAAATGATTTCTAATTCCAACTCAATTATCATTTATTAACTTTTCTGAAAGTTGTCAGGACACCTGAATTTTGTATCCCCATGGAAGAACATATAGAAAGCACAGCAGGTAGTTTCTCAGCAGTCTCCTACACAACAGGATGGCTATGAGGAATTACATTAGCTCTAATCTTCGCATCAGAATCTAAATTTTTCCCACAATTAGAACTTAAATGGTCTATTTCTTGAACCTTCATATTTAACACCTCTTCAAACAAATCATGCTAACAAAATAAGACCTACCACTTTCGCTGTGCTTTGTCCAATTATGGGCTTTATTTAAAAATGTGTTTTGAGGTAGAAAGTCTATTTTGGGAATTCTTCAGTTGTGTATTCAGGATAAAATATGGTACTCCCAAAGCATTATTAGATCCAGCACAGAATACTTTCTAAGAACATTTTTATGGTGTTACTGTAAAGGATATATAACAATATCATGAATTTACACCTCAAACATTTTGGAATGCCTCAACAATGAGATGCATTTTTTAAAAGTTCTCGGTTTTGTGTTTCCAGCTAAAATACATTTATATTATCCACCATTGTTGTATTATTCCTCTGTTTTACCATAACCTTGAAGTAATAAGCAAAAGTGTATTTTATAATACGTAAGATTATTTTTTGCAGCAGGGTTATTTGACCAAAAAGGCTATTAACCTTATTTTCCATGAGAGATGATTTAGTATCAAATGTCCTTAATTTGAATGTTACTTTTTCCAAATAATCCCCTTTTGCTGCACTTGTATGTGGAGTACATTGTGTTTTACATATCAACAACTAAAGAGTTGAATAGTTTTGATTCTGTGTAGAGAGAGCAGTTAATTTGCGTGTCTGTGATAAGTTATTGAACTTTGTGTGGCATTGGGTTGCTGTGGGTGCGTGGGGGGTGAGGGTGGGTGATGAAGTAGGTTCCTGTCACATTCTTTCTCATGGTGTGTAAGACATTTTTATGGCCCTCTTCCATGGACACCCAATGCCTTTTCTCTAATTTGTTACTCTTTGTTGCATGATCATGGATTCAACTCCTAGCAGTGAAATGTTTTATTTGGATCTGTCTCAACAGTGTGATTCCTTTTTTGATGCCTTTGCTTCCTCCCTTTGCAGGCATTTTTGAAAATTGCAAATAAATCTCACACCCATCTATAACACCTACCTGACAATTACCATGGTGACACATAATATTTGCTACTTAACCATCTCTTCTTAAGTTTTGCTGCAATCTTCAGCCATTATGCTTTCACCCATAATTTCGATTGCTTCAGCTTCACATCCACATGTTACGTGGGGTTATGTTCAGCCAGTGCCAAATAATATGGATATAAATGGGCCAGGGTTTTCTGTTTTGGTCACTAATGGACAGAATCAGAATGCAAAAGTGCTGCTTCCAGGGCACAACAGCAATCAAATGATTATTTGAGTGTTTAGGGCCATTCCAGTTATTCCTAATTGATAATTTAGATAACATGGAATTACCTTTGGTTCAAAAAATGGCTGATAACTGCTGAGGATAAAGATATAGATATTTTGCAGTAACTGGACAATTAATACTGGGAATTAGGGAGATGCTATGAGTGTGTACCACAGGGATCAGTGCTAGGTGTCAACATTCTGAGATTTGTATAAGTGACTTGGATAAAAGGATCAAATGCATGGTGACTAAATTTGATAATGACAAAGATTGGTTGGAAAGGAAGATGTGAGGAGGATACAAGTAGGCTACAAAGAAACATGGATCGTTTAAGTATGTGAGCAAAGATGTAACAAATGGAGTATAACATGAGAAAATGTGAAATTATCCATTTTGGCAGGAAGGATAATAAAAGATGCATATTATTCTAAATGGTGAGATAGTAAAGTGGTCTGAGGTGCAGAGAGATCTGGGTGTTCTACTGTAAGCATGGTAAAAAGCTGTTGTGCAGTTGCAGCAGGTAATTAAGAAAGTTAATAGAATGTCTATCATTTATTGCACAAGGAATTGAATCCAAAGTAGCGACACTGTACTTCAATTATACAGGGTTTCGATGAGACCACATCTGAAGTAATGTGTGTAACATTGGTCTCCTTATTTAAGGAAGGATTTAAATACACTGGAAGAAGTTCAGGGAAGGTTTAGCAATTTGTTCTGTGGGGATAGATTGGACAGGCTAGAGTTTAGAAAAATGTGATTTATTTAGAACATATGAGATCCTGAAGCTCTTGACAGTTTGTTGCAGAGAGGATATTTCCTCTTGTGCGAGAATCTTGAGCTTGGGTGTCACTGTTTAAAACTAAAGAGTTGTCTATTTGGGATTGATATAAGGAGACTTTTGTTTCATAGAGTCATGAGTCTTTGGAACATTCTTCCTCAAAAGGTGATGACAAAAATCTTTAGTTATAGGACAGTGCTAGATAGATTCTTTTGAAAGCAAAGGGTTGAAATGTTACCAGAATTAGGTCAAAAAGTGCAGTACCAAGATCAGACCTAATCTTATTGAGTGGTTGGAGCAAGCTAAACGGGCTGAAGTAGTCTATTCCTGCTCTTTATTCATATATGTGTGTCATTATCCAGCTGTCATAATCCAGGTTAGAATAAAGAATGGGCACAAAGAGAGAAGAAATTGAAACTAAAATTCATAATGGGATCTTCAGACTAATGATCCATAAACCGTTTCCCAACCTGCATGAAAACTGGCTTAGAAACAAAAAGGTCAGGCAAAGTGACAAGTGATTAAAGCTGTTGTGAAAAGTAAAGGTTCCTTTTCGTAGGCACAGGCACAAGTCCTGGAACAGAAAAGAGCTCTAATAATGAGGCAAACTAGAGTGAATTAGTGTCCTAGTGGAAATGTAGATTGTAAAGACATTAACCAATAAGTTAGGGGGAGGACCCTACAAGGAATAAAACTAGCTTTTATACATGAAGGAGGAATGGGGAGCATGAGACAGACTAATTATGAAAGAATGTAAATGGCCAAGGCATACAAATGGTTATAAAACAGATGTGTAAAAACATTGTTAAGAATAATGTGAGAGAAACTGTGTGAGAAATGAGCTAAGCCGTGTACAGCAATGCACACAGTGTTTGTAACACAGCAGGGGAGCTGTGGGCAATCATACACTTTGAGGAATTGATGTTGTCAAGATTACTGAGAAATGCCTACAGAAAATATTGAACTAGAAATTAAACATTGCAGGATATAACGTACTTAGAAAAGATAGGAAGGATAAAAATTATGATGGAGTAACTGCATTTATTAAAGATACCAGCATGAACAAAGTAATACAGCCGTCAGTAACATAGAAATAGAATCCATGTTGGGAAAGATAAGAGATTAAAAATAAGCTGTCTTAATAGATGTAGTCAACAGATCACCTAAGTGTAGAAGCAAAATATAGAAATAGATGCATAAACACTTAAGGGAAATGAATAAAAATAAAATAAAAATCATGGGGAAATTCAACTAGTCTGAAATGGATTGATCAGAAATGGTAGGTAAAATGCATAAAAGAATTGAGTTCCTACAAGCTTTCCCAGTCTGCCAACTGACCCAGCAAAATAGATACACAGAGAAGGGAGATGCAGCCATAAAATCTCATAATGGAACAGGAACAAGAGAAGATGAAAGAAACAAAATTAAAGGAACATTTAGGTGGGAGTGGCTGTAATAAAAGTTAGGTTAATAATTGAGGAGGGCAATAAACATAATAAAGCACAACAAAAAAAAATTGAAGAACAAAAGTAGAACTTAGAAAAATAAAATGCACAGTAAAGGTAAGGTCAGCATTGTCCCACTCTCTCATTAGAGAGAGATGACTGGTGGTGGTTTAACCTAAGGGTGACCACACCTCAGGTGAAGGAGCAGTTGAAAAGGAAAGTCCTTCATGGTAACCTCAGCTAATGCAAGAATTGGACCCGTGCATTGCAAACCAGCCATCCAACTAACTGAGCTAACCAACCCTTCAAAATGGTCAACAATATGGGTAAGCAGTGATGTAGACTAACAAGGGGACATATTTAAGATTGAGTTCAACAGAGTCCATGAAAAATAAATTCAACAAGGAAACAGGAATAATCTCAACACTAGAAGATACCATGGATATGTGAAAGATTAAGTTCACTAAATGGACATACAGTATCTACTTGAGTCATCTGATGGAGGGCTTTTGCCTAAAACATCGATTTTCTTGCTCCTCGGATGCTGCCTAATCTGCTGTGCTTTTCCAGCACCACTCTGATCTAAACTATACTTGAGTCATAGTCAATCTCATGTAAAATTTGACACCCTATTTTTGCTCAAATTTCCTGGAAATTTCCATACATCTCATATAAAAATCGACCCTAGTTTTTCACAGGTAACACATTAACGTTTATGAGTCAGTGTGCTGGCTGTCAAGTCCTGCTCCAGCTTTCAAGTCTGCTGGTTGTTCCGTTCTGCTCCCGATCTTCCAGTCTGCTGGCTGTTGTGCTCCCCTCCAGGTTTTCAGAATTACCATAATTCATTGTTTATTTTCTTTATTCATTTAGAGTTCAGTTGGGCTTCTGCTATTGGTAACATATGAATTTTGACAGGCATGAATTTCAGCCCCTCAAAAGTAGTAGCCACATAATAGTCAACTCCATAAATTTAACCTTAAACAGTAGTCAAAAAAATTCAACTATTACTCAAGTATATGTGGTATATTACATACATGGACACTAAAGGAGACCATCATAAGGGAAAAAAATGCAAAAACTGGGAAAAATGAAAGATGGCAAATCTCAGAGCACGTGAAATAAAATTATAGGATAGTTTACTTGCACAAACAACAAAAGCAAGTAGGAATGGGAATCATGAAACTGAGGGATGGACAGAATAAAATCACGGTAGGGTTAAAATCAACGAGGTAAAAACAATGCCTGCAGATGCTGGAAACCAGATTCTGGATCACCCTCCTCTAGCTTATCTCTCCACGCTTCAGGCTCTCTGCCTTTATTCCTGATGAAGAGCTTTTGCCCGAAATGTCGATTTTACTGCCCCTCGGATGCTGCCTGAGCTGTGCTCTTCCAGCACCACTAATCCAGAATGAAATCATGGGCGACAAGAGAGAAACCATAGAAATGTGAAACATTTACTTTGTCTCCATATTTACCAGGGGACAGATCAGCCAGTCATGAAATTGGAGGATGAGAATAGAAATAAAATATCTTAATTTTTAAAGTAAACAGAAGAAAAATATAAATAGGAACGGGTGAAAACTTATTGTTAGATTAAGTAGTGCATGTTTGTAATGTGGATGTCTCTAATTATATGCATCCAAAGGTTTGCGAAGATAAGCTACAGTTCTATACTTCAGTACTAGATTTATCTGGAGTAGAACAGATGGGCAAATCTTACCACATTTTGGGACAGTAATTTTTGTTGCATTTCAAAGACAGTCTTTTTTGAGCATTATGGCAAGTTTTCTTCAGCTATCATCTCAAACTCACATTTTATCTACCTATCCATCCCCTCTGTGCCAATGCTAGCCGAAGTCTCCCACTCACCACAGCGAAAAATACTGCCACTGCCAGGATACCCCTGGATCCCTGGTGCCAGTTTTATGGGCCTCTGTGCACCGATAAAGCTCCTGAATAAGGGCTTGTGTCGGAAACGTCGATTCTCCTGCTCCTCAGATGCTGCCTGACCTACTGTGCTTTTCCAGCACCACACTCTCGACTCTGATCTCCAGCATCTGCAGTCCTCACTTTCTCCTCCTCCCTGAGAAGTGGGATATGGCAGCTGATGTGTGGGCAAGGACTTGGAGGTCCTGGTGAATGGGATGGCGTGGAGGAGGGATGTCCAATTCCCACAGGCCTGGCAGAAGAGATGGTGACCCCAGACCTTTGTTTAGATCAGGGTGGTGCTGGAAAAGCACAGCAGGTCAGGCAGCATCCGAGGAGTAGGAAAATCGATGTTTCGTGCAAAAGCCCTTCATCAGGAATTACCCCAGACCTTGCAGCCTTGTCATGACCTGGATCAGAGTGTTCTTAGACATCTGAAGGAGTACCCAGTAGTCATAAAGTCATAGAGATATACTGCACAGAAACAGATCCTTTAGTTCAACTTTTCTATGTTGACCAGGTCCTAAATAAATCTAGCCCTGTTTGCCAGCATTCGGCCCATATCTCTTGAAACCCTTCCTATTCACATACACATTCAGATGCCTTTTAACTATTGTAAGAGTGCCAGCCTTCACCACTTTCTCTGACAGTTCATTCCATATACGCATCACCTTCTGCATGAAAAAGTTGCGCCTTAGACCTCTTTCAAATCTTTCACATCTCACCTTAAGTATACGTCCTCTAGTTTTAGACTCAACCACTCTGTCTATTTACCCTATCCTGATGATTTGATATACCTCTGTAAGGTCACCCCTCAGCCTCTGATGCTCCAGGGAAAATAGCCCCAGTCTCCCTATAGCTCAAACTCTCCAACCAGGCAACACCTTTGTAAAATTTTTCTGAACCCCTTCAAGTTTCACAACATCCTTCCTATAGGAGGGAGACCTATAGGGACGTAAATGACATTCTCCACTCCACCACGCTAAGTGTCACCGTCTTCTCTCAGCTACCTCACACTCATTCTATCTTTGCTTCAAACCTCGTGCTGTACCACTCTTTCTATTACATGCAGCATCTTCTCTCGCTCATCTTTACCCAGCCAATTCTCCACATCACTAATACTGCATGGCTCTGTTCTATGTATTCTCTCACTCTCACTCAGGGTACTCACTACCTTTCCACAATCTGCATCTGCACTAACAGCTGTGCTACTCATTTCTATCTCACTCAATCTCTCCCTTATTCTCATTCCAAGAGAAAACAGTACAAGAAAAGTATATAAAAACAATATACATCACAATTGAATATTGTAATATAGTAAGAGTAGTAGAAAAGTTAGAAAAGATGGAAAAGAGAAATACTCACCTACAGTGTGTGGTGTTTGTACAATCTCTCCTTGTCTGTGTGGGTTTCCTCTGGGTGCTCCGGTTTCTTCCCACAATCCAAAGCTGTGCAGGTTAGGTGAATTGGCCGTGCTAAACTGCCCACAGTGTTCGGGGATGCGTAGGTTAGGTGCACTAGTCAGAGGTAAATGTAGAGTAATAGGATAGGGGAATGGTCTGGTTGGGTCTCTCCTCAGAGGGTTGGTGTGGACTTGTTGGGGCAAAATGGTCTGTTTCCACACTGTAGGGATTCTTTTTTAAAAAAATCATTTGCCTGTGATGTCACACTGGCTTGTTCAATGTTACAAGACTGCTTGGCTTAGCTCCCAGCTCCTTTCCAGCAAGAACCAATTCCTACAGGGCAAAATGGGGTGGAAGGACAAAAGGATATGTAAATATACAAATAACTAAACAGCTTCTTCACCCTCGACAAATCTCCATGGACCAAACCCCAGAGACTTGCACTCAATCTTCACCTGCACTTATTTGCAGAATTGCATTAAAAGCTCCCCAGTTTATTCATGGCTGGTCTGTTTCTACAGAACTATTTTAGGCCAGTCAGCTCCACTAACCTCGTGAGTTTAGACAGTAGAGGGTGTGATCACAGTAATTGTTTGTTCACTTGTTTCTCCTCTACATGATGGAAGAAAAGTAAAGGTCAGGCTGCACTAGAGTAACAAATAAGAAGAGTAGAGGCACAGACATGTAATACAGTTTGAGAAAACATTTTGCAATGAAGAAAATGAACTCAGAGGTTACGATATTTTTAATCAATCAGCTCCAGTGTGTTATACCATAGTTGGAGTAGGTATGACTTTAACCCAGGTCTTTTGGCTCAGAGGCAGGGACAAACTCAGGGGTTATATTGCATTTCAAGAAGATTATTGAATTGTGATCATCATCTGTCAAAAAAAAGGAAGATTTGACATGAACATTTGAAACAATTGTCCACTATAGACATTGAAATTTGTCCTGAATTAATGAAGTGAAGGTGAGGGGTATACCTGGACAAAAGATTCAAGTGATTTGTATGCATGGAAGCATGAACATCAGAAATTGAGGTGAAGTCATCTTTTGAGTCAGAGAGTCATATAGCACGGTCCAACTCATCCATGCGGATCAGATTTCCCAAACTTAACTAGTCCCAATTGCCTGCATGTGGCCCATATTTCTCTAGAATGTTCTCATTCATCTACCTGACCAAAGATCTTTTAACTGTTATTACTATACCTGCAACTATCACTTTAGTGCATTTTGAGATTTGCAGCTCAGGTTGAGGTTCTGGATGTAGGTTTGCTCATTGAGCTGGAAGATTTGTTTTCAAACGTTTCATCACCATACTAGGTAACACCTTCAGTAATTCTCCGGATGAAGCACTGGTGGTATGGCCCACTTCTATTTATGTGTTTAGGTTTCCTTGGGTTGGTGATTTCATTTCCTGTGACGACTCATCACAGGAAATGGCATCACCACAGGAAATGATATGACCAAACCAAGGAAATCTGAACATATAGTTAGAAAGCAGGCAATACCACCAGTGCTTCATCCGGAGGCTCACTGGTGATGTTACCTAGTATGGTGATGAAACATCTGAAAATGAACCTTCCAGTTCAGCGAGCAAACCTACACCCAGAACTATCACTTTCTCTGGTGCTTCATTACATTTACAAATAAACCTCTGTGTGAAAAAGTTGCCCTCAATTCCATTTTAAATATTTCCCCTTTCAACTTAAAATTATACCCTCCAATGTTGAACTCCCCTACCTTTTCATAACTATTTTAAAACTAAGAGAATTATGATCACTGATCCCAAACTAGTCCCCAGCTAATACTTCAGATACTTACCCTGCCTTATTTCCCAAGACAATGTCAAGTTCTGCTCCTTCTCTAGTATGTACACCGACATATTGATAAAGAAAATTTTCTTGAATATATTTAACAAATTTGTCCCCATCCAAGCACTTAACGCTATGACAGTTTGAGTCTATGTTTGGAAATTTAAAAACGCTCTATTAATCCTATCTGCAATCTCCCTTCATATTTACTCCTCAGTTTTCTGCTGACTATTGCAGGAGCCTGTAATATAATCCTATCAAGGTGATCATCCTCTTCCTATTTCTCAGTTCCACCCATATAACTTCACTAAGTTGTCCTCCAGGAATATATTTTCTAAGTGCAGCAGTAATGTTTTTCTTAATCAAAAACTCCACTTCCCTCCTCTCTTGCCTCCCTTTCTGTTCTTCTATTAGCATCTATATCCTGAAACATTAAGCTGCCAATTCTGTCTCTCCCTCCACCATATTTCCGTAATAGCTATGATGTCCCAGTCCCATTTTCCCATCCATGCCCTGAGCGCATCTGCCTTACCTGCCAGGCCTCTTACATTGAACTAAATGTAGCTTAATTCTTCATTTTAACCTCATTGTCTGCTGTGCTCTTGTCCGTCTTGTCTATTTAACTTGCTCTCTTTAACATCTAAAGCATCCTCAGCCTTCAATCTTTTCTCATTACTGCTTAGAATCCGACCCACGCCCATATTAGTTTAAATCCTCCTGAGTAGCAATAATAAATCTCCCCACCATGATATTGGTTCCCCTCCAATTCAGGTGTAACTTGTCCCTCTTTTATGTCTCACCTCTGTCCCAGAAGAGATCTCAATGATCCAAAAGTGTGAATCCCTGGCCCCTGCATCAGTTCCTCAGCTACCCATTAATCTGCCCTATTCTGCTATTTCTACTGTCACTAGCATGTGGCACAGGGAGGAATCCAGAGATTTCTAGCCTTCAGATCCTGCATTTTAGTCTCCTGCTTAGCTCCCTATATTCACTCTGCAGAACCTCATCCCTTTCTCTACCTACATCATTGGTGCCTATGTGTACAAGACCTCTAGCTGTTCATACTCCCCTTTGACAATTTTTGCAACCTCTTTGTGACAAACTTGACTCTGGCCCCAGGGAGGCAACACACTATCCTGAAGTCTCGCTGACGACTGTAGAATTGCTTGTCTGTGCCCCGACTAGAGAGTCCCCTATAACAGTTGTTTGTTTGAAAGTTGACAAATTATACTTAACAGAAGATTCAGTCATAGTGCCCAAGACTGGGCTGCCACTGTTATTTTCCTCTGACAGGCTACCCACCCCACCCCCGCCACCCCCCCAGCAGTATCCAAAACTATATAACTGTTTGAGAGAGGGATAGCCACAGGAGACTCCTGCATTACCTTCCTAATTCTCCTGACAATCAACTGACTGTACCTGCAGTGTGACCACCTCTCTAAAGTTCATGTCCATCATACTCTGTGCCTCCTGAATGCACCTCAGTGACTCCCACAGCATCTCCAGCTAATCAAAACTGTCTGGTACAGGCTGCATCCAAATGGTCTTCCTGCAGACATAGTCCCAAGGGACAGACAACTGTTCCATGATCTCCCACATCTGACAGGACGAGCAAACCATTCTACTGACTACCACACACCCTGTAAAAATTAACAATCGTAAATTTGCCTAGAATATCTAGAATCCCAGTGTTTGTAAATCCTTGCTGCTAACACTCTGTGCTAGGAGAACGTAATGCCCATTTTATATTGTAAGGCCTACAAAAAGGAGCTCTAATTACAATCTTTAAAAAGTTTACTCTTCCATTATCCACAATTTCACATTTTAATTATGCAAAAAAAAGTTAAAATTACATTCTTAAAATTCAACACTTAGCTTAATTCCCAGCAACTGAAATAGCCTCCTCCTCAGATCCTCTATCAGCCAACAATTCTAGGCAAATGCTCAACCCTGCCTGGTTCTGAGTGATGGTATGCCAATTCTGTTTGCCGATATCATTTTGCAAATCATTAATTGCAAAAAGATCATGAAGCATAGGGGTTCCACAGCTAGGCAGTTAGTTGTGAATTTCAAAATGCAGTGGTAAGTAACTTAATTGAAAGATGTTTCTTTGCAGGGATGACTCCAGAAGGAAATTAGGTTTGGAGAGGGAAGTGGGTGGTGAGCAATACAAATAAATGATCAGAAGTGGTCTTACCTGTCACAATGGGAGCAGTGGGGCCAAATAAATGAAAGATTGAAAAGATACTGGTGATTACGAATAGTCGAGATTTTATATGGCAAGTGGAATTAAGGGAGGGAAAGATTTTTCACTTACTTAATGTATCCATGCTCAACTGATTGTTCCATTTTAATGATCTCCATTGGCATATCCTCCAGATCATCAAAGTGCAGGGCAGTGGGTTATTCAGTCACTGCCAATGTTCTCCATGTAGAGGTAATAGTTAACAAATCCAAAATAATTCTTTGAGTGCATCCCTTGTGAAGTACGTTTTCCAAATATTTTTGAGTACGGGTATTATTTTGGGGTGGCAGGGGGCATTATACACCTTGTGTGAAAGTTTAACTTCCTTCCTTCAGTGCCTTCAAAAGCACAGATAATTAACAGCATGCTGTGACCTTTTAAATTCTCTTTCACCTTTGTGCGTGCAAGACTAGGTATCTGTTTTATTGGAGGTATTGCTTCTGACAAGAATAAATTAAGTAGTGACAAGCACAATTTGATCTTCATGGCTACCATATCATTACTACATTATTTGACTATAACATGCATGTTGTTAAACATGCATTAAGCTCAACTCTATTATATTTCCTGTCCCCATCTGACTCTTTCATGCTGCTACTGTAAAGCTAGACATGAGGAAAATTTAATCTGTTCAGTACACATGCTTCTCAGTATTGCAGTGAGCAAAATTAATAAATAAAGCAAGATTATTTTACTTGCACTGTGTCATGAGAGTTCACTTGAACAAAATATGATAGCAACAGAAGAATAGATTGGTATCCGTGCAGTGAGGTAATTAGAGTAGAGGGTAATGATGACGATAATATGCCAGTCCACATTACTGAGCAGAAGTGAGTGTAATTCCATTAATGTTGGATCAAAACACATGAGAACTATTTTGTAGATACAATTCAACCTTTTAAACTGCTGTGTTTGATTATGTTTCAGGCTTTGCAATGGTCCCCATATGATGGAGTATTGTTCCTCTAATGCAACAGGTGCTTCAATGAGTATGGAATGCTATATGCTCATATTTTGTTACACACTGAGAGGCTAGGTGAAACCTATTGACACTGGCTTCACTAGGGAGTTGGCCTATGCAGTTCTCCTAGATTTTGATGCAAGGTGCTCTGTGGAGACTTTTAAGATTAAGTTCTAAGGGATTCCCAAGACAGGAAATTAATAACACAATTAGGTGTAAGCACCTATTTTATAAACACAGAGTATAGTTTTCCCCTCATTGAGATGTCAAGCTTACTAGTGAGTGAGATGACTAAATAGGACAGGATTGAAAATAAGCAGTCAAGGAAAACAAGCCAATTTAGTCCACAAGCCTTATATAGTGAGGTAGTAGAAAGTGAGGACTGCAGATGCTGGAGTCGAGAGTGTGGTACTGGAAAAGCACAGCAGGTCAGGCAGCATCTGAGGAGCAGGAAAATTGATGTTTTGGTCAAAAGCCCTTCTTCAGGAATGAATCCTGCTTGACCTGTTGTGCTTTTCCAGCATTACACTCTCGACTTATATGGTGAGATCACAGTCTCGTCTATGATTAGTGCAAACTTGTTTCCATATATTTGGATTATATTAATACCCCAACCCACCATATTAACATTGCACTCATGATCTTCGTTTCCATAAACAAGAAATCCAACTGTGCCCATTAATGATATAAAACTGAGCCTTTTCTGGCATGTCCATTACAGCTCATGAAATGTCTGTAACCTGCCATTTAGCTCTTCTGTGCACACAGTCATTTCTTCTGCCTCCATGGTCAGTGACCACACTTTTCCTTGTCAACACAACCTGGCCAGCGCAACTTGGCACCAGCAAACCACCAGCTTCACATCATCATCATAGTTTTTCTGAGCCGACCATTTCAGGGCTTCCAACATCTACCCTAAAGCTGAGGGACAGGCAGGATTAGCTGCACCTGTCAGATCACTTGCTGCTGAGAGACAGCCAGGCATTTCATTTATCTGTGCAAGATTGTTAGCATTAACATGGAACCAGGTATCTCCTGGGTCTTAGCTTATTTTTCTTCAGCACAAGGTGTTTATTGAGTACTTATAAGCAGGCAGCCCTGTGCATTTTCCATGTTTTTTCTCCTTAACCTCTTTGCTTTTTAGCACAAAAGGAGAGACAAGCAATTGTTGATGGTGAGGAGCACTGGAAATGAAATGTATCAGTCAGAGGATGTGTAGCTGAACAGTGTTCTCCTATTGCACATGTCAGCAGCTTACTCAGCAAATACACTGCATGTGCCTAAAGTAAATGGTGATAAGAGAAAGCCAAAGCGGACAAGTGTTTATTAGAGAGAAGATGGATCAGAGGGTCCAACCACAGTCAGTCAAGGAGCTGGTCTGTATAAAGACTGTGGGTTGGCCACAGGCAGTCCAGCTCTTGGTCCTATGAGTCTGAAGATCCATACCCTTGCAGACTGGGGCTTGGGCCATAATCAATCATGAAAATCTGTGGATGAGCTTTATTATATTTGGTCACTGAGGGAATGGTAGCAGTGACGGGGGCAATTACAAATAGAAGTTGCAGCTGGCAGTGAATTGGTGGAGGGGCTCTTGAAGAGGTTAGGGGGTTGTTCAAACAAGTCATTGTTACTCTGCCCTCTATATTTGGAGAGCAAAGGAATCTCCAGAGTCATGGCCTCTGGTGGTAACATGTGCTAATTTATAGAGATGTGAAAGGATTTAAAAAGAAAGCAGAGGAGGCTGAAGCACGATCAGGGCCACAGAAAAGGGTTTATGAAGAACGGGGGTAAATCTATGGGGAGAGTTTGTAAGTCACCCACACAATTACACCAAATTGGATTGATAGTGCACTTCACAAAATGGTTGTAAGCATATGCAAAGTAGAAGGAGTAAACCACTGCTCTTTTCTTGGAGGGGGGGCAGTTTTTACCATGTTCTTTTTAAGGCCCTACTGGAAGCAATTGCTATAATCATGGGGTTTCACAAATATGCTTCTCATCTGCCTTCAATTCCCACTTCACCTGGGTGATACAAAAATTACAATGTGCCCTCTGATTGCCTCCTGGTCATGTGAAATCAGCCAGTCTTATTGGCACAAGGAAATTAAAAACAGAACTTGATGTTCCCAATTAGCAACAACATTGAATAATAAGTACTGAAATATATCACAGATGCTTACTCACCTACATGTCCACACTTTAAAACATAGCTGGAGTTGCTATTGGTCGTAATCTCATAGGTCAGGACTTTGTCAACTTACTGAAGAGTGCTTTGGGACAGAAAGAAAATTGCAGCGATAGGCATTGGGAGTCATTGAGTCATAGAGTCATGGAGATGCACAGCATGGAAACAGACCCTTCAGTCCAACTCGTCCATGCCGACCAGATATCCCAAACCAATCTCGTCCCATCTGTCAGCACCCCGGCCATATGCTTCCAAACTCTTCCTATTCATATGCCCATCCAAATGCCTTTTAAATGTTGCAATTGTCCCAGCCTCCACCACTTTCTCTGGCAGCTCATTCTATACACGTACCACTCTGTGTGTGAAAAAGTTGCCCTGTAGATCTCTTTTATATCTTTTCCCTCTCACCCTAAACCTAGTTCTGGACTCCCTGACCCCAGGGAAAAGACTTTGCCTATTTACCATACCCCTCATAATTTTTTAAACCTCTATAAGGATACCCCTCAGCCTCCAATGCTCTAGGGAAACAGCCCCAGCCTATTCAGCCTCTCCCTATAGCTCAAATCCTCCAACCCTGGCAACATCTTTTCTAAACACTTCAAGTTTCACAACATCTTTCCGATAGGATGGGGTCCAGAATTACATGCAATATTCCAACAGTGGCCTAACCAATGTCCTGTACAGCCACAACATGACCTCCCAACTCCTGTACTCAAAACTTTGACCAATAAAGGAAAACTTACCAAACACATTCTTCACTATCCTATCTACCTGCGATTCCACTTTCAAGGAGCTATGAACCTGCACTCCAAGGTCTTTTTGTTCAGCAACACTCCCTAGGACCTTACCATTAATGTATAGGTCCTGCTAAGATTTGCTTTCCCAAAATGCAGCACCTTGCATTTATCTGAATTAAACTCCATCTGCCACTTCTCAGCCCATTGGCCCATCTGGTCAAGATCCTGTTGTAATCTGAAGCTTGAGATGACATTTACTCCCAGAGATATCCCATTGGTGGGATATCTCTGTTTGCCGGTCGCAAGAAGTATTTAAGTCTTTTAAAGATGCATTTAACTGCAAATTTACCAACATTTTTATGTTTTGTAAGTGGTAAACAAGAGCAATGATGTATCAATGCCTCAACTGCTAAAAGAAAGTAGAGAGATAAGAACATAGGAAAAGGTCTAGGTCATTCAATCTATCAAGCCTGCTCCACCATTCAATTAGATCATTGAGGCTGATCATTTACCTCAACACCATTTTTCTGCATTATCTCCATATGTCTTGATGTTATTACTCTCCAGATATTGGATTGGTTTCTGTCATAAACATACTCTATAAGTGAGCTTCTTCAGCCCTCGGGGTAGAAAATTCGAAAAGCTCACCACTTCTTCAATCGCAGTTTTAGTCTTAGTCTTAAACAGCCAACTCTTTATTCTGATGATTGCCTTCTTTGGAACTTGACTCACCAGCCGGGGGAGCATCCTATCTGCATCCACCCTGTCATGCCTGTAAATATTTTGTAAGTTTTAATGAGATAACCTCTCAATATTCAAAACTCTTGGAAATACAAGACAGGGTTTTCTATAAACTTTCCTTACATGACACTCCTGCCATCTAGGGATTAGTCTGGTGAGCCTCCATTGCATTTCCTCCACGGAAAGTATATCTTTCTTTAGATGAGGATATCACAACTGTACACAATGTGGTGTGGTCTCACCAAGATACAACAAGACATCTTTACTTCTGCATTCAAATTTAATTGTTTGAAGGCCAACAAGTTACTTGCCTTGTTTATCAATTAGTTGTTTAGTATGTGTAGAATTTCAGTATTATTAAGAAATGAAGCGTTTTGTCAAATCTTTTCATTGTACATACATCAGGGCAGTTTACAAGAATACCAATGTTTAAGGCTCAACTCATCCACACTGTATGAGAAGAGAGTGCTGATTGTCTTGATAATGGCAAGACAAAAAGCTTAGATAAAATGTATCTTTCTCAGCAATGTTTATTGATTGTTGTGCCTTTTAGTGAAACGTGACAAGGACACCCAGATACCACCATCTCCCAACGCCTCACCATTTAAGAAATCTTCTGTATTTCAGTTTTTCCAACAAAGTGAATAACTCCACACATATTTATATTTTCCACCTATCCTGTTACAGCTCATTCAATTAGCCTGTTGACTCTGTCTAATTTAACATTATTTTCTAAGTGTATTTGCAATAGATTCTCATTTTCCTTTCTAATGATGTCAAACTAAAGAACTTTAATTCTCCATTCTCCATCTCAGTCATTTCTTCAATCATGGGATCACAATTTGCTACTTTCCAGTCGGCAGAAATCTTTGAAAGATCCCACCAATGCATCCATCATCTCTTTAGCCACTTCTTTCAACTCTTGGGACATAGCTCAATTGCTCTTGGGCATTTTTTTAGCCTTCAATCTAGTTAGTATTCCAGAATTGCCTCTTTATTATGAGTTTCTTTCATTTCTCATTTTCACATTACCCTTGGATGCTTAGTATTTCTGGGAGATTTTCTGAATCTTCCTTCCTGAACGTAGATACAAAATGATTTGTTTAGTTTTTCTGCTTGTCCCCTGGTGACCACTATAAATTCTTCTCTCTCCACTTGTAAAGAGCCTGTACTTGTATGAGCTAATCTGAACACACCTGAAGAAATTTTATATTCTACCTTTATGTTTCTCCCTAGCTTGCATTCATATCCTCTATTCCTCTTTATTAATCCATTTCTTGATTATACTTTTCTGGATTCTAAATTGCTCCCAAACCTCAGGCTTACTATAGAGATATAGAAAATAGGAGCAGGAGTAGGCCAATCAGCCTTTCAAGTTTGCTCCGTCATTCAACATGGCTGATCATCTAATTCAGTGCCCCGTTCCCCTGTCCCCTTTGATCTCTTTAGCCGGAAGAACGAAATCTCGCTCCTTCTTTTAACATTCAATGTTTTGACATCAGCTATATTCAGTGGCAGAGAATTCCACAGGCTCACCAGTCTCTGGGTAAAGATGCTCCCCCTCATTTCAGATCTAAATAGCCGATACCCGTATTTAAACTGTGACTCCTGGTTCTAGATTCCCCAAAATATCCTTCCTGCATTTGCCATGTTTAATCCCATTGAAATTTTGAAAGTTTCTATGAGGATGCGGCACCTCTGCTGTTCCTCTAAACTCCAATTAATGTAATCCTAACCGATCTAGTCTCTCTTCATATGTCAGTCTTGCCATTCCACGAATCAGTTGGTAAACTTTTGTTGCACTCCTTCCATAGATCAAACATCCTTCCTCAGATAAAGAGACAAAACTGCACACAATACTTGACGTGTGGCCTCACCAAGGCCTGTACAATTTTAGGAGGCATCCTTGTTCTTGGAATTGAATCCTTTCACTATAAAGGCCAACATACCTCCTTCACCATCTGCTACAACGCCACGCCTACCTTCCACGACTGGTTTAGGACACCCAATTGCGTCTTCCCCTTTCCTAACTTATCACTATTCAGATAGTAATCCACTTACTTGTCTCTGCTACAAAAGTGAAAACTTCATTTATATCTACATTGTACTTCACCTGTCATGCATTTGCCCACTCACTCAATTTGTCTAAATCCCACTAAAACATCTCTGCATTCTCCTTTTATCTCACCGTGCCATCCAACTTCGCGTTGTTTACAAACATGGAGACATTTTGTTTAAATTTCCACATCTAAATCAGTAATATGTGTTATGAATAGAGACATAGATTTATAATTGGGGTCCAAGCACTGAGCACAATGGTATTTCACTTGGAGAAAGAGCTGTCTATTCTTGCTGCTTGCTTTGTTTTCTCGCTTAGTCAGTTCTGCTATAACATGATAGTTCCATTCTCATGCAATCCCGTGTTATAAGAAAATGAGGTAATAGCTGCACCATTTAAACTAATGGGGCCTGAATCGCATTATAACCAATACATGCTTTAGAAACAGTGTCCCCAATTCATCAATTGTGTTATAGTGAATTTGTATTAACGAACTGCATGTTATAGCAGAACAAACTGTATAATGTGGTATTTCAGTTGGGGCTACTCTACTTGGCCACTGTTTTTGTGCCCTCTGACATGGCATGCCTGGCCAACTGTCTAGGCAGCAGCAAGCACATGGTGGTCTGGGTCTCTCAGGAGCTGATGGTGCTGCGCTTGTTGTAATAGATCAGGCAGATGGCCTCCCCCATGATGCACTTGGAAATATCATTGATGAACGAGCTTACGATGCTCATAGCCTTGGAGGAGATGTTGGTGTCAGATGAACCTGTTTCATCACTTTGTAAGTATAGATGGAGTAATTTTCTTTCCTGGGACTTACTCTTTCTCTTGCTGCTTTTTCCTGCCATCTTCCTGATGATTTTCATCTTGGAAGTTTGCTGCATTTTTTTTCTCATCAGCTATAGTGACAATTAATTTCAAACACCGAAAGCTGGTCTCCAGCCAACCAGTTCTCTACCCACGTCAGTACACAATTCCCAATACACTTTTCCTGGCATCCTTATAAGCCACTTCCTTTGATCTAATGAAATATTTCATTTCTTTTGCTTGCCATGTTGGATTCATATTTCCTATTCGGTGCTTGTGCCTTAGTGGAAGGTATAACTGTTGTAACCCATGCAATACTTCTTTAAATACCAGCCATTGCCTCTTTACTGTGAAACTGTTTCTATATTTTCCCAACCACCACAAGTCACGGTCCCCACATACTTTCTTTAATTTCATTATTGATACTGAGTAAACAATGACAGTTGCAATCTGGAGGCAACCCAAGCATTCTGGTCAAGCATACTTGATTTGGAATTTGTGTATGTGGATATTGGAGGCCTGATAGTGATTGCTCCAATTTACTCTGGGGATTATTCTGTCAGGCCTTGGTACCTCCTGTGAAGAGCACCATTAGAGGCAGAGAAAGCAGTATCCCCCAGGATGCACCAGGGTACAAGTCTGGCAGAGAATAGGAAATAGGATGACTGAAACTAGTTTCTTGTGCACAGAAGGAGTTACCCATCAGGGAGGAATTATACTATCAGAGACTCGGCTTCCTGCAATGTTGGAGCAGCAGTTTTGCGTAAAGTTCCTGGAAACCTGACAGGTGACCTATATTCTAAGGCAGCCCAAAATGTGTGACCTTTTCAGGACCACCTCATGCCTTCAAAAAGGGAAAATTGGGTGACAAAGACTATATCTCTTCAGAGAAAGATTAATTGAGCACTGTGCCAAGAGGGCAATGGATAATTATTTAAATAGAAATAATATGCAAGCTGATGGGAAAAAAAGAACAGGAGACTGGCACTAACTTAAAATGTTCAAAGAGCCAGTGTATACTGAATGGCCTCCTTCTGCATTGTACCAATTTTGTAATTTTGTGATATGTTGAAGGAGGAGCTGAACCCAACAAGAAATGGTGAATCCCAATGCCTGTTGTTTTGGTGGTTACCAGGGGCAGAATTTCTATGCCTCAAAATTATTCCAGAATCTTCTGGAGATAGTTGTGGGATTTCATATTCTGCATTAACCGCCGTTTAATGACAATCACCAAAGCCAACTTGAAGAAAGACATTTGGCATCAATCCAGATAGTCAGGCTGAGAGAATTGTACAATTTCAGGCCATCAGTGGAGTGTCCCTGCTGCAGGGTCTGATTGACTCTATAATACGGTACCAACCCTTTCACAGCACAAGCTGCCAGCGTAACCACTTGGGAGGACTTCTACCCCATTTGATATGTAAATGGTCTATAACTACTATAGTCAGTTACTTCAGTTTTACATAAAATTCCTGGAAATTTGTAATAACACTAATATTCTAAAGCAGTCCAAGGCGCCTGACTTCTTCAGAATCACTCATGTCTTCAAAGATGGATACTGGGTGACAAAGGCTCCTTGCTGAAGAGATGGTCACTCATGTCTGTGTGGAAAATACAAGCGTCGATTCAGAGCAATGATATATAGCATCACCATGGGACCAGCTGAGTGGCTATTGAGCAGGAAATATGACTTTTGATAATGTGGTGTCGATGCGTTCAGAGGTCTGGTGGAGTCCTTCAATGTGTCTCATCAATGGTGTTGTGTATTATGGCAGTACGTGGTACACTATGCAACTGACAGTACAGAGGGAAGAATTGTAGTACAAAGAATATATTCGGGAACATGAAGCCCCACCTGAAGATAAAGATGTGGAAAGGGATTGTGAGCAGACACAGTATAATGAAGATAAAAAGAACAACAGGCAAGGTATGTTAAAATATGTTCAAATGAGGCTCACAATACATACAGGTCTCGCATGAGCCCACGCTATATGCCTTATATTATTCAAATAAATCTTCCACCTCATAAATCTTCGTGGCACCTTCCTTGATTGCTTTATCATCTCATTGTATCTGTCATCACATTCACCCATGGCCTGACCCACTGACCTCATCCAGTGTACTCATTCCATTGCACCCTTTGTGAAAGCCATCCATCTGTTAGTCACCCAGTTGTGTTTAAATAGCTGAAGGAATGGCATATCTGTGTTGCAGCATATTATTGTACATTTCAGACAAGTGAAACACAAAATAAGATCTATACACATCGGCTCACCTTGTCAAACCTGCATCCAGATCAGTGTATGTCTTTACATAGACGTTTGGCACTCCTATGTAATGCTCTCCCTGGACTGTCAGCTGAATGGAGTCAGACAGGTAAGCTTCCTTTTCCATGACTTTTGAGAACCATGCTGCTCATCCTTTGGTTGCCTGAGTTCTAGAAGGCACTGGTACATCAGAAGCCTATTGCACAGATGTAAGGGTTGCCACTGTCTTTGCAGCTTCCTGAAGCAATGAGGTCATCTACACCAGCAGTATCCTTAGTGGAAACTTCAAACAGCAACTCCTTTTCACCTACAAGGCATATTGCATCCTTCTGCTCTCCTGAGGAGTTCAAGGACTGTTGCTTCCCCTTTCAATCTGCCACTGCAGCACAGAGCTCATGGAGGTGCAGTCCAGGAAAGCACTTCTCCAGCTCATCCTGTCAATTTATGTTGTGTCACTGGATTTGACTTCCTAAGAGGATCACTAGTCTCTCAATGGAGGACTCTGCAGGCACCCTGCCTCTATTCCTGATGAAGGGCTTTTGCCCAAAACGTCGATTTTTCTACTCCTTGGATGCTGCCTGACCTGCTGTGCTTTTCCAGCACCACTCTAATTTAGACTCTCCATGGAGGACGTCATGCCTGTACAAGTCATGGCTACATTTATAGCCTGGATGTACTCCTCTTGAGTCCACAATGGCTGTGCTTAGGTTTGAGAAGTTCTGGCGGATGTTCTTGCACCTCAGCTGCAGCTCCAACATTTACTGCCTCACTGAATGTGCAAGAGGCTTCAAATATCTTGGTGCTCAGCATCACTACTGCCATCCTCAGTCCCTCTGATTATGATTGATGTCAATTGTCACCCTCTCCATTGGCTGCAATTCTCAACAAATTGTGCCCCTCACTCCTTGTTTGATGTGAGAGTACTTGTTCTAGTGAAAGGTGCAGGGGAATGGTATGACATTGCATCCTCTGAGGTCTCCTCCTTCTCAGACACAAGCTCATGTGCTGGCTGCTCTTGTCCATGATCTACAAAAAAGAACTCAGCAATGTATATCCAAACTCATTCTTCTGTCTAACTCCATTAACTAGGTGGGAAAGCACTTCTCCAGCTCATCCTGTCATGATTCCAACTGATGGTATTACTAGATAAGTCAGATCTCAGACTGAAATCTGGCTTCATAGATTTGTTTTTTGCTTTTAATGAGATGGTCTTTAACTGAAACACAAGCACATAATGTTGCAGGTAAGATTTTAACAATAAAACAGAGGTTTATTTTGCAAAGAATACAATAGATTAAACTAAATTATTTACATATAACACATGTTTAAATATTTAAAAACACATGGGAAAATATAACCTCATAAAGCCTAACAGCACTCTTTTATAGTACTCACACTAGAGAAAGAAGATTATTTTCTATTGCATGTCCTGAATTGAATTAAACAGTGCTTCAATTCCTAATCTTGAGAATTTGATAGTCTCTTTCTTGAGTCTTCATTATAACTGACTACCTTCTTGATTGACTGTATTGCTTGGTCCTGATCATCTTGCAGCTGCTTCCTGAGAGAATTGTTCTGTGAGGCTGTGGCATCCCTTCTTGCTGGCTACCATCTCCTCCAGGATCTGCTTAGCCATGGTGGAGCTTCTTCTCTTGGCTAGATGGAGATTACTCTCCTTTCTCCTGGGCAACAGAATGTCAGTCATGAGTCAGCACGGTCTGTGCTCCAATCTTGGATGGTCGGACACAGGATGTGGCTGCAAGTCAGCTAGTTAAGCACAGGAAGGGGTTGCACATTAGAAGGCTGCCAAAGTCAGAGAGCAACAGAGAACAGCAAAAACCGAACAAAATGGTGCAAATTGTATCAGATAAATTATTTTAAAATAAATCTTGCAATAAGTTTACAGGACCCATTAACTCATTGATGTTAACATGCGGGTGTCACAGTGGCTCAGTGGTTAGCAGCGCTAGGGACCAGGGTTCAATTCCCGCCTCGGGCAACTGGCTGTATGGAGTTTCCACATTCTCCCCGTGTCTGCGTGGGTTTCCTCCGGGTGCTCCAGTTTCCTCCCACAGTCCAAAGATGTGCAGGTTCGATGAATTGGCCATGCTAAATTGCCCATAGTGTTATGTGTAGGGGAATGGGTCTTGGTGGGTTGCTCTTCAGAGGGTTGGTGTGGACTTGTTGGGCTGAAGGACCTGTTTCCACACAGTAGGGAATCTAATCTAATCTAACCATGCAACAACATTAAAAGAGGAGACATTACATTAGATTTAGTATAGTTTGAAAAGTGAATTGTATGACCATAAGTATATCTAAGAAGAGGTCATTAGGATAAAGGCTCAGGAGGATTGTAAATGTGGGTGAGGATATTGAAATTAATATGGTTAGGGATGAAGGGACAATGGAGTTAACTAAAGACTGCAATAATAAATTCAAGGAAATTAACATTGGCAAAGGTACATGTGGCAATGTTCTGGGTCAGTTAATGGTTTATGAAAAGTGCAGATTGGGAGGCCGTTTAGAAAAGCACTGCGGAAATCAAGACTGGAGGTTAGATTCTGTGGCAGTGAGATAAGGTGAGTATGGAACTCTACCTATTTTATAGATAGATTAAATACAACAGTAGTATAAAAAGGCAAGATAGTTTATCTTTTTGAATACACTGAAGAAATTCATTGCAAAGGCCATGGGTTTACATTAATTAAAGAACTCATTAACTGAAATCTGACAAAAAAATTCCATCTCAGCATCTCTGTTACAGGTGCTGCTAGTAACTCTTTATCTCTACATCTTGTTGCATGGCCTGCCATGATTTTTTTTCTTATTTGTGACTGTACATTTTTTTGATTGCATACCTTACACCTTAAAACACACTGATATTCTGTGAACATGTCCCTGGGGCATTTTGTAAGGCTGTCCTGAATGGTCTTTGGAAAAGAACGTTAACCACAAGATCCTAGAGTTAATGATTTAGCCATTTAGTCATTTGGTTTGTTATGGACCAGATCAGTCCCCCTCAAAATATTTTAAGAAGGTAACCTAGAGCCTAACTTTCTTTTATTTTGAAAGGAAATCTAAAGTACTGTGTTCCAGATGCAATTCATCTGGTTAAACTACTCAACATTAAGCAAAACACAATTTATTCAAAGGTTATAGTTAAAATACAACTAAAGAAAGAAGAACTTAAAATTATTTAACTCTATTGGAAAGCTCAACAGAATAATAGATACAGTAACTATACTAATTAACTGTTCAAATAAAGTAACAAGACATTGGTTCGGCCGCATTTAGGATACTGTGTACAGTTCTGGTCGCCACATCACCAAAAGGATGTCGATGCTTTGGAGAGGGTGCAGAGAAGGTTTACGAGGATGTTACCTGGTATGGAAGGTGCTAGCAATGAAGAGAGGTTGATAGGTTAGGTTTGTTTTCATTAGAAAAAAGGAGATTGAGAGGTGGACCTGATTGAGGTTGACAAAATCATGAAGGGTATAAACAGGATAGATAGAGATAAGCTTTTTCCCAGGGTGAAGGATTCAGTAACAAGAGGTCACGCTCTCAAGGTGAGAGGTGAAAAGTTTAAGGGGAATACTCACAGCAAGTACTTTACACAGAGGGTGGTGGGTGTCTGGAACCCGTTGCCAGCAGAGGTGGTAGAGGCAGGCACGGTAGATTCATTTAAGGTGCATCTGGACAGATGCATGAGTAGGTGGGGAGCAGAGAAATACAGGTGCTTAGGAATTGGGCAACAGATTTAGACAGTAGATTTGGATCGGCTCAGGCTTGGAGGGTCGAAGGGCCTGTTCCTGGGCTGTAAATTTTCTTTGTTCTTTGTTCTTCTTTAGTAACATCCCGTAAGCACACACTTTGGCAAAAAAGCTAATTCAGAAAACAGATTTTGTCTCATACAATCCAGCAGCCTAGGAAGAGAACCCCCAGTTTTTGGCTGTAGGCAAGATAGGGAAAAATAGCTTCCACTTCTTCAAGCCCACAACAACAACTGCTGCAAGCAAACTAAAAATCCTTGATCTGTGAGTACTTGACAACACCCATTCAGCCTGCTTCTATTGTCCCAAAGTTAAAAAAAAACCAAGGCCTCACAAGTTGTTTGTCTTTTCATAGCCTATGCATCATCTGTTCCCCCTAATCTCTCTCTAAAAGAAACCAGGACAAAACACAACTCTTAAAGCCACAGTATCATCACAGGTAATACAGAACTTTAATATTGCTGCAAAAATACATCCTTCCAAAACTATTTATCTTGTAACCATTAACATAATTAACAAGAAAAACCAATGTAAAGGGAAAGCTTTTATATGACATGTGAAGACAGTGCTGAATGGTAGAGAAGTTGTCATGCACCCGTAAGATGATGAATGACAGTTGATTGCCAAGCTTTGTTTAAATTTTAATCAGCAAATTGAATCCGATTGCTGACATTAAACGGAAAATGGCAGTCATCTGTTTTATTGTCTTGAAATAAACACAGTATATGCACATATTCTCTCAGTCATGTTACCACTGCACAGCAGCAGTGTGAAACAACTAGCTTTGTCTACTGCTCAAACATTTGTGATATCTTGTTCTTCCGAGATAAGTTGAGGTAGCATGGGTGCATTTTGGGACCAAAAGTGATGACTTTGAAAATATGGATTTATTTCCAATTTGAGACTAGGTATGTAGGTCATATATCTCAAAGAATAGTGAATTATATCAAAGATATTTCAATAAGCATGATAAATTGAAACTGAAGCAGGCCCTCGGACCTCTCAATCCTGAACTGTCATTAAATATGATCATGTCTTTTTAGTTTTTGCTTTGAATTCAATGTTCTCTCCTCGGCCTGAAAACTTTTGATTGCATTACCTAACAAGCATTATTCTGCCTCGACCCTAAAAGTATTAATTGATCCGACTTCCACTGCTCACTGAGGCAATGAGTTCCAAAGTCCCATAACCCGCTGAGAGAAAAAAAATTCTCCTCATCTCTATCCTGAAAGCCCGACTCCTAATTTTAAAACAAGAGGAAGCATTCTCTCTGAGCCCACATTGTCAAGGCCATTCAGAATCTTATGCGCTTCAATATAGTCACCTTTCACACTTCTAAATTCCAATGCAAACAAGCTCAGTTTATCCCTTCTTTTATCACAGGATACCTGTTCATGTCAGGTAATTCTCTACAACATATCTTATGCATTTACATCTGTCATTCTTTACGCAGAGAGTGGTAAGGGTGTGGAATGCCCTACTTGCCAATGTAGTCAACTCAGCCACTTTAGGGAGATTTAAACAATCCTTAGATAAGCACATAGATGATTTTGGGATAGCTGAGAATATTTCACAGGTCAGCGCAACATCGAGGGCTGAAAGGCCTCTTCTGTGCTGTATTGTTCTATGTTCTATTAAATAAGGATAGCACAATTGTGCACAATAATCCAAATGTTATTTCACTAATACTGTGTCTAACTGATAATATCTTTACTTTTATGTTCAATTCCTTGATAATAAGGGTAGCATTTCATTAGCTGCCTCAGATACTTACTGAATTAGCATAACTATCTTTTAGTGGTTCATTTACTAGAACACCTAGATCATTCTGCACCTCAGAATTCAGCAGTTAAGTAATATTCTTCTTTTTTATTATTTCTTCCTGCCAAAGCAAGCAACTTCACATTTTCGCAGAATATACTCCATCTGCCCGATGACAACATATCCCTTCATTATTTACAACAAGCAGGGTACTAATCGTATCCAATTGCCGATGGCAATTAACTCAATTAAGAACTTAAATCCACCATTAGATATAATTCTGTGATCAGGCAATAATTTTTAAATAATTCTGAATATACTAAGAATTACATTGATAGCCAAGGAAAGGTCATCAATTCAGTGTGCAATATTTCGCACATATGCTTACTGGAGGCTACATGTATTAATATACATTGAGCTGTACTTGCAGACAGAATTTTGAATTCAACATGACACGTGAAACTATTCTTTTCTTCATTTCTCAGTGCATTACCTTGACTAATCAGATTCAACACAGGTGGTTAAAATTTTCAAAACGCTTCGCTGTTGACTGTCAGTCATCATAGAACTGTTGCATTCTCCATAGAAACACTACTTGATTACCAATCAATACTATCTTCTCTTTCCCTTTACATTGGTGTTGCTTGGAAATAGTCCTGATGAGTGAATAATAGAAGTTTTTTTCCAGCCATTGTCAACATCTATCACTTATTATTTCGTTTTCAGTGTAATGCATAGATGTCATGGGTAAGGGTAGACGTGGTCTCCCCACAGTCAACTTTTCACTCCTTGAAAGATTCTAATGTTTTATTTTGTCATAAGTTAAAGTAACCGCTAGGTAAGGCTTCTCTTATTATATAAAGTTATAAGGTGCTCATCACAAAAGCCCATGTGTCGATGGAGTTGAAACCAGATAAAATCCCGTCTGTACTGTGGTCCATGCGATAGTTCATCCTGACCTATTGGTTGGTTTTCTAGTTTTGTGTGGCCTGATGATCTTGTGCTTTTTAGTTCAACTAGAACTATTAGCTTTAATATATCTCTTCCGTTTCTGGCAATCCTGCTGAAATTGATAAAAATTATGTTTGACAAATACCTAGGATATAAAAGCTTAATGCAGTTTTTATGTTAATTGAATATATTAAAGCAGTCATTTTTGTTGATTATGTAAAAGCATACGAACTAGGAGCAGGAGTAGGCCATCTCACCCTTCGAGTCTGCTCTGCCACTCAATAAAATCATAGCTGATCTTTTCATGGACTCAACTCCACTTACCCATCCACTCACCATAATCCTTAGTTCCTTTATCATTAAAACATCTTTCTATCTTTGCCTTAAAAACATTCAACAAGGTAGCCTCAACTGCTTCACTGGGCAAGGAATTCCATAGATTAATATGCTTTGCGTGAAGAAGCTCCTCTTTAACTCGTGACTAAATCTGCTCCCCCTTATTTTGATGCTATGCTCCCTAGTTCTACTTTCACCCGCCAGTGGAAACAATCTCCCTGCTCCCATATTATCTATTCCCTTCATAATTCTATGTGTTTCTGTTTGATCCCTCCTCATTCTTCTAAATTCTAATGAGTAGAGTATCCATCCACTCAACCTCTCCTCATCAGCCAACCTTTACGAAGGGTAGGTCGTGCCTCACAAACCTTATTGTGTTCTTGAGAAGGTGACCAACAGGTGGATGAGGGTAAAGCAGTTGATGTGGTGTATATGATTTCAGTAAGGTGTTTGATAAGGTTTCCCACAGTGGGCTATTGCACAAAATATAGAGGTATGCGATCAAGGGTGATCTAATGGTTTGGATCAGAAATTGGCTAGCTGAAAGAAGACAGAAGGTGGTGGTTGATGTGAAATGTCCATCCTGAAATTCAGTTATTAGTGGTGTACTGCAAGACCTGGAAGCGGGCATAGAAGAATGGGTTAGAATTTGTGGATGACACTAAGGTTGGTGGAGTTGTGGACAGTGCCGAAGCATGTTGCAGGTTATAGAGGGACATAGATAAGCTGCAGAGCTGTGCTGAGAAGTGCCAAATGGAGTTTAATGTGGAAAAATGTGAGGTGATTCACTTTGGAAGGAGCAACAGGAATAATGAGTACTGGACTAATGATAAGATTCTTGCTAGTGTAGATGAGCAGAAATGTCAGTGACCATGTATATTGATCCCTGAAAATGACCACCCAGAATGGTAGGATTGTTAAGACGGTATACGGTGTGTTGGCTTTTATTGGTAGAGGGATTGAGTTTCAGAGCCACGAGGTCATGCTGCAGCTGCATAAAACTCTGGTGCAGCCGCACTTGAACTATTGTGTACAGTTCTGGTCACCGCATTATAGGAATAATGTGGAAGCTTTGGAAAAGGTTCAGAGATGATTGACTTGGATATTGCCTGGTATGGAGGGAAGGTCTTATGAGGAAAGGCTGTGGGAATTGAGGCTGTTTTCATTCAAGAGAAAACGGCTGAAAGGTAACTTAAGTGAGACATATAAGATAATCAGAAGGTTAGATAGGGTGGACAGTGAGAGTCTTTTCCCTCAGATAGTAATGACTAGCATGAGAGACATAGCTTTAAATTGAGGGGTGATAGATATAGGACAAATATCAGAGGTAGTTTCTTTACTCAGGGAGTAGTAGGAATGCCCTGCATGCAACAGTAGTAGACTCACCAACTTTAAGGGCATTTAAATGGTCATTGGATAAATATATGGATGAAAATGGAATAATGTAGGATAGGTAGGCTTCAACTTGGTTCCACATTGAGAGCTGAAGGACATGTATTGCACTGTAATGTTCTATGTTGTAAGTTCAATGTTCTACATTCTTTGTTCTCAACTCCGGAATCAACCTAGTGTACCTCTTCTGCACCCCCTCCAGTGCCAGTACATTCTTTCTCAAGTGAGGTGACTAAAACTGTACTCCATTCCTCGAGCAATGAAGGACAATATTCCACTTGCACATACAAACCAACTTTCTGTGGTTCATACACAAGGACACGCAGGTCCCTCTGCACAACAACATGCTGCATTTTTTCACCATTTAAATAATAATCAATTTTGTTGTTATCCCTAACAAAATGGCTCACCTATGTTTCCATAGTGATGGTTGGAAAGTGAACCATAGTTTAGCTATTCAGAGAATCATACAGTATTGAAGACGTTCTTTGGCTCAGCGAGTCTGTACCACCAAAAATAAAGCACTATGTACATTAGTCCTATTATCCTGCACTCGGCCCATGCCTTGAAAATTGTCACTTCAAATGCTCATGCAAGCACTAGGGCAGCACTGTGGCACAGTGCTTAGCACTGCTGTCTCACAGTGCCAGAGACCTGGGTTCAATTGCTTCCTCAGGTGACTCTCTGTGTGGAGTTTGCACGTTCTCCCTGTGTCTGTGTGGGTGCGCTCTGGTTTCCTCCCACAATCCAAAAATGTGCACATAGGTGAATTAGCCATGCTCAATTGTCTGTAGTGTTAGGGGAATGGGTATGGGTAGGTTAGGGGTCAGTGTGGGCTTGTTGGGCCGAAGGGCCTGTTCCACACTATAAATAATCTAGTCTACTTTTAAAAGGTTGCGAGGTTTCCCACTTCAATTGCCCTCCAGTGCACCACCATTGTCTTCTGCTTGGAAGACGTCTTTCCTCAAACTCCCTCTAACCCTCCTGCCTTTCACTTTAAAATGCCCCCTTGTTATTGACCCTTCAACTAAATGGACCAGTTGTTTTCTATTTACCTGTCCATGCCCTCATAATTTTATACCACGAACAGGTCCTATCTCAGCCTTCACTGCTCCAATGAAAACAACCTGAGCTTATCCAGCCTCTCTTCATAGCTGAAATGTTCTATCCCAGGTAACACACTGGTGAATCTCCTTTGTACCCTCTCCAGTTCAAGCACACCTTTCCCATAGTGGGTGATCAGAACTGCACACAATAAACTAGCTGTGGCCTAATCAAAGTTTTGTAGAGCTCCAACATGACCTCCAGGCTCCTATAATCTATGTCATGACTAATAGCAGAAGTGTTCCTTAACTACCCTACTAACCGATTCAGTCACCTTCAGGAATCTGTGGACAAGCAGTCCAAGATCGCTCTGTTCCTCTGAGTTTCCTATTGTGTTGCCATTTGTCGCTGAAGGGCATAAACCCAGATTTATCAAAGTTCAAAGTCCACCTGCCACTGATTTATCCATCTGACCAATCCATTCATATTATTCTGTAAGCTAAAACCTTCCTCCACTCTGTCAACCATCCGGCTAATCTTTGTGTCATCTGCAAACTTATAAATAACTCCCAAATCCTTTGTTGCAGACCATCCTTCTCCTGTTCCACAACAAACTTAACACATACAGTGTTACCACTAAAACACTCCCCCACTGTCACCGCAAACACTTGTTTAGCTTCTATTCCCAGCTTGCCTAGCTTCCATTCTGCACCATTCTCTGTTGGGTCATTTGCAGGTTGACTTATAAAAAGCTCTGTTGTATATATTTTAAGAAATCTGCCCCTCTTAACCCTGTATATTATGATTATCCCAATTTATATTGGAGTGGTTGAAATCCCCTACAGGGATTTATTTTTTTACAGGCTTTAGTGAATTGACTAAATATATGTTCCTCAATTGTCAGTTGGCTGTTTGGAGGCCTATTATACACTCCTAACAGTGTGACTTCCCCTTTTTTATTTTTAGGTTCTACCCAAAAAGCCTCATTAGATGTACCTTCCAACAGATCGTCCTTCATTACTGCAGTAACTGACTCCTTAATTATTAAAGGACACCACTTCTACATTTTCACCCTCATGTATCCTACCTGGAATTTTAAATTGCCAGACCTGCCTACCCTCAATCATGACTCAGTGATGGCAATAACATCACAGTTCCATTTGACAATCTATTATGCATTTGTCTTACCTCTAATACTCCTGGTATATAGTGAAGGCCAGGCGAAAGTAAGTACTGCAGATGCTGGAGATTAGAGTCAAGAATGTGGTGCTGGAAAAGCACAGCAGGTCAGGCAGCATCCGAGGAGCAGGAAAATCAATGTTTCGGGCAAAAGCCCTTCATCAGAAAGTAGAAGCCATCTAGCCTTGCCTTACTGTCTTGAGACACCATGTGGCTGAAATCTGTCTGCCTTGGTTCCATTTCTAAGTCATGCTGTGCTGCTATTGAACTGTGTTTTCTGCCTTTGCTGCGATAATTTAAACATTTTCCAACAATACAGGGTAAACTTCCAAGAATTTTAGTCCCTCTGGTTCACATACACACTGTCAATTGTAAAGGTCCAATCTTCCCCAGAAACAGTTCCAGTGAGCCAGGAATCTAAAACCCTCCCTCCAACACCAACTCTTAAGCCACGCATTCATGTGCCATATTCTCTTATTTCAAAGGTTGCTAGCAAGTAGTACTGACAGTAATCCTGAGATTACAACCTTCAAGATCTAACTCCTAATCTACTTCCCTGCTCTCTGAACTCCATGCAAGACTTCATCCCTCATTCTGCCTATACCATTGGTACCAATGTGTACTACAACCTTTATCTTATCACTCTCCTTCTTCAGGATGCCTTGCAGCTGCTCAGTGACATCCCTGACCCTGATACCACGGATACCATCCTGGAGTCACATCTGTGGCCACAGAAATCCTAAATAATGAATCCCCTATCATTCCTGCTTTCTTCTTTCTCCTGCTAATACTTGCGCCTCTTTTCTCTCACGCTCCCTCCCTCAGACTGATTGTTTTGTGATAATCTTTTTCAGAGACATAAGCAGCTGCAGCTTGTTGGCATTCATGACAAGTCAATCTCAGACTGAGACATTCATTTTTATTATTAAACACAAACAGATATCATGTAGTAATTGCACTGTGACGGCATTTCTCATCTGTACTGTAAAAACAACAGCTGCTTTTGTAATATGGACCTTTAATTGTTGTGAAGTATGTAATAAATGGGGTGATCCAAATGTTAATGGTTAAACTGACTGTTAGAGGCACAAAATGAAACATATCAAAATATGCATTTCATTGTTATTTAGGCTTAAAAAGAATGTAATGGTATTTTAAAAAAGCTCCTAATTACAGATACATAAATATCACACAGAGAGAAAAAAAACATAAAATCAATAATATTCCCCAAAATTATACAATGAAACTCTAGGAACTGGGATTGAGTTTTTGACATGGTGCAACAATTCCAACTCAGAGACAGAACATGAATGGTTTAAGGTCACTATAGAGGTTGGCAAATGGAATCTAGTATATTAGGGAAGAGCTTTCATTATGGACACAGTCAGAAAATTGCAAGAAAATTCATTTGCACAGTCACCAAGTAAAATGGGGCAGTGTAATAGCATGAAAACATACATTGCTGTTCTTTGCACTTAAAGGTATTGTTTGATCTCTTTAAATAGTGACCTGGTGGAGTTTTAGCAATTTAGCCAAAAATAGGTTCATCTCAAATTTAACATCTTTCTTATGAGTATCCAGTCCATCGTAATTGGATAGGCTGGTTTAAAATGCCTAAAATGAATTAAAAAGCTCTAATGCACTATTTGCTATCGTCATTTATATTCATTATTCAGTTTTCTAGAAAATAATGATGTCTTTTGTTTAATTAAATCTTTAACATGTTTGCTGATGTTTGCATATCTATAAAATGAATGCAATTTCAAAAACATTCCTTCAGCCCCACAACTAGTGGAAACTTTGAATTATAATAACTGTAGTGGTCAACTGAACACAGGCAACTTTCATGAAATCCATTTATTCAAAGACATTAAACCGGAAAACTGACTCAACATCATGTAATTTGCATCTCCTGTTTCATTTGTACTTGTGTGATAATTTCAAACATTGGGAGGTGAAAGTCTCACCTGCCAATTAACCAGCTTGGACAGACCTTGTATCCACATTTTGAAATATATGCTGAACTATATTTCAACAACTGCTTTTGAACAGCGAAGCAGAGAAGAAGAAAAATCAGGTTGTGACAATAGCTGGAAATCTCTTCCTCTCCACCTGTTTCTCTCATCATCTTGAAATACAGCCCCCTGTGAAAAAGAAAAGTGGGAACATAACCACTCACCAAGAACTCAAAGATTCTGCTTAGATTCTATTATTTCTGAAGATACAAATCATTCATTAAGCAATAATGGTCTCAGTAGTGAAGCATCTAACACCTCAAGGACTCTAAGGACATTTAACTCAGACATCTTTATTCTCCTTAGCTGTACCAGACACTCTCCCTTTTAAAATTATTACATGTGATTGTGTGTTTTTGAAGTCTTATTTTTATTATTTTCTCCAGGTTAGTAGGTAATAATTTTATTCTTTCTTTTGCACAGGGAAACCTTGTTTGTTGACTTCTTTTTTCTGAGCAAATGATGTTTTAACTGATGTATGACAGCTGCATCCTAAAAGGAAATGTCTTTGTTGTGACTGACTGAGAAGTGGGTCATAGAGAGGAGAGCTGATTTCCCAACTCATATGATCATAACATTTTCTGTTTTCTCTTGTCTTCCTACTCATGGCCTTTCTGACTCAATTTGTTCAGGAGACCCACCTCCTGATCTCCCAACCTTATTTTCACTCAACTATTGACCATCGAGTTTCTATTCTTGATGCTCATATTAGCTGATATTGAAAATAGTTCTCTTCCTTTGGTTGTTGTTCAAATGACCTTTAACCTCAGTACCCTTGCAAAATGGTACGCTAACTGAAGCCTTCCTTCCCTTACTAAAGTCCTTGAACTTTTGTTGCTGCTACCCATCTTTCCTGAAACTCCCTCTTTCAATCTCTCCAATTACGACTCCTCCTCCTGCCATGCTACAAAATGTTCTTATCAAAGTCAGAAATGATTTTGTCAAAGGGAAGCCAGTCCTTCTTATCGTCTTCACTATGTCTCCAGCTTTTGAGAGCTTTGATCAAATCATCCTCCTCTTCACTGTCTCTTCATCGTCATCCAGCTCTGAGTGACTGCACTTGCTTGGTTCTACTTTTTAATTATAACCAAAGAATCTCCTGGAATCACTTCTATTTCTATTTTCACACTGTTTTGAACATGCTGTGCATTCAGGACAACATCTGAATACTAAATATCAGTTTTTGTACGTACACAGATGCTACCTCACTGCCACTTCTCTTGAGGTCTCCACTCATCCCTACATTTCAGGCCTCACATGAATAAATAGTTAGAATGTCACCTATTTTGTAAAGAGCCCTAATCTATCTTTAAAATGGAATAAAAAAAACCCTACAGAATAAGCAGCAAAAGCCATGTGATTTAATTACAGTTAATAAGGGATAATCCAACTTCATTGTCCTTGGAGAAAATCCAGATGCTGGAGATCAGAGAACAGAGTGTGGTGTGGAATTCCTGGTGAAGGGCTTTTGCCCAAAATGTCACTTCTCCTGCTTTTGGATGCTGCCTGACCTGCTGTGCTTTTCCAGCACCGCACCCTCGACTCTCTCTTAGGTGTCAATCAGAAAAAATAATGAAATAATTCAAGGATTCAGGGACTCTGTATTGAAACATTGAAAGCTATAATGCAACGGTAGTGTCCCTATCTCTGTGCCAGGAGACTTGGATTCAAGTCCCACCTGTTTCCAACATTTGTATTAAGTTCTGAGTTCTTCAACTCTTTCATGGTTCTTTTGTGCAAAAAAAATTAAAAGCTTCAGTAACTGTTGGTAGGAGATGAAATAGACATCACAAGAAATTCCAGTAAAATTGACTTGGCTTTGTGAAACAATGATTCATAAAGATTGTCATCAAAGTTTGCTGTATTTTGAAGAGAGTAATTGGAAACTGTGATGGAGACATCTTGAAACAGCAGCTGCAGGGCTGCTATGCTGAACCACGTGAGAAAGAATTATGACCTACAGTGCAATAAAAGTGAAACAAAAGAGCTTTCACTATTTAACAGATTGATATCCACATGCTGAGTTGGGCAGCAAAACACTTTCCAGAAAGATGTGAAGTTTAGAACCTTTGATATCCTGAGTCCAGAGTGTTGAGATTGGACCAGGTAAGAGCACATTTGTTCTCAATGCATTCATCTTATATAGCCTGGTGCCCCTATGCAGAGCAAGGTATCCCACCTTATACAGTCCCAGGCCACTTACAGGCTATTATAACTGGTGAGCGGCATAGGTGCCTTTCTTCTGAGGGCCAGATGGAGGGTGATGGAAATGGCATCATCAGATGAGTGATTGGGTCAACACATGAACTGCAGGGTGTCCAGTGATGGGGGCAGAAGGGTCTTAATATGCCTCATCACGAGTCTCTCAAAGCAATTCATAATGATGGGTGTAAGCGGAACAGGGAGGTAGTCATTCAGACAGGACACTGTAGACTTCTTCAGCATGGAGATGATCGTAGTGGTGTTGAAGCACATTGGAGCTATGGCACAGCTCAGGGAGATGTTAAAGACGTCTGTGATAACATCTGCCAGTATGTCAGAGCATCCTGTAAGCACTCTGCCAGGGATGTTATCTGTGAGATTCCTGTGGAAGCGTGTTTAGCAAATAACTGGTCAAACACCAGGAGTGACAGTGAAATGGTGGACAGGAAAAGAAATTGGATCAGAAATCCCGTTGGAAAGAGGAGCAGAACTTCTTCAAGGTGGGCCATAACAAAATAACTATGAATGCTTTAAATCAGGAAAAAAACAGAACTGAGGAAGGGTCACCAGTGCCAACATATTAACTGATGTCTCTGCACAGATGCTGCCAGACTGTTGAGCTTTTCCAGCAACTTCTGTTTTTATTTCCAATTTACAGTATCCTCAGTTCTTTTGGTTTTTATCAAGACGTCATGGCTTGTCAAGAAGCATCAACAGGTATTAAAATTGTCTTTATGAATGAATTCCTTTTCTCCATAGAGTAGTCCGCAATATCCAAATTTAAGGAATCAAACTACTTTTGTGTTATGTGCACAGGTACTTGTCAATTTATTTTATTCATTCATGGGATGTTAACATCACTGGTTAGGATAAAATTTATTGTCCATCAACTCTGAACTGAGAAACTCTGAACTGCCTTCTTGAACTGATGCAATCTTTGACCTGTAGACACACTCACATTGCTATTATAGTGAGAGTTTAAGGATTTTGACAATAAAGAAAAGGTGAGATAGCATCAAGTATTGTGCATTGATTAGAGGAGAACCTGTGGGAACCTACAAATCTGTTACCTTTATCCTCCTTGCTGAGACAGGTTGTGGGTTTGGAAGTCTGAGGAACTTTGCAGTCTGAGGGGTTTGCTGTCTGAGGAAACATGGCAGGTTGTTTCAGCACATCTTGTGAATAGTACACTCTGCAATTATTTACAAATATATATTAATGACTTGGATGATGGAAATGAATGTACTATTGTCAAGATTGCAGACGACACAAAAATAGGTGGGAAGGCAAGAGGTGAGAATGTCACAAAGAGACTGCAGAGGGATGTACATAGATTGAGTGAGGAGGCAAAAACTTGACAGATGGAATGTACTGTGCGAAAATGTGAGATGATGCATTTTGGCATGATAAATAGAAAAGCTACATATTACCTATGTGAGAAAAAACTGCAGAAAGCTGTCACAGAAAGGGATTTGAGGGTGTCCCCTTGTATAAATCATAAAAAGCAGGCATTCAAGTTCAACAGACAATAAAGAAGGCAAATGGATAATTGGTCTTTATTTCAAAAGAAATGGAATATAAAAATCGGGAGGTCTTGCTAAAATCATACAAGGCATTAATTAAACCACACCTGGAATACAGTTAACAGGTTAAATCCTTTTATCGAAGGAAAGATATACTGACATTGGAGGTAGCTCAGAGAAAGTTCATTCAGTTGATTCCATGTATGGAGGGATTTTCTTCCGAGGAGAGGTTTCATAAGTTGAGTTTGTACTCATTGAAGAATGCAAGGTTGAAAGAGACATTACTGAAACATTTAATATTCTTAGGGGGCTTGTCAGGGTAGATATGGAGAGGTAATTTCCACTTGTAGGAAAGTGCAGGACAAGCGTGAGACATTCACCCATATAAGGTAGAGGTGAGGAGGTATTTCTTCTTTCAGTAGATAGTGAATCTATAAATTCTTTATTGCACAGGGCTACCAATGCAGTTATTAATTTTATTTAAGGCTGAAGTAAACAAATTTTTAATCAGAACATGAATTCAGAGTTATGGGGATAAGGCAGGAAAGTGGAGTCGACAATTATCAGATCAGCCGTAATCTCATTGAATGGTGGAGCAGGCTTGATTAACTAAATCCCACTTGCCTGCATTTGGCCCAAATCCTTCCAAACCTTTCCTGTTCATGTGCCTGTCCAAATGCCTTTTTTATATATTATAACTGTATCTGCATCTACAACTACCTTTATCAGTTCATTCCACATACGAACACCCTCTGTGTGAAAAGTTGCCTCTCCCTTTTAAATCTTTCTCCTCTCACCTTAAAAATATACCCCCAAGTTTTGAACTTTTCCACCTGAGGGAAAAGACCTTTGCTATTCACCTTTTCAATGCCCCTCATCATTTTATATATATCTATAAGGTTATCCCTCAAACTCCTACCTTCCAGTGAAACATTGTCCAGTCTATCCAGCCTCTCCATATAACTCAAACCATCCAGTCCCGGCAATATCCAGGTAAATCTTTTTTGAACCCTCTCCAATTTAATAATATCCTTCCTACAGCAGGGCTAACAGAATTGTACACAAAAGTTGAAAAATGGCCTAACCAATGTCTTGCATATTCTCAGCATGACACCCCAACTCCTATAGTCTGAGTAATGAAGCCAAGATGCTAAAAACTTTCTTAACTACCCTGCCTACCTGTGATGCAATTTTCAAAAAAACTATGTACCTGAACCTTAAAGTCTCTCTGTTTGACAACACTACTCAGGGCCCTACCATTAACTGTATAAGTCCTGCCTTTGTTCAATGGAGTCCAATCAAGCAAGTTGCTTTGTCCTGAATGGTGTTAAGCTTTCTGTTGTTGAAGGTACATTCACCCAGGATATTCAATTAGCTAACATAGTCATTGAAGGGGGAAATAGTAGCAGGTGGAAGTAGACACTTGGTAGGCATAGGAGTATGGTAGATTATGGGGATGCAAAGGGGGCATTTGGTTTCAAGAGTTGGCATGGGTGAGGCTTAGAAAATATGTGAGGATAAGCATGAGAGGGAACACAAGGGGTAGAGGTCAGAGAGATTAACTTTTTTCCTTTTGAAGAGTTAAGGTACCCTTTGGGATAGAAAATGATATGCTTATGAAGTAAAAACTGCATATATACGTTGGCTTTGCAAAATTTTCAAGAAAATATCTAAACGATGTTAAGAGAAAGCATCACTATTTCAGAATGCCTTCTTACATAAAGCCATCAGCTGCATTACTGACATCAACTAGACAATGGAGTACCTTTTGATGGAGAGCTCCAACTACTTACCTAATTGAAATGTTTGTTGACATAAAGGATTAAATACTTAAGTGAGAGTTTTTAAACATGTTTATTTACACTGGTTATTGAATACCCAAGCTACATGCTTACTTACAAAATTCATTGAAACACAAGTGAAATATTAGTTGACACACTGATTTTAGTTGGACAGCGTATTGGATATTTTTGTGTCAATATTTTCAACAATGACATCATCAGTATACTGTAACTTTATTTTGCCCCATGATGACTGACCGTGGGGGATAACATGTAAGTTGGCATGGGAGGTGTGTGGTGTAAAAACATTGGCATGGTATAAAGGGCCACTAGAATGATTGGGGCAAATGACATATATGAAGCCATGGGGTTAAGTAGATGAGCATGCTTGGCATAGAGGGTAATTGGGAATAAGTTGACATAGGGCTATGAGGGGTCATAGGGAAGCAAGTGGTGACATATGTTTGGATGGATGGGGCATGGGGAGTGAAGGTTTTTTTGTTTCAAATTTTATTTTTAAACTTTGAACACAGCACCAGAATCCCCCGGCAGGCTTTCTGCCCAGTGTGCCTCTAGAACCCAGCAGCCTCCTGGACACTTCTAGGTCACCTGGCCCAACTTCCAATCCAGTCCGGACTGCTAAACCAAAAATAGACACTGCAGGTGGCCACTTTTAAAGGGCAGGCTCAGGGAAGGGGCACTTCTTCTAATTCTGCATATCTGAGCTGAGAACAAAAATCAGGACTCAAGCATTTAATCATCTGCTCTCAATCTCCTATTGCGACTAGATATCCAATTCTGCTTTATAGTGCTCCTCTGATGCACCTTCTGATGTTTTAGTTCAGAAAGGTGCTAGATAAATATAAGTTGTGGCATTACTGGTGTAACTCACTGACATTAAAATTCTCTGACCTTTTATTAGTGATTTTATTTGGATCCTGCTCAACTGGAATCTATGTCTTTAAACATTTGATTGGCCTCCAGCATGGAGCTCATGCCCAGCCACAGAAGCAAATGGAACTGTGATAATCTTCCCACCTTGCAGTTAGAAGCATTGGATTTAGCCCCAGGTCTGGACAGAATGGTAACTGGAAACTGGAGAACCAGATCTGAAACCTGGTGGATTTCAACAGGGGTCCTTGCCTCTGATAGCTGTGGGTGAACCTCCACTTTTATTATAGTCCACCTTTCAGAAAGTACTCCTGAGTTTTAAAACCATGATGCAACCAACAGTTAACCACTTTCCTGCTATTTCTGCTTAAGTGGTTCTTGTATCTCATATGTAAAACTTGAGTTAGGATAAGGCCTATATAAGAACATAAAGGATGGACTGTCTGAAGTTAAAAATCAGGTGGTTGTCTGATGAAGGAGCAGTGCTCCGAACGCTAGTGCTTCCAATTAAACCTGTTGGACTATAACCTGGTGTTGTGTGATTTTTAACTTTGTACACCCCAGTCCAACACTGGCATCTCCAAATCAGGAATGTCTGAAGTACTTGATCTCCTGTGCCAGTCTTGCCAGTGACACTCAGCCAATGAAATTTGGTGAAATGGTGGTGGGAAAAGTGCATATAATGAAGAGAATTTTTAAAAAGTTGTATTTGTACTTCATGGTGACAAAACATCTGATAGGTTATTACAAAAATACAGCTTAGAATGAAGAATTGTCACATATTCCACTTTAAAACTTGATTTTTGATGTATCCACCCAAAATTCCAACTTTATCTACCAAAATTACTTCACTGTTCAGCAATACTAGTTATTACAGCTGAAAGTATTGTTTTCCCCAACTACACGAACGTTAAGAGAGGTAAGAATGTTTGCAAATAAACCCTCACAAAACAAGGAAACAGAGCACTTTGAATAAAATTAGTTCACACAGTTGGCCAAAACGAAAATCAGTTTTTGCAGTCAACAGAAACTTAGATCAACACAGGCATACGCGGACAAAAATGAGTCAGAGGAATCATTGCATTCAAATAACTAAGCCTACAAATGCAAGTTCCTTTCTTCGGAAATACATTACATCCTGAGGATATACAGCGTCTAGGTTTTGAATTAATGCACGCATTTTAATTACAATATACTTAATAGGCTGATAAAGTTGGGTGTCAAAATGAGACCAACAATAATATGCAAATGAGAAATAAACGCGATTGAGAGGCAGACGTTTACAAGAAAGCACACAGAAGGTGGGTGAGTGCCTTAGTGTCTAGTTTTTTTTCCTCTCTCGCTCTGCAGTTCCTTGCGAGCAGCTGTCCCGCGCGCCTGCGCACTGCCGACCTGGAAATTTGCTACTCGTGACAGAATTTGGGTAAGAAACGGTGCAATTTTTAATTTTAAAAAGAAAATAAACCAGGAGCAAAAGCTCTCAGACAACGAATGGTGTATCTGGGTTGCCTCTCCTGCCAGGCTGGGAATTTAACTTCCTCCCCCTTCCCCTCAATCTTATTTTTTTTTCCCCTGGCGTTTATCCTAATTGCATTTGGTGCAACTTAAATAAAAGTAGTTGCAGAGAAGCGAGTGGCCAGGGACTGTGTATCTGCACAGCAGCACAAGTCGCCCTCAGCAATTAGAAATAAATGGTTAATAACGGGGAGGAAAACAGAGAAGGGGGGGGAGAAAACTAATTTAAATGGAGAGGGGAAACAGTGTTTGAGCAATGCCGGTGAATGATGAGTGCTTGATAGTTGGAGATGGTGATTATTATAATAATTACAAACACTGAACTCTCCTGTGACACAGACCATTTTATGGAACCCGGGCAAAGTGCGAGGCTTCCATTGGAATGGGAGCGAGCCGCTGCTCGATACAATGTTTCCGCGCCGCGCTCTCATTCCCCCTCCTTTTATTCCCCTTTTTCCCATTTTTAAAAGAGAAAGGGATGCAATAAATTCACGTTTTGAAATGCAACGTGTCTCCTTTTAGGCCTTTACAGGAATATAGACTCCGCCATTTTGAGAAACTGCCCAAATAAAATACAAGAAGTGTTTGAGGAAGAGAAATCTCAGGGTGGATTCTGCAAGAGAGAGAGAGAGAGAACGTGAGGGGGGTAAAAAAAGAAAAGGGGGGAAATAGATAAAGGTAGAGTCTAGGCTTGGAGAGAAACTACCGAGTTTATTTCAGGAAGTGCACGCAATTGTGATGCACATTTAAATTATTAAATCCTCCAGTAGGTTAAGTTTTTTTAAAATTGTTAGTCGGGTACCCAGGCTGGTTGACAGTATTAGGAGTAGTTACACAATTATAATCTAAAACTCGTTTGATATCCACGAACTTAAATTTCTATCAAATGAACCTCGGACTTGACAAGAGGAAAGTCTGACGACGTTATATATAAAATTTCAGTTTCATTTATTTATCTCCAGGGTTGTTTCAAGTAACGATAATCTCATTCATTTTTTCAGTAAATTGGGTGCAAATATTGTTAATAACGACAGTAAATATGTAACTCAAATGCATTTTCTTTTGTGTTCACTATTTGAAACTACTGTGCATAGTTGAGTGCATTCTGGAAACTTTCAAGTACAAAACATGTTTTTTAAAAAGATAATGCAGAGCGACCTCAAATGGTTTTTGTCTAGAGGTGCAGGAAAGGATCGTGCATTTAGCTGTCAGGACGAGGTGATTGTGTTTGAAGGTAAATATGGGAAGTTAATTGTTCAAATTTAAAGGGACTGTTTGCGTTTGTTTTATTTTTACACCTCAATTATGTATTTTTATTTATTGCTAAATCAGTCAGAAATCATCTCTTAATCGGGACAGCCCTGCCCACCAGGCATTCTTTCAGTTAAGTGGTCTGATTGTTACATATTGGACGGGAAATTGGTTCCGGCTTCCTTTCAGGATTGGCGAAATATTGTTGGAATATTTACTTGTTGGTTATATTAAATAAACCACTTTTTAATAAAGTCAAAGAAAGTTTGAAACTGTATTCATCCAAAATTATCATGCTTGTTGAGCATTGGAAGAATTTGAATAAAATACATGGACCTGTCTCAAATTTTCTGCTGGTGGTTTTTATCACATTTGATCAGTGAGGAGTGGGACCACTTTTTTTTTATATTGATATGTTAATGGTGACAATTAAACCAGATCACTTGTGGAAAAAAATTCTCCTGGAGTTGAGGTTCATCTCATTGTTTATTGTTGTCTTATGGTGACATTCCAAAATATAGGTTTTTTTTCTTATGCTACTCTGTTGAACAAGAAATTTGAGTGAGCATCATTGTCTTGAATTAGATGAAATCAGCAGTTAATTGTCAAATCAGTTGCAATATCCATGACTTAGTCCATGCTTATCTGCTGTATATGTGACTTAGCAAACCCACTACACCATTTGGGAAAGTGCAGAATTGATCCAACGATGTTCTTTTTAGATATGCTGAGTTCAACAATAATGGCTCAAATGAGTAAGGAAGAAGTAAGTTGCTATTGGCAAACTGGTTTCTCGGAAGAATATTGCTGTGTTTATTTTATATACGAGGTTCTTTTGTTAAAATGTAGGCCTTTCAGTGACTCAAGCTGTTGATTTACCTCTTTTTGACATCTTTTTGAGAAGGCAGTTTGCTTCTCAGTCTTATTTTTTGAAGCAGTTGACTACCTCTTGGCGTATGGTTTCAAGATTTCTTATCCCTATTTGGGTACAATTACTTGTACCCATTCTTAATTCATATCTTACCTTGAGAAAGTTGGCAAGCTTTTTGATTTTATGGAGAATCACAGCAGCACATACTACTGTCAAGCTACAATTGTTTTTTGAGGGTATTAACAAACTATTTCAACTGACCTTTCAGTTATCTGATTGGAATTTTGTCATACCCTTGTAGAATGAAGGATCGATCAGACAACCATAAGCACCAGAAATAGGAACAGGAGTAGGATGTTCAGCCCTTTCAGCCTGCTTTTAATTCAACAGGATCATGGCTGATCCGACACACTTTAGAGTCATAGAGATGTATAGCATGGAAACAGATCCTTCGGTCCAACTTGATGTTCACTTACCTGTCTTTTCTCTGTAACCCTTGATTCTCCTACTGATCGACAGTCTGTCTATCTTAGCCTTATGTATACAAGGACTGTGTCAAAGAGTTTTTGATTCAAATTTTTTCAAACGTTGAGATGAAAGAATGTATTATTTTGCTTTAGATTCACATAGTATATTAAACCACCACAGTGAACCTATAAGCATTGAGTAACTAAGGCAGTCATTAATCGCATGACTGTATTAAGACTAGTATTACCTCACCTTCATGATGCATCTGAAAGAGTGAGAGAGCAGACGGGGAACATGCACGTTGTTCGCATTAAAGTAATGAGATGCATTTTTGTTATGCTGTAAAGTTCAGGATAGCATGTTTCATTAGATTTATTATTAAAAATCAACTTGAAACAGTAGATTTGTTTAAAAATAATGAATTTATCATATGTACAAGTTGAAATGAAATATGATTTGTGGAGAGATTATTGAAAAGTGAATGGATTCATTACCTCATATCAAAGTTTAATGTAGAAGAAATTAATACTTTTTATTGTTGTGAAAATCTCACTAAAACGGGTAGCCTGCTCGATTTCTAAGAAGTAATGTTTTTGATGCCTAGGCATTGCTGGGGTGCCATGCATCATAATCTCTACCCTTCAATAGCTAATGTACAAGTGTATTAGAGTTACTTTTATGATGTCACTGTTATCTAATTGCTACTCCTTGTTAATTATTTTAAACCCTGCAGTTGAGCAATTTTAGGAGATATTTCATAATCCTCAACAAAGAAAGACATTACAAGACCAATACTCAGTCTTTGACCATTAAGAAAATTAAGGATAATATCCAACTGAAAGAAAAATTGCCAATACTGTGAAGATTAGTAGCAGGCCAGAATACAGGCAACATTTTAGAAATCAGGAAAAATTGTTTTTTTTAAAAAAAAGGGGCAAATTTAGAAATTGAAAATAAACAAGAAGGAAGATTTTTTTTAAAATGTTGAGCTTTGACAGTTTTTAAGAAAAGGAAATTTGCTGAAGGGTGAGACTGGAGGATTAATACTGAGAAATAAGGAAACGGGACAGGCTCTAATCAAGTACTTGATATCTGTCTTGGTGGTAGATGCTGCAAAAAGCAGTGGACAAGCAGATCAAATTAACTGAAAAGAATCATTAACACTGGAAAGTAACTCCGGTTCTCCGTGTACGAATGGGACGATAGGCTCACAAGTTTTTAAAATCTATTCATGAGATGTGGATGTGGCTTTCTGGGCAATCATTTATTGCCCAACCTTGGGATCCCTTGTGAAGAAGGTGGTGAGCTGCAATGTGGAACTGCTGCAGTTCATTTTATGCACATCCCTCCATGATGCTTTTCGGGAAGGTACTCCAGGGTTGTGACCCAGCAATTCTAAAGGAATTATATTTCAAAGTCAGGATGGTGAGTGGTTTGGAAGGAATTTGCAGATGGTAGTGTTAGCATGTAGCTGTTGCCCTTGTGCTTTTAGATCATGATTGTCATGTCATAGAGATGTACAGCATGGAAACAGACCCTTCAGTCCAACGCGTCCATGCCAACCAGATATCCCTACCCAATCTAGTCCCACCTGCTGGCACCTGGCCCATATCTCTCCAAACCCTTCCTATTCATATACCCATCCAAATGCCTTTTAAATGTTGCAATTGTACTAGCTTCCACCACTTCCACTGACAGCTCATTCCATACACGTACCACCCTCTGTGTGAAAAAGTTGCCCCTTAGGTCCCTTTTTATATCTTTCTCCTCTCACCCTCAACCTATGCTCTCTAGTTCTGGACTTCTCCACCCCAGGAAAAAGACTTTTCCTATTTACCCTATCCATGTCCCTCACAATTTTGTAAACCTCTATCAGGTCACCCCTCAGCCTCCGAAGCTCCAGGAAAAATAGCCCCAGCCTGTCCAGTCTTTCCCCATAGCTCAAATCGTCCAACCCTGGCAACATCCTTGTAAATCTTTTCTGAACTCTTTCAAGTTTCACAACATCTTTCCAATAGGAAGGAGACTAGAATTGCATGCAATATTCCAACAGTGGCCTAACCAACAACCTGTACAGCCGCAAAATGACCTCCCAACTCCTGTACTCAATATTCTGACCAATAAAAGAAAGCATACCAAATGCTGCCTTTACTATCCTATCTACCTGCAACTCCACTTTCAAGGAGCTATGAACCTGCACTCCAAGGTCTCTTTGTTCAGCAACACTCCCTGGGAACTTACCATAAAGTATATAAGTCCTGCTAAGATTTGCTTTCCCAAAATGCAGCACCTCGCATTTATCTGAATTAAACTCCATCTGCCACTCCTCAGCCCATTGGCCCATCTGGTCAAGATCCTATTGTAATCTGAGGTAACCCTCTTGGCTGCCCACTACATCTCCAATTTTGGTGTCATCTGCAAGCTTACTACTTGTACCTCTTTTGCTCGCATCCAAATAATTTAGATGACAAAAAGTTGAGGACCCAGCACCGATCCTTGTGGCACTCCACGGTCACAGGCCACCAGTCTGAAAAAGAACCCTCCACCATCACCCTCTGTCTTTTACCTTTGAGCCAGTTCTGTATCCAAGTGGCTAGTTCTCCCTTTGTTCCAGGAGATCTAACCTTGCTAATCAGTCTCCCACGGCGAACCTTGTCAAACGCATGACAGGAGTCCATATAGATCACATCTACCATTCTGCCCTCATCAATCCTCTTTATTACTTCTTCAAAAAACTCTATCATGTTTGTGAGAAATGACTTCCATGCACAAAGCCATGTTGGCTATCCCTAATCAGTCCTCCAAATACATGTACATCCTGTCCCTCGGGATTCCCTCCAACAACTTGCCCACCACCGAGGTCAGGCTCACTGGTCTGTAGTTCCCTGGCTTCTCCTTACTACCCTTCTTAAACAGTGGCACCACATTAGCCAACCTCCAGTTTTCCGGCACCTCACCTGTGACTATTGATGATACAAATATCTTAGCTAGAGGCCCAGCAATCACCTCTGGCTTCCCACAGAGTTCTAGGGTACATCTGAACAGGTCCTGGGGATTTATCCACCTTTATGCATTTCAAGATATCCACTTCTTCCTCCTCTGTAATATGGACGTTTTGCAAGGTGTCACCAACTATTTTGCTACATCCTATATCTTCTTTTTCCACAGTGAATACTGATACAAAATACTTGTTTAGTATCTGCCCCATCTCCTGCGGCTCCACATGAAGGCTGCCTTGCTGATCTTTAAGGGGCCCTGTCCTCTCCTTAGTTATCCTTTTGTCCTTAATGTATTTGTAAAAACCTTTTGGTTTCTCATTAATCCTATTTGCCAAAGCTATTTCATGTCCCCTTTTTGTCCTCCTGATTTCCCTCTTAAGTATACTCCTACTGCCTCTGTGCTCCTCTAAGGATTCACTCGATTTATTCTGTCCATACCTTACGCTTGCTTGGTTGGAGGGTGCTGCATAAAGAGCCTTGGAGAATTTCTGTAATGCATCTTATAGATTGTACATGTTGCTGATGTTTGTCCTTATACCTTGAGACTCAATGGCATCCAGACCCAATGCTGAGGACTCTAAGGGTAACTTTCTTCTGATTGGTTTACCAGTGTGCCATCGCCTCTTTGGGTGATGGTGCTTTCTGGGACAAGGTATTTAAGGTGTGATTTAATGAGGATGATTTTATCTGTCTGTGTGTTATCTAGTTTGGTAAGTTTGTGCCTCACCGATATTAGTAGGAATTCTGGATCAGTGGTGCTGGAAGAGCACAGCAGTTCAGGCAGCATCCAGCGAGCAGCGAAATCGATGTTTCGGGCAAAAGCCCTTCATCAGGAATAAAGGCAGTGAGCCTGAAGCGTGGAGAGATAAGCTAGAGGAGGCTCACTGCCTTTATTCCTGATGAAGGGTTTTTGCCTGAAACATCGATTTCGCTGCTCGCTGGATGCTGCCTGAACTGCTGTGCTCTTCCAGCACCACTGATCCAGAATCTGGTTTCCAGCATCTGCAGTCATCGGTTTTACCTCGATATTAGTAGGAAGTACATTGTAGATTGAGTTTGTCATTGTTGTTTCCAGTCTATAAGTTGATGCTAAGTTGTCTGCTTTTGTTGCTTTTTGTTTAGCTTGTTTTTGTTTTGATCTGACTGAATGGCTTGTCAAGCCACTTTAGAGTGTATTTAAGAATCACTTACATCACTATGGGTCCCATTTAAGTTAGCCAAGGTGCTGATGGCAGTTTTCTATCCCTAAAAGATATTAGCGAGGCAGATGGATTTTACATTAATTGACAATGGTTTCATGGTTATTATTATATTTTTAATTCTTAACCTTATTGAATTCAAACTTTTCTATCTACCATGGTGACTTTTGAACCTGGGTCTCTGGATTACGAGGAAAGTGACAATACCACTAGTTCATCACTTCCCCATGAGCGTGATGGTTCCCATCCCAGGGTCTTGAAGGAAGTAGATTCCCAATAGATGTATTGGATTGGAAGCTTCCAGAATTCCCTAGATTATAGAAAAGTTCCAATGGATTGGAAAATGTCAGAATTAATAAATCTCGTCCAGAAAAGAGGATACAGAAAGCAGGAAACTATAGGCTAGTTATCTTAACTTTGGAAAAAATGCTATAATCCATTATTAAGGTTATAATATAATTTAGAGCATGGTAATAACTTCAGATGAATGTGCATGATTTTGTGTGAGATCATGTTTGACCACTTCATTAGGATTCTTTGAGAATAGAGTAAGCAACGTGATTTTAGAAATGCTCACAGTTTAGTGTATTTTGATTTCAAAAAGGAATTTGAAAAGGTGTGCTGTACAAAGTTCTACACAAGATAAGAGCTCTTGGTAGTGAGGATTATATATTAGCATGGATAGAAGATTGGATAACGAGCAAGAAACATGTGGTAAATTGGTCATTTTTAGTTTGGTAAACTTTAATTAGTTGGGTGCCATGAGGATCAATGCTGGACCCTCCATTGTTTACATAGTCACAATTTGGATGAGATAAGTACATTCTAATGAATTTGCTGACAAGGCAGAAACAGTTAGAAAAGCATGTTGTGAGGAAAACAGTGTTAAATGAATTAATGTAAGTTAAATGAGCAAAACATTTGCTAGTGGAGAAAGTGAGGACTGCAGATGCTGGAGATCAGAGCTGAAAAATGTGTTACTGGAAAAGCACAGCAGGTCACGCAGCATCCAAGGAGCAGGAGAATTGACGTTTCGGGCATAAGCCCTTCTTCAGAAATGAGGAAAGTGTGCTAAGTGGTCTTGACCTGCATTCATCTTCCTGACCTTTCCGCCCCCATCCCCTCTCCGGCCTATCACCCTCACCTTAATCTCCTTCCACCTATCGCGTTCCCAACGCTCCTCCCCCAAGTCCCTCCTCCCTACCTTTTATCTTAGCCTGCTTGACACTCCTTCCTCATTCCTGAAGAAGGGCTTATCCCCGAAATGTCGATTCTCCTGCTCCTTGGATGCTGCCTGACCTGCTGCACTTTTCCAGCAACACATTTTTCAGCATTTGCTGGTGGAGAACAATGTGGCGAAATGGGAAATTATCTATTTGGGAAGAGTGGGGTGATAAAAAGAATATTATTTGCTGGAGAGATAATACAGATTGCTGTGATTATAGAGGATCTGGGTTTTTGAATATATTGGGATTGAGTTAGGTGGAATTTTCATTCATCAGGCAATGAAAGTATATGGGGATATGCCATAAATCAGATCAGCAATGATTTCCTAGAGTAGCGGAGTAGGGTGTTTTCCACAATTAGCCTTTCTCTTTGACAATCCAACACATCCCAACATTTATGTGGCCTTTAAATCCATCCTCCCTACCATTGTTTTAATATGACATGATCATAAGGGATCACAACATGTGATTTAAAATATTAGTTGACAAGGTATTTTGATGCGGTAACATGAGCCAATAATAATATGGAGTCTTAACAGACCTGCAAGGATGAAGTTTGCCATTTTGCTACTGACCCGATAAGCTTTTCAATAGTAAGTCAGTCAGTCAGAATTATTTTCATTCCATGCTTTAATAAATGGAAATCAACTCCTTAGCCTGTTGCAAGCATGAACAATATATACTTGCCAATTGATAAAAGGTGAGACATTGAAAGAGAAACCAAATTCAAATTTTTGAATATAAAAATAGTGTGGTATAACCAAAACAAAAATTGCATTGAAAGCACAACCGATATTTATGGAAAACCTTTAATGTAATAAATATTTTGCAAAGGGCTTCGTAGGAGCAGCTTAAAGTTTGACACAAAATCTTGTATAGAAATATTGGGCCATGTGACCAAAACCTTGACAAAGAGGTAGGTTCAGAGGAGTGTCTGAAAGGAGTCAATCGAGATGGGTGGAGTGGGTTAGGTAGAGAATTGCAGAGCTCGGCATGTGTTTGTAAAGTGCATTTGTACACAGTGCACTGACTCTCTTGCCATTGTTGTATGATCTCTACCTCTGCTGTAGGCTGCTTACTCTTTAATTAATGACAGCTATTAAACACGTTACTTGAAACTTGATATCAGAGCTGGGAAGCTGAGATTGGGTGAATTTTCAGATTTACAAGAGGGCCGGCTGCAGTTTCTTTTATTTTAAAAAAACTGCAAGTGAAAATTAACAACTGCCCTCTAACTTTTGAAATGCTGGCTCTAAAGTTTTCACTCCCTGGTGCTGTGGAAATGAAAGCAGATTTGAGTCAAAATTGGAATTTTTTCACACTCGGTGGTAAAACTATGAGGTAGTGACAAAATTAAATACTAGACTATTACTATTAATTACTCAGTTCTGTTTACAGTGCTGGGGAAAGTGTGTTTCAAGTTATAGTGCAACCTGTATCTCTCTGAGGAGTAATGAACTAAGACAGTGATTTTGAAGGCTTTGAAGACTATTTGAACTCCGTATTAATGTTACTTGTGGATAGTAGTACGTGTTCAATAGCTGAAAATGTGTTGCTGGTTAAAGCACAGCAGGTTAGGCAGCATCCAATGAATTTCCTATTCCTTGGATGCTGCCTAATCTGCTGTGCTTTAACCAGCAACACATTTTCAGCTGTGATCTCCAGCATCTGCAGACCTCATTTTTTACCCGTACGTGTTCAATATCAGAGCGAGAGAGAGCGAGACTATTGACCAGTTTGTGATGGCACTAAAACATTTAGCTGAACCATGTGTTTTTTTTAAAAAAAAACTGAAATATGAACACCTCGGATTATTGACTTAGATTCTGCTTTGAGAGCATGTCAGCTGAGAGAAGAGAAACCCACTCTCAAAGCTACTGACGTATGCAGAAGCTCTGAGGTTGTCAATCATCAGCCAGTGCGTATTAGCACATTAACAGTTGAGGCTTTACATTATATTGAGAGATATTCCAGGCTGAATGAGAACAATATGTTGGAAAAAGGAAGTAATACTTGCAAAAGAACCAGAGACCAAGGTCGAGGCCAGAGGGTAGGCTGTAAATATTGGTGAGCATATCACATAAATGGAAGCATCTTAAGCATGGGGGAAAGTGTGCTTAACACAGGAAGCTGAATCATTTCATGTGCCAGTGGTTAGCAAACAAGTTAGTAAAGATAGCTGCTGAAGAGCTGTCAGCTGAAGATTTTGATGAATCATTCTACACTACACAGCAGCTTAGCATTTTCAGTTCTAAAGGAGATAAATCATTTGTAACTGTTAAAATGACAACTGCAGAAACAGAGCATCAAGTAAATGTAATGTCAGATAGTTACCAGTGATTGATAAGCTTTACAGGTTTGTGCAAAATTGACAATAATATGATCAAAAAATGAACACTTTTAAAGCAAGGGTTAGGTTACATATTGGAATGATACTCATCCCAAGAAGACAAATAATGTTACATTTTTACCTTTGCATTTTCAGAATTTAGATCTGATTTTGGAAAATGTTAGTAGTTAAGCACTTGAATGTGTTTGAAGCAATCAAGCTGACTCCGTATGGTTTTATGAAAAATAAATCAATTTTGACCAATCTCTTGGAGTTCTCTGAGGAGATAATGTACAGTGGATAAAAGGGAACCAATGGAGCTGTTGTAGATACATTTCCAGATGTAAGGTGTCACATTAAAGGGTATTTAGGAAAATAAAAGCTCATTGTGTAGTGGATAGAAACAAAAAAACTGCAGATGCTGGATTCCAAGGTAAACCAGCAGGAGGCTGGAAGAACGCAGCAAGCCAGGCAGCATCAGGAGATGGAGAAGTCAATGTTTTGTTTATCACCCTTCTTGAATCCAGAAAATGGCTTGCATCTGAAATGTTGACTTCTCCTCCTCCTGATGCTGCCTGGCTTACTGTGTTCTTCCAGCCTCCTGCTTGTCTATGTTGTGTAGTGGATGGCACATTGGCATGTAGAAGATTGTGTGAATAGGTCTTTTCTGGTTGGGAAGGTGTAACAGGTTCTGTGTCACAGGGATCAGAGCTGGGACCCCAACTGTTCACAGTTTAATAAATGTCTTAGATGAAGGGACAGAAGATATAGTTGCAATATTTGCTGACCGCACAAAGATCGGTGGGAACCTAAAGTCTGAAGAGGACTAAGAGGTACAAAAAGATACAATACTCATTAAGTGAATGGACAAAGATGTGGCAAATAGAATATAATGATATGGAAAACATGAACATACCCATTTTTGCAGAAAAAATTTTTTTAAAAAGTACACTCACCAAAAGGTGAAAGATTGCAAAACTCTGAGATGCAGAAAGATCTGGTTGTCTTTCAGCACAAGTTACAAAGGATTAATATGCAGGTACTACAGATATTTAGGAAAGATAACAATGTTATCATTTACTGTGAAAGGAACAGTATGCAAAAGTAAGAAAGTTATACTTCAGTTACACAGGACCCTACATCGGAATTGAATGACGAAATAGATTTATCGTCATGTGTACTTAGGTACAAGAGTATAGTGAAAAGTGTACAAAGTCATCATACCCAGAACCATTTTAGGTACAAAATAAAAATGCAGTTGTTAGACGCTGGGCATTACCCTCGAGGGCTTGCTCTCCCCTGCACTGGACTGAGTCCCTCGTCGCTGACCTCATCCGGGCTTATAATCCTCCCCACATTGTCAAAGTCCCATCGGCCCCAGCCGCTGCCTTGCTGCAGACTCTGGACACTACCACTGCCTCACTGACCACTGTCTCCAGAAGATAAATTTAAAAAAAAACAAGAGAAAAGAAGGCAAGAAAAGGAAAAGCAGCAGTTCTGAGAAGGTATACTTTACTAATGTCTGGAATGGCTGGTCATGATTTGGAGGTGCCGGTGTTGGACTGGGGTGTACAAAGTTAAAAATGACACAACACCATTATACATTGATGAATACCTTGATTGTCTGTTGAGTCTTTCATCTGTTCAAATACCATGATAGTTTCACTTTTTTCATGTGTAAATCACAAAACCTTTTTTTAAAAGTGGCATTCTCAGGTTAGCTGTACCAATTGATGTTAGCTAGACAATATATTGAAGGTGTTAGCCCCCTGTGTTCTCTGTCTATGCCATGATGTTTAGATTGATTCTAATCTGAAAAGTGAGATAACAGAGTTTTACATGAATCCATGCAGTTTTTGAGCACAGTACAAGTAACTCTGCAAGTTTAAATTCACCCCACAAAATATATGTGTGCATGTGGGTCTTTGTGTCTGTCTGGGTTGGGGGTTGTGAGTGTGAGAGAGAGTGTATATGTGTGTGTAGTAAGTGTAGAGTGCCTTAAGTCTACGCGGGATTGTGTGTGCGTGTCTGTGGTAAGGGGTTGTGAGTGTCTGTGAGCAAGTGTATATGTGTGTGCATGAGTGTAGAGTGGTCTAAGCCTCTGAGAGGATGCGTGTGGGAGTGTCAGTGTATGTGTGTCCATGTGTATACGTATGTGGACAGAGTAGGAGTGTTTGTGCGTGTGTATAATGCAATGGTGGTCACCTGTAATGTGACATGAACCCAAGGTCTCAGTTGAGGCCCTCCCTTTGAGTACCGAACTTAGCTATCAGCATCTGCTCGGCCACCTTTCGCTGCTGCCTGTCCTGAAGTCTGCCTTGGAGGATGGTCACCTGATGGTCTGAGGTCGAATGTCCTGGACCACTGAAGTGTTCCCCAACTGGGAAGGAACACTTCTGTTTGTTGATTATTGTGTGGTGCCCATTCATCTGTTGTCGTAGCCTTTGCTCGGTTTTCCCAATGTACCATGCCTCAGGGCATCCTTGCCTGCAATGTATAAGATAGACAACGTTGGCTGAGTCACATGAGTACCTGCCATTTGTAATGGTGGTATCCATGTCCGCACTCTGACATGTCTTGCAATGCCTACCGAAAGCTAGTGCTTCCAATTAAACCTGTTGGACTATAACCTGGTGTTGTGTGATTTTTAACTCTGGAATGGGTGGGGTGTCCTGTGAGCAAACTTGGGACAAGCTTGGCTTTTATCTGCTGGAGATTAGAAAACTAATGGGAAACTTGATTGACATGTATAAAATCTTGAGGGATTTACACAGGGTAGCTTTGGAATAGGTGTTTCCTTGTTGGGAGAATTGTGAACTAGGTGTCACTGTTTTAAATAGGCAATCCCTGATTTTTAAAGTGTGATTAGGTAAATTTCTTTCCTCAGAGGGTCTTGAGTTTTGGCTTCCATCACCTCTTTCAGTCCTTAAATATTTTCAAGGCAGCAGTAGTTAGATTCTTGTTAAGCAAGGGTGTGAGAGGTTATTGGGGTAGATGGGTATATGGTTTTGAGGTTACAATAATTTCAGCCAAGATCACCTTCAATGGAACAGGTGTATGAGGCTGAAAGGCTTCATCCCGCTTCTGATTAATTTGCTCATATATGGTGTTTGGGCTAGATGTTGAGCCAAATCTACCTGTCTCAGCTAAAGAATGTGCCTCAAAATCTTAAACTGATAAGTCTACACATGCGAGGAGGGATTTGCAGCATTTTTGCAGACCGTTGAGACATTGACTGCAGAACAGAAATCACAAAATCATAAAGATCTTCTTTAAGTTCTTGAATGTCTTCCTGGTGAGCATCGTCTGAGTGGATGAGATGGTGAGGGGCCAATTCAGCATCAGCCAAAGTGAGTTCCAGTTTACCCTGAAGTACAGTCTGGAAGACAAAATAGAACGCATGGCCTTATTGATCCTTTTTTTAAAAAAAAAGTCACAGAAAACAAAATAAGGTCAAGAAATTCTTATTTGAGGAGCTGGTAGCTGATGTTAAGCAGAAGTCAGCGATCAGAACAGTAGAAGGAAAAACATGAGAGAAAAAGTAAGAAGGAGCAAAATATGAAATTGAAGATTCCCAGCCAAGTTTGTAGGTCATGTGCTGTCAGCAAAAGAATTTAACTTGGATCCTGAAAAGTGGAGAATTATAGCAGACAGGCAGCAATCAAAGGATGTGATAGTTGTACAACCGTTAGGATTTGTGAACTACTGAGCAAAATTCTTGCTTAATTTGTCATCAGGTTGGCAGTGGTCTTGCATAAATGTTGACAAGGATATGCAGTAGTACTTGGGGCACAGAATAAGTAGCAGCTTTTATTCAAATAAAAAAAACTGCAACAACAGATCAATATGCTATGGAAATCATTAACACCGCGGTGACAGTTAATTTGAATCTTTCTTTAATCAGACACAGCATTCCCCAGGGAAGGAACATCACCCCAAAAACGAGCAGATACCAGACAAAAAACCACAACCAGCTCATGCGTGTCATCAAAAGACCAAAACACTTTAAAGATAATGAATGAAATGCATACGTGAGATTCCAGAATTAATAGAGTTTTGTTAATAACTTCTAAACAAAAAAAACCTGAAAGAACTGTGGATGCTGGAAATTAGAAATGAAAACAGAATTTGCTGGGAAAACTCAGCAGATCTGGGTAGTTAAAAAAAATGGATAAAAGTCAGCCTAGGAGAATGAAAAGCTGCTAATGTGGACTGTTAGTGGCTGATAATGAGTTGTTTGGGGTCCATGTAATATCTGGTCTGTGGGGGTTGGGGGGGGGGGGGGGGGGTGGGGGTAAAGGTGACACGTTGGCTCAGTGGTTAGCACTGTTGCCTCACAGCACCAGAGACCTGGGCCGATTCCAGCCTTGGGTGACTGCCTGCATGGAGTTTGCACCTTCTCCCTGTATTTGTTTGGGTTTTCTCCCATATTCCAAAGATGTGGAGGTCAGGTGAATTGGCCATGCTAAATTGCCCATAGTTTTCAGGGGTGTGTAGGTTAGGTGCATTAGTCAGGAGTAAATGTAGAGTAATAGGTTAGGAGAAATGGTCTGGGGTGGGTTACACTTTAGAGGCTCGGTGTGGACTTGTTGGGCCCACTAACCTGTTTCCACACTGTAGGGACTGTATGATTCTAAGACATGGGAGAAAGTGCTCAAGCCCTAAAATCATTGAACTCCTTATTGAGTCCAGAAGGTTATAGGGTTCCCACGTGGAAAGTGAGGTGATGTGAACATGTCCTTTGCCCAACTGCCAGGCACCACACCAGGTCTTGCAGCCTTTCCTCTGCAACTTTAGAAAGTAGGTGTTCAGTGTTTCCTTGATGGCTTTACAAGCAAGCCTTTTGAAGGATTGTTGAGGCAGTTTCTGTTCCACTGTATTGAATTTAATTTTCACCAAATTGTGAGCCTGTGAAAGAATCTTCACTAGCCATTTCTTTTGAAACATCAGGCTGGCACGGTGGCTCAGTGGTTAGCACTGCTGCCTCACAGTGCCAGGGACCCTGGTTCAATTCTCGCCTCGGGCAACTGTCTGTGTGGAGTTTGCACATTCTCCCCATGTCTGCGTGGGTTTCCTCTGGGTGCTCTGGTTTCGTCCCACAGTCCAAAGATGCGCAGGTTAGGTGAATTGTCCACGCTAAATTGCCGTAGTGTTAGGTGCATTCGTCAGGGTGGGTTGCTGTTCGGAGGGTTGGTGTGGACTTGTTGGGCCGAAGGGCCTGTTTCCACACTGTAGTGAATCTAATCTAATCTAAGTTTTGTCTTTTTAAAGTGTTGAATGGCTTTTAAAAATTGTGTTTTTAGAAGAAGTTGCTGAAAAGTTCAGGTGCACTGGGGTTGTTTTGCTTCAAATGGCAGCACGCAAGTGTATGTGGTGAATGATGTTTTAGTGAGGCTGTTATTATATCTAAAGGAAGTATCTGCTGGAAAAATGATGAGAGGACAAATGGTGATGTAATGCTGATTTGATACCAGCATTGTCTTGTTGGATCTCAATACTTCATCTAACTGGTCCATAATAAAGCATCACATTCATGTCCAAATGCAGCAAGATCTGAAAAATATCCAGGTTTTGGATGTTACGTGGCACGAATGTTACTTAGCATTTAAGTCCCAGTCACTGACTATCTCCAATGAAAGTGAACCTAACCATCATCACCTGTTGAAATTTAAAGGCAATATGATACTGAATTCTTCTCTACCAACATAATTTTGGGATGTGCAGGGGTGGAGGAGATGTGTTTACTATTGAGCAGAAACTAGACTAGTCATGTAAATACTCTGGCTACAAGAGTAGAGCAATGGTTAAACATTGTGCATCAAGTAACTCATCTCCTGACTCCCGAAAGCCTGTTGATTGACAACAAGCCATAAGGCAGGAATGCTGGAATGCTCCCCACTTACCAAATTGGGTGCAGTTGTACCAGCACCCCAAGAAGCTTGACACATGCAGGACAAAGCCTGCTAGATTGGCACTATATATAGTAGCATCTACAAGATTCAGTGTGGGAATTCACTGAGATTCCTTTAACATCACCTAACAAATCCATGTCCACAAACATCTAAAAGGACAGCACAGCATGAGAATACCACAACCTACAAATTCATGTGTAAACCAGACTCCACGATTTGGTCAGTGATAAATATTTTCTAATCCATCTGCTCAGAGATGTTGTAACACCCCTCCAGAGCAGGTAGCACTAAAATCCTTTCAGTAAGGATGAACGAAGTGATGGTGTATTTGGGATTTATTCCTTTCAGTTTAAAAATAAAATAATAGCCAGACTGTGTGTTTCACACTGGCCAGGATTTCTTGGTAACTTGTGAAATAAGTGTTTGCGTGTGACCTCAAAGAAGACTGTGCATGTTGTTTTAATGATCTCTGTTGTGTGGATTTCACCTTTTTCTGATGTTTGATTCAATCTGGCTCCAAGTCAAAGGGATCCACAGGCGTCCTGCAGATATGTCAGCAATGGGGTAAACTGCTAATTGCTTCGAAATATTCTCAGCAAATTAAGCAAACCTACTAATTGGAAGATTACCTTTCATATTGAATTCAGAGTGAAATATATGGTTAGGGCGTGCACATGAGGTTCAGGTAGAAGCTGAAATATTACTTTCTTAAATTAACTTTAATTTTTATCACCTGGAAAAATAGAACATTCCACAAACATATTAGAATTTGAGGACTAGAAAGGTATTTCAGCGCTAATTATTAATTAGTATGCCATTGAAAAATCCAATTTCCCATCATTCAACAAGATATATCTTAACATTTAGAGCAAATCTAATAACATAAAATGTTAACTTCTCATCCTTTTCAATGATTGATTTCTAATGGCTTTCTGGGATAATTCAATAGAAACCTAGCAATTATTGGAACTGGGCATCTTGTTGTGAGTGCTGTGAATTGGACTTTGTCATTCTTTTAAATCATCGTGTTTATGTACTGCAATTTCTGAAATGTGAATTGGTCGTGGCCTAGTAATGTTGACAGGCAGTAGAGATCTTTTGAACATCTGGTCAACTGTTTTATCAACCAAGTTAAGCTTGAAGAAAGTAATCACAGCTAATGATATAGAATTAAGTGGGATGATTCTGAGTCAAATCAGATACAAGAGGAGAGAGGAGCTAAGAAGTGACCGATGGAGTTTAGATAAATGTGAGGTGTTGCATTTTCATAAGGCAAAGTAGAGCAGGGCTTGTACAGTTAATGGTAGGGCTCTGAGGAGTGTTACCAAACAAAAAGACCGAGGGATGCAGTTGCATAATTCTTTGAAAGTGGAGTTGCAGGTAGACCGGGCATTGAAGGCGTTTGGCATGCTTGACTTCATTGGTCAGTGCATTGAAGAGTTGGGATGTCAAATTGTGCCTTTACAGACCATTGGTAGGCCACTTCGAGAATACTGCATTCAATTCTAGTCTCCCTACTATAGGAAAGATGTTGTGAATCTTGAAAGGGTTCAGAAAAGATTTACAAGAATATTGCAGGATCGGAGGGTTTGAACTATAGGAAGAAGCTGAATAAGCTGGGGATTTTCTCCCTGGAGCATTGGAGACTGAGGGATAACCTTTATAGTGGTTTACAAAATCAAGAGGGGCATGGATAGAGTGAATATCCAAGGACTTTTTCCCAGGGTAAGGGAATCCACACCAAGAGGACATAGATTTAAGGTGAAGGGGAAAGATTTTAAAAAGGACCTGAGGGGCAACTTTTTCACGCAGAAGGTACTGTGTACATGGAACGAGCTATCAGAAGAAGTGGTGGAGCAGGTGCAATTACAGTATTTAGAAGGCATCTGGATGGGTTTATGAATAGGAGGGGATGAGAGGGATATGGGCTAAATACTGATAAAAGGAACTAGATCAGTTTAGGATATCTGGTCAGTGTGGACAAGTTGGACTGAAGGCTCGGTTTCTATGCTACATGACTCTATAAATAAATGGAGAAGAAAGATTAGATTAGAGAAAAGGAACTAAAGGGGGAGAAAAACAAGAGAAACAAAAACTAACCTCTTGTGTCAACGACATATAGTAATGAACCTCCACAGTTACAAATGTTTACGCCTCCAAGACTGAGTTTCATGTAGGTACCATACGTCATGTCATTAGGAGGTCCTTCTAAAATGGAGATACAAACTTAGAATATCTATGGCCATTTCCATTGCAAATTCAGCAATTCCTTGACACAAAGGGAGGTGGATGAATGAAACCTCATTTTTGTATCCCACACAATGGAGTGACACAAGTCTTCCAGTGATTTATAGCAATTTGCAAGTTCTTACACATTTTATTCTCACAACAAAAAAAGTGCTGGTTTGTTTTAAATGCCTGAAAAATGATGAGTACTTAAAACTGGTCAATACTCTTCCAATAATTTCTGTAGCAGCAATTCAATTTCTTGCTAAATGGAAGTTGCAGCCTGTCTCTCCTTGAGTAAAAAAAATTGAAGAGTACAACCTGATTTTTGATTGTCTTGTCTATCATTTGGCAGTTGGCCATTCACTCACCCTAATAACACTGGAGGCGGAGGTGGGTACTGCAGATGCCGGAGATTAGAGTCAAGATTAGAGTGGTGCTGGAAAAGCACAGCAGGTCCGGCAGCATCCGAGGAGCAGGAAAATCAACGTTTCGGGCTAAAGCCCTTCCTGATGAATGATCAAGTTCTAGTTCAGGTATCAAATTAAAGAAATGTTTACCTGTAAATCGAGGTGAGGAGATGTGGGAGAGGAATAACAGGCCTAATGTAAAGTGGATTTCAGGTGTGAAATACAGTCAAGTCCTTGGAACATCCAAGTACAATATGTTTCTGAGCATGAAGAATGTGAAGCATTTCAGCTTTGATTTCTAGTTTGCCAACACAATCTGGACTTGCTTTTATTGTTTCTAAGAGATCTTGAAGAGACTTCTCAATCCTACTGATAACTTCTGACAGTGAGGATCTCTTGAGGAGGAGGCCTGGCATTTCTTATGAGTATGCAAAGGAACTTGAGAAAGTTACAGATGGCCATGGAAAGCCAATGGATGTTATCTATCTGGACTTCCAGAAGGCCTTTGATAAGTTCTGCACAGAAGGCTGTTGAGTAAGATAAGGGCTTGTGATGTTAGAGGTGAGGTACTAGCATGGATACAAGATTGGCCGTCTGGCAGAAAGCAGTGTGGGGATAAAAGGGTCTTTCTCACAATGGTGACTGGTGACTAGTGGTGTTCCACAAGGGTCCGTGTTGGGACCACACTTTTCACTTGAGACAGTGATGATCTGGATGAAGGAACTGAGGGCATTCTGGCTAAGTTTGGAGATGACACAAGGATAGGTAGAGGGCAGGTAGCATTGAGGAGGTGGATGAGGCTGCAGAAAGATTTTGCCAGGTTAGGTGACTGGACAAAGAAGTGGCAGATGAAATACAATGTGGGAAAGTGTGAGGTCATGCACTTTGGTAGGACGAATAAAGGCATGGACTATTTTCAAAATGGGAAGAAAATTCAGAAATGTGAAGTGCAAAAGGACTTGGGAGTCCAAGTCCAGGTTTCCCTTAAGGTAAACTTGCAGGTTGAGTTGGTAGTTAAGAAGACAAGACAATGTTCTCGTTCATCTCAAGAGGACTAGAATATAAAAGCAGGGATGGACTTCTGAGGTATTATAAGGCTCTGGTCAGACTACATTAAGAGTATTGTCAGCAATTTTGGGCCCCAAACCTCAGGATGGATGTACTAGCCTTGAAGCAGGTCCAGAGGATGTTCACTAGAATGATCCTGTGAATGAAAGCTTAACGTATGAGCAATGCATGAAGACTCTGGAACTTTACTTGATGTAGTTTAGAAGGATGATGGGGGATCTGATTGAAACTTAGGGAATACTGAACGGCCTGGTTGGAGTGGACGTTGGGAAGATGCTTCCATTGGGGGAGAGATGAGGACCCGAGGGCACAGCCTTAGAGTAAAGGGAAGACCCTTTGGAACGGAGAAAAAGAGAAACTTCTTTAGCCAGAGAGTGGTGAATTTGTGGAATTCGTTGCCACAGAAGGCTTGGAGGCCAGATCATTGAGTATATTTAAAAGCGAGATAGATAAGTTCTTGATTGCTAAGGGGATCAAAGGTTATAGGGAGAAAGCGAGAAAATGGGATTGAAAATGGGACTGAATGCTGAACGGCAGAGCAGACTGGATTGACTGAATTACCTCATTTCTCCTCCTATGTCATAGGCTCTCGTAACATCCAATTTTCCAAAGGTGCAGGGTGTTTTGATTTTGATTTAAAGGCTATACTGAGAGAACCCTCTGTGTTGGGGTTTTGCATTCTCCACATTCTTACTTAATATGGTAACATTTAAAAAAAATTCTACATATTGGAAGTTGTCAGAAATCCTTATCACTTGAGGTTTGGTGCTCTATTCCATTTTAGGTGTGAGTGATAGCTTTTAGATGGAGGGCTTCTGGAAGAGAGCCCACCTTTTGTTTTCCAAGGAATGTTATCCTTTTATGAGTGGACAGTACAATATTACCAGAGAAGTGCACAAGACTGACACATCTAAGATTTGTTTTTAGAAATACAGTTTTCATCTTTTAAAGGGCTACTTTAGATAGTAATATACAGAGGAGCGAATATTGATATCTTGTACTTAGATGTTCTGAGGACTTGACTGTATTTCACACCTGAAATCCACTTTACAGTAGACCTGTTATTTCTCCCCCACAACTCTTCATTGCGATTTACAGGTAAACATTTCTTTAATTTGTTACCTGAACTAGAACCTGATCATACAACAGCACATTTAGTTAATACAGTAGCATCCCAATAGAGTCATAGAGATGCACAGCATGGAAACAGATCCTTCGGTCCAACTTGTCCATGCCAACCAAATATCCTAACCCAATCTAGTCCCACCTGCCAGCACACGGCCCATATCCCTCCAAACCATTCCTATTCATATACCGATCCAAATGCCTTTTAAATGTTGCAATTGTACCAGCCTCCAACACTTAACTTGGTAACTCATTCCATACACCACCCACCCTCTGCGTGAAAAAGTTGCCCCTGAGGTCTCTTTTATGTTTCCCCTCTCACCCTAAACATATGTGCTCTGGTTCTGGACTCCCCCACCCCAGGGAAAAGACTTTGTCTATTTATCCTATCCATGCCCCTCATAATTTTGTAAACCTCTATAAGGTCACCCCTCCGCCTCCAACACTCCAGGGAAAACAGCCCCAGCCTGTTCAGCCTCTCACTATAGCTCAAATCCTCCAACCCTGGCAACATCCTTGTAAATCTTTTCTGAACCCTTTCAAGTTTCAGAATATCTTTCCGATAGGAAGCTGAACATATAACTCAACAGCGAATAAATGTACCAATTCTTTTTGTATGACTTTAAACTCCATAAATATCAAAGAACAACATGCATGAATGAAATTTTAAGTAAACACCAGTAAAGCAATATAATACCATATTCTTGGTGCTTACCTACATGCGTCTTTCTTTCAACCAATTCCACCATTGTCATAGGGACAAGCTAAAATGGTTGGCCATTCATCTGAATGGATTGTGAGACTCCAGTTAACCTTGTCTGTTATTCCTGGACATCTTAATGTAAACCTGTCAATTGCTACATCTTACCACATTTACTGCAGACTCTGCACATGGCCACAATGTTCTTTGAATATTTTTCTCTGATGATTATATGGGTCTGGGCCTATTGTATTGCCAAAGATGATCATCTTTGGAGGATAAAAACGAGGCTGCATTTTTCTCATTCACTCCACATTCATCAGATTTACTTCACCTTTTTCAATCATTTTTAATAAATCCTCACTGGTGTTTTACAGAGTCCTCTAGGTGAAAATATCTGAGCAGGTGAGAAGAAGGAAGTACTGAGTGGTGAGATTTGGGCAGAGGAAAATGGGCCCTGACTATGTTGCAGCAACTCCTCGGCGGCCTGTCCTCATTTTTGTCTGTATCATAATCCATTAAGAAGAATAAGTTTTATGCCCATCATCCTATTCTTTGACATTATTACCATCTTTCTCCTGGGTTGGCCATTGCTTTGGTGCATCTGGAGAAACCATCACTCTCTTTAGATTAAGAAGCTTGTGTTTTGAACTTTTCATGGATGACATAACCTAAGTGTTGAGTCACTAACCTGGTGCTAGTAATGCACTGCCAGTATGCTATCTGGTCTTGCTATGGGGCTGAAAGAGAGTTGATTGTAAACTCTGTCAAGTTGAGTTAATGCATTGAATTGATTCAACACCCAACTTTATAAGTGCAAGTATAGAAATAGAGGAGAAAGTGAGGACTGCAGATGCTGGAGATCAGAGCTGAAAATGTGTTGCTGGAAAAGCGCAGCCGGTCAGGCAGCATCCAAGGAACAGGAGAATCGACACTTTGGGCATAAGCCTGAAGAAAGGCTTATGCCCGAAACGTCGATTCTCCTGTTCCTTGGATGCTGCCTGACCTGCTGCGCTTTTCCAGCAATACATTTTCAGCTCAAGTATAGAAATAGTTTGACCCCACCCCTCAGTTCTTTGGCACTGACAATCTGCACTATAATATGTTGAAATCCACTCTTTGGAGGCCAAGGAGCTAGTTTTAATTAAATTAAAATTTTAATTAAATAAGTGACTCCAAGCATGCAATTTGATCAAGCTCACGACATGTTCAAACGCAAGAAAAAATCTACTATTCGGTGTCCAGGATAACACATCCAATGGGACACACTGCTTTATCTGTTGCAGTGTAAACCACTTCCACGTACATTTGAGTTTTGAATGAAAAATGAATAAATTGGAGCTGTGATTACCTTGTAATTGCAAACTACATCTCCGTTATGATATGTAAATTCCACCAGCAGATAGCAGTACTGATCAATACATGCCTATTTAGGACACCTGGCTGGATATTCGTTCCCTCCTTCACTGGCACACTTTGTAGTATGTGCAGTCTTAGGAGGGACTGATGCAATGCGTTGAGCTTACTTCAAGACCTATTTCCTGCAAACAGGCTTCATGTCCAAGAACAAGAGAAGCAATGCAGTAGGAGTGTTATGGTCACTTGAATGCTGTCTGAATCTGGACATAGCTTCTCAATACTTTATCAATACTGCACACATCCTAGATCCACAGCTAACAGTGTCATGCAGTTACCCTTGTGGTAAGTGCTTCAATAGCTTCATGAAGAAAATAATCAGCTTGTCTTACGGCAGCTAGCCATGGGATGTAAGCTCAGTTAATGTCAATTTTCATTTCTCACTTCTATCAAGAAGGTGTTTTTGCTTCCTTTATGTGAATGTCAAAATGATCCTCTAAAATATATAACATAATTTGATTGGATTTTCGTAGAATCATAGAATCCCTACAGTGTGGAAGCAGGTCATTTGCCCTATCGAGTTCACACCAACCCTCCGAAGAGTATCCCACCCAGACCATCGCCAAACCTTTCCTATCCTAACCCTACATTTCCCATGGCTAATCCACGTAACCTGCACGTTTGGCCTGTGGGAGGAAACCGGAGCCCTGGAAGAAACCCATGCAGACACTGGGAGAGTGTCCAAACTCCATGCAGGTAGTTGTCTAAGACTGGAATTGAATCCGGGTGCCTGTGCTGTGAGGCAGGAGTGCTACCATTGTGCAACCCTGCCATGGCCATTTTGTTGAATAATTTATCCATTTTAAAATATTTAATGATTTTGTCTTGCATTACAATTCCATCAGTTTTTTCACACAAAATATTAGTCAAATAGGTTCATAGTTGTAGAGTCAGGCAGCACAGAAACAGACCCTTCTGTCCAATTTACCCATGCTGACTAAGTTTCCCAAACTAAACTAGTCCCACTTGCCTGTATTTAGCCCATATCCTTCTAAACCTTTCCTATTCATGTACCTTTCTAAATGTCTTTTAAGTGTTGTAACTGTACTTGCATCTATCACCACCTCTGGCAGTTCATTTCACATACAAACCACCCTTTGTTATGGCAAAAGATTTCCTTGAGGGATCCAGGCCTCCTCCTGTCTTTCAAGCAATGGTATCAAAAGTACTTAACTTTTGCACATTTCATGATTTAACATGCAGGTATCAAAGGTAATTCATATCTTTAGCACCTGCAGAAGATTTGACTATCCACATGCTGCTTTTCTCATTTTCCTTTCTCTTGTGGTAGGATGATGATTTGGATGCGAGCATAAGAGATACAGTTAGTAAGTTTGCAGATAACACCAAAATTGGAGGTATAGTGGACAGTGAAGAGGGTTACCTCAGATTATAACAGGATCTTGACCAGATGGGCCAATGGGCTGAGAAGAAGCAGATGGCGTTTAATTCAGATAAATGTGAGGTGCTGCATTTTGGGAAAGCAAATCTTAGCAGGACTTATACGTTTAATGGTAAGGTCCTGAGGAGTGTTGCTGAACAAAGAGACCTTGGAGTGCAGGTTCATAGCTCCTTGGAGTCGCAGGTAGATAGGATCGTGAAGAAGGTGTTTGGTATGCTTTCCTTTATTAGTCAGAGTATTGAGTACAGGAGTTGGGAGATCATGTTGCGGCTGTACAGGACATTGGTTAGGCCACTTTTGGAATATTGTGTGCTATTCTAGTCTCCCTCCTTTAGGAAGGATGTTGTGAAACTTGAAAGGGTTCAGAAAAAAAATTACAAGGATGTTGCCAGGGTTGGAGGATTTGAGCTACATGGAGAGGCTGAACCGGCTGGGGCTGTTTTCCCTGGAGTTGGAGGCGGAGGGGTGACCTTATCGAGGTTTACAAAATTATGAGGGGCATGGATAGGGTAAATAGGAAAAAGTCTTTTCCCTGGGTTCGGGGAGTCCAGAACTGGAGGGCGTAGGTTTAGGGTGAGAAGGGAAAGATATAAAAGAGACCTACGAGGCAACTTTTTCGCACAGAGGGTGGTATGTGTATGGAATGAGCTGCCAGAGGATGTGGTGGAGGCTGGTACAATTGCAACATTTAAGAGGCATTTGGATGGGTATATGAATAGGAAGGGTTTGGAGGGATATGGGTCAGGTGCTGGCAGGTGCGACTAGATTGGGTTGGGATATCTGGTCGGCATGGATGGGTTGGACTGAAGGGTCTGTTTCCATGCTGTACATATTTATGATTCGTCCTCGTTATTTCTTTGTGCTTTGATGCCATTTTTCACATGCATCAAAGTATGTGGAGGTCCATGGGCTAGATCACGTAAGATTCTGGGAATGGGTTACATGATTCCATGAGTTCTGGGATTATCTTAATGAGCTTGACTAACAATGTCTTTAATTGGCTCATCTCTTCTTGACTAATGATCTACAGTTACAATGTTTGCAGTGTTATACGCTATGAAAATTATGTCCAGAGTTTCTCTTTTTTTACTATCTTGCACGGTATAAAATATATTTTGTTTTGTATTTTCTATTGTGCCCCAGTGATGTAAACAACTTTTCAATTCTTTTACTTGTTTTCATATTGTCTTCTCTTTCACCATCATATTAAAAAGTATTTTTATTAATTCCTTTAGTCACCTGTTCTGCAACTATTTCACACCATGCCTGCACTCCATATTAACGAACTGACTTGTTTGTGCTACAAACTTACGAATCCTATGGACGTGTCCAGTGCATGATAAGACGTTGTTCAGTGACTGGCAAGGATGTTCTTCTGGCCTCTGGGAAGCAATCTGTTCTGTTTGGATCATTGGCAAATGGTGTCATGCATTTGTTGAAGCTTGATGCTACTCATCAGAGAGACCTAACCAGCATTGTGGCAACTTGTGCTCAGCGCTAGATAAATACAATTACTGCTCAGTGTCGGTATTCTGTCAGGAGTGGTGCAAGAGTTCTAACGATATTTTGGAAGTTCTGTGTTACAACTCTTCTTCAAAGCATTGATGTGTGCGTGATTGGAAAACATAAAGTCTCCATTATATTGTCCTTTTAAGTTGCTACTGATGTGCTATTACAGAAAGTTCCCTACCTGTCAATAGTCGCCAAGATATTCTATTGCTCATGGATCAATGTTGTAGTGTGTTGTAAACATGGCTGATCCTTAGATATTTGTTGTGAGTAAATAATTTAATGCATCTGGCTGCATACCCATGGAATTCTCCCACCATACTTTTTACAAAAGTGAACTTGGCAAAGCAGTAGCTTTTGAGCTTGGATGTCTACATGTATTCAAAATTGATCTTTGAATTTGAGTGCAGAATCTAGGTCTTTGGCATTTCAAGGTGATATTGAGGGAGTACTGAGCTTTTGGAGGTGTAGACCTTTGCTGATACATTAAATGGAGACTTTGTATACTTGATAAGATGGGTGTATTTCAAACGAGGGCAGTGAATTCATCTTGTGCTTTCAACAAGATTAATCCCTCAACTAGAAACACAAAATAGTTAACTGTTAATCATTGGATTTCTAATTGTGAGACCTTACTGCATGCAATTGAATGTTCCATCCAATGACAAAACAACAGTTTTTTGTTTTATTCTTTCCTGGAATGTGTCACAAAACCTGTATTTATTCCACATCCTAAGTGGTGAGCTGCAAGTTTCCTGAGCTACTGTAGTCTACATGTATTGATTTTTTTTTCATGCAGTTTCCTCCAAGTCAGTGACTTTCTAGGCTTTTTCAGAGTGTTAAGATGTAAACCATGTGGTTTTGATCTGGATTATATATATAGGTCAGACCAGTCAATGGTGATGAGTTCTTTTCCTAAAGGATATAGTTAATCAGTTGAGTTACGACAGTTGATAATAGTTTCATGATCATCAATGCTGAGACTAGCTTTCTAATTTTGCAAGGTTTGTGAAGGTTTGTAGCTCAGATTGAGGTGTAGGTTTGGTTTTTTTCATCCGTGTGTAAAAGAAATGAAAAAAACACAACATTTTGACTGGGACAACACCTCTATCCTGGGATAGGCTAAGCAAAGACATGCCAGAGAATTCCTAGAGGCCTGGCACTCCACCCACAACGCCATAAACAAACACACAAATCTAGATGCCATCTATCAGCCCCTCAGAAAATGAACAGGAAGTGACATCACCACAAACCCCAGGAACCCCATCCAGGAGAAAGATACAAATAGAAAGCAGGAGACAACAGCTTCACCTCACTTGGAGATCTCCACTGATGATGTTACCTAGCCAGGTAATGAAATGTCTGGATATCAAACCTACAGCTCAGTGAGCAAACCTACACCCTAAACTAGCTTTCTAATTAATAGATTTCTAATTAATTGAGTTTATTAAAGATAAATTCCACTCACTGCTGTTGTGGGATTTGAAACATTCCTTTTACATTCTTTCACAGGATGTGGGCGATGCTGGAAAGAACAGCATTTATTGCCCAACCCTTTATTGTCTTTTGAGAAGGTGGTGAGCTGTCGTCTTGGACTGTTGCTCTCATGAAGGATGTACACGCCCATGGTACTGTTCGGAAGGGAGTTCCAGGTTTTTAACCCAAATTTTTAAACATTAGTCTGAGTCTCTTGCTTGTGAGTCGGGGGCAGGCAGTATCTAAAACATGCTTCGTTTAAGAGAATTAAGGTTGCTTAAAAATGAATCTGGCAATGACTTGGTTCTAATCTATCAAATAAAATTGGTATTGGTAAATTTAGTACGTACAAACAAATTCATGAGTAGTTACTTGTCATCTTATTGTCTTTGCTAGCTACGGAAGTCAGTAGCTTTGATATACAAGTTAACAGCATTTAAAATTTCATCCTTTGCCTGAGGTGTGTTGGCTCTTTTTAGCTATAATAATAACAAGATGGAGCAATTGACTTCAGCATCGATAGGCTATAAAAGAAAAAGTTTGGCTAAAGACTCCCAAACTTGGTAACTTTCGACACCGACTGCTTTGATGTTTTGGGTACAGAATTGGGCTCACATGTGGTCCCTCACTTAATCCAGATTCTGTAAGAATTTACCTTTTTGAATATTTATCTTAATTACACGTTAAACTTTCAATCACTTGAAACCTTTCCTTAAATCATTAAGGCAAAGGGTCATATCTGATTAATGTGAATTAATTGTATAAGCCCCACACAAAAAAAGTGTGGGGCTTATACACTTAATAGTAAGGCATGGATATTAGATTAGATTACTTAGTGTGGAAACAGGCCCTTCGGCCCAACAAGTCCACACCGACCTGCCGAAGCGCAACCCACCCCTTACATTTACCCCTTATCTAACACTACGGGCAATATAATTCTTTTAAGTTTATAATCACATATAGATAGGGTGGTTAAAAAGGTGTTCGGCATGCTTGCCTTCATTGCTCAATCCTTTGAGTATAGGAGTTGGGAAGTCATGTTGAGGTTGTACAGGACATTGGTAAGGCCTCAACTGGAATTGTGTGTCCAGTTCTGTTTGTCCAGTTATAGGAAGGATATAATCAAACTGGAAGGGGTGCAGAAGAGATTTATCAGGATGCTATCAGGTATGGAAGATTTGAGTTAGAAGGCTGGATAGGCTAAGACTTCTACCACTGGAGTTGAGAGGAGGTTGAGAGGCAACCTTATAGAAGTTTATGAAATAATGAGGGGTATAGATATGGTAGTTATCTTTTCTCTAGGATGAAGGATTTCAAGGCAAGAAGGCACATTTTTAAGGTGAGCGGAAAAAGATTAAAAAAAGACAGAGGGGCAATTTTTCTTTTACAGCGGGTGTTTTGTGTGTGGATTGAACTTCCTGAGGAAGTGGTAGATATGGGTTCAATTACAATGCTTAAAAGATATTTGGATAACTCCATGAATAGGAATTATTTTGAGGGATGTGGCAGGTGGGACTAGTTTAGTTTGGGATTATGTTGAGCATGGACTGGTTGGACCGAAAGGTCTTTTTCTGTGCTGCATGACTCTGACTCTATTTGAGCTTCCCACATATTCTAACTGTCTTGTTGAGCTTTCTTGCATTTTCCATTTTTGATTATAATTTAAGTAAGGCCTTAGAGCTGAAATGACTGGATAGTAGTTTGCTGCAGAGTTAGTACTTGACCTTTCTTGCCAAATCAAGATGCAAATATAATGAGGAACTGCCAAGGGATCTGTGCGCACTTCTGGGTTTTGCATTACATGTTTGTTTGAAAATGGGGGCAACATTATATAACAGATAAAGGAGTCTGCAGCCTAATTGCTCTGATTGATTGTGGTATAGAACAAGAGAACCTAATGCTAGAAGATACTTTGGAAAAGCTCTTCCTCATTTGTTTACTTCCAGGCAAGGTTGTCAGAAGTTATTATTTAGTTTATAATTATAATCGTGTATTAGGGGTTTTGCGTAACAATGCCGCTATACTTGCATTTCGTGGAGGAAATTTTGGACAAGAAGAGTTACCAGCAGGAAATGTTGTACCACACATCCAATTATGTTCAAAGCTGCATCTATTAAGTGAACTGCTGGTATCTCAGTAAGTCTGAAAGCAGTGATTTTTGGTTATAGAGACTGCGACACTGTCCTGTTGTCCCACACAGGTCAATTCAAATCCAGTCATTATTTTTTACATTTTGCAAATCTTCCAAATGTTCATGGAAAAAAATTGCTCATATCTACATTTCTGCACTCACTGTTGTGTGTATGTAGAGGGTTAACATATCACTGTTCTCTCCTGGAGTCAATCACCTTAGCTGATTCATCATAAAGAAATGTAACTACTGTAGATTAGTCATGATGTAGAATTCTCTCTCATTCAGGGAATTATAAATGGAACTCCAGGCCAGTGGATTGTATCCATATTACTATGTCTTTATGGATCACGTGATTTGGCTGAACATGAAGGAATTGTGACCATGCACACACATACGCACGTTTGTGTATACAAATGCCCTTTAGATGGGCATCTTCCATTCTGAGAACATACATATTGTGCTATCATGATCATAAGCACTCCTAAGATTTCTAAAATAATATGATTTAGCCTCAAGAATTTCCCTTCAAACCTACTTCTTGCTTCTTCCCTCTTTAGTATGAAACTGCTGAAGTGAAAGCATTGAGTTACCCTTTATGGTTTTATTGCCAGGCCAACTTGCTGTGATAAAAGCCAATATCAGAAGAAGCCACTAGACTTGTCTTCCCAACCACTTATATTAATTCCAGGAGCTTTGAATTTCTGATCGTACCCTTCTCCCACCTAAAATTCACCCTGTCAGTGTGTACAGTTCATCAACTTTAGTCAGAGGATTGACTAAATAGTTATGTCCAGACATGGCCAAGGGATTTAAATCTCTGTGGCTTCACCCTGGGAACATGTGGATGGTCCTGTGTCTGCAACAGTTTGCGGCTGCACTAATTGCTAACAAGTAGCTGGATTTGAGGCTGATTGACACAATAAATAATCAGCATCAGTACATACAATTTTGTTAAAATGTTTTATCTGGGTATAGAATTTCTGCTGTTGATTATAATCGGATTTCATTCAATGCTGCCCTTTCCCTTCCATAGATTCCTTGCTCCATTCACAATAATAAGTTCAGCAATGGAAAAAGGCATTGTGAGTGACTGTGGCTCTGCTACTGATAACCAGGACTTTGATGTTTTCAGTGCAATGGACTGGAAGGATGGAATTGCAACTCTTCCAGGGAGCAATTTAAAGGTAATGTTTGAACAATTCACATCTAATTTTAGTTTAAGTTGATTGCTACATTTGAGAGAGGAAATAATTTTTTTTAGAAGTAAATTTAATATGTTTTTCCTATTAAATGTATAGTTATGTTCTATAACAGATACAACTTTTGTAGAAAAATATCCAAGCTTCTGAGTGGTTGCAGTTTTTTAAATTTCATTATATCTATGCTATCGTTAGTGCCTTAATTTTGTGAAGCATGACACATTTTTTCTGAATTCAAGATAATATCTTGTTAGTGGTATTAACGGTACAGAATAATCTCATTCTTAAGGTTTTCTTTGCCTTTAGTTCAGGGTAAATGAGTTTGATGCTTTAGAGATCATCACAGATGAAACTGAAGTAGAAAAGATAAAGAAGGCGACTGCAACAACAACATGGAGTGTGCCCACAGCACAAGAAGGTCAGTAGAATTATGCGATGACCTATAGTGATTTTGTTTGGTGTGCATTGATCACATTTGGAAATACTTTTGAAAAACAGAGCTAATAATAATATCGGGGGTGAGTCTCCAACTTAGAAACGTCCAACTTATGAAAACGCGTACTTATGAGTGTGATCCCACATGGGGTTAATTTTCAATATCGGACAGATGAACATTTCCTGGACTTGCGAAGAGGCTGCTGTACATTATCCAGCATTGTGTTCCGACTTACGTACAAGTTGACTTTTGAATGGACTCCCATTTGCAACTGGAGGACTGCCTGTATTGTGCCTAGTTGCTGTTTAGTAATATATTGATTCAGCCATCTAAACTCTTTCTGAAGTTAAATCTGTTTCCTGTTTTTGTTGAATAAATGTTCATCTCTAATACTAAATATGTAAAATTATGCCTATACAAGGGTAATCTGTACAATATTTTCATCAAAAAGTTAAAGATTCCTTCCCACCCCAACTCGTCAAAATCTTTTAAAGACAACCACTTGATTTACTGCATCAAAAAAGTAAGTGGTTCTGAAGCTCTTGAAATTCCAGTGAAGTTTCCATGATAGGCTTAGTTGTTATAAGGAATCTTTTAAAATGTAAATAATGGAGTCTATCGGAATTACAATGTTCTTTTTTCCCCTAACTATACCAAATGTCTGATTAAATCAAAGCTGTCTAAGAGCAGTTTGCAGGTTTGTCTCTTCAATGGAAATAGTTGAATATTCTTTTTCTTCAATTTAAAAGGACTCTGAGCATCACTTCAGATCATTATACTATCAATCCAAAGCAACGTTTTCTTTAGTTTTGAATGTACAAGAGCACTTATCCAATAGCGTGATGATATATTGCAATGTTTTAAACAATGAGGGTCAGTGTAATGGTCACGTTAGCTTCTCAGGACAGAGGCTATGATGAATCACTTCAGTTAAAACATCTGAGTTGCAATAAAGCATCTTGCACTGACATTTGAAGTTACTAAAACTTATAACAACTTGTCTCTCAGAATGTTCTTGTGTCCTTAGAGGATTTCTCCAATGGTCATTAATTTTCCAATGGGTACGTTTTCTAAGGGCTTTCAGAAGCTACACAATATAGAAAAATAGTGAGAGAGTAAATTCAAATTTACTTTTGAGCTGTCAAAGATGACCTCAACTTTGAAAGAGGAGTATGTGCAGTTGTGCCTTCCCAAATTACAAAAAGGTAGCATGCTTAATGAGGGTGGGAAAGGCATTGCAAGATAGACAAAAGAAGGAGAATTATATACTGGTTAGGTTAACCTCCTGTAGCAGGGAAGGTGTTTGAGGTGCCGCACTCGAGGCTGCTGCATAAGGTAGGGATGCATGGTATTACAGGTAAAGTATTAGCATGGATAGAGGATTGGTTGACTAACAGGAAACAAAGAGTGGGGATAAATGAGTTCTATTATGGCTGGCAATCCGTGACTAGTGGTGTGCCTCAGGGATTGGTCTTGGGACTGCAATTATTTACAATGTCTATAGATAGTTTGGGGTTGGGGACCACATGTAGGGTGTCAAAGTTTGTAGATAACACTAAGATGAGTGGGAGAGCAAAGTGTGCAGATGACTGTGAAACTTTACAGATAACATAGATACAGTGGGTGCTTGGGCAAAGGCCGGGCAGATGGAATACAATGTTAATAAATGTGAAGTCATCCATTTCAGTAGGACCAACAGTAAAAAGGATTATTACTTGAATGGTAAAAGTTGCAGCATGCTGCTATTGCAGAGGCACCTGGATGTCCTTTTGCATGAACCACAGAAGGTTGGCCTGCAAGTGCAACAAGTAATTCAGAAGGCAAATGGAATTTTGTCCTTCATTGCTTCAGGGTTTGAGTTTAAGCACAGGGAGGTTACGATGCAGCTGTACAGGGTGCTGGTGAGGCCACACCTGGAGTACTGCGTGCAATTTTGGTCACCTTAATTGCGAAAGGAGGTACTAGCACTGGAGGGGGTGCAGAGGACATTCACTAGGTTGATTCCAGAGTTGAAGGGTGGCCTTATGAGGAGAGACTGAGTAGACTGGCGTTACATTCATTGGAATTCAGAAGAATGAGGGGGCTCTTATAGAAACATACAAAGTTTGTGAGAAGATTTGTAGCTCGGGTGCTTGTTGTTGTGGTTCTGTTCGCCGAGCTGGGAGTTTTTCTTGCAAACGTTTCGTCCCCTTTCTAGGTGACATCTTCAGTGCTTGGGAGCCTCCTGTGAAGCGCTTCTGTACTGATTCCTCCGGTATTTATACTGGTTTGAATCTGCCGCTTCCGTTTGTCAGTAGCTGTCCGCTGCAGTGGCCGGTATATAGGGTCTAGGTCGATGTGTCTGTTGATCAAATTCGTGGATGAGTGCCATGCTTCTAGGAATTCCCTGGCTGTTCTCTGTTTGGCCTGTCCTTGCAAGGACTGCACAAAGCACTACATAGGACAAACAGGAAGACAGCTAATAACCCGCATCCATGAACACCAACTGGCCACGAAACGACACGACCAGCTATCCCTAGTAGTCATACACTCAGATGACAAACAACATGAATTCGATTGGGACAACACCACCATTATAGGACAGACCAAACAGAGAACAGCCAGGGAATTCCTAGAAGCATGGCACTCATCCACGAATTTGATCAACAGACACATCGACCTAGACCCTATATACCGGCCACTGCAGCGGACAGCTACTGACAACCGGAAGTGGCAGATTCAAACCAGGTATAAATGCCGGAGGAATCAGCACAGAAGCGTTTCACAGGAGGCTCCCAAGCACTGAAGATGTCACCTAGAAAGGGGACGAAACGTTCGCAAGAAAAACTCCCAGCTCGGCGAACAGAACCACAACAAGAAATATACAAAATTATGAGGGAATAGGTAAGATAGATGTAGAGAGGATGTTTCCACTGCAGGTGATACTAGGACAAGAGGGCATAGCCTCAAGGCATCAGGGAGCAGATTTAGGACTGAATTGAGAAGGCAGTTCTTCAGCCAGAAGGTTGTTAATCTGTGGAATTCCTTGCCCAGTGAAGTAGTTTACTTGAGTAAACATTTTTAAAGATGACGCAGATATATTTTTGAACAATAAAGGAATTAAGGGAAATAGTGAAAGCGCGCTAAGTGGATCTGAGTCCACGAAAAGATCAGCCACGATCTTATTGATTGGTGGAGCAGCCTCAAAGGGCTGGATGGCCTACTCCTGTTCCTAGTTCTTAAGTTCTAAATTTGAACTCACCGCAAACATTATAAGATTTGCCATGCTTGATTCCATTCTTGCCTCCTTGCCAGATGGAAGCCTCCAGGGAAGGAGGGCATATTTAACTAAAACAATACAGATTAACATACATAGAAGAGCAGTTGGGATTAATGTTATCAATCTGTTTTACATGAGTATACAAACAAGCAATAATTTGAACATTCCATGAAATGACTAAGGAGGTCACTTATAAAGACAACTTACCATCACCATCTTGAAAACATGTAGGGATGTACAACACTGTTCATCAATGGACAACATCCAATCAATTACATTTAATTAAACTGCCCTTTTCTGGAATTGAATCTGACACTTGCCATGGTTAGAAAGATATACACATGCACTTACCCATATTTCATGGTGTAAAATCTAAATACATTGATTAGTTTTATAAACCAAAGTCAACTTTTAAGTGTAAATAATGTCTGTAATTAAATATTGCATATGTTAGTTTATAACGTTGAAGTATACTATTGTAACAATATGGTGTGTCTCTGAAATTAATAAACTATGTATATTTGCTGTTTAGCTCTGTCTAGAAATCCCATCCCAACATACCCAGAGGAGCCACCCAGTATGGATGGAATCCTTTGCTGTGAAAATTGTGGTCATTATGGGACAACTGAGGAGTTTGGTCACAAGAGTAAATTTTGCAGTGAAAGATGTATGCAGCAGGCAAAAGAAAAGTAAGTGATAAGCATTTTTTTTGTGGTTACTAGTGCAATAAGGAGGATACTACGTTTTAGAGAGATACAGTGGAGATAAAGGTGTGGATTGTGAGAAACCTTAACAGACTAAAGAGATTATTGGGTTAGCATATTACAGCTTCAGTTTAATATTTAATTAAGGATTTGTCTGAGATAATATACTTTTTTGGAGGATAAGTAAGGACTGTGAGTAAACACTGAATGGTAAGATAATGAATGAAGAAAATCTTGGATTTAAATGCAATATTACCAAAAATGTCGAGTCCAGTTAGATAAAGTCATGAAGACCAATGCCAATTTGAATTTCTCAGTAAGGCTTTAGGTTGTAAGGATGAGGTGTTAGTGATAAACTTCAAAACCATTGGATGACCACTGTAAACACAATGAGGCACTCAAATGTATATCAGTATCAGCAATTCATTAAAAGCTATTAGCCTGAAATTTCTCAATCCCACATCTGCTGAATTTGCACTGCTTTCTGTGCTGATCTTACCATTTGGGACTTAGCACCCACATTTCTCATAAGGATAACTTGCTTATTCTGAAATATAAAATCAGTAGCAGCACCAAGGAAACTCTGACAGCACACTCTCTTTAAAAAGTGTGGATCATATACCATTCTTCAAAATCATTCCTGGATGTTTGATGTGTTAGACTAATTATCTCATTCTTTAAATTATGTCATTGGTGTGTTAAAAGAAAATTTCCATTTTTCAGCGTTCTATTCACCAAGGAGAGTACTAGGGGAAATCTCAGTTGGTTAGAAGGATTTGCATGTACATTTTTACCTAGAGTCTTGCACAGCTTCGTGACCAGGAAAGTCAATGGGATTAAGTTGTTAGTCATAGAATCTGGAAGGAGGTAACAGTGGCACTGACTGTCATCTCTAACTCCCAATACCTGTGAACAGTGCAGAAAGACATTTCAATAACCTATCAAAAGCTGACTAGGTAAGTTATTTAATATGCTGTAGATTTCTTTTTTGACATCAACAAACCTTCTTAAAACTTCAGATATAAAACTGACATTTCAGCTTAAAATGGGCTTTACACCATTTTGATCACTTATAGATTATATACATACACAGTTCCTTAACCACACAAACATGCTAGACCAATCTGTTTCCTGCAGAAACCCTCCCTGTCTATTGCTAGTGTATAAAATCAACTAGGTAAAACCAATGACTGCAGATGGTGGAAACCAGATTCTGGATTTTTGGTGCTGGAAGAGCACAGCAGTTCAGGCAGCATCCGAGGAGCAGTAAAATCAACGTTTCTGGCAAAAGCACTTCATCAGGAATAAAGGCAGAGAGCCCTGAAGCGTGGAGAGAGAAGCTAGAGGAGGGTGGGGGTGGGGAGAAAGTAGCATAGAGTAGAATAGGTGAGTGAGGGAGGGGATGAAGGTAATAGGGCAGGGGAGGGTGGAGTGGATAGATGGAAAAGAAGATAGGCAGGTCGGACAAATCATGAGGACAGTGCTGAGCTAGAAGTTTGGAACTGGGGTGAGGTGGGGGAAGGGGAAATGAGGAAACTGTTGAAGTCCACATTGATGCCCTGGGGTTGAAGTGTTCCGAGGCAGAAGATGAGGCGTTCTTCCTCCAGGCGTCTGGTGGTGAGGGAGTGGCGATGAAAGAGGTCTAGGACCTCCATGTCCTCAGCAGAATGGGAGGGGGAGTTGAAATGTTGGGCCGCAGGGTGGTGTGGTTGATTAGTGCGGGTGTCCCGGAGATGTTCCCTAAAGCGCTCTGCTAGGAGGCGTCCAGTCTCCCCAATGTAGAGGAGATTGCATCGGGAGCAACAGATACAATAATGATATTAGTAGATGTACAGGTAAAACTTTGGATGGGAAAGGCTCCTTTAGGGCCTTGGAGGTGAGGGAGGTGGGCGCAGGTTTTACACTTCCTGCGGTGGCAGGGGAAGGTGCCAGGATGGGAGGGTGGGTTGTAGGGGGGCGTGGACCTGACCAGGTAGTCACGGAGGGAACAGTCTTTGCGGAAGGCGGAAAGGGGTGGGGAGGGAAATATATCCCGAGTGGTGGGGTCTTTTTGGAGGTTGCGGAAATGTCGGCGGATGATTTGGTTTATGCGAAGGTTTGTAGGGTGGAAGGTGAGCACCAGGGGCGTTCTGTCCTTGTTACGGTTGGAGGGGTGGGGTCTGAGGGCAGAGGTGCGGGATGTGGATGAGATGCGTTGGAGGACATCTTTAACCATGTGGGAAGGGAAATTGTGGTCTCTAAAGAAGGAGGCCATCTGGTGTGATCTATGGTGGAACTGGTCCTCCTGGGAGCAGATACGGCGAGGCAGCGGAATTGGGAATACGGGATGACATTTTTGCAAGAGGTAGGTTGGGAAGAAATGTAATCCAGGTACCTGTGGGAGTCGGTGGGTTTGTAAAAAATGTCAGTGTCAAGTCGGTCATCATTAATGGAGATGGAGAGGTCCAGGAAGGGGAGGGAGGTGTCAGAGATGGTCCAGGTAAATTTAAGGTCAGGGTGGAATGTGTTGGTGAAGTTGATGAATTATTCAACCTCCTCGCGGGAGCACAAGGTGGTGCCAATGCAGTCATCAATGTAGCGGAGGAAGAGGTGGGGAGTGGTGCCGGTGTAATTATGGAAGATCGATTGTTCTACGTAGCCAACAAAGAGGCAGATATAGCTGGGGCCCATACAGGTGTCCATGGCTACCCCATTGGTCTGGAGGAAGTGGGAGGATTCGAAGGAGAAATTGTTAAGGGTGAGGACCAGTTCGGCCAAACGAATGAGAGTGTCGGTGGAAGGGTACTGTTGTGAACGTTGGGAGAGGAAAAAACAGAGGGCTTGGAGGCCCTGGTCATGGCGGATGGAGATGTAGAGGGATTGGATATCCATTATGAAGATGAGGCGTTGGGGGACGGGGAAACGGAAGTCTTGGAGGAGGTGGAGGGCGTGGGTGGTATCTCGAACGTATGTGGGGAGTTCCTGGATGAGGGGCGATAGGATAGTATTGAGGCAGGTAGAGATGAGTTCAGTGGGGCAGGACCTTGCTGAGACAATGGGTCGACCAGGGTGGTCAGGCTTCTGGATCTTGGGAAGGAGGTAGAACCGGGCAGTGCGGGGTTCCTGGACTATGAGGTTGGAGGCTGTGGGTGGGAGATCTCCTGAAGTGATGTGTGTGTCACCTCTACCTTCGCTGCTGCCTTTGCAATGTAAGTTGATGCACTTTGTCAAGGAGGGGAAACTAATATAGCAGTGGTGAAAACTTGTGAGGATCCTTATTCAGAGAATCCTTTTCCTACCATCCCAAAATCCTCAATTAGTAGCAGGATATTTCACTTCTGGGCTGCCACTCTGAGTTGACTGTGGTCAGCAGGTTATACCACAGTAAGTTAAGAGTGAAAGCTATTATCTGTTCATAGATAACAACTTTGTATTTAGCACAGATCTGATCTTCCATTACCTTTGGTTCCATTTTGACCTTAATGTCTTTCTTTGGCATATTGAGTAAACCTTGAACAGCTTGTCACAGAAGATGTGGAAGATACACACTCTTTGTTTAATTTGCAAAGTGCCTTTCCATTTCTGTAGGCCATATCTTGATGTAAAGGAAGCAGCAATATAGGTTGCTGTTCCTATCTCTTCAGCACCATCCTCAATATTTTAGATTAGTGTCAATGCAATCACTGTATTAGGATCCAGTACATAAGCAGGCCCTGGTGTTACTTGTTCATACAAAGTCAGATTAACTTATAGCCTTTGGTCTTTGGTGTGCCTGGAAAGTCAGAATGAAAGGAAGCTGTCTGCCTCAGTAGAAAAATGGGCCTGAAAAGATGAAGGGCCCAAACTTATTAGATCAGTTGTTTGACAGACTCCCAGCAGGTAATGCAAAGACATTTAACTTCTGGATTTCATGGAACTCACTTTCCTTTAACTGGGAGGTTTGCCAGAAGAAGATAAAGTTTAAAATAAAAAATGAATGTCGGGAAATAGATGGTGACATCTTGAAAAATGCTTATATGACAGAGGAAGAGATGCTAGATGTCTTGAAATGCATAAAGGTGGATAAATCCCCAGCACCTGATCAGGAACTCTATGGGAAGCGACACAAGTCATTGCTGGACCTCTTCCTGTATAATCGATAGTTGCAGGTGAGGTGCTGGATGACTGGAGGTTGGCTAATGTGGTATCATTCTTTAAGAAAGGTGGTAAGGAAAAGACAGGGAACTATAGCCCGGTCAGCCTGACTTTGGTAGTGGGCAAGTTGTTGGGAGGGAATTCTGAGGGACAGGATGTATATGTATTTGACAGGCAAGGATTGATTAGGGATAGACAACATGGCTTTGTGCTTGGATTCCCTCGAACTCAGCACCGCCCTCCTAACCTGCAATCTTCTTCCTGACCTCTCCGGCCTATCACCCTCACCTTGACCTCCTTCCACCATCGCCCCTCCCCCAAGTCCCTCCTCCCTACCTTTTTATCTTAGCCTGCTGGACACACTTTCCTCATTCCTGATGAAGGGCTTATGCCCGAAACGTTGAATTTCCTGTTCCTTGGATGCTGCCTGACCTGCTGCGCTTTAACCAGCCACACATTTTCAGCTTTGTGCTTGGAAAGTTATGTTTCACAAAGTTGATTGAACTTTTTGAAGAAGTAACAAAGAGGACTGATGAGGGTAGAGCGGTGAATGTAATCTTTGCGGATTTCAGTAAGACATTTGACAAGGTTTCCCATGGGAGACTGGTTAGCAAGGTTAGATGTCATGGAATACAAGGAGAACCAGCCATTTGGATACAGAACTGGTTCGAAGGTAGAAGACAGAAGGTGGTGGTGGTGGAGGGTTGCTTTTCAGACTGGAGGCCTGTGACCAGCGGAGTGCCACAAGGATTGGTGCTAGGTCCGCTACGTTTTGTCATTTAGGTTATTCGGATGTGAACATCGGAGGTATAGTTAGTAAGTTTGCAGATGACACCAAAATTGGAGGTGTAGTGGACAGCAAAGAGGGTTACCTCAGATTACAATGAGATATTGATCATATGGATCAATGGACTGAGGAGTGGCAGATCGAGTTTAATTTAAATAAATGGGAGGTGCTGCATTTTGAAAAGCAAATCAGAGCAGGACTTATACACTTAATGGTAAGGTCTTTGGGAGTGTTGCTGAACAAGAAGACCTTGGAGTGCAGGTTCATAATTCCTTGAAAGTAGAGTCGCAGGTAGGTAGGATAGTGAAGAAGGTGTTTAGTATGCTTTCCTTTATTGGTCAGAGTATTGCGTACAGGAGTTGGGAGGTCATGTTGCACCTGTACAGGACATTGTTTAGGCCACTTTTGGAATATTGTGTGCATTCTGGTCTCCTTCCTATCAGAAGGATGTTGTGAAACTAGAAAGGGTTCAGAAAGATTTACAAGGATGTTGCCAGGGTTGGAGGATTTGAGCTACAGGGAGATGCTGAATAGGCTGGTTCTGTTTTCCATGGGGTGTTGGATGCTGAGGGGTGACCTTATAAGAGGTTTCTAAAATTGAGGGGCATGGTTAGAGTAAATAAACAAGGTCTATTCCCTGGGGTGGGGGATTCCAGAACTAGAGGGCATAGGTTTAGGATGAGAGGGGAAAGATATAAAAGAGACCTACAGGGCAACCTTTCCACGCAGAGGGTGGTGCATATATGGAATGTGTAGCCAGGGGAAGTGGTGGAGGCTGGGACAACTGCAACATTTAAAAGGCATTTGGATGGATATGTGAATAGGAAGGATTTGGAGGGATATGGACCACGTGCTGGCAAATGGGACTAGATTAGGTTATGATGTCTAGTCAGCATGGACGAGTTAGACAAAAGGGCCTGTTTCCGTGTTGAACATTTCTCTGACTCTAATTATTAGGAAGTTCAGCAGTATATGTGAAGAAATAAGAGCAGGTCAGAACTTAGGAATACTACAAGAGAGTAACTCACCTTCTGACTCCCCAGAGTCAGTCCACAATCTGTGGAAGCCATACGTCAGGAGTGTGATGAGTGACATGGATGGATGCAGCTCCAGCAGCACTCAAGCTTGGCACCATCAATGACAAAAGAGCTCACTTGGTTGGTACATTCAGTCACTCCACCACCAAAGCTCACCAGCTGCAGCAGTGTGCACTATTTACAAGATGGCTGCAGAAATTTGCCAAGATGCCTTTATACAGCAACTTTCTAACCCATAACCTCCCCCATCTAGAAGGACAAGGGCAGCAGGTACATGAGTACACTATTTACAAGTTCCTCTCCAAGCCCCTCACCATCTTGAACTGGAGCAAAATCAGTGTTACTTGAATGTCACTGGGTTAAAATCCTGGAATTGCCTCCTTCAGGGCATTGTGGGTCCATCTACAACACATGGACTACATTGATTCAAGAGGCGATCTACTACAATTTTCATGGGCTGCTAAGAACTAGAATCAAATGCTGGCTCAGCCTGGGGCATCGACATCCCACAAGTAAATAAAATAAAGTTGTAGTGTCTTGGGAGAGTAAACCTTTTGGTTGAACTCTAATATGGTTGTATGCAGCCTGAGGATTGCCCAGGTATGTCCTGTCCACAAAAAGCAAGTCAAATTCACCCAGTCAAATACTACACAAGTCTATTCTTGATCATCAGCCTAGTGATGGAAGAAGTCATTGACAGTACAATAAAGCAGCATTTGAAAAGGGAGTAAGCTATTCACTGAAGATCAGTTTGTGTTACACCATGACCAAAGAGCTGCTGATCTCATTAGAGCTTTGGATTAAATATGGAAAAAAAGAGTTGAACATCAGAGATGGGGAGAGAGCGACTGCCCTTGATACCAAATACTTGGATTCAAACACACGATGCTCACCAAAGAGTTCATACATTAGAAAACATTTGAACAAGTCAGGAGTTGGTGGGAGTTGAGCAAAAGCTTCCTCCACTGGATGAAGCCCTACCTGGCACAAAGGAAGATGGTTGTGATTGTTAAAGGTCAGTCATTCCAATCTCAGGACATCAGTGCAGGAGTTCTACAGGGTAGGCTCAACCTAAGTTGTTTCGTTCCTGAAGAAGGGCTTATGCCCAAAACGTCGAATCTCCTGTTCCTTGGATGCTGCCTGACCTACTGCGCTTTTCCAGCAACACATTTTCAGCTCTGATCTGCAGAGCTCACTTTTTCTCCTCAAAGACCTGGGCTATGCCCAGATATGGGCTAATTAGTAGCACATAATATTTGCTTCACACAAATGCGAGGTAATGGCCATTTTCAACAATAGAATCCATCTATTGTCCCTTGAATTCAAAGATATTTTCATTATAATTCCCCATTATCAATATTCTGATAGTTACCATTCATCAGAATCTATAAATACTGTGGCTTGAAGAACTAATCAAAGGCTAGGAATTCTGCAGTAAGCTATTCACCAAAGAATTCTGCAGTAAACTATTCTCCATGTACAAAATACCAGTCAGGGGTTTAATAGAATACTCTCCAATTGCGTGGTGAGTGCAACTCCAACATTCATGCTCTACCACATAGAAGAACAAGGGCAATGTACGTGTGGGAATGTTACCACCCACCACATACTCCCCAAGCCACATGCCATTTTGATTTGGTACTAAATCAATGGTCCTTCACTGTCAATGGGTCAGTATCCTGAAATGTCTTTCTGTCTGAACAGTGCTGTGGGTGTACCTATAACCTCAGGTTTATTGCAATTCAAAATGATGTTTCACCACTAATGTCTCCAGAGTAATTCAGGACAGGCAATAAGTTCTGGTGCAGCCAGTGACAGATTCTTCCCACAAATGAATAGAAGAGAATTTGAGGGGTATCTCAGTGTGTATCAGGAGTTATCTACATCCAATCTTCCTGATCTCAAAAAAAGTGTTTTTCTTGGTGTTGAGGGTATTTCTTGCCGAGTGCCTCAAAACATGGCTACTTGTTAAGTCCACTTGATTTGCTTGTGTGTGCTGTTAAGGGCGGCTTTGACATAATGGCAAGAAAGTTGACACATCATTTTTCTTTTGTTTTGACTAAAGATTTGGTCTGCACTATTCCAGTTTCGTGTAGAATGTTTTCTTTCTTGCAATCGTCAAGTGCAGTTTGAAACTGCACTTACTTGAATCAGACGTTTATTTTTGGATATTTTACCAAGGATTAGTCGGCACTAATATTGTTCTATTTTGAATTGTTTTAACTTTGCAATTGTACACTTTTTCTAAGGTAATTCATCCAGGCTGGTGCATTTAACCTTATCATTTATTCATGCTTAGTGTACATCAAGACAGTTTGCACTCATGATAAAGCTAATGCTATTTTCTGGTTGAACGTACCTTTTACCTTTGTGCCATCACTGAAATTGCACTTTATTTTGGGTTTTGCTGTCCAAGAAACAATATTTGTCATTTTTTTGTTGTTCAATAATTGAATTCTCACATTTATTCTCCCAGTTTGTTTGTCATTGAGGCTATACTGACATGGGGACTGGGCCACATGAATGGCTGAGATTTGTTCACTCAGCTGTGTGTTGCTGCAAAACCGATCTTTAGTGTGAACAAAAGGATGAAGGTGAGCCTGTTTTGTTCAGAAGTGGAGGTAGTCCGTTTTATGAGCAACTCCATGATATTCTACCCCCTCTCTTGGTGGCTTAAGACCGCAGTGCAACTGAAAGGATTTGCAGTTTCGCAACTTTCCGTGCCTAGGTTTCCTTGCTGATTGTGACCAAATTGGGCCCTTTCTGGAAAAAGGACTCCTGAAAGTGAGGGGACAACTATAACTTTTACTCCCCTTTGTAACATGCAGTACAGGACACCACTGATGATGTAGAATTGGCTAACCAGGTGCTAGCTGTGTGACGGCTAGTCAAGTTTTTACTTTGGAAGGAAAAACATAGAGTATTACTTAATTGGAGAATAACGACAGAATTCCCAAGTTCGGAGGGACCTACATGTTCTATTGTAGTAGTCTTCGAGGAGAAAGTGAGGTCTGCAGATGCTGGAGATCAGAGCTGAAAATGTGTTCCTGGAAAAGCGCAGCAGGTCAGGCAGCATCCAAGGAACAGGAAATTCTATGTTTTGGGCATAAGCCCTTCATCAGGAATCATAAGCCCTTCCTGATGAAGGGCTTATGCCCGAAACGTCGAATTTCCTGTTCCTTGGATGCTGCCTGACCTGCTGCGCTTTTCCAGCAACGCATTTTCAGCTATTGTAGTAGTGGCTAAATGTTAGTATGCAATTAGGGCATGTGATCATGAACACTAATGGTATGCCGTCCTTTACAACGAGAAATAAAACACTAAAAGTAAGGATGTCATATTTCACTTATACAGGGTATTGGTGAGACGGCATATTACATACTCTGCAGTTTTGTCCTCCCAACTTAAGCAAGAATGTAAGTGCCTCAGAGGCGGCTTGTTATCTGAAATAGAAATGTAGAAGTTAAGAGCTGAAAATGTGTTGCTGAAAAAGCGCAGGTCAGGCAGCATCCAAGGAGCAGGAGAGTCGACGTTTTGGACATGAGCTCTTCTTCAGGAATGAGGAGAATGTGCCAAGCAGGCTAAGATTAAAGGTAGGGAGGAGGGACTTGGGGGAGGGGCATTGGAAATGCGATAGGTGGAAGGAGGTTAAGGTGAGGGTGACAGGCCAGAGTGGGGGTGGGGGTGGAGAGGTCAGGAAGAAGACTGCAGGTTAGGAAGGTGATGCTGAGTTCGAGGGTTGGGACTGAGACAAGGTGGGGGGGAGGGGAAATGAGGAAACCGGAGAAATCTGAGTTCATCCCTTGTGGTTGGAGGGTTCCTAGGCGGAAGATGAGGCGCTCTTCCTCCAGCCATCGTGTTGCTATGGTCTGGCGATGGAAGAGTCCAAGGACCTGCATATCCTTGGTGGACAACTCCCCCCTACCTTTTATCTTAGCCTGCTTGGCACACTTTCCTCATTCCGGAAGAAGGGCTCATGCCTGAAACATCGATGCTCCTGCTCCTTGGATGCTGCCTGACCTGCTGCGCTTTTCCAGCAACACATTTTCAGCTTATCTCCAGCATCTGCAATCCTCACTTTTTCCACATAGAAGTTAAGAGCAAGAGTAGGCTATTTATTTCTCACATGACATCCTGTTGATCGTTTACTTTTGTCCTTGTGTTCAATCACTGACTGTCAGCATCTGAAATTTAAAATGCTTGTCCATTTGCTTAAATCCCTCCTGGTCTTCATTACTTCTTACATCCCTGTAGTCCCGTCACACACTCCTTTTCTGACTTTGGCCTATTTCTCTGCTCGTCTCACTGTTGTCTCAGTTATTTGACTCCCCTTTCCTCGTTGGAGAACCTCCTGAGAAACCAGTTTATTTGGGGGAAAAACATTTCAAAACCTTACTTTTCCTGCTTGACATCCATTTCCTAGAGAGTTTTTCATGTATCACCTCAAAAGGTTTTTTGTTAGAAGTGTTATGTAATTACATGCACTTTGGATTGCAAAATGAAACAATGTCAGCACACTGGTGGACAGTGATTGCTATTGATATCCTCTCTCAGGCCACAGAATGTGCTATATAAATATGTATATTTCTTTTCCCTTGCTTTCTATTGTTCCTGTCAATCAGTGGAGTACAGCAACAGGTTTGTTTTTCCTGTTTAACAGAAAGCTGTTGAAGGATGTCTTTTCACTTTCAAAGGGTACGGAGATATGAATCACGTCAGATCCATGACATTAGAGTTCCTAAGCAGAGTTTTATTAAATCTTTAAATGCATAAATGCATTTTTCACAAAATTATCAACATTTTGATAAATCTGGTGAATGTAATGGTCAACTTAGCTTTGCAGGATTGATCGACAATAGGAATCTATCCACCTTGTTATACAGCCTCTAACTGTTGAAACTGAAATAATGGAATCTGTTTATCCATTTTAAAGCGTGTCAAGGAATTTAAAGAGCAGGATTTTTTTCCTCTGGTTTTTCAATTGAGACTGAACCCCTGCTGTTCAGTACCCTGCTGAGAGGTTTATGAGGCCTATATTTTCCGATGAAAGATATTTGGACTCCCTTTTCCTACAGTGAATGCAGCAAGCATGGAATGATGTGTGTAACATGCTTACTCCATACCAGCAGAAATAGCCAAAAATTGGATTGGAGGCGGGAATTCTGGAATTGAGCCCACCCAGTACTCTTAATGGTCTTCCAATTTATCTGAATCACTGAAAATAAGGGAGAAAGCAATTTTATTCAGCTTATTGCCTTAGTACTGATTTTGTTTTACTTTTATTTTGCTTCAGGATATCTGTTCTGAGAAAGGAACCATCAACATGCAACAACGAAGAAGTTTCTAGGGGCAATCGTAAAAAGAGGCAAAAACCAGTCTCTACAACAAGAGGAGACATTAAAGAAAATGGAGAGATGCTAAAGGAAGAAGAGGAAGATGTTGTATGTATTTTCTCCTTTCTGCTTCAGAGAGTAATTTGTTACACTGTACCTTATGCAGAAACCAATCAAAAGAATGTTCCAGGAATGCATGCTGCAAGCAAACTAAATTATTAAATATTTCTCAGGATATTGACTCTTTAAAATATTTTGCTCATTCATCATGGACAAAGCTATAACATCAAATTTTCATGAAGATGCTCAGTAAAGTGTAAGAACTGGGGACCAATGTGGAGATGTAGGGTCTTGCAAGTTAGCAAATGTTTAAATAATTTTCCTCAAGCTATGAATCCTATTTCTACTTATCTGGAATCCAGCAAAACCTCACCGGAACAATTCATTTTAAAAAAAAAAACTAGATTTCAGAGTTATATTTTGGAACTGACCACTGGTCAATCACAAATGGGTAAATGCTGGATGTAAAGAACAGTTTTTAAAAAAATGTATTTTGGTAACTGAAATGGACAAATAGTTTTTAAAAGCCAAGGACCATTGAAGGATACTGTACTTTCTGCAGTCAAGTAACCTGATCCTCGTAACTGCTGTATATTCAGCAGTGAGCAGATGAGCTGGAGCTAATAGTGTGTATGAATGGAGTCTGCAACAAGTCGATAATTGGTCTTTACAATAGTGACCAGTTATCGATGATAAGGGTGCGGTTAGAACAAGATAGTGAGAAAGCATCAGATCTTTGCATGGTGGGGAGCTGTCTCTTTTCAGAGTAAAACATGTTAATCTCAAAGAACTAGCTTATTTTTTCCCTAGCAGTTGTTGTAAACTGTATCTCTTAACCAGTAAGACATAGACTTACAAATGTGAACCAGCCACCCTGTACCTTCAGCAAATGAAAGGATTTGGAGAAGGAGTGTCAAAGAGCAGCACATCCTGTCAAGCCAAAGGACCATCTTGGTGAACTCTGTAGACAGAGGACATTGAACTACCTCTCTAGTCTCTCTACACCCATTACATCCATGTTTTATTTCATGTGTACGTTTGTCTGTGTGTGCGCAGAGGGAGGTTTACAAGGGTGTTAGTTTTATCAAGTAGAGTCATATATCGATGATTTATAATTGTTTACCTGTAGCTAGAGCTTATTTATTCATTATAAATAATTATTATTGTGAAACATCGAACCCTGTTCTGTTCTTTAGGGCAACATAGGTCTAAGAGACAGGTAAATGAGTAATTTTTAAAAAGTTTTCTGTAATGACTCTGGAAAGAGTGAGTTTTATTGTTGATGTGCTGACCAAGTAAGGTATGACATACCACCTTTGTGAATTGAGGTGATAGTGTGAGTTGAATTTCTGGAGTAGAAGTTGCTGGGTATTGATGCAATTTGAGATGATGGGCTATTTATACATTTTATAGATCCACATAGTTTCTACTATTTCAAGCTGGCAAGTAATTACAATGCAGATAGATTGGAAACATTAAATACTGTGCAAATAATCGCAAACATAAGGAGCAGCTAAATTCTGGATGAAATCTGTGCAGAAGAACTTGCATTATTATATAATAGTTCCAGTTGTACCAACCTCTCTGATACTGTTGATTTGACGGTTGGACATTTAATCTCATGCTCAATTTAATCATTGCATTTTGCACTGTGAAATATTTTGTGGGTAAAGGATGCATGCTGGCCATAATATCACTGTGGAGAAAGTGAGGACTGCATTCCTGATGAAGAGCTTATGCTCAAAACGTTGGTTCTTCTGCTGCTCAGATGCTGCCTGATTAGCTGTGCTTTTCCAGCACCACGCTTTTCAACCATAATATTGTTATACCAAGATGGACAGTCTCTCTACTTCCCCTACCCCATTGATCACAACAAAAAATAAAAACATATTTTCCAATTACCTAGATGGCTAATCACATGCCCAATTTTAATTGGATTTTAACTATATGGTTATAGACCATGGAAGGAAGAACTTCAATGGAAACTGTCAGTGACTGACGATAATGGCTTGTTGCTTGATGGTGGCATCACTATTCTTGGGAGGTAGGAGGGTATATTGGAGAGTTATCATTTGCTAGAGGTTAGTTTAACTGAAAGCTGTGCCCTCCTTGTTTTGTTTGGAGCTGAGAGAATGGAGTGATTCCAGTTCCGAGGAAGATCGGGTAGAAGTAGAGAAATTAAATTGACCAATGCCAAGCTGGCAGTTCATGGTGAGAAGGTTATGTGAAGATCAGTGGACAAAGTGAGATATGTAGAAATGAAAAAACAATATTAATGGATAAAAGGAGTCTACCTCAAAGGGACTAGAGTGGTGAAATCCTGGCGAAAACATACCGCAAAGGCAAGTTAAAAATTTATGCTTGGCGTTATGCTCGAAGTTACTTAAAGTGGAGGTGTAAGGAAATGAAGCTGCAGACTCCATTGTGGTGGCTGGATATTCAAGATAATCACACCTATAGACATAAAGTATTGGTACATTCTTTAAATCTATATAATTGATCACATTGTGTGTTGTTGGCTGATACAGTGTTGCTTACCATTTGATTGTCGTGCAACAATGAATGTGGCACTCTGGAAATACACTTGTGTAACAATTCATTCATAATTCTTAATGAAAAATCCAACAATATAACAGGAAGTATCTGGAGTATGGTGGATCCAAAACATGACAGTGAAATTTTCAAATGGCATGCAAATAGAGTAAAATTGAGCCAGAGAAAGTTGCCAATTAAAATGTATGACCATGTGAATGGATGGACATATATTGAAGGATCAGATAGTGGATGGGAGTACAAAGCTCTGTAGAGGTAGAGCGGAACTTCAGAGTAGGCATTTAAAGAAGAGAAGTGGCAATGAATTAAACTCTAAAAGCAAAAATATTGGATTAAAAACTGAAAAAAGTGAAGAACAGTTCACCTGACAAAGGAGCAGCTCTCTGAAAGCTTGTGGTTTCAAATAAACCTGATGGACTATAATCTGGTGACGTGTGACTTCTGACTTTGTACACCCCATTCCAACACTGGTACCTCTACATCATGATGATTATACAGCATAGGACTACTTGTGTTCTAAACAGCATAAGCAGGAAAAATCCAACTGGGCCAATTATCACCCATCAGTGTACATTCGATTATCGGGAAGTGATGAAAGGTGTATCAACAGTGTTCTCAAGCAGCATTGGCTTAGCAATAACCTGCTCAGTGACAGCCAGTTTGGGTTCTACCAGAACAACTCAGTTCCTGCCTTGGTTTTGATGTGGACAAAAGAGCTGAGTTCCAGAAATGAGGGAAAAAGTGACAGCCCTTGACATCAAGGCTGTATTCAACTGTGTGTAGCATCAGGGAGACAAAGGGAAAATGAAGGCAATGGGAATTGAGCAAACTCTGCACTAGTTGGAATTGTACCTGATAAAGGAAACCAGTTGTAGTTGTTGGAGTTCACTAAACTCAGCTACAGGACATCTCTACAGGAGCTCCTCAGAATAGTGCCTTAGGCCCAACTATTTCAGCTGCTTCATCAACGACCATCTTTCTATCACAAAGACAGAAGTGGGAATGTTCGCTGCTGATTGCAGAATATTCAGCACCATTTGCGACTCCTCCAATACTGAAGCAATCCATGGTCAAATGCAACAAGACCTAAATGATTTCTGGACTTGGGCTGAAAAGTGGCAAGTAACAATGACCCTATCCAACAAGAGAAAATCTAACCATTATTCCTTCGCATTCAATAGCATTACCCTTACTAAATTGCCCCCACTGTCAAAATTCCGGGGATTCTCATCCACTGATTCTCATCACTGAGAAACTGAACAGGACTAGCCATACTTATACAGTAGCTATAGCAGCAGGTCAAAGGTTAAGAATACTGCAGTCAGTAACTCACCTCACTCCCAAAGCCTGTACAACATCAACAATGAATACGTCAAGAGAATGCTGGAATACTCCCCCACGGTGCATCTCCACTGATATTTAACAAGTTTGACACTATCCATGTCAAAGCACCCTCCTTGATTGGTACCACATCGGAGGAAAAGAGGAATACTGTAAGGAGACCACATTGATGTTTTCAAAATCATGAGCGGGCTGAACACAGTAGATAGGGTCAAGCTGTTTTCATTTGTAAATGGAACAAGAACAGGAGAATGTAGATTTAAAGTGATGTGCAAAAGAAGCAAGGGTGATGTGAAAACACAGTTAGTCAATAGGCTATGGAATGTACTGCCCAGAAATGTGGTGGATCCAGGTTCAGTTGAGACATTCAAGAGGGTATTAGATGGTTTATTGGATAGTAATAGTGTGCAGGGATGTGAGGAATTTGCAGAAAGTTAGCACCGGCTAATAAAGCTAGTGCAGGCATAATGGACTGAATGGCCTTCTGTTGCACCATAATAATTCTGTCACTCTAGCAACAACATTAGGTACCAGCAGTGTGTACCATCAGCAAGATCCACTGCAAAAATTCACCAAGGCTCCTTAGGCAGTATCTTCCACAGCCAGTACCACCCAGAATGATAAGGATAGTAAATACATGGGAATGCTACCCACCTGTAAATTCTCTTCTCTTCCAAGCCACTAAATCCTGACTTGGAAATACAGTATTGTTCCTTCAATGTTGCTGGATCAAAATCATGGACTACCACCTTAACTGTATTATAGTTCTTAATAGACTGCAGCAGTTCAAGAAGACTGCTTAAAACCACTTTGTCAAGGGCAACAAGGGTGGGTAATAACTGCTGGCCCATCTAACAGCTCACATTATTGAATTGTTATCACATTCATTAAAAATGGGGACCATATAATCACTGTCAATTGTTGTAAAGATCCATCTGGTTAACTAACGTCCTTCAGGGAGTGATATTTGCTGTTCTTTCCTGGCCTGGCTTATGTGTGACTCCAGATCCACAGCAATGTGGTCGACTGACTCTTAACCGCCTTTTGGGCGAATAGAGATTGACCATAAATGCTTGTCTCCCAGTAACATCCCCACCCCAATAAATAATTTAAAATGAGAAAGTGAAAAATGAAAGCAGAAACAAGAATATTGGAGTAAAACTTGCAAAGAAAAGGTTACAAATTGAGGCAGTGGTTGCACTCTGAAATTGTTGAACTCAGTAATTCCAGCCAGTTGTAAAGTGGTTAATCGACTGATTGAAGTACTGTTTCTTGAGCTTCCGTTGAACTTCACTGAAGTAGTGTGACAGGCCAAGAGCAAAGATGTCAGCATGAGATGGGGAATGAAAATGACAGGTGACCAAGGCTGGTGAACTGAGGTAGTTCACAAAACATACACCCGATGAGCAGTGAATTCAGTATACTCAATTGAAAGTTATGAAAAAAGTTATGCTTTACCTGGGTGGAGTATTTGTGGCTTTGATGGTGAGGAATAAGGAGGTTAAGGGCAGGTATAACATTCCCTATGCTATCATTAAAAGGTGACCTGTTTCATTAGATAATTGACCCTATTTGGATAAGCTGTTTACTGCTTATTAGCCTTGTCTCCTTCGAGTTTAAACTCCTTAGGATTAATTGATCATTGTTCACTTATCGCAGATTTTTTTGACCAGTTACAATCACATTTGTTCTGATGTTGCAAGAAATAGAGGGGAAGGTAATGCTGATTGGATTATGATTCTGTGCAAGAAAGCAATGGATAATAGCTAGTAGTTGAACATTTTCTTAATTTTGACTTTATTTGATTAAGTCAATAAATAAGCTTGTTACAACTGTCGTGGTCAGGATTACACTGATGGGCAATTCTCTCTCGACAGCCTTCAAGGTACTAGGCGAACATATGATGTATCCCAGAGGCAGAATTCTTATCCTGAATAGTTAGCCAAAGTTCTGCTTTGATACAGTTCAGTAGCCACATTAAAGCTATGCCCAGAATCAGTTAAGTGACTACCGTAGTTGATTATTAAGTGGCACCACATACAGACCATCAGGAGTTTCTACATGAAAGACAGTAGAAGAGCCAGAAAACCAGCAGATGTGTGCTATCAATTGCATAACTAGGCATGATTGATTTGAATGTTGTGGCCTTCTCAATATGCAAACCAAGCTCTAAAGCGTGATTCTCAAGAGTGTCACTGAATCAGTCATTCCACGAGGATGAGTAACGTAGCAAATGACATCAGTAACATGCATGCAACACACAATGGATGAAATAAATGCATTGATTTTAAATTTGAACATGGCATTTTATTTTTAAAATGCACAATCTTCACTAGTGATTAAATACTTAGTTAGATGTTTGCAAGATCAAATTCAAATCACTATGTCAGGATGTGTATCACAAATGATACAGCAATCCTCTTAATCCATCCCTCTTTTCCACCCCCCCCCCCCCAACCAAAAAAAACTCTGAAAATCTTGGTCACATTTAAACTTTGCCTTTGGAACTGTGCATTTAGGATTTCAAAGTAATTATTTCTGATAAATTTATTTAATCTTGGCACTGCTGCTGAACTTCCAGGTACTAAGTATCAAAAATTGCATTTGTGACTGCAAATTGATATAGGTCTTGAGTCATTGGAGTTGACTTTACTTCTTTATTAGTCAACTTTGAACAATCTTTCTTGTATTAACTTGTTTACTGCCACAGCTTTCTAAAGAGAGTAACATATTAGAGATGTTTGTTAACAAAACTGAACACAACTTTATTATCAAATGATATCGAACCATGTGAGGCAATTTGAAATGTGTCCACTTCCATAAGTGAAACATGCACAAAGTACTCTGCTTCTGTACTCATTCATTTTCAAAGAATACTTCAGCATGGGAAATAAAGACAGATGAATGAACATATGAGAAAGTTCAATGCGGTAATGGACTTTTTGTTTGTTTCCATTGGTATTCTTGATCCCTGCTACTGTTCTGCCATATGAGGAATAGGAGTAATTACAGAAATGCTTATTAAAAGTTGTTTGGAGAAAATTTGTTACAGAGAGATGGGGAAAACGCTTTTGAGCAACATCCATTTCAAAAATCAAAAGAGAAATTAACGTTGATAGTGTTGCCAACCTTTTTGTCCTTTTGATTAACAGTTGTAATGAATGTGTGGATTTGGCAGAACTGCAGGTTCTTGAAAAGAAAATCGCTAATATTAAAACCTAAATTTTAAAAAAAAATTCAGCTGTAAAGCATTTTATCTTGAGCAGCTTTTTGAATTTCTGTTTGCATCACCAGTGACTGGCTTGACTGAATTGAAAGACATTCCATTGGCAAATAAGCATTGTGTTATTAAGAAAGTTGATTGAGTATGTTTTACTTAATGATAGACATTTTTTTAAAAATGTCTATCTTCATGTGTGCTATGAAGCCATTGTGTGATTTGAAGTGCAAGCAGACTTTGAGAGAATGGACAGACTCAGCAATTATGTGGTTTGGTGGAATCCCAAGCTATTTGTCACCAAATATTTGCTCAATGCCTGCAAGTTACAAACATTGAGACGGTACTCAAAAGCAATTCACAGTTTAGGATGGTTGAAATTCTTACAGCTCTGCTCTGCAGTCAACTCGCACGTTAATCTGTAGTGAAAGGGCACAAATAACCATTGTTAGGGTGAGTGAGCACAAATGGGCTGGCCACTGACCGCTCAAGTTTTTGCTTTGTCTGCCATGGTGCCTTTAAGAATTACTAGCATGCTGTTTTAAGTAGTGCATGCTCCATCCATTTGTACCCCAGCTTGACATCAGGATGCTACCTGAAGCATGCTCAAAGCACTGCTGCTGTCCACATTCAATTTCAATGCAAACTTCAGCATGGGAAATAAAGATAAATTTCAATGAACATGTGAGAAAGTTGACTGTGGTAATGGACTTTTTGCTTGTTTCCATTGGTATTCTTGATTCATTATACTTTTCTAAAACATGTGAATAGGAGTAATTGAAGAATTGCTTGTCAAAGGTTGTTTGGACAGAGGGATGGGGGAAAGACTTTTGACTGCTGAAGGCAAATTCTACTACAGCACTGAATGACAGCTTAAGAATTGGGATCATTCTATATTTTGATTACACAGTGCTTATATGAGGAATGCTTTGATGTCTCTGAGTTTGACTGGAAGGAATGTGATCACAGGTTAGCAACATGGGATTCAGGAAGAAGAATAGGCCATTCAGGCCTTTTGAGTTTGCTCTGCGTTTCCATGAAATTGGTTTATCTGTTTGTGGTCTCAACTCCTTTCTATTTGTCCCATCTCCAATGATTCTGGGCTCTCTCTTGTCTGTTACAAAGCTGTCTGAATCAGCCTTGAATAAAGCCTTCTCTGTTTCCTAGGGAAGAAAATTGCACACACTTCTGACCCAGAGAGCAAATGAAAACCTCATTTATGTGTTACAGAAGTGATGATATACTGTCCCCTAGTTTCAGTCTCTTCACACGAAGAAGCATTTCAGAGTACGTATCCCTGTCAACCCCCTTCATAATTCTGTTCCAATAAGAGATCACCAACCGTTCTTCTAAACTCCAGTAATGTATGCCCAACCTGTGCAACATTTCTTAAAAAGATAAACTCTGTATAGAGGAATGAGTTGGGAAAATGAAACATTCTCTTGAATTGAGTTTTATTTATCCCTAGTATAAGAGAATAGTTCAGATTGTGGATTAGGTAAGATGATGCTCTGTTTACCAGTGAACATGTCATTAAGAATCCCTGGAATCATAGAATCCTTACAATGTGGAAATAGGCTCTTCGGCCCAACAAGTCCACACCGACCCTCCGAACACTAACCCAGAAGAGCAATTCTCCAAACCTGTTATCCTATGTTTACCCCCTGACTAATGCAGGGAGGATAAGTGAGGACTGCAAATGCTGGAGATCAGAGCTGAAAAATGTGTTGCTGGAAAAGCACAGCAGGTCAGGCAGCATCCAAGGAGCAGGAGAATTGACGTTTCGGGCATAAGCCCTTCTTCAGGAATCTTCAGGACTAATGCACCTAACCTAGACATCCCTGAACACAATGAGCAATTTAGCATGGCCAGTTCACCTAACCTGCAGATCTTTGGATTGTGGGAGAAAATGAGAGAAACCCACGCAGACACTGGGAGAATGTGCAAGCTCCATACAGACAAGCTGGAATTGAACCTAGGTCCCTGGCAATGTGAGGCAGCAGTGCTAACCACGGGCAACCGTGCCATTCCATTTAAGATTGCTTGAACCTTCCAAGCCAAATGGATGTAGTAAAGTGTAGTGTTGAGACTGGTTGAACAGAATATTATTTGTGTAATTTTTAGGAAGAAAAACAAGGAGAGCTGAAGGTGCTGAAAATAACTCAGAACAACCATGTCCGAGCGCGGAGAAAAAGAAAAGGTGATTCTGGATTATTGAAGCAAAGTAAGTTGTTATAAAACAAAATAATGCACAAAAAGAAATTGGTAATTATTTTATTACCGCTGTTGTTTCTTGAGGATTATATTTTGTAATCAAAATGAATTTGGTTTATAATTGAAGATGCAACTTGAACAAAGACTGTATCAAGCAAAGACCGAAATTGCTGAAGAAACTCAGCATCATTTCTGAACTGAAAACAAAGTTAATGTTTCAAATATAGTGAGCCTTCTTTAGAACTGATAGCTAGGAATAATTGGTATATATGCTGAAGATGTTTAGAATGGAATATGTGCTCATGTTATTGTTACTGTGATTGAGTTGATGTAGTCAATATTATGGGATATTTAGACTCATGTGGATGTTTTCTATATGAATGTAAGCAATGGTTTATGTTGATTTTTGTCTTGATCAGCTTCATTCAGTTCCCTAAAGTATGAAATGTAAACAGAGACAGTTACAGCAGAAAGGAAGAGTAGTAATTTTATTTTAAATTCTTGTTGTTTTTAAGCTAGTAACAAGCCCATATTTGTAGTGTTGTATACATGCACTTTATAACCTTAATTGTATTAGCTGTCAGTGTGGATATGTATTTTTTACCAAAAGAATGTTTAAAATGGGTCTTACCTTTGCTACACAGAAACTGGAAAGTCGGTGTTGTAGGTTTAATAATATCTGATAATAGAGCAGTTTTAATGCAGATTTAGAAATATCAAGCTTTTTTGGGCCATTGAACTCTAGTGAAAGAGTCATTAGACTCAGTCAAGTCACTAGAATTCAAATCTGATATTCAGATAGTATCGACTAGATTGGAGAGCCACAGGATTGGGCTGGGTGCGGATTTTACACCCTATCTTATGCAACAAAATGGGGTAATGTGTAAAAGTAGAAGTTGTATCGTATTTTGTAAGTTAAAATTGACCCATTTTATGACCCAGATATGCTGGTGTTGTCTGAGGTTCTAATTGGAACACTATATGCTAAGTAGTCCCTTGTGTGGAGAGTGTAGAGGTGAATAGGAGGAGTGATCAAGGGAACGCTGGACTAGGCTGAACCTAGAACTGTGTGTTATCTGTCAGTAGATAATGATATGCTTGTTATGGGAGACAATAGTATATGAATCCTTATTAACTATTTAAAAGTTATCATGTAGTTCAATTTCTATTTTGAAGAATTTGCAAAGCACGTTATAAATACCAAGCATGCTAAACTTGTGTTCGATACGATTTCCTGCAGCTTTAACGTTTGGTGGAAAGAGAAAAGCCTGGTGTTGGGCATCTTATTTGGAAGAGGAAAAGGCTGTTGTTGCACCGACTAAACTTTTTAGAGAGGTTAGTTTCAATATACGTGACTATTGAAGTTGTGACATCTCCGAGAATATGTGTGCATGTTATGTGGTAAAATTATACACCTATGTTTGTACATTCCCCGTCCCCAAAAAGTGCCTTAAGATTTTGAGGGCTTCATGTACAGGTGCATCCATTAAAATAAACTGTATTTGTGGATACATAACAATATAGAGGCATGAGTAACTCGCAGCCTCCAGGCCAATTTCATTAGACACTCTCTGTATTAGCATGTGAAAAATAAAGCTTCTTGCTCTCACAATAAAACAAAACTCCCAATATTTTCATGATTTTGGAACTAGTAGGAACATAGGAGCAGAAATATTGCATTAAGCCCCTCAAGCCTGCTCTGCTATTCTGTATTATCTCTGATCCTATACCTAACCACTAAATTCTCAAGCTATCCCCATATTCCTTAGTGTCACTCATAACTAGAGACCTATCAGTCCCTCTCTTAAACTTACTTAATGACTGAGGCCTAAATGACGTGGGTTATAGTAGAATTTGTGGCAGAATCATAAAAGATGTCTGGCAAGGCCCAACTTGACATCGTGAGCAACTAGCTGCATCTTTTATGCATTTACTGAGAAATGAGAGTTTCTTGCAAGGCAGTGCAAGTTTCAAAATGCTTCATTAATGCCACAGCTTGCCTCATTAATATTCAACAATGTATCTTACCAAATACACTGAGCAAGCAAGGTGTTGGGATTTCTTTAATATGGAAGTTAGAGCATATACTTGGTGACTTCAGCTTGCTGCTTGCTCGAAAGAAGTTTCCATGATGGATCTCAAACACCAGTATCTCAGGTCACAGTCAACTGGCACCAGGCCCATGCTCCCCATGTCCATGAATATTGTAATCTGACATGCCAGCCTCTAACAATCCTCACAGCAGATCTCCAATCCACTTACAGGATGCTTCTGCATGTTAATGTTGCTCCCTGGGCTGCGCTGGCAGCTATCATCGTGATGTTGCTACAAGTATACTTTACACCAAGGGAGATGCATTCAGCTCACGATCTGACCACAGCTGCAACTCTGGGCTCTCTCCTTGCTGGAGGGGGCAGGGGAGACTCCCAGTACAGTAAGTTGAGGGCAACTTCTGATACCCATTCAGAGGCTTGAACATGATCAGTCAGTCACTTTGGCACAAATGCCTCCACCTGAGGAGTGAATGTCAGTCAGTCCAGCCCTGTACCTGTCTTGACATTCTGTTTCTATTATAGTTTGTTTTTCCTCCAGATTTAAGAGAGAGGTAGGTGTTACAGGAGATTAGTGTGTGATACAGCTGTTACTTTTTGGTGTAGGTGGGAAGTTGGCCCAAGTGGTAGGCAGCATAGGGCATGTGGTATCTGGGTTTTGATGGATGACAGTGAGTGGTGGATGATGATGATGCAGATGTGAGTAAGAGCATGAGCCTTCGTGGGAGATGGGTGCAGTATGGGAGATAGACAGTGAGTGAGAGGTGTCATTAGAAAAGCTGTGCTGTGGAGGAGGTCCACATTCTTCCTACAGTACAGCGTATTCCTCCAGAATGCTGAGGCTAACCCAACCTCCGACCAGGCTCCCATTGATCTGGCATTGTGGCTTTCACTCCTGGTTCTGAAGGAAGGGAAGTTCCTACCTGCACCCCACCCTGTCCAGCAGGACCTCCAGGTCCATCTCTGCCGTATCTGGGGCACAAGTCAGAAACTATGCAAGGTAGCTCCAGACTGTGACAGTCCTTATCCAGGAGCACAACAGCTTTTAAAGATGGTGCCAGCACCAGGGATACTGATCAATTCTGGGATGTTGACAGAGTGAGAATTATTCTGGGGATGATACCCAGTAAGATGGGCCAAAAATTAGGCAGAGGTGACATAGGGTTGAGGTAGTAGGTTGGTTGGCTAAGATATGCCAAGAGAGTATACTGGGTCTCACAGTGAAAGATCTGCCAGAAGTCTCAATGCAGCTAGTACTTAGCCAAACAAGGTAAGATTGAACCTTGGACTTCCAAAGCCTCGGGTCTACAGAATTTTAAAGATTGACCAACCTCGGAGTGAAGAGGCTTGCCTTCTAATCTAAAGCAGTGTCCCCGGCTTTACATCTTTTCTGTAATTATTCTCACCAATCCTTTAAGAATTTTTTACAACGTCTCCTCATATAACAGTCCAAGCTTCCCAGGAATCAGTCTGGTGAACCTCCCTTGTACTCCCCCGTGATAAATATATCCTTTCTCAGACAAGAAGACCAGCACATAATTCTCCAGGTGTGGCCTATACAACTGAAGCAACTTTTTTGCTCCAGTGCCTAAAACCTATTTAAATAAAGACTAACATTCTTTTGAGTTGTTTGCTGCAACTGAAGGGAACTTCAAGATTAAAGTTATGGACATCTGTTCTAATATTTGATTGTTACCAGATTTCTTTTAATTATGATCCTATGAAGTACTTTGTATTGTTTTGCTGTTTTTGACTTGACAGTACCTGAGGTCTGCTGACAGACTCCTTTTTGCTTTCGTCACCCAGTGGAAAATAGCCAAGCAGATCAAGAATATTTTTGTCTTAATCTTGTTGTCATTTTTTTTCTAGTGCCAGTCATTTCCACAGAGCAAAAATGGATTTAAAGTTGGAATGAAGCTTGAAGGGATTGACCCCGAACATCCATCCATGTATTGCGTTCTTAGTGTGGCTGAGGTTTGTCTTCAAACAGCATATTTTGATAAAGTAGCTAGAAATATGTAAGTGTATTTACAAATATAGCATAGGAGATACCTGGAATTAACCACAAGATCTTCTTTCTAAAGACTTGCAATGCTGCATTTCAATTTCAATTCCAATTCGGTCTTGTCACATTTTGCGATCTGCGGATGTGTATTTTTCAACATTAATGATAGACATGTTAGTGATTTGTGGATATTACAGTTTGGAAATAAAACTCCAGTAAATTTCTGTTTCAACTTATTTTACTACTTGATATAGCTATGGGCAATAATCCCTTTATAAATTCCTCAGCCATAAAAACAGAAAACATAAATCCAGCTTGAGGGCATCAACACGCTTTCTGGACCTTTTATGTTTCTGGAATTTTATTTTCAAAAATTGTTATTTTGGAGATTAAAAACCTGCGGAGGTTCTATTGCACGGGTGTTTGTGTCTGCCTTATTCCAATTTTTGGATTTTTATTTAAAGTTCATCATGGCATCAAATGTCCATTGACTGCAGTTTCTGATATGCGTAGCTGCTGAATATTGCTTGTTTTGATAATGTAGATGGAAGTCCATCCCAGTTGAGGAGTCTGTTAGCAAATATTAATTAACTTATTACTACAAGTTCTTCTGTGTCTGAAGGGTTTCTACCGGGTGTTCAGGTTTCCTCCAGTTCTCCAAAGTTGTGCAGGTTAAGTGGATTGACTATGGTAAATACAGGGCTATGGAGATAGGGTTAAGAGTAAGGGGTGGGGTGGGTTTGGGTGGGAGGATTGTTGTTTAGAGGGTTGTTGGAGACTTGATGGACAAAATGGTCTCTTTGCACAGAGATTCTTTTGAAAGTAGGTTCATTGACAATTTCAAAACTGAGATTGACAGGTTTCTGGTCAGCGGTCTTAATGTTTACAAAACCAGGGTGGGTACCTTCAGGTGTAAATTAGCCATGATCTAATCAAATGACAGACCAGACCTGAGGGACCTGGTTTAAACTTATCTTGTACCTAACAGCATTTATTAAATCAAAGACCTCTGTTTAAATTAGAATGTTATGGTGTGGAAAGAGGCCATTTGGCCCATCGAGTCTCCACCATTAAAACCAGATACATTTTTGACACAACAGCAAAAACCCAACTAATGCAGAAATCAGTTAGTTTTTTATAAAAAGTAATTTGATCATTGTTTTCAGGAATAAGTGTATTGGCAAAGGTTTAAATTATTTTAAACTAAAGCTATGATACTTCTCTTTGCAGAAGGGAATGGGAATAGATTATTTTTGATACACTGACTAGAGTTCTTTTTAAAAGACTTGAGATTGTAGCATGGAAGAGTAATGAAGCACTGCCCTAGGGTCTGAATCTGTGGTTGAACTGGGCTAAGCTTCCCTGCAGTGTGGAGGGGTTTTGGTTTGAGAAGCACAAAATTCCATCAAGTCACAAAGGACGCAGAAGTCTGAGATATCAGTGTAACCTTGACAGAATATGTGCATGAAAAAAGGAAGAATTGACATATTGAGCATCTGCAGATGGCACAGTCAGAGGACATGCAATATATTTTTTAAAATTCTATACACCAGTTTCCTGAGTATTTCCTACTTTAAATAAAAGAGAGGGAGTTAAAATATAAGGAAATACAAATGGCTTAGGAGCTCTGATGAGGACAGAGATTCTAACTTGATTGCTTCACTGCTGGCCACATTTTTAAAAACCTGGGCTTGAGACTATTAGCATAAATTAGGTGCATTGATGGTATTTTCAACTACATCCAAAGCTTTAAATTTTAGAGCAATATTTTCCCTTTCTGTGGGTTGTGGATTGAAGAGGGTGATGTAGACAGCCCATTTGCACAATAACTGGGCATATATTGTGGGGAAAAAAAAGCTTCTGTTGTCATTCCACCATCCCATTGATTTCTATTCTGAGAATAGCAAGTTCATGCTGGAGTGTGCACTAGTGTATTTAATGTTGAATAATAAAGTATACTTAGACAGTTGTATTTTGCTTTGGGACATAAGGTGAAACTTGAAATTCTTGCTCGCTGATGTCATTCTGTCAATTCCAATTTCTTTGCTGGCATTAGTGTAGGGCTGGGATTATAGACTCACAAAGTGCTTGACCTCATGGTATTTTGCAATTTAGGATAACTGGTTGGAAACTTTGTGTCAGAATTGTATTCCAAAATCCTTTCTCCTCCTGTCTTATCGCTCTGATTTGCACTGTTTTACAATTTGATGTAATTTCAATTTATAAGGAAACTTGATTGATAAATTTCTGAGATGCTGAATATGAGATTTACCAATAAACTCACCTTATAGGTGTGTGGCTACAGAATAAGGCTCCACTTTGATAAATACTCTGATTGCTATGACTTCTGGGTAAATGCTGACTCATCGGATATTCACCCTGTGGGATGGTGCGAGAAAACAGGACATAAACTTCACCCTCCCAAAGGTAAGTTCCAAAGTGATTTCAGAAAAGTTGACATTGATTATTCACAAATCCTTTTTTTTAAAGGGATCACTAAAATTACTGTTAAACATGGGGAACGGTATAATTGACTAAATAGGCTGCAAGGATCACCCTAGACTAGCATTCTGTTCTCTTCACGATAGAAGTTTAGCCTGACTGTTTCATACCCGACAAGCTGCTGTGGAGTGAAACACCTTTAATAGATAACATGGGATGTCCGTGAAGAGCAAAGAATCATTGGTCATGAATTTTTGCTTGTTTTTCATAGTTGGCTTTTAACCTTTTAAGCCATGTAGCGCACGTTAACATACAAGGTGAAGAAAATGCCATCTAGTTCATCCTATCCCAACTCCGGGTGAAGGCTGTGTTAAAAGTACTTCATTTTTAATTTGACTGGATTGTTGGAATGCTCACAAGTTTGCCACTAATAGCTATGCTTTTTTTCCACTTATTCTTAATTTATTTTTAACTGGATTAAACATAAGCACTTAGATTAGTTTTTAAATGCCATAAATTTGATTCCTTTTGATTTACTGTGTTTTGGTTCTGTTCCCAACAAATAAAAGGTTAAAAGATCAGGATTAAACATGGTAAATGCAGGGTTACTAGGATAGAATTCGGACTGGGTCTGGGTGGGATGCTGTTGAGCCATTGCAGATTGTATGGATTGAATAGCCTCTTTCCACATAGGGATTTGATTCTATGATATGAATGACATGGTATAGAATCCCTACAGCGTGGAAACAGTCTATTGGGCCCAACAAGTCCACACTGACCTCTCTGAAGAGTAAACCACCCAGACCCATTCGCCTACTGCTCTAACTTTACCCCAGACTAGTACACTTAATTTACACATCCCTGAACACTATGGACATTTTTAACATGGCCAATGTACCTCACATCTTTGGATTGTGGGAGGAAACTGGAGTACCCAAACGGAACCCATGCAGACATGGGGCAGATGTTCAAACTCCACACAGATGGTCGCCCAAGGCGGGAATTGAACCCTGATCCCTAGTGTTGTGAGGCAACAGTGCTGCCCACAAATGATTACAGAAAACTACAGTGTGACCAAAGGTTGGAATGATTAAGGATATATTTGATAAACTGGAAAAGTTCATGGTCAACACAAACTCACCATGAAAACAAAAGTGAGAATTCTGAAATTCTGATGTACAGATGCATGTGTTGGGCAATCATTTGTTCTGACCCACAACCATTATTCCCAGATTAGATTAGATTCCTTGCAGTGTGGAAACAGGCCCTTTGGCCCAACCAGTCCACACTGACCCTCCGAAGAGTAACCCATCCGGACCCATTTCCCTCTGACTGATGCACTAGCACTATGGGCAATTTAGCATGGCCAATTCAGCTGACTTGCATATCTTTGGACTGTGGGAGGAAACAGGAGCACCCGGAGAGAACCCACGCAGACACAGGGAGAATATGCAAACTCCACACAGACAGTTGTCCAAGGCTGGAATTGAATTTGGGACCCTGGTGCTTTGAGGCAGCAGTGCCAGCCACTGAGTTGTCTCAAAAGTGAAAAAGCTTGATTGCCACCAAGATGTCCAATTTTATCTCTCTGTGGTAATTTTAATTGAAAGCATCTAATCCCACCAGGTTTATGTATTTAACTAACAAAACCATTATGAACAAATTGTCCTTAACTGATGGTAGCAGCAAAATATGAATTACTGGTATGAATCTATGACCCCACCCCTTCTTAACTACTGACCCATTCACACAAACCCATGTAAAGACCTGGATTTACATAAGAGGGAAAACACAGAGATAATATAGTTTGGTAGAGCCAGTCAGAGTACAGGATTTTGAGTTTTAATTTAATATCTTCCCATTTCCTTTGATCCCCATTCAGTTCATTGCTGACATTACTTGGTTGTTTGTACCAGTGTTTGAGCTTCCAGTCACTGCTTTAAAATTGATCCTTTCAGTAACCTTGAAGGCTTTCTTTTTTCATCCTTTGACAGGGCCATGCGTAGAGAGCAGTTTCATGAAAAAGTGGGTCAAAACAGCGAGCAGGAGCTTTGCTGGTACACCTCACTCAATGGAGAGAGAGAGAGCGAGCGAGCTCTAAATCTTGATGCTTTCCCTTTGAAGATGAGATTCTCTCTGCTGCACTGCTCAAGCACAGATCCTTATCACATGGACAGGGACCAGTCCAAATATTTGCACCCATAATAACTGGCCAATGGAAAGCTGACCAAGCCAGTGTCACTGGTCAATATCACTCTAAACATAAACAAGTGGAGGTGGTTTGTTTGGCTTTTTATTTCACCAAAAAAGCATCTTGCGGAATCTTACAAGAGTCCTTTTTTTTCTTTTAAAATTCATTTATGGGACTTGGGCGTCGCTGGCTGGCCAGCATTGACAGCCCATCCCTGTTTGCCCTTGAGAAGGTGGTGGTGAGCTGTCTTCTTGAGTCGCTGCAGTCCACTTGCTGTGAGTTGTCCTACAAGGGAATTCTAGGATTTTGATCCGACTGTGAAGGAATGACGGCATATGCCCAAGGCAGGGTGGTGAGTGGCTTGGAGGGGAACTTGCAGGTGGTGGTGTTCCCAAGTAGCTGCTGCCCTTGTCCTTCTATGTGGAAGTGGTCGTGGCTTTGGAAACTGCTGTCTAAGGATCTTTGGTGAATTTCTGCAGTCCATCTTGTAGATAGTAGCAGCAATGTGTACTGCATGCAAATGGTGGAGAGATTGAATGTTTGTAGATGTACCAGTCAAGCGGGTTGCTTTGTCCTGGATGGTGTCAAGCTTCTTGAGTGTTGTTGGAGCTGCACCCATCCAGACAAGTGGGGAGTATTCCATCACACTCCTGACTTGTGCCTTGTAGATGGTGGACAGACTTTGGGGTGTCAGGAGGTGAGTTACTCTCCGTACTCCCTAATCTCTGACCTGCTGTTGTAGCCACTGTATTTATGTGGTGAGTTCAGTTGAGTTTCTGGTCAATGGTAACCGCAAAGATGTTGATAGTGGGGGATTCAGTGATGGTAATGCTGTTGAATGTCATGGGACGGTGGTTAGAATGTCTCTTATTGGTGATGGTTATTGTCAGGCATTTGTCTAGCGCAAATGTTACTTGCCACTTGTCAGCCCAAGCCTGGATGTTGTCCATATCTTGTTGTTTTTGAGCACGGACTGCTTTAGTATCGGAGGATGATGCTGAACACTGTGCAATCATTGGTGAACATCCCCACTTCTGTCCTTATGACAGAGTTTTCTTTGAAGAAATCAGTCTTTGTTTGCCTCTATCATTTTTAACTCTCTGAGGAACGAGGGTTATGTTGAGATTTGTGGCAGAATCAGACAAGACGTCTGGCAAGGCCTATCTCAAAGATAGGGTGTCCTGTTCTATCTTTTATGCTTTTCACGGTCTTCTTGATTCAGAGTCTTATTTTCCCAGTTCTGGCCCAGAGTCCAAATGAAAACCACATGTCTGATGAAGAGGTATCAGCAAAATCTGAGGCTAAAAGAAACTGCTGACCAGGATCAGGAGGAAACAATTAGAATTTCTTGCAGGGGGCGTGTAATAAGATTTCATGATTATGAAAGTGTGATGCTGTTGGACATGATTGTGTGCAAAAAGATAGAAGTAGGCACAGAGTCACTTCTTCAAACAATCTCATAAGCTGAATGAATGTGCCACCAACAAGGAATCCTATTCCCCACCAACTGTGGCTGACACAGCCCTCAGCCATGTTCTTACTCATCTCCTGGACTTCTGCCCTCATCCTTCCCCTTCTCCTGGAACAATTCCCCTTGTCCCCTCATTCTATACCATGAGTCTTATCTTTCAAAGAATCATTTCCACCACCTCCAGCAGGTTACCACTACCAGCACAAAGACTACCATCTTCCAGCAGCTTTCAGTTTTGAAGAGGAGTCATATCAGACTCAATATTAACTCAGTTCCTTTCTCCACAAACTGCTAAACCTGCTGTATTTTTCTAGCTCTTTCTGAATATATGTTTGTATATTTATTTCTACACTGTAACTGTATTAAAATATGATTTGTTAATAAGACCATAAGACATAGGAGTGAAAGTAAAGCCGTTCGGCCCATTGAGCCCACTCGCCATTTAATCATAGCTGATGGGCATTTCAACGCCACTTAGCCGCACTCTCCCGGTAGCCCTTAATTCCTTGCAAGATCAGGAATTTATTAATCTCTGCCTTGAAGACATTTAATGTCCTGGCCCCCACTGCGCTCTGTGGCAATGAATTCTGGGGCCCAAAACACTCTGGCTGAAGAAATGTCTCCTCATTTCCATTCTAAATTGACCCCCTCTAATTCTAAGGCTGTGCCCACATGCCCTAGTTTGCCCACATGCCCTAGTTTCCCCACCTAATGGAAACAAATTCTCAGCGTCTACCCTTTCTAAGCCATGCATTATCCTGTAAGTTTCAAGTAGATCTCCCCTCAACCTTCTAAATGATAATGAATACAGTCCCAGGATCCTCAGCTGTTCATTGTATGTTAGGCCTGCCCCATTCCAGGGATCATCCGTGTGAATCTCCGCTGGACCCCCTCCAGTGCCAGTATATCCTTCCTGAGGTTTGGAGTCCAAAATTGGACACAGTTTTCTAAATGGGGCCTAACTAGAGCTGCTTAAACTCTCAGAAGTATGTCACTGCTTTTATATTCCAACCTTTTTGAGATAAATGACAACATTACATTCCCTTTCTTAATTACGGACTCAGCCTGCAAGTTAACTTTTAGAGAATCCTGGACTAGCACTCCCAGATCCCTTTGTACTTAGGCTTTATGAATTTTCTCACCGTTTAGAAAATAGTCCATGTCTATATTCTTTTTTCCCAAAGTGCAAGACCTCGCATTTGCTCAAATTGAGTTTCATCAGCCATTTCTTGGACCACTCTCCTAAACTGTCTAAATTTTTCTGCAGCCTCCCCACCTCCTCAGTACTACCTGCCTGCCCACCTAACTTCGTATCATTGGCAAACTTTGTCCAGATCATTAATATATAAAGTGAACAACTGTGGCCCCAACACTGAACCCTGCGGGACACCACTTGTCGCTGGCTGCCATTCCGAAAAAAAAACTTTTATCCAACTCTCTGCTGTCTGTCAGACAGCCAATCCTCAATCTATGCCAGTAACTCCCCATAAACACCATGGGCCCTCACCTTATTCAGTAGCCTCCCATGAGGCCTTTTGGAAGTCTAAATACATAACATTCACTGGGTTTCCCAGGTCTAACCTACTTATTACCTCTCCAAAGAATTCTAACAAGTTTGTCAGGCACAACCTCCTCTTATTAAATCCATGCTGACTTGTTCTAATCCAACCCTGCACTTCCAAGAGTTTAGAAATCTCATCCTTAACAATGGATTCTAGAATTTTAATAATAGCCAAGGTTAGGCTAATTGGCCGATAATTTTCCATCTTTTTCTTGATCCTTTCTTGACCAAGGGGATTACAACAGTGATTTTCCAATCGTCTGGGACCATTGAAAGATCACAACCAACGCCTCCGCTATTTCTTCAGCCACCTCCCTCGGAACTCTAGGATATAGCTCATCGAGGCCAGGAGATTTATCAATTTTTAGACCTTTTAGCTTTTCTAGCACTTTCTCTTTTTTGTAATGGCTACCATACTCAACTCTGCTCTCAACCCTCCTTAATTGTTGGGATATTGCTCATGTCTTCCACTGTGAAGACTGATGCAAAGTACTTATTATATTCTTCAGCTATTCCCTTATCTCCCAGCACTAACCTTCCTGCATCAATTTGGAGTGACACAGTGTCTACTTTTGCTCCTTGTTTCTGATGCCTTAAAGGAAACGTTTACTATAATTTCTAATAATACTGGCTAGTCTACGTTCATATTTTATCCTCTCCGTCCTTATTTCTCTCTTTGTTTTTGTAGACTACCCAGAGGATAACAATCTTCTGATTTCCCAGTGCTGTTGGCCACTTTTTCAGCTCTCGTTTTCTTTGATACATTTTCTGATTTTCTTTGTCAGCCATGGCAGTCTAATTCTCCCCCACCCCACCCCATCCGGTAATCTTTCTTTTCTTTGAGATGAACCTCTGTACTGTGTCTTCAATTACACCCAGAAACTCCTGCCATTGTTGCTCTACTGTCTTCCCCACTAGGCTCTGCTTCCAGTTGATTTTCATCAGTTCCCTTCTCATGCCCTTTGTAATTACCTTTATTTAACTGTAACACCATTAATCCGATTTTACCTTCTCTCTTTCAAATTGCAGACTGCACTCTACCATATTATGTTTGCTGCCTCCTAAGTGTTCCCTTACGTTCAGATCTTTGTTAAGGCTCATTACATAGCACTAAATCCAGAATAGCCTGCCCTCTTGGGGGCTTCATCACAAGCTCTTCCAAAAACCTATCCTGTCAGCATCCCATGAATTCCCTTTCTTTGGATTCACTGGCAACATTATTCACCCAGTCCACCTGCATATTGAAGTTCTCCCATGATCACCATGACCTTGTCTTTCTGATTTTGTCCTGCCTATTTCCCAGAACATCTTGCGCCTCTGATCCTGACCACTCTTAGGAGGTCTGCACATAATTCCCATTATGGTTTTTTTTTTGCCTTTGTGGCCACCCACACAGACCTCACATCATCTGACCCTAAGTCATTCAGTGCCATAGATTTAATTTCATTCTTAACTAACAAAGCAACTCATCCCCTTTACTCACCTCCCTGTCTTTTCAATAAGTTGTAAATCCTTGGATATTTACCTGCCAGTCCTGAACCCCCTACAACCACGTCTCTGTGATGCCTACCCCAATATAATCATTCATGATGATTTGTGCCGTTAACTCATCTACTTTGTTACAAATACTATGAGCATTCAGGTAAAGTACCTTAATGCTGATTTTCTTATCCTCATGATAACCAACATCTCTTGTAATATGTCCTAAGTTAGCCTTTTTGGCTTCATTCTTAGTCTGCCTTGAACTTAAACTCTGCACACTTGCTAACCTGCTTATCTTTCTACTTGACTCTATACTTCCTGTCGCATTTCCTTTCCTTTCCTCTGATTCACAAGTTTAAAGTCCTAGTGACCACCCTATTTATCCTTTTTGGTAGAACACTGATTCCAGATCGGTCCCATTGGTACAGATCCCCTCCACCCTGGTTCCAAAGCTGATGCCAATGTCCCATGAAATGGAATCCCTCCTTCCCTCACCAATCTCTTAGCCATGTGTTTACTTCCCTAATTTTCTGATCCCTATGCCAATTAGCACATGGCTCAGGCAGTAATCCAGAGATTATGATCCTCTAGGACCTATTCTTCAATTTCCTTCCTCCTATTTGATACTCCCCGAACAGGTCCTCCTTCCTAGCCTTGCCTATGTTGCTTGTGCCAATGTGGACCACAACAACTGGATTCTCTCCCTTCCGCTCCAATATCCTTTCAAGCCAGTTGGAGATGTCCTGCACCCTGGCACCGGGCAGGCAACACACCATGTGGAACTCCCGATCTGGCTGACAAAGAGTACTATCTGTCCCACTAATTATAGAGTCCCCTATTAGAACTGCTTGTCCTTTTGTTCCCCCCTGTTGAATGGCCTTTTGCAACGTGATGCTGTGGTCAGCTGGCTCACCCTGTGCACAGCCCTTTTCCTCATCCATACAGGAAGCAAAGATCGCATCCCTGTTGGACAAGGTCAGGGCTGAGGCTTCTCTACTCCTGCAGTAATAAAATACACACATCCACAAAGAAATTGATCATAGGTAAATAAAAGGGAACACCTAACATTTGTCCGCACCAATAGTTTCAAGGTAACTTCAGATGTAAATGTACTATTTAATTCAACTCATTCCCAAATTTCTTCCCTTTTAGAAAGGATTTTTACTCTCAGAATTGATACTTTTTAAAACACATTAATTAACAAATGGAAATGGAAAATAACCCAGTTCTCGGGGAATAAAAAACAACGTACGATACTTTGACATGAGTATGACATCTTTTGTTTATTCTTTCATGGAACTCCGAATCCCCCTACCTGCCTCATTTATAGTCACACCCTATTCAGATTCCAGATCATCAGTTCTGATCTGAAGTTCTTCCAGCAACTAACACTTGCTGCAGATGTGGTCACTGCCGTTCACAAAGGGATCAGTCAGTTCCCACATCATACAGCTACATCACATCACCTGTCCAGCCATCTCTATATTTATTTATTTATTTATTTATTTAATTAATTAATTTATACAAATTTTTGTACATTTTTACAAATAATATGCCGGATCACAATAGAATGAAGATAAATCTTTTAGAAAACCATTTGGGACTTGTAAGCCCAATCTCATTGTAAGTGATCTTGCTTGTGGAATTAATCATTTGTGAATAATAATATAATGTTGGAACAGAGTTAGACCAAATAGCCCTTTGAGTGTGCTGCACTATTCAGTATAATCATTGTTAATCTCCCTCAATTCCATTTCCTGTCCACTCCCTGAATTCCTTGATTACCTGAGAGATGAAAAGTCTATCCATTCTAACATTGAATATATTCAAGAATGGAGCATCCCAACCCTTTGTGCTGGTGCATGTTTTGGTTTCAAATATTTAATGTTAATTATTAATTTTATATATTTTTAGGATATAAGGATGATGAGTTTAACTGGCCATCATACCTGAAGTTGTGCAAGGCTCAAGCTGTGCCCAAATCCCTGTTTGAAAACCAAAATACGGTAAGAGTATAACATTATTTAGCAAGGTTTGAGAATTGGGGGTATTTATTTCCACAGAAATCATGCTTTAAGAATGCGATTTCAGTTTTTGTTTGTGAATTGTGTCTGTGTGCTGAGGCGTATGTTCGATTTGAAGCTGCTATGCCCTCCTTTTAAAAGGGCAAAATTGCGTTTTTCAGAGATTGAGTCCTCCTCTATGAGAAATCTGAAAAGGTGAAATGCTTAATAACTGAGTCTTACTACCTGATTGTGGAATGGGCTCTGATGAAAACTGCAGGTAGGAGATTACACTTGAGACTGTGGGCAAGGTACTTCAGTCAGATTTGCTGAAACTCCCTGGATTGCACCTTTTTGTTTTAAAAACCCAATAAACTGTTGAAGCAGAAACACGTTGTTGAAGCTACTGATTTTATTTAATGAATGTAAATTATTGGCTCTAGGTGGTTGTTTTAATTGAACAAGCTTAATGCTGGGAATATTTGCAATGAGAGATGGTAGGATAATGATAGTGTCGCTGGCCTAGTAATCCAGAGGCTCGGGCTAATGCTGTGGCAAAACAGAGTGCAGAAAAGATTTACTAGGATGCTACCATAACTGGAAGGTTTGTGCTCTAAGGAGAGGCTGGGAGTTTTCCCTGGAATGTAAGAAACTGAGTGATGATCTTATAGAAATATATAAGATCATGAAAGGCATAAATTAGGTAGATAATGGACAGCTTTTCTCGATGGTAGGGGAGTCTAAAACTAGAGGTGAGAGGGGAGAAATACAAAAGCATACAGAGGGGAAATTTTTTCACAGAGAATGCTGAATTTCTGGAATGGACTGCCAAAGGTAGTGGTGGATGAGAGTACAATTTTGTCATTTAAGAAACATTTAGACAGATCTGTGGATGGGATAGGTATGGAGAGATATGGACCAAATGTAGGCAAATAGGATTAGTTTTAAATTGTGAAAACCGGGCGGCATGAGCAAGTTGGGTGGAAAGACATGTTTTCATGCTGTAGACCTTTATGCCTCTAAATCCCACAGTGGCATTTTAAATTTAATAAAGAAATCTGGATATAAATTTAGTCTCAGTCTTAGTTTTGTTACCACAAGTCTTTGATTGTTGTAAAAGAAAATCCAGGTGGTTCAGTGACGTCTTTCGCTTAAGGAAATCTGCAAGCCTTATTCAGTCTAGAGTCATAGTAATGTGTTTTACTCTCAACTGTGTTACGGAATAGTTTAACAAGCCACTCCATTTTTAGACAACCAGGGAATGGCAATGAATGCAGGTCTTGCCAGAGCCACCCAAGTCCCATGAAAGAATAAACAAAAGGTGTCATACTCATATCAAAAGTATCGTGCATTGTTTTTTATTCCCCAAGAACTGGGTTATTTTCCATTTCCATTTGTTAATTAATGTGTTTTAAAAAGTATCAATTCTGAGAGTAAAAATCCTTTCTAAAAGGGAAGAAATTTGGGAATGAGTTGAATTAAATAGTACATTTACATCTGAAGTTACCTTGAAACTATTGGTGCGGACAAATTTTAGGTGTTCCCTTTTATTTACCTATGATCAATTTCTTTGTGGATGTGTTTATTTTATTACTGTAGGAATTATTTGATTTTTCATAAGCCAGCAACAAGCATTTTTTTTGTGTGTTCACAAATGACTCTGTTTTGTTATTTCTTACACACTTACTTTGGAGGTAAATGAAGCAATGATGTCTCATTCACTGCACTCAACCACTGTATCGTGAGCATATCAAATTAGATGCAGTCATTTGACCTAATGTTTCTTGGCTGAGTCAGTGATTTGGCTAGAAGGAAGATCTTGAAAAAGCAGCAATTTCTTCGTAGCCTCTTTTATAGTTCAACTGCCAGGTGGATTTCTCGGGTGAACTTCAAGGTGGAACAGTTTAGAGGATTAGATTAGATTAGATTCCTTACAGTGTGGAAACACAGGCTGTTCGGCCCAACCAGTCCATACCAACCCTCCGAAGAGTAACCCACCCAGAACCATTTCCCTCCTAACACTAACACTAGTGGACAATTTAGCATGACCAATTCACCTGACCTGCACATCTTTGGACTGTGGGACGAAACCGGAGCACCCGGAGGAAACCCACGCAGATATGGGGACAATGTGCAAACTCCGCACGGACAGTCACCCGAGACTGAAGAGTGTCTTTTTTCATCTTGTACGATATTGTAGTTAGATACTTTGAACTTACTGCAATGGTCTTCTGTCTTTTGCTTCCAGTTCTCACAGACTGATGGAATTATCCTAATTCCTGGTATTCTTTTTAGCAGGAATAAGCTGACTAAGATGATTTCTCCCACTTTCGGCTTCAGTCAGCTGCACGCCCTCTGTTATTTGCTGAGTGCTGAGTTTGCTTTTTTGTTGAAGGGCCTTGTCTGCCTTGAGTTTGACTCATAGTGAGTCGCATCCAGATGCATGCCTTAACTGTGCTCTGTTGAAATGAAACAATTTCTTCATCCACAAATGAAGTGACCCTTGAAAACTGTCTTGATTTCCAGCATTTGAACATGTGTTTCTAACTTGAAATCTTCAAAGTTTTATTACACCATGATGCTGGCACTCGGCATGACGCTATGATTATTTTGCTGTACAAGCCCAGAAGTGAGTTCTTGTCAGCTTGATATTTCAGTGTGTGATCGATGTTAACGACATCTATTCATTGTTTGTTTGTGATGGTAGTTGTTTGACTTATTAGAGGGGATTTTCTTTTGTTGAGGTAATGTGTTGGAGCTGATTGGGGTACACCTTGTATTTCAGTATATCTACACCCTGGCGCCTCAATGACTGGTGCCAAGTTGGATCTGTTAAGACTCAGGATAATGCAGATTTCAGTGTTTCAAAACATGTCCTTTATTCTTGTTATCGCACTGGGATTGGGGTAGTTCGAGACTTCATCCCTTTCTAGGGAGAAACAGAATTCTCCCACAAGGCAAGTCCCTGGGTCTGAGCCTACATTCCTGCCCATCTGTTGTAATCCTGGTGTATGTGTGGCAAGGTTGCACAGAAAACAGTGTGGAAAGATCAACCCCATATTGTTTTTAATCACTGTTTATTTTAAATATTTATAGCTGACTTTACCTGTCCATCTCCCAAACTCTTTTTAAATATGCACGAATAAAGGTTACTGTAGCTGACAATGGTTCTAATCAGTAATTGTATTGTTGATTCACCATTCACTCCCCTTTTCCTGTAAGGGGCTACCTGGCCTCTGTATTTAACCTGGCTATGCAATTTGGTTAGGTTTGGCAATTCAGTGGATTTATTGATCCTTCAGCTGTCCACTCCGTGGTGCAGAATATTTGCTTGTAACCAGGGCAAGTGACTCAAATGTGACAAACTTCATCTGGGGTGGCACGGTGGCTCAATGATTAGCACTGCTGCCTCACAGTGCCGGAGACCTGGGTTCGATTCCAGCCTCGGGTGACTATCTGTGTGGAGTTTGCCCATTCTTCCTGTGTCTGTGTGGGTTTCCTCCGGGTGCTCTGGTTTCCTCCAACATTCCAAAAAGTGTGCAGGTTAGGAGAATTGGCCATACTAAATTGCCCATAGTGCTAGGTGCATTAATCAGGGGTAAATGTAGTGAAATGAGTCTCAGTGGGTTACTTTTCAGAGGGTCGGTGTGGACTTGTTGGGTCAAAGGGCCTGTTTCCACACTGTAGGAAATCTCATCTAATCTACTGCCACACTTGTTATGTATAACACAAGTTGTTACCCGAATATGAGAATTTCCATAAAGGAAATCTGAAGGCGCTGGGAGTAAGTGACTGACAGTAAGTTTCTACCCTGCATACAACGTTGAATCTATTGCCGCATTAAGATTTTAGTGTAGATAATCTTATTTTAATTTTTATTTGATATAAACAAAATAGAATATTTTAATGATTACTAGTGTATGTTTTCATTTATATTAATACAATTTGGCAATTCCAAAACAATTCTAGGGCAAAATTGTTGCAGAAAAATCTCAGACGAAACTGAGGAGAGTTTTTTATTTGCTCAGTTAAATTATTTGGAAGCATATGCTAATTTCTAGCTGTCAGTACCAGACAGTGACAAATTCTGTCACTGTTTTAAATAAATGCAAATACAATTATGTATTACAATAAATATTTTTGATTTTTCTTTTGTTGTTTCAGACTATTACTCCATTAGGCTTCCGAGTGGGAATGAAACTAGAAGCTGTTGATAGAAAGAATCCAGAATTTATTTGTGTGGCAACGGTATCCGATATGGTAGATAATCGTTTTTTGGTGCATTTTGACAACTGGGATGAAAGCTATGATTATTGGTGAGCAAATCAGCCTTTGCAAATATGTTTGTATCTGCTTGATGTGAAAATCCATTTGAAAGTGTTTTAACCACAAGAGGGTGCTAATATGCCAGTTAATGCATGTATGTGCAATTGTGATTGGTTTAGTGAGATCATGTGAAAAGTGGAGACAAAGGAAGGTATTTGCATAACTACAGATAATTTATTCAAAATTGGTAAAAAGAAACGTCAGTCGCACCATTTGTCTTGTGAATTGTCTTGTTTACCTTTAACTCACAGATCGTTCCATTTGTTGATCATTCCCAAAACTACTTCCTAAAACTTATTTGTTCAGCACCTCCAGCTAAGCCAGCACTGGTGGACCATTATTGATTGTCTTGGAGAAAGTTCTGACATCATTCATGATCCAGTCCTTATTAATTATGTTTCACAAAACATACTTTTTTTAACAAAATTGCAAATATCAAAACATTTTTTACTTTCCTTTATCTTCAGTTTCTTTACAAATCTGCTTTAACCCCTTAAAGGAAAGTTATCACCTAATTTCCAGTTACAAATGCAGGAAATGTTCTAGGTGTAAAACCTGAAACTGCTGCAAATACTTGACAGATCAGGAAATATCCATGAAGATAAACACTTAATGAGCTGAATTTTCCCATTTTCACTTAAAATATTTTGTCAAGACAAGTCATTGTGCCTGGTCCACTGTGGTTCGGAGTGAATTTTCTCACACAATCTTCCACTCTTCTCTTCTTTAATTATGCTACCAGGTTCTTGGACATGTTGCTCAGGAAATCTTTGTGGCCACCTTATAACCGAACAGAATCATTGATACTTTCACACACCACTGCAGGGCACTGTGCATTTTGTCTATTGACTTACAATGAACACACTGCCATTCAAGGCCAGGAGACATATAATGGGCAGCTCATATCTCCACTCCCTCAGTGCGGTGGTTTGTTAAAGTTGCAAGCTGCACTGCCTCTCTCAAATTCAACATTATCCTACAGATGTTTTCACATTTCAGGGCAATTTTTCAGTCCATGCATATTCTAAAAATATTTGAAAGGCTAATGAAAAGGAGATTCCTCAGGAACCTATCAATCTTCTGACTACCATGAGAGACCTTCCTACACAATATTTGGTCGTGATAGATGCATTGAGAGCTACCTAACCTTATCCCATATGATGCTAGTGCATTGTGTAGTTGTTTTCTCTAATTATTAGGAGGGCATGTAATCTGTAGGTACTTTAAAGTAGAATCATTCAGATATAAAATTATCAGATGAATAATTAGACATTTATTCAGTAACAAAAAAGCTCTCTAGCAAATGTCACGGTTTTGTAACCATGAGATGAGGCAATGTTAATCTACGCCAGTATTGTCTTTCAGACAGTGAGGTCTGAGCACCCAGTGTCTCATCACTCTCCCCTGTATTTTCACCCTGCTGCTTCTCTCTTTGGAGGCCCCTGTTCTTTCAAGGTGTGCTGACTAAGTTGCAATGGCTACCTCTTTCTGCATTGCCTTCTGATTTGAGCAAAGTCATAAGGACTCCAGCATAGCATTCTCCATGGGAGCAGGTGATCTGTGGGAATGTCAAAATGATAACACAATGTAATTGAAGGCAGTTCTGAGTGCTTACATCCAAAACAATTAAAACCCATATTAGGTCCTCTCACAGTGTAGGTGCCTTTCCAAGGAGCTTCCATAAGAAGCTCTTGCAGCTTTTGTCATTGTTTTTGGTTTTAATTCATTCATGGGATGAGGGCATTGCTATGCCAAAGTCCAACACATTGCTGTGGGTCTAAACTTACATGTAGGTCAGACCAGATAAGGATGGAGTTCCCTTCCCTAAAGGATATTAGTGAACCAGATTTTTTTTTGACAATCAACAATAGATTCATAATTCCAGATTTTTATTGAATACAAATTCTACCATCTGCTATATTTGCATGTAGTGTCAGCCATTTTGTGTATTTATTGTGCAGTTGAGTTTCGATCTGACATGTAGGCACCATCTGCAGTGTGCACACATTTCTTCCTGTCTTACATGTATCTTTTTAGTCTTGACCCCTGATCTTTCAGACCTCTCCCCTTCATGTCTTGGCCCTTTTATCGATGTTTTCTAATCAACCTATTCAGAGATGTTATTGCACATTATCACTGTACCATTACCTCTACAGAGATGAGGATTATGCCCAGATGAATTTTAAGAAAGCATTTGACGAAGTAATACTTAAATGACTATTGAATAAAATTTAGGAATGGAATAAAATTTAGATAGAGAAAATCTTTGATTGTAAAATGCTGGATAAATGAAGACTTTATGCTCTGGAGAATGAAGGCATGTGAATAACAGCAAAGAAAAGCTCAGTTCTGTTTAGCTCATTGGAAATTCCAGCATAAGAGATGCTATTAAATTCCAAAGTCTTTTAAGCATATATTGGCTATTAAGTACAAAACGAATGTGGAAAAAGTGCTGCAAGTTAAGACAGGATCTACATTTTCGAAGGTTTGCCAATTTTCTTCCAGCTGTAATCTTTATCTGTGATGAAAGGGACAACTTAATAAGAGGTAGCCTGGTTAAGGTAGTGGCCTCCCTGACCAGCAACTTTTCTTGTTTCTAGCCAAGAGAAACAGTAAAATGAGGACTTTCTGAACATCAAATATGTGACCAAGTTTGAGGGTTTGTTTATCTTTAAAACCATTTCTCTCTTCAAGAAAGCCAATGTGTTCTGCATTGAGAAGGTTTCTGGGTGGCCTTGACACACCTCTTATGAAAGTGAAAACTTCCACAGCATATTCTGGCCTTCCTCCCTCTTTCAGGTGCTCACATTGCTTTCCTGAGATGAAAGTGCCTTCTTGTTTAGGGTCACTACTGGAAGGGATACTCTCCAGTTCACCGAAGGACACATTGGGCCTATTATGTCAAGTGTGCATGACTGGAAGACCATATCATGGAAGTTTAATTAAGTTACAAAACTGACAAATATCTAAAGACTTCAGTTGTGAGCCCTGGAACAAAATCCATGATACAATGTTTGTTGCAGTTCTGACAAAGTGGCCTGGAATTTCCTCAGCTATTTGCTCAGTGTAACTTTAATGCAAATATGACATGTATGGAAACTGTGTTTCTGCCTCTTCTAGTGGTGGAGGGTTAGCTGTGGTTCAGTATTTACATTTATATTGTTATACATGTTTTAACTTCACTGCGGTGCTATGATTTGTTTTCTAGGTGTGATGCCACTAGTCCTTACATTCACCCTGTGGGATGGTGTCTGCAGCAGGGAAAAACCCTCACAACACCACCAGGTGATTGCTGTCTTGATACCGATTGTTATGTGTGTTATGTATGATGGATTGAACAAAGCTGCCCTCCTGACATGAAGCTACGTATGCCAGCATCACTCCTGGTGATCAGCAGCAGCTGCCACCTGAATTTTAATAAGCCAAAAATCTGACAGGATTTTTGTTCATTTGTATGAGCAGGTTTGGAATATGCAATCACAACAGCAAAACTGTGCCAGAGCAGAAATCCATCAAATCTTGTTCCAAATCAGGAAAAAAATAGACTGCGCTGTCACTGAAGTAAAAAAAAAACAAGGAAACACTGCCTCATTACTCAATACTAATATTTATCGAAATGCAGATTGTGCACTAAGCAAGGTGTATTAAGAAAATGTTGATAAATGACAATTCTGGGCAAGACTAGATATGGTGGCTTAGTGGTTAGCACTGCTGCCCCACAGCACCAGGGTCCCAGGTTCATTTCCAGCCTCGGATGATAGTCTGTGTGGAGTTTGCACATCCTCCCCATGTCTGCATGGGTTTCCTCCGGGTGCTACGGTTTCCTCCCACACTCCAAAGATGTGCAGGTCAGGTGAATTGGCCATGCTAAATTGCCCATAGTGATAGGTGCATTAGTCAGAGGGAAATGGGTCTGGGTGGGTTACTCTTCGGAGGGTCAGTTTCGACTTGTTGGGACGTAGGGCCTGTTTCCACACTGTAGGGAATCCAGTCATAACTAATCATCTTCTTCCACATGTTCTACTCTAATGACACTATTGTTGAAGTATTTTAATTGATGTCAGCAAGATATTCATTCACCGGTACATAAGAAGCACTTGTTAGTACATTTGCAACCCAGCTAGAAAATACGTTCATTTTGGGAAAATTGCAGAGCATCTGAAAAATAAAGTTAACAAGCTCAGATGTAATACAGGAAGAACCAGCCATTTGGATACAGAACTGGCGTGAAGGTAGGAAACCAGTTGTGGAGGGTTCCGTTTCAGACTGGAGGCCTGTGACCAGTGGTGTGCCACAAGGATTGGTGCTGCATCCACTGATTTTTTTGTCATTTATATAAATGATTTGGATGTGAACATTGGAGGTACTGTTAGTAAGTTTGCAGATGATACCAAAATTGGAGATGTAGTGGACAGTGAAGAATGTTACCTCCGAGTACAATGGGATCTTGACCAGATGGGCTAAGGAGTGGCAGATGGAGTTTAATGTAGATAAACGCGAGGTGCTACATTTTGGAAAGGCAAATTGGGCAGGGGGAGTGTTGCTGAATGAAGAGACCTTGGAGCGCAGGTTCATAGTTTCTTGTAAGTGGAGTCCCAGGTCGACAGAATAATAAAGAAGGCTTTTGGTACGCTTGCATTTATTGGTCAGTGCATTGAGTATGGGGGCTGGGAGTTATGTTGCGTCTGTACAGAACATTGATTCGGCCACTTTTGAAATACAGAGGAACCTCGATTATCCAAATATTGGAATATTCGAAGGAGATCTCAAGGTCCCGACAGAAACACTACGTCAAAGACCTGATTGGGTCTTTTGTTTACGGGTACAATGGTTAAAAACAAACTTGGGTCACTGAAATGCTGCCGAGAACAGTCCTGGCACTGTCTCCAAATGACTGCCCTCTCTCTTTTCTCCCACACTTTCTCTGGAGTTCTACACAGGGGTGAACCCTAAACCTCCCCTTCCCCAGATAATCTCTCCAACGTTGTCCTGTGCAGGGCAAAGGTAGAACCTGTCAAAAAGTTGCAGTAAAAGGGTGCGTGTGAGTGTCTGTGTGTGTCGCGCACACTACTTGGAAACTCCCCTTACTGTTGGTGTACAGTCTGGCTGCCCTTAGGTGAGGAGGGGGAACAGGGGCGGGGCGTGGATGGGGGGTTGGACGGTGAGTGGTAGTGGACAGTGGGATGGTGTTGGACAGGGCTGGGGGCAGGGGTGGATGGGGTTGGGTGCGGGGTAGGAGTACACTGGGTTGGGGAGGTGGGGGGGGAGGAGACTGATTTAGACAGGGTTGTGGAGTGGGGTGTGAGCAGGCTGAGTTGGGGTGGGTGGGCAGGATGGGAGCAGTGGGGCAGGGACGCAGGTGGATGGGGGGGTTGGGGAGCGGAGTGGGAGCAGTTGGGGTTGGCAGGGGCAGGGGATGAATGGGGTTTGGTGTGGGGTAGGAGGAGACAGGTTTGGACAGTGTTGTGGAGCGGGTTGGAAGCAGATGGAGTTGGGGGCGGGAGGGTGGACAGGGTTGGGGACAGGATGGGGTTGGGGAGTGGGGTGGAAGCAGATGGAGTTGGGGTGGGCGGGGGCAGGGGAGGGGTGGGGTAGGTGCAGATGGGGTTTGGAGGCGGGGTGGGGGTAGACTGACGGGGTTTTGGGGTTAGATGGACAGGGTTTTGGGGGAGTGCGTGTGGGAGTGGGCAGGTTGGCGCAGATGGTAGATGTAGTTGGGGGCGGGTGGGGTTTGGGGGACAGGATGGGAGCGGGTGGGGCGGGGTAAGGACGGATGGGGTTGGGGGAGGGTGGGTGCTCACCTGCGGTTTGCTGCTACCCGGTCTCCTGAACGGGGAGCAGACTTCACAGAAAACTCCGAGCCCCAGAGGAAATCTGTTAATCAATTATCCAAACGAAATAGTGCCTGCCAACTTGTTTGGATAATTGAGATTCCTCTGTGCTGAGTGCAGTTGTAGGAAGGATGTTGTGAATCTTGAAAGGATTCAGAAATGATTTACAGGATGTTGCCAGGGTTGGAGGGTTTGAGCTAGAGGGAGAGGCTGAATAGGCTGGGGCTGTTTTCCCTGGAGCATCAGAGGCTGAGGAGTAACCTTATGGAAGCTTATAAAATCATGAGGGGTATGGGTAGGATAAAAAGCCAAGGTCTTTTCCACAGGGTAGGGGAGCCCATTACTAAAGGGCATAGGTTTAAGCTGTGAGGGAAAAGATTGACAAGGTACCTAAGGGGTAGCCTTTTTATAGAGTGGTGCGTGTATGGAATGAGCTGCCAGACGAAATGGTAGAGGCTGGTACAATTGCAACATTTAAAAGGAATCTGAACAGGTACGCGAATAAGAAGGATTAGAGGGATATAGGCCAAATGCTAGTAAATGTGACTGTGGGTGGCACGGTGGCACAGTGGTTAGCACTGCTGCCTCACAGCGCGAGAGACCCGGGTTCAATTCCCGCCTCAGGCGACTGACTGTGTGGAGTTTGCACGTCTTCCTCCGGGTGCTCCGGTTTCCTCTCACAGTCCAAACATGTGCGGGTCAGGTGAATTGGCCATGCTAAATTGCCCGTAGTGTTAGGTAAGGGGTATATGTAGGGGTATGGGTGGGTTGCGCTTCAGCGGGTCGGTGTAGACTTGTTGGGCTGAAGGGCCTGTTTCCATACTGTAAGTAATCTAATCTAATCTAAAAAAAAATTATTTTAGGATATCAGGTCCGCATAGATGAAGGGTCTGTTTCCATGCTGTACACTTCTACGATTCTATGCCCTACCATATATTTTGATTACTGCAAGTCCAACTGCACTGACCAACCTCTGTCACTAGGTGGAGCCGGGCCAGTGTAACTATCCTGTAGAACACAGATGCTGTATTTCAGTTCACTTTGGTTTTACAGTTACTTCATTATCTTTTCAAGAATTTAGCTGTTTGTTACTGGTAGCACTATATTTCAACTTGGCAGTTACTGTGTAATGTTTTACTCTGCTAAGGAAGACCACACAGAACCAAAATAAAAAAGCACAAAAACTGTGGATGTGGAAGATCTGAAACAAAAACAGAAACTTGTTGGAGAAACTCAGCAAATGTGGAGAGAAGACAGAGTTAACGTTTTCCTTTTCACCAGACCCAAAATATTGAAGCTATTTTCTTTCGATAGTTGCTACCAGACCTGCTGAGTTTCTTCAGCAATTTCTGTTTCCTATCAAACCTGACTTCTGTTTTAAGAGACATTCCTGTAGGAATCAGTGATTCACTACAAGTCTTTTAACTTGAATTCAAAATTTTCACCAACACAACCCCAAGTTCAAGTAAGGACAACTTGTAGTTAACTCTGAAAAGAACTGACTTATCAAACGATCAGCATCTGATAAATGCTTATGAAATGTTGATGTCTACGTGCAATTGAATTATTACAAGTAGGAATAATTGAAATATTGGCTATAATAGCAAATTGACTGGGGGCAAATATTCATAAGTAAAGAGACGGCGGGAAAATGGGAAGCCCTTAGAAATGAGATAATGAGAGTCCAGAGACAGTGTATTCCAGTTAGGGTGAAATGAGAGGCTGGTAGGTGTAGGGAATGTTGGATGACTCAAGAAGTTGAGCCTTTGGTTAAGAAAAAGATGGAAGCACATCTCTGGTTTAGACAAGAAAGATCGAGTGAATCCTTAGAGTATAAAGATAGTAGGTGTATACTTAAGAGAGAAATCAGGAGGGCAAAAAGGGGCCATGAGATAAGGAGAATCCAAAGGGTTTTTTACAAATACATTAAGGATAAAAGGATAGCTAGAGAGAGGATAGGGTCTCTCGAAGATCAGCAGGACATCTTTTGTGTGGAGTTGCAGCAGATGAGAGAGATACTAAATGAGTATCTTGCATCGGTGTTTACTGTAGAAAAGGGCATGGAGGATATAGAATGTAGGGAAATACATGGTGAAATCTCGAAAAATGTCCATATTACAGAGGAGGAAGTGCTGGATGTCTTGAAATGGGTAAAGGTGGATAAATCCCCAGGACTTGATCAGGTGTACCCTAGAACTCTGTGGGAAGCTAGAGAAGTGATTGCTGAGCCCCTTGCTGAGATTTTTGTATCATTGATGGTCACAGGTGAGGTACCGGAAGACTGGAGTTTGGCTAACGTGATGCTACTGTTTAAGAAGGGTGGTAAGCACAAGCCCGGGATCTATAGCCCAGTGATCTTGACTTTGGTGGTGGGCAAGTTGTTGGAAAGAATCCTGAGGGACAGGATGTACATGTATTTGAAAAGGCAAGGACTGATTAGGGATAGTCAGCATGGCTTTATGCGTGAGAAATCATGTCTCACAGACTTGATTGAGTTTTTTGAAGAAGTAACAAAGAGGATTGATGAGGGTAGACCTTTAGATGTGATCTATATGGAGTTCAGTAAGGCATTCAACATGGTTCCCTATGGGAGACTGGTTAGCAAGGTTAGATCTCATGAAATACAGGGAGAACTAGCTAGTTGGATACAGAACTGGCTCAAAGGCAGAAGACAGAAGGTAGTGATGAAGGGTTGATTTTCAGACTGGAAGCCTATGACCTGTCGAGTGCCGGAAGGATAGGTGCTGGGTCCACTACATTTCATCATTTATATAAATGATTTGGATATGAACATAGGAAGTATAGTTAGTAAGTTTACAGATGACACCAAAATTGGAGGTATGGTGAACAGCGAGGAAGGTTACCTCCGGTTGCAACAGAATCTTGATCAGATGGGCTAATGGACTGAGGAATGGCAGGTGGAGTTTAATTTAGATAAATGTGCGGTACTGCATTTTGGGAAAGCAAATCTTAGCAGGATTCATACACTTAATGGTAAGGTCCTCAGGAGTGTTGCTGAACAAAGAGACCTTGGAGTGCAGGTTCATAGCTCCTTGAAAGGGGAATCACAGGTAGATAGGATAGGATAGTGAAGAAGGATTTGGTATGCTTTCCTTTATTGGTCAGTGTATTGAGTACAAGAGCTGGGATGTCATGTTGCGGCTGTACATGGCATTGGTTAGGTCACCTTTGGAATATTGAGTGCAATTCTGGTCTTCCTATTGAAGGATGTTGTGAAACTTGAAAGGGTTCAGAAAAGATTTACAAGGATGATGCCAAGGTTGGAGGATTTGAGATATAGAGAGAGGTTGAATAGGCTGGGGCTGTTTTCACTAGAGCATGGCAGCTGAGGGGTGACCTTGTAGAAGTTTATAAAATCATGAGGGGCATGGATAGGGTAAAGAGACAAAGTCTTTTCCCTGGGGTGGCGGAGTACAGAACTAGAGGGCATAGATTTAGGGTGAGAGGGGAAAGATATAAGAGACCTATGGGGCACCTTTTTCATGCAGCAGGTGGTACGTGTATGGAATGAGCTGTCAGAGGAAGTGGTGGAGGCTGGTACAATTGCAACATTTAAAAGGCATCTGGATGGGTATATGAATAGGAAGGGTTTGGAGGGATATGGACCGGATCCTGGCAATTGGGACTAAATTGAGTTGGGATATCTGGTTGGCATGGATGGGTTAGGCTGAAGGGTCTGTTTCCATGCTGTACATTTCTATGACTCTATTTATGTTTGGCCATCTTATCGATTTGGACCATATAAAATGTTGCAAATTTGGTTTTAGTACCTTATTTTCACCCATTCTTTAATCAAAATTTTGTAGATCAGCTTTAACATTCAAAATGTTTTTAGATATGTAAGTAGATACCAGGTGAATAAGAAAGTCTTGGCTTATTTTAAGGCAAATAGAAAAGCTGCAGTGGGGTGGCAGGGAGAGGAGTATAACGTGTTATGAGGGTTAATTGTAGAGCTAGAATGTTTAAAGATGAATTTATTTCATTTGATGTAGATTATCATGATCCTAAATGGTTTACATGGGAGAAGTACTTGGAAGAAACAAATTCTCTGCCTGCTCCTGCAAGAGCATTTAAATCAGTAAGTAATTACAGAATAAATGAATGATGCTGTTCATACAAGTTTTATTACATCAAATAAAAGAATTAATTGACCACATTGTCATATTATAAAAGGAAATCACTTTTGATTTTGATTTGCATAGAGCAGAAGTAAACATCAATCTTACAGTTCGCAAGGGGTTGGGGAAAATATATTAATTTGGATAAAAGATTGGCTGATGAATCAAAAAAAGAGATTTGTGATAAATGAGTCTTTTTCCTGTTGGCAAGATGTAACTAGTGGGGTGCCTTAGAGTTCAGTCCTAAGGCCCCAACCATTTACAATTTATAAGAATGATTAGGATGAAGGGATGGAAAGTACGATAGCCAAATTTGCTGGTCACCTCAAAGTTGATTGGAAAGTAAGTTAAATAAAGAAAATGTACATATGGATAAATGAGATGAATTTTTCAAAATTTGGCAGATAGAATTTCGCATGGAGAAGTGTGAGGTTATCCATTTTTATTTGAAGAATGAAAGGCAACGTTATTATTGAAATAGAGAGAAACTACAGAGTGCTTTGGTGTAGAGGGAGCTGGGTGTCGTCCTGCATGAGTAATAGAACTGATATTTAGTACCGCAGGAAATAAGGGATGGTAAACAGTGTTTTGGCATTTATTGCTTAAGGACTAGAATATGAAAGTAGGGATGCATTGCTGCAACTGTACAAGACATTGGTGAGACCACACCTGGAGTATTGCTTACAGTTTTGAGCCTCTTGAGGAAGGATGTGTGCATCAGAAGCAGGTCAGAGGAGATACGCTAGATTAATTCAAAAGACGTGGGGTTTACCTTAAGGCAGATCGAGCAATTTAGGCCTATATTCTCTGGAATTGAGAAGAGCGAGAGAAGGTCTAATTGAGTTGTATGAGATGTTAAAGGGAACTGTCAAAGTAGGCATAGAACAATCTTTTTTCCCATTTCATAGGTCAGTGCAGCATCGAGGGCCGAAGGGCTTATGCTGTGCTGTAATGTTCTATGTTCTAATTTAGAATAAGACATAATTGTTTTAGGAAAAGGGCAAGCATCTTTAAAACAGAGCTGAGATGCAATGACCTCTCAAAAAATCGTGAATCTGTGAAATTCATTAACCCAGAATGCGGTGGATTCTGAGACACTGAATAAATTTGTGGAGATAGATAGATAGATATAGATTTTTAATTAGTAATGGGCTGAAGGGTCCTGGACAGCAGGCAAGAAAATGGAATTAAGGCTGAGGTGTGATTAGACATGATTGTCAAGTTAGGTCTATAGTCTTACCAGACCATAGGGTTGCTCTCTCATTTAGAGAGAGACAACTGGTGATGATTTTACATGAGTGCCACCACACCTCAGGCCAGAGGAGAGATTGAGAAGTAGAATCCTCAATGGTAACGTCAGCCAGTACAGGAATAGAATCCATGCTATCAGCATCACACTGCTTCGCAAACTAACCATCTAGCCAACTGAGCTAAACTCAGTTGGCATGAATGGCAAAGCAGGCTTGAGAGGCTGAATTACCATCCTGCTCTAAGTTCTTATAATGGTAAATCTACTTACCTAATGTCCAAGCATACTCTGACTATATCCTGCTCAATTCATGCTGTATCTAAACTAAAAATTAAGAATTGGTCTCAGTACAATGTTTTGTTCTGCAGTAAAAATTGGTAATTTTGAATGCATGTGCTAAGTTCCAATTTTAATATTTTATGTCTGTTTGATATCTACAGTTAAAAATTAAAATTTCAGGGTATGCTGTTTTTACCTACCCATCAAGTCTGGTGGAGGCTGCCTGTGAAAAGTAATTTCTGAAACAGTGATCTGTATTGTAATGCCCTGTATTGTTTCAGCGCCCCACACATGGATTTTTACCAAACATGAAACTTGAGGCTGTTGATAAGCGGAATCCAATGCTGATCAGAGTAGCAACAATTGTAGATACGGATGATCACAGAGTAAAGGTAGGTTATTGCATATGGAATTTGGGTTGCTAATTAATTGTAATTACTAATTGATATGTTTTGTGTTCGAGGCAGAACGCATGGGAAATTGGATGAGAGTTGGGACAAACTCAGTCAACATATGCAACTCATTAAACCTGTTCTCTCTTGAAAGATTAAAACCATCATGTTCATGAATGCACCAATGTATAATTTATTAAAAACAATATATTGAGTACATTTTGTATCCAAGATCTTGTTCGTTCTCATTTTTGTCAGACTTCCATGTCAGTATTATTCACTATAAATTTTTGTCAGTGTTTACAGCGAAATCCTGTTCACAGGCTCCTACTCTGAAATTATAGGCTCTAACCACCAGGTGGTGATGTGTTATCTTCGTTCCACCAGTTGTTCAAAATGTTTTCTGAATATTGATTATTTTTCTCTTTTCTAAGTAGAATTTCTTTTGTCCAATTAAGTGAATTGTTCCACATAATTAACATTGTACAGCGAGTTGCCTTTCTTGAGTTTTCGTTGGTCCAGATCTTCAGACCTGTTGGATACCCAATAGAAGACCCAAAGTGTGTATGTGGACCCCTCAAAAGCTCTGACACACTGACCTCAATGAGAATTGCCCAGCAAGTTTGAACTTCTGACAGGCAATTTTCCTGTTTTTGAGGAACCTCTTTAAACCAGAGTTGGAACCTTTTAGATTGCTCCGACCTATCTAGTTTTAGCAAATGTTGGACAGAAAACTCCTCATCAAGTTGCAGACTGTCTATAAATCTGATTCCAAAATCCCTCTCACTACAAGCCCTGATAATCCTCTTGCTCACACCCCCTTCCCCACTGCCCCCTGATGACACCAAAAAATCACTACTACCTTCGAATGCCAATTTTCGCACTCGCCATCCCAACCTGGATATCCTTGATCTGGTTACTCTTATAACCATGTTCATTTATCCATTTTCTGTCATCCGCTCACTCTTCGCTGACCTTTACAATGAACATCATAAACTTGCTTTATCACAGTCGGTTCGACTTTTTAAAAAAAAGGGACGTGTTCAGCTTTCTCTACCCTCCCCTCTTGCCCCATAGCCCCAGTGCAGCAATGGAACTCTTTGACTGAAAAGCACCCACCATATTTCTGAAGAAGCCAGGTTCAGAGACCCAGCCAGAAATCTGGAGCAGGTCACAATGGATGTAATGAAGAGCAGAGTGACAATTTGAGAATGATTTCAGCTCCCCCAAAAATCTGGGCATGGTTCCTTCAATGTCTCAGAAACAAACAGATTGATTTGCAAGGATCTTGCCAGGATTGGCGGGTTTGAGTTGCAGAGGGAGGCTGAATAGACTGGGGCTATTTTCCTGGGGCTGAGGGGTGATATCTTTTTAAAAAAACGTTTTTATAGAGGTTTATCAAATCATGAGAGGCATGGATAAGGTAAATAGGCAAGGTCTTTTCCTTGGGGTGGAGAAGTCCAAAACCAGAGGGCATAAGTTTAGGGTAAAAGGAGAAACATATAAAAGGGACCCAAGGGGCAACTGCTTCACACTGAGGGTGATTTGTGTATGGAATGAGTTGCCAGAGGAAGTGTTGGAGGCTGGTACGATTACAATATTTAAAAGACAATTGGATCTGTATATATATAGGAAGAATTTAGAAGGTCAGGGGCCAAATGCTGGCAAATGGGACTAGATTAATTTAGGATTTCTGGTTGGCTTGGACAAGTTGGACTGAAAGGCCTGTTTCTGTGCTGTGTGTCTCTGGGACTCCGTCAGTAAAACTGTGAGCACTCAGTCCCTTGCTTTGATAATGATTTGAACTATGGACAACAGTCATGTATTAATAATGTTATAATGATAACATTGGGAGGATATGTCAATAAACAGCTGTCAAAGTGCTTGAATAGATTATTCGTCAACTCTTGGTTACAGACAGTTTTCTTTTCAACTTTTTACAGCGGTGCATTTAAATAGCTTCCCAGTTCTAATTGTGTGCAGTTTTGGTCGCCATATTATAGGAAGGACGTGGAGGCATTGGAACGAATGCAGAGGAGGTTTACCAGGATGTTGCCTGGCATGGTAGGAAGATCGTATGAGGAAAGGCTGAGGCACTTGGGGCTGTTCTCGTTGGAGAAAAGAAGGTTTAGGGAAGATTTGATAGAGGTGTACAAGATGATTAGGGGTTTAGATAGGGTTGACAGTGAGAACCTTTTTCCGCTAATGGAGTCAGCTGTTACTAGGGGACACAGCTTTAAATTAAGGGGTGGTAGGTATAGGACAGATGTTAGGGGTAGATTCTTTACTCAGCGGGTTGTGAGTTCATGGAATGCCCTGCCAGTAGCAGTGGTGGACTCTCCCTGTTTATGGTTATTTAGGCGGGCATTTGATAAGCATATGGAGGTTATTGGGCTAGTGTAGGTTAGGTAGGCTTTGGTTGGCGCAACATCGAGGGCCGAAGGGCCTGTACTGCGCTGTATTTTTCTATGTTCTATGTATGTTGATGTGTTGAAAGCCGTTCTGAGAAGGTTTATTAGACTAACATCCAGAATTAGCAGATTTCCGTATGACGAAAGACTAAACAGGCTAGGCCTATATCCTCTGGGGTTTAGAAGAGTCAGGTGATTGAGATTGAAACGCATAAGGTATTGACGTGACTTGATGTTAAGTGTGTTTCCACTTGTCAAAGAATCTCAAACTTAGGGGTCAAAGTTTAAAAATAAGTGATCGCTCACTTCAGATAGATGAAGGAAAAAAATCTCAATGGGTTGTGAGCGTTTAGAATTTCCTTCTTCAAAAGACAGTGGATGCCGAATCTTGAAATGTTTTGAAAGGCAGTCATAAAAATAAGTTTTTGATTACCATGGGAGTGAAAAATTATGGGGACTATACAGGAAAGTAGAATGGAGATTAAAGTCAGATCAGCCACAAGGCAGACCAGGCTCAAAGGGCTGAGTGGTCTCTTCTTGCTCCTTGTTTATGTTCAGTGATAAAATCAGTTGCTCTAATATCTTAGTGCTTTTAAGTTTGACTGTACTTTCTCATTGTTTATCTAGATACATTTTGACGGCTGGAACTATGATTATGATTACTGGATTGATGCTGATAGCCCTGATATCCATCCTGCAGGCTGGTGTGCTAAAACTGGACACCCTCTTCAACCACCTATCAGTAAGTTCCATCAATGAAATTTATCTCCTTGTAAGGATAATATTTTTCTTATTAAAATAAAGTAGTGAGAGCTCAACAAAACAAAATACCACAACTTTCCTGTTGCACACGGCCATTTGTTAAGCCACACAGCTCTGGCCTCATAAGCAAGCCTCCAGCGTTCTTTAAATCCAATCATACCCTCAGTGATCTTTGAAACATTCCCTCCTCTCTCCTTCCTGCTCCGACCTCAGAAACAGCTCAAAGCCTCCAAACTGTATTGACAGCTGGGATCCATTCATATGGTGATGAGGCTGAGATCTCCCAGGGTTTATATGTGCTGTCACCTGCAGACATCAGTTATTATTTGGATATCTCCAACACATTTATTTGAGACTATTAAAGTTGCGCTCTTGTGGTGCAGTAGTAGTGTCCCTACACCTGAGATCAGGCACCTGTGTTCATGTCCCACTTGCCGCAGAGGTGTGTAATAATGTGTCCGAACAGGTTAATTAGAAAATTTGTTAAAGTTGGCAGAGCATCTGCATCCCTTTTGCCAGTGATTGTTTCCAGTACATTCCCCAGCACCTTTCCTGCATCCAGAATAACATTACACCTTTGTGTTTGATATGTAAGATAAATCTGGAAGTCTGGTTGTGATGGTTGGCTGTAATATAAATTTAGGGCTTGATCACATCACTTGTATTGCTGCTAGGTAATGGCCATGCAAACAGCGACGAGCAAAATTTATTTAGTTCGTGTTGTATTTGAATACATTTGTCACCTTTTGAGTATATTCAATATATCATTATCACTATGCATGTTCCATTTTTGTTGTTTTGAAATTTGATTGTGCTTTGACCTTTGACAGTGAGGACATCTTGCAATTAAATTTGCAAATCTCCTGGACTGTCTTGGAAATATTCATGGGCTACTACCTGAGTATCACTGGCCAGGAGATTGAAAAATAATTATAATGTTTGAACTGACATTTTAATTTGGATAATGATATTTTCTAAAACACATTAAATTGTGTTATATGTAGAAAATAGAAGGATAATTTCAGCAGTCTTTGATTCAGATTTAACAATATTAAGATAGTAAATCTTGAGAGTTCATTATTTCTTGAACCTTGCCATCATTCAAAGTGATCACAGACTGTGATCACTTTGAATAATGATTTTTCTTTCTTTTGAAGTAGTTTTGAATTCACTGTATATCCATCTTAAAATTAAAATATCTAACATGGATCATAGTTTTCAAAGAAAGTAATAACGAAATAAGGGATAGACAATATCAGTACCACAATGAATCTGGATGGAGAATAGATCTGAATTCATCCAAAGCTTGCTTATAAAAGTATTTTGATTTCTGTATGGCCCATTGTTTATTTAACGCAATTAGATAGTTAATTGTAAAGGTAGTATATATGTATGTGTTGAGAAAGAGGATACACAAGCAAGCTGTCAGGTAGATCTATTATATAAAGGGGAAGAAAATGCAGAGGTCTGGCCAATATTGACCAATAATTGAACATGAAGAATCAATCAATCAATAATCATGCTGCACAATGACTTAGTGGTTAGCACTGCTGCTTCACAGAGCCAGGGACCTGGGTTCAATTCCACCCTCTGGTGACTGTGCAAACTCCTCACAGACATTCTTCCCATGCCTGTGTGGGTTTTCTCCAGGTGCTCCAATTTCTTCTCTCAGTTCAAAGATGTATAGGTTATGTGGAATGGCCATGCTAAATTGCCCATAGTGTCAAACGATATGTAGGCTAAGTGGATTAGCCATGGGAAATACAATGATAGGGGAGAGGGTCGGGTCTTGGTGGGATGAAGTTTAGAGGGGTCGGTGTGGACTTGAAGGGCCGAATAGCTTGCTTCCACACCGCAGAGATTCCATGATTCTGTGAACCATGAGGAATCCATCTCACGGTTTAGTTTGTCTTTGACAAATCTCATTTGAGTACCTGAATTACTGAACACTGTACTGGAGCTTTGTGGAACATCATATTGCAAGTGTGGTTCAATTGTGCTGAAGGGGATAAGTCAAGTCCCAGACTTGAAAAAATGACCATATGTTACAATGCACATAATTGGAAATGAGAGCAAACCTTCATATTCCAGAGCTCAGATATATGAAGAATCATGTAAGTTATGTTGATAACATGGCTAAACAAATGCTGCAAGTCCTTCCAATATACCTATGGCAGTCAGTAAATACAGGAGGTCTTCAGATTGTCCAGTGCTTGCTATGTGCTGGTTGCAGTGTTACACCCTTCCCACATTAGAAGATTTTATAAATTGGTTCTTGCCATGGACTGTCCACCAAGGAATGCAGTTTTGGGTGAAGAGTTTCCGCAGTGTAAATGATAACTTTGCTTTCTTCTGAAAGATGTTGCCAAACCTACTGAGTTTCTTCAGCAATTTCTGATTTTTTTTTGCTTCAGATCTGTAGCATCTGAAATTCTTTGTTTTATGTTAAGGATTGCTAGCTCAGCTGAAGCTCTGAAACTGTAACTGATGAGCTGTATATTAATCTGGCAGTCACAGAAGGCTGCATGAAGTTGTTGGTGTTCAATTCCAGATGACTCTGCTTAAGAGTGCCTAGTCAATATCTGTTAGGACAATCAGTGGGAAGTTTAACAGTATTATCGTTATAATGGGAATGCTTTGAGCTGGAAGACTTCAGAGTCATCTGGAATTTTAACTTTTTTGTTAAACATCTGCATGAACCATATGAATATTTCACTAATGTCACAAATGGATTTTAAAGCAAAACAGCTTTGATGTATACTATTTATATTTATGAATGTTTTAGAACTAAGTTTAGCAGCCATCTTTGGGTTGTTTGATCATATGACTGGATTTAACAGGAAGCTTTCAAAAGCTTCTCTGGAGTTAGTCAGCCAGACAGTCGATACCCCACCTACCTTCTGTTGGAACTAGAATGCTCATATTGTATTGTAAATTGCTTCAGAGTCCGTTCATTCTCAACAAATTGTCAACCTAATAGGATAGGGATAACATGTAATTCTATAAGATGATGTGTTGATGATATTCCACTTAACCTCTGTCAGTTTTCTATTTTCAAAACAAGCTTTTGTCTCAGTGGTAACTGTCCCTGCACCAGCATGACCACCCCAGGAAGCTTCGTCACATGACTCCCAGTGTTGAACTCATCTGTCTTTTGACTGTATAGTTTTGAAATAGTGATCATTTAAGGGGTCAATGCTGCTGTGTACAACATCTACTGACAGAACTGATGTTTTGGACATAAGCCCTTCGTCAGGAAGGGTTATAAATTTAAAACAGGATTTATTTTATACACTTGTAGGTGTTGTTGTGGGAGTGGGGGACGTGACAAAGTGGGGGGGGGGGGGGAGGGAAATGGCGGATAATACCCTTCATCAGGCTTATGTCCGAAATGTCGATTCTCCTGCTCCTCGGATGCTGCCTGACCTGCGCTACTTTTCCAGCACCACACTCTTGTCTCTGGTCTGCAGCATCTGCAGTCCTCACTTTCTCCTAACAACTCCTGATAATCTTAAAACCACTGATTCCCAGCTATAACTGAAAACTCTGACTTGTAACGAGTGGGCAAAACCTGTACTTGTGCTCTCTACAAGTAATAAACCTGCATTTGTCAAATCAGAAATTATATTTCAGCATTCTGCATCAGAAGATATTTGAAGAAATCTTAAGGAGAAGAAGCTGTCTCTGACTCCTGAATTGCTAATTAGCCAGTTAACCACTCCACACAAAAATTCCATCTTTGGAGTTTTGCATTCCATCTTAAAACTAAGGACACAGAAAAACTGGCATCCTTCTTATTTTGTACAAAGCTATTGCTACTTGAATAATCTTGTTATCCTTTTTGATATCCCCTTGTATGCTTATAAGTGTACCTGTTTTGTGAATTGTCTCCCTTTCTCTGCCATTCCCCCCCCCCCTTGCCTGTTCTCCCCTCCCCCCACTCTCACAACAATACCTGCAAGTGTGTGAAATAAATCCTGTTTTAAATTTATAACCGTTTAGTCATCACCCTGCACAGTTTACGAAAGGGGAAAAACTGAATCACAATCTCCTAACTATTCATGAGAATACGGGGAGAGATTTGTCATAAAACTTACAATCTGTCCAAAGCAATAAGGTGTAGTTCTGACTTGGTAACTGGAGCAACAATATTAGTGCAAGTGTTTTTGTTTATCATTGGTTGTTGCTCATTTGGGAAAAATGAAGACACTGACTAAAGGGCCGATGACGTGTCGGCAAACAAATTACTTCTTTAAGTCATTCTTTAGCAGATAACAACATTCATTAGCAAAACCAAACTAATAATATTATATTAAAGTTATAGTTTATTCAGCTTGAAACACAAAATCTTGCTCCAGGCTATCTACAAAGCAGGCACATTCAATAATTAGCATGCTTTACTGAAGCTTCTCTTACTTAATTTAGCAGTTTAACCTAACACATTTTCTAGCACAAGCTGGTATCAATGTAGGATTATAGTTTTCCACTCGTCTTCATTTTTACATGTCTTTGGTATTTATTTGGTCATGAAATTAAAATGAATGAGACACCGCATTAGACCATTCAGCTTCTGTAATTTTTTTGAAAGCGGTTGAACCTATCGGCATAGACTTTAATCTTTTCTGTTGCTTGATCAGCTATTTTCCTGACTTGTACATGGAAAGAACCTTTCTGTTTGGTGACGGATCAAATCAAATCCGTTATCTTTTTCCTGTGACTTTTCCAAAGAACCGGGGGTATTTCTAAAATCCAAAGGGTATATGGTGGAGATGAATGAAACTCTTGATTATCCTCCAGTGTCACGATGACTAAACAATTGATTCAGCTGAGCAAGTGGTCCATACAAAACAGGAAGGTCTCCACTCTATCTTGCAGCATCATACAGTGGTTGAGCTTTATGTGGCATAATGCCTCTGATTTACAGAAAGGAAGATTCATGCTCGATTTTGTTTTAACAATTGATATTGGGTGTTTCTGTTAGGAGAGAAATAGAGTTATAAAACGTAGAATATTTGCCATCGCATAAGAATGGGTCCTATTTTTGCTTTCGATTTAGAGATTACATTCAAAGAAGGAGAAAAAGCTGATTATACTTTTCATTACTTGGTCAGAATCTAATCTCTGATAGCTGCTTGTAATGCGCTGATAAAAATGTTGATTGACAGATTGTAGATTTAACAGCTGGGTTTTTGTTTGTTGCAAACAGGCCCATTAGACTTGGTGGAAGCTTCTGAACAGGGAGGATGTCCCACTCCAGGATGTAAAGGAATTGGACATATAAAAGGAGGGAAACATTCGGGTCATCACAGGTAAAAGAATAAACTACTAGTTTAAGAGAAAAGAAAGAAATAAATTGTGCTTAAATTAATGATTTGCCTCAATATAATCATTTTCACTATGATGTGCCAGATAGTTTGAGCACAAAATCTAGGTTGACATTTTATTGCAACATTTGCGCAGCAATGTACAGTCAAAGTAGCCATCTTTCAGGTAAGATATTAAAGCTGTGTATATTGATAATGTACATTTACACTATATACTGCTTAAATTCACTTTCCCCCCCACCCCTCTGATTTTCCCTTGCTGCTGAACTCTATTTCAGCAGTGTTTCTGTTCTGTGCATGTGCAATTCTTTTGTGTGTAAGATGCCAAGGAGATTCTGGAGTTGTGCACATGTGCAGTTACAAGCAACATTGGGTGCCAGCAGAAATTACGCTTGTAAAAAAATTTCCATACTTCAGTTTTGAGGGTATGCAGGGGATTTATCCTGGTGTCCTGGCCTATATTTATTCTGTGACCTACAGCAGATTATCTGATCGTCACATTTGCTGCATGCAAACACAATGTTATCTTTCCTACATGACAACTGTGGTATACTTCATGATGTACTTAATTAGCCAATCTTTCAGGTTATGAAAAGCACTAAAGTGCTAATATTCTGTCTACAATCTGTACCTTGGTGATATTATCAAATGCAAGTTGTTATGTAAATGGAACACTTTTATATTTTGTGTAGTTTCTTTTTAAAATAGTATGATGACATAGAAATTTTGTCATGCAGTTGAAACTGTCTATAGCGACCTTGAACATCATAACACTAATTTAATCGAAAATGCAGAGTAATTTGATCAGCTTTAATGGTAATATGGACTGTTTGCAAGCCAGTGAGGCATTAGTGATAACTGGCATGCAATTTGCCATATTTTAGGAGTTTTTAAAGGAGTGTTCTAAGGAAAATTCTTTTCTAGCATTCAGTCTGTTGTCATTGTTATGCTTTTAAAATAAGGCATTTATAGTATGTTCTTAGTTTCTTTATCGAGGAAAGCTTTTGACTTCAGTGTTCCTTTATCATCAGATTTATAGGATAGAAAGTGAGGATTGCAGATGCTGGAAATCAGAGTTGAGAGTGTGGTGCTGGAAAAGCACAGCAGGTCAAGTAGCATCCAAGGAGCGAGAAAAACAACGTTTCAGGCATAAACCCTTCATTAGGAATGAAGGGCTTATGCCCGAAACGTCTATTCTCCTGCTCCTTGAATGCTGCCTGACCTTCTGTGCTTTTCCAATATCACACTTCCAATTCATCAGATTTATATACAATGTTTGGACTATTTAGTGATGAATAAAAGCAAGGATTCTAGTATTTGGAGTGTCACTGATTTAGAGGAAGTTGATCTTCCGCCTCTGAACACGTCAACCCCAGGGCATCAATGTGGACTTCAACAGTTTCCTCATTTCCCCTTCCCCCACCTCATCCCAATTCCAAACTTCCAGCTCAGCACTGTCCCCACAACTTGTCCGACCTGTCTATCTTCTTTTCCACCTATCCACTCCACCCTCCCCTCTAACCTATCACCTTCATCCCCTCCCCCACTCACCTGTTGTACTCTATGCTACTTTCTCCCCACCCCCACCCTCCTCTCACTTATCTCTCCACCCTTCAGGCTCTCTGCCTGTATTCCTGATGAAGGACTTTTGCCTGAAACGTCGATTTTACTGCTCCTCAGATGCTGCCTGAACTGTGCTTTTCTAGCACCACTCTAATCTAGAAAGTTGATCTTGCCAAGAATAGTTGTATGTATGTATTTATTTAATTATTCTTTCATGCATTATGAGAGTCACTGGCAAGGCCAATATTGTTGCCCATCCCTAACTGACCTTGAGCTTAGTGCCTTGTGAGACTGTTTCAGAAGAGTTGTCAACATCTGTATTACTGTGGGTGTGGAGTCACATGTTAGTCATACCAAGTAAGAATGGCAGATTTTCCTCCTAAAGGATATTACTTACCCAGATGTGTTTTACAAATCCAATGGCAGTTTCATAGTCATAATTATTGAAATTAACTTTATCTCATGGTAGTATATGAGAATGCTAGTCCTGGCCTCTGGATTATTACTCCAGAGATATTGTGACTTTTTCCTCCATGGCAACATTAAGTCGTTATAATTCTATGCAAGATTTCACCTTCAAGTTTTGACAATTTGTATTGTGTCATCGTGACCTACAAGAAAATTCCGCATTTGTGTATTAAAGCACCATCATAAAGCACAGATTGCCAATTTACATCTGAGAGGAGTTAATAACTTGCATTTTGTGTTCTGGAACCTTGACTTTGGATAATTCCACAATTATTTGGCAGAAATTCTGCAATGGATGCTTTTCCATTCTTTACATTATTTCCAAAGGATTCAAAATGAAAATATATGATCAGTGCTCAAAGTGATTAGGTACTCATGGCATCCATAGTGTTCATTATTGTGTTTCCCTTTCCAAGTCAGACACATCTCTCTCAACACTGAATGAGGTGCATTTAATGTCTCAGTTACTCTGGTAAATGATGGGTCGCCCTGACTGGAGTGATAGGTTAAAGTTGAGTATGTTGTTTTGATTTAGAAAGTGGAGAAAAAAAGATCAGTTTTTGACAATGAAAGGGTAGAATATCATTACATGAAAGTCCCCTGTTATTCTGAAATAACTCTTTGTTTTCTGCTGAATATAATGAAATGTAATGACTGGCCAGATTGCGCTAGCTTTATTTCTCCTGTCATGTATTCAGCTATTAAGGGTACATTGTGGTGGCTTACAAAAGAGGCGTAAACATCTTTTGTATGATGATAATTTTCTTACTGAATGTTGGTCTTTACTGAATCGTGCAGTGCCAGTGAGTTATGAAGAACTATTTCCTAGGAAGATAAATTGTAATGCCAGCTGCACATGCAAGTCTGGATTTCTGGTCCCAGTTCCTTTCCTGTTCTCTTCTTAAACACTGACTATTCTTGCATGATCACGTTTTTTTTGTTAATGTCCCATCTAACTTCCGCAAGCACGTTTTAAAATTTCTCTTAAATATAAGTTCAGTTATGGCACGGTGGCTCAGTGGTTAGCACTGCTGCCTCACAGCGCCAGGGACCCGAGTTCCCTGATTGGAGGATTGGGGCATTTTGGGCTTCAGGGCTTGCTTTGGTATTTTCCGTGTACTGCATGATCCAAACAGACACCTCATGCAGCTACCCAGCATTGGGCTATAATATATCTGGCAGCTCCAAGATTGTGTTGGCCTGTGCTTCGGTCTTGTGAGGAGGATGCAAAAACGCTGAGGAGTATCCTGGACTGGAAGCAACCTGTTATATTCATGTAGTGACCTGGTCACTGCAAACAGATACAAATGCAGAAACTCTCTTGTTACCATTTTTGTATCATTCATATATCCAGCAGGAGTCTCCATACATGCTGCTGGTTAAACCATTTGATGGGAAATAACTTGGATGGGTCTACTTTATCTTTTAAATTTGTGATCAGAGTCTTGTCTACACTATAGAACTCTAATTTGCACAGTAAAGAAGCAGGCAATCCAACCATCCAAGAGATTGACTCTTATAACAATAACAGAAGCATTAATGACATAAGTCTATTGATCCTATTTTACAACCATTAATAGTGCCATTGGTGCCAATTCTCCTGGTTAAAATCGGAGTGGTTTTCCACCTACAGAGAGAGTTTTTGCCTGTCTGATGGCTTGTGTGCTTTTGAGATCCTTGAATTGTTTCCTGAGTCCCCCAAGGTACAATCTCTCATCCCTTGTCAATCGACTTTGAAAAATATAGCACTTGAGCCTGTGTGCTCCTCCAAGACTGGTGTTTCAAGTTATTCAGATTGTGTGTTTTTTACATTGATGTTTAAAACCCTGGCAATATGTTTTGTGGTTCTAATTTTATTTAAGCTTATTACCAGTAATAGTTTTTATAATTATTAGTTGAATGGGGATATTTATAAAATACATAGCTTGCTCAGTGATGTGTGTTTCAGTTTTGGCCTGTAGGTACAAATAAAATTTAATCTCTGAAGAATTACAAAATTGCTATTCATGTTCAGTAAATATATTCTTGGTGATTGAGAACAAACATATAATATGAAATAGACTGTCTGATTTGTTACCTTGCACATCTTCAAGGAATCAAGGCTTGTTAGAAAGAAAACTAGATTCGAAACAGAATTTTAGATTCCTCTGCATTGAAGGGTTTTAGCCCGAAATGTTGATCCTGCTGCTCCTCGGATGCTGCCTGATCTGCTGCGCTTTTCCAGCACCACATTCAACTCTGATCTCCAGCATCTGCAGTCCTCATTTTCGCCATGCTTGATTAACTTAGTCAAAGCTGTTGATAACTCTTGCTTTAATGAAGTGTAATAGTTTACAGTTACTAATGCACAGCGTTCGTTTATTTGTAAAAGTCTGTCTGTTCCTGAAACAATTCAAGCATAATGAAAGAAGTTAGGGAATTATCTTGTGCAGATGAAAAATGCAAGTTTTGTTGAGATGCCACCAGACTTGAGCTTTTTAGCTTCATTGTCAAAAAGAGATATTGGCTATTACTCAATCATGTTCCACTGTTATACTAGTAAATGACAAGAGACAAGTAAGGGGGAAAAAAAATCAGTTTTGAAAAGTGTAGCAAAATCGACCGGCAACAGTTTTTTCGTAACAATTTTTAACAAAAAACTAAAAGGTTGTATCATTGTTTGTGCAAATAAATTAGAACATTAATAGAATGCTGTCAATAATTTAATTACTACTTGACATTGTAGCTTTTTATTATAAATACAACAATTAAAAAATATCCTTTGTGTTATTTTATGAATAATTTTCGATGTACTGCCTTGTTTCTGTTCCATGTCTAAATTTTGAAGGCAAGAAAAATAAATGCAATAGAATGTATTTGACCTCCTGAGAATTCCATTTCTGAAGAATACTGCTATTGGGGGTACTGAACTTTCAATACTGAGTCTGCCTAGCAATCTGAAATTCCAATTTTATTTTGCAGTTAGTCAGCTAGACAAAAGTCTGTGTGGGGCTGGGAGGTAGGCAGAGTGCTGATATCCGAAGTACACCAATCCTTGTTATCTGTGGGGTATTGCGATTCGAACTTGCCTGTGGATACTGCTACCATGTAACTCTCCTATTTATCATGAAGGACTGCATGAACAGAGTGGAGGTGTATAATGAGAAAAAATAAGGGGTCTGGAGCCAGAAACAGTAAAAGAACCAGTGCAGACACCGAGCCGATGACCGGCCGCCTCCTGCTCCATAATAATTCTGAGATTCTGGCTTTATTATGAGAGAAAATAAGGGGTCTGGAGCCAATCTCGTGAGTGTGCAGATACACAGGTAGTAAATCATTGAATAATGAGGAGCGAGGATATCACAATCTGCTTATATTCACCACTAATAGGAAAACATTTAAGGTGCAGCAGGAAGACACCTGGCATGGATTTTTAAAGTGGATATTGTGTTTAATGAACTTACTGGAGTTTTTTGAAGAGATAATGAGAAAGATTGATAAGAATGACACTTCTGACCAGGTATATGTGGATTTCTGGAAGACATTTGATGTGTGTCTCACCACAGACTTGAGAACATTGTAAGCCATGATGATAAACAGAACAGTGGCAACATGGATACAACATTGACCAGGAAACAGAATGCACTGGTCAATTGATATTTTTTGGGTTAGTGGAGTTCTTCAAGAGCCAGTATTGAGATCCTTGCTTTTCCTGATGTATATTAATGGATCTAGGTGTGCACGGACAATTTCAAAGTTTACAGATGACATAACTTGGAAGAACTGTAAATTGTGAGTAATTAGATTGTGGAACTTCATAAGAACATTGACAAGTTGATAGCAAGGCTCCATGGAAAAAAAAGTGAGAGGTGATGCACTTTGGTTAGAAGAACTCTGCAAAATCTATGATTCTAAATTTTAAAAAATGGGAGTATGAATGGAATGAGAGCGCAGAGTGGAGGAACCTGTGTGTATACTTGCACGGATCGTTGAAGGTGGAGAGAACAGTAATTAAAGCTAGAGTTCTCCACTTTATAAATGGGACATAGAGTACGAGAATAAGGAGAGGGATATTGCACTTGTTAGGTCTCAGCTGGAGAACTGCATACAGTTGTAGGTGCCCCATTAAGAAAAGATGCAAATCCATTGGACAGAGCACAGAAATAATTTACTGGAATGGTTCCAGGAATTAGAAACTTCAGCTTTGAGGATAGAATGGAATTCCAATTGATGTTTTCAAAATCCTGAGTTGGCTAAACAGAATAGATAGAGGCTGTTTCCACTTGTAAAAGAGCCAATGCAGACACACAGGACCATTGACTGACCACCTCCTACTCCATAATAATTCTGAGATTCTGGCTTTATTATTGTCTTCTGGCTCCCAGGATTACGAACAATAACAAACAGAGACACACATGAGAATTCCTAGAAGCATGGCATTCCAACAGGAGCTCTATCAACAAACACATTGACTTGGATCCCATTTACTACCCCTGAGAAAAAGCATAGGAAATGATGTCACCACAGGAAATGACGTCACCTACCCAAAGAAACCCAAACCTAGAAAGCGGACTACACCACCAGTGCTTCATCCGGAGGTTCACTGAAGATGTTAGCTAGTATGGTGGTGAAATGTCTAAAAACGAATCTTCGAGCAAACCTACATCCAGAACACTTGAAACTCCAAATGCTGCGTTTCCAAGTATATTTCTTTCCACTCTCCATGCAATGCAAATGCAATGAGGAGAAGAATGTGAAAAGAATGAGTAAAATTGAATGAGTGACCAATTCTATCGCTGAACTAATAAGAGTGAGGTAGAGGGTTGTGTTAGACAGAATCCATATGGATAGGTTTAAAAATTAGGAAGGAAAATTGTATTCTTACATGTAAGCCACCAAATGTTGGAGAGAACATGGAGCTGGAGTACAGTTAAGAGCACTTTTGGAGAAAAACAAAGGATTGTAATTTTGGACATATTTCTGGAGGACCAGAACAGCAGAATGTTACAAATTGGAGGTAAAATAGCAATTGAGAGTAGCTTTTAGATTACATTTCCCCAGTAAGTGGATATTTAGTATTCAAACTTCACCTATTGCTGTTTAATGCATGACCATCCTTGGGTTATGTTGGGGTTATGGCTTGAACTATTATGTTTAGCTGTCAATGATAGCCCTTTGCAATCATTCGGGCATCTATATATTCATGTAGGAATATATTCCAGCTGTTGATCACTTTTACAGTAGAGTTTGGAATGATTGCATGTAACATCCTCTTTTAGTTTTATGGATTTTTGACCAGGGAGTGGGGGAGCTGTAATTTTCACTGAGGAAGTGTGGGTGCTGAACAAGGAACTGTGGAGGGTGAATGGAGCACTGGCACTTGCAGACAAACCAAAGTTGAAAGAAGTACTTCTCATCAGTACTAACCAATTGTGGTACAGAAAGAAAACACATGTCACTCTCATAGATATTTTTAATCCATCTGTTCATTCACATTATGCCATTCCTCTGGAACAAGTGGACCTTGAATCTAGGCCTTGCCCCTCTTATAATGTAGCTCCGGTGATTATTTTGGAAGGAAGGTTTTGATTTAGAAACAACATTGAAAACACCATACATAAATTGCATCCTCCTGATTTATATTGACTCCACAGGAACTGCCAGAAGTCTTCAGCAAGTAATTAACTAATCTCTGAAATAAGTCAGACACAGCATTAAATGTAATAGCACTCTGCTGTAACAACTTTGACAGCATTACATCCCAAGGACAATAACATTTTTTAAAGATAGAATGTGATCATTCCTGAGGATAGTATTTGTATTTCCATTAAAATAATTTTAGAATTGATTCCTTCATCCAACTGGTTTACAACTATCTGCTCCACTCTGCAATGCTTTACTGTTTCTGCTCCTTGGAAAGCCTAAAAATATAGTTAAGCTAAAAATATAGGCAGTCTTGTAAACTTGCTTATCTACTTTAACATTTTAGTTATCCTGAATGCTTCTGACCCATTGTTTTATGTTTAATCAAGGGGTATGGATGTTGCCAACAAGCCAGCATTTTAAAATTATTTTTGCTTTTGAAAAAGCCTTCTTGAACTGCTTTGGTAATTTGAATTCAATAAACATATGGATCCGGAGCAGGAATACGTCAATCAGACACTTGCCCCTACACCATCATTCAATAACTTCATAGCTGATGTTGTTGTAGTCTCAAATCCGCATTTCTGCCTACTCTGATAATCTTTCAACACCTTAGCAACTCCCTTTCCTACTACTTTTCTGTCATAAATAGGATGAAATAAAAAGATCTTTGATATTGTGATAAAGTTGGTGCAGAGAAGTCCTCACATGGGGGAAGAAAGACAAAAAAAGTGATTTTAAATAATGTGTCTAGAATGAAGTAGGAAATTCAGCCAAAGTATGAATTTTTATACTGATAATTAACTGTCCTTAAAGAAAAGTTTTAAAATGTCCACACTGATTCATATAGTCCCTATCAGGCCATGAGAATAAAAAAAATTGTTCTTTCAACTTGGACTTGATTGGAAGTCCAATTTCAAAGTTGATGAGCAATGTTCTAACTCACTGTGCCACCTATTTCATTGAAATGGATCCTTGTAAGGATGAATTGTGATGCAGAATATACATGTGTTATAAAAGTGACTGTTCAATCATCTGACTATAAGGAATTTTTTTTTGCAGTGCATTAGGCTGTCCATACTCTGAGATCAATCTGAACAGAGAGAATGTGCTGCAGGATCGTGTGAATGGAGAGGTACCAGTCTCTACTGGTGTGCTGAAGAACAAGAAAGTGGAAATAGACGGAGTAGAAACAGCCCCCAGTTTGTCTAACATCACATCACATGGGTCTGCAATTTTATTTCAATATTGTTTGCAGTTGAATGTGACATTTTGTTTCTCTTTATTGTTATCTTGGTTGGGTTCTGTTTCTCAAATAAATACTGAATATGCTGGTATTTGAAGGCTTTGATTCATGCAGTTATACCTTTACGAGAACCCTTGATGACTTTGAAAATATTTTGTCTTCAAACAATTGTTTAGTTCTGTATTCTGACATTCTGCAGTTTTTAATTTCAACTGCTCCTTTAATTATGTTTTTTATACCTTTCTTTTTCCTCTCCAAGTTCCATCTTAGTTGATTTATTTATCTTTTGATAACTATTTAATATTCAAATTTGACCTTTCTTTGATAAAATCGTTGCACTTATTCCGTTGCGTCATTGGTTAACTTATCTAGAACTAAGGTTCTTTTGCAAAGCACTCTGATCATTCTTGATTCATTTATGATTGGAAACAGTTTCTCCCCCTCTACTTTATTCAACCCTGTTATGGTCAATGGTTCCTCTAATTTTTGTGTTGACTGTGTGAACTTCTGAGTAATCTGAATGTTATATTTAGCCAAAGCATTCGTTTAGTGAAAGTCATTAGACAATTTTTTCATCGTGTGCTTAACTATTAAAAGTGTGCAGTTGTTATTTTACAATTACAGGTATGATACCGGCTTAAAGCTATTTGCTCAGCTCAGAAGTCTTGGGGTCTGTGCAGTGGTGGCACTACAATAACCAAGTGTAATACGCACCCATGAGATTATGCTAGTAAATTCTTCACTCCTTTGGCAGTTTTTTGCACCTACCTTTCTTTGCTATCCAATGGTTATAGACTACAACAAGTCTGACATTTTGCCCAGTAAACTGTATAACTTGAAACACATCAAGTTGTCTATTGTTGAACTTAGATTTGATCAAATTGATGAGGTTAAATCTGCGCTGAGTCAGCACTTAATGCCTGAAATGTTCCAAAAATGTGTCCAGAAGAATTGACATTTCTTGAAACTGGTTATCTTTTAGGGCATAGTTCACCAAACCATTGTCTGGATGCAACCAATCTTGAATTTTGCCACCTTCTTAAATTTGAAATTGAAGTATTGTTCAAATATCTTCATAGTTTGTTATGAGAGTAGAATATTCTAACTCCTTTAAATTCACGTTTGTATGGAAAAAAACATGGATGGGTCTAAAGTCAAAGTTCTAAACTGGAGAAGGCTGATTTTTAATAAGGTCATGTATGATTTGACCAGATTTGGATGTGGAGCAGAGACTTTTATGTAAATCTTTGTCAGAGCAGTGGGATAAATTCAAGACAGAAATAGGGAGAGTACAGGGCCACTGTGTTCCAATAAGGTGAACAAATCCAGCAAACTCCAAATAAAGTGAAAAAGGGAGGCTTATGACAGATACTGAAGGTTCAAAACAGCAGAAGCCGTAAAGGAGTACAAAAAATGCAAGGGGAGACTTTTTAAAACTTAAACAGTTCTGAAGGAGGGTGAGTGGACCTGAAATGTTAACTTTGCTTTTTCTCCACAGACACTGCCAGACCTGCTGAGTTTCTCTAGCAATTTCTGTTTTTGTTTCAGATTTCCAGCATCCTCAGTTCTTTGTTTTGTTTTATTTTGTTATATGGGATTCTTGCCATTATTAGCCAAGGATAGAGTTTAAGAGCAGTGAGATTATCCTGGAACTGTATAAAATTTGATGAGGCCAGATCTATAATATTGTGTAAAGTTCTAGAATTCATATTTTTGAAGGGGTGAGAGTGTACTGGAGAGAATGCAGAGGCAATTTACCAGGCTATTGCCTGAAGCTGGAGAGTTTTAGTTTTGAAGAGAGCTTGCTGAGACAGGGGTTGTTTTTCTTGGAGCAGAGGTAGGAATATTATAGATTAGCACAACACTAAGTGGCATGAAGACAGTAGACAGAAAGAAACTTCTCCCCTTCCTGGAGGGAACAATGACCGGGGGCACAGATTTAAGGTAATGGGCAGGAAACTTTGAGGGAGTGTGTGGCAAAATATTTTCATCCAGAGGGTTATGGGAATCTAAAACTCACTGCCTGAAGAACGCTAGACGCAGAGACCCTCATAACATTTAAGAGGTATTTAGATGTGCACTTACAATGCCAAGGTATACTAAAGCTGTGAGATATAAATAGTTTGGCCGGTGTCTTTGACCAGCACAAACTCATTGGGCCAAAGGGGCTTTATCCAAGCTGAAGACCTCTAGGACTCCATATCAGTTGCAACACGCTGTCTTTTCTTAATTTATAATCAGTTGTTTTGACGATTGCATGCCAAATGCATGCCACTCCATTTATTCCTGTTCTGGTCATGTAGTCATATGTCACATGAATAAATTGAAGGATTGCAGCAGTGTCAATATCACTGACGAAAGCAGCTAGAACCACCTCAACTTCATTTCTCTGATTGAAATGTTTACCTGGATACTGAGTTTTCTGCTTATTAAGCTTGCCTTTTGCAAATTGCATAGCTTTCAGTGTTGACAAACAACTTATCTGAAAGAATGCACAGTGATGCTAGTTCACCCAGAACATCATTCAGACGTATCAATGCATCATGATATTGTTGCTTTGTGAGCATTTCTAGGCAGCATTAGTTTATTGGATTGTTGCATCTATTCACTTGTTCTGTGCAGTAGTTGATCAAAATATCATAATCTTGCATTGGTGCACTTACTGACCCGACAACTACCTAATTTCATTTAGAAATAGCACTATCATGGTGTGATTTTTGGCACATGTTTTGTATTGTCCTTTCTTTACAGATGACCTGCTGGATATTGTATACGTTATTCTTAAAAGCATTTCCATGTCATGCATAATTGAGACCTATTCCCGAGATCTTTTCTGCAAGCAACACAACTCTGTTCTGCCAAATATTTAGTTTTATGTCACAACATTGCTGGTACTGAATTTTCTTTCCAAGCATAACATCAGCTCTGTTTGACGTAACAATTGCCATCCTCTTTAAACCATGATCACTGTTCACATAAAACTGCTTGACTGCTGTTTCAGTAGAGACGCTGTTGCAGGCAGTCTTTAAAATAATTACAGAGGCAGTCATGTAAACCACTTCAGCTGTGATCAAAACTCGATGTACAAATCAATTTTTTTTTGTACTGAAATGTGAATGCTTTCACCTGCTATCAACGTATGAAAATTCATTTACATAAGTTATGCAGGAACGGTCTCTGGATGACGAAATTAATGCACTCGACCAATTTAAAGATGTAACGCTTGTTGCATCACTTCTTGGTATTTGCTATATACATCTACATGATCATGAATGTCTTACAAGGGAAGCAATGATGCATTCATCTTTATTGCAAGTACAACATTATCAATTAGAACATTCACCATATAAGTGTGATCTTTTTAAGCTCTTTATGCTCTTGATGATCTCCTAGAGTTTTAGTTTCGCATTTGTAAAAGTACACCTTTGTTGTGATTTCATAAACTATGCACTTTTTTTGGTTCAAATGCCACTTTAGGTAATCCAACTGTTTTGCCGTCCTGAGCTCACCTCCCAGCATTTGCTTTAGAACAAATAGCACAACATATTGTGAGTTTCACAATAAATGAAAATCCTACTGAGTCTTGCCTTCGGTTTGTATGTTAAAGATGGCATTTTGGTTTTGATGATCTCCAAAACCATTCCATTTTGAATTGTCCACAGGATTTTGTTTGTGTGGACCTTGAAGACTGATTTGCTCTTTTGGATATTATTTTAATCTTGTATTATTAGGAAAGCAAATCTAAAAATATGAAGGAAAAATATAACTTGGTATTCGTGCTACATCCTATTGGCTGCCATGATACTCATGGTCAGTACAGGCCTTCCCTGCTCTTAGAGCTTCTGGGTGTGCCCTTTCCCCCTCAGAGTCAGCATCTCACTGCTTCTCTGAACTGGCTTGTGTTTGGTCAGATATTTGGGTTCTGATATTGTGCAAGTATGAGTACCAAGTAACAACCAGTGATTTAGAAGTGCTGGACTTGGGTCTCTGGAGGATCATGGGATGTGTGGGTTCCATTTTTATTGTTAGTGTGCAGCTGCATATGTCTGAAGCTTACAGATAACATTGGTCATGATTTTAAAAAAATCCTTTCAGAATTTCTCTTAACATTTTCTTCTCCAAGAGTCATAGCGATGTACAGCATGGAAACAGACCCGTCGGTCCAACCCGTCCATGCCGACCAGATATCCCAACCCAATTTAGTCCCACCTGTCAGCACCCGGCCCATATCCCCCCAAACCCTTCCTATTCATATACACATCCAAATGCCTCTTAAATGTTGCATTTGTACCAGCCTCCACCACTTCCTCTGGCAGCTCATTCCATACCCGTACCACCTTCTGTGAAATTGTTGCGCCTTAGGTCTCTTTTATATCTTTCCCCTTTCCCCTCTCATCCTAAACCTATGCCCTCTAGTTCTGGACTCCCCGACCCCAGGGAAAAGACTTTGCCTATTTAACCTATCCATGCCCCTCATAATTGTGTAAACTTCTATAAGGTCACCCCCTCAGCCTCCGACGCTCCAGAGAACATAACTGAAGTTTCTCAATTCTGGAACAATTCTTGTAGACCTGTTCTGGACTCTCTCTGATACATTTGCATCCTTCCTATAGTGAGGCACCCAGAACTCTACACAGTACTGTACTCTAGGTAAGGTGTAACTGATGTCTCATACAGTCAGTGGTGAGTGCAGGGTTCAGTTTTGTGTTTACGCAGGAGTTAAAGTAAGACTTTACTCCTGTATTATATTCTTCAGTTTCGAGGGACTTTGTCAGAGTGTTCAATACACTGGAATTGTCACTATAAATTTCCAGTTTCCCAGGCAATTCCCACTTAGTCAGGTACATCGTGATTTCCATGCAGTTCTTGTGCTCAGTGCCAACTCTGTGCTGCAGATGAATAACTAGCTGTATGGAATATATGGGCCAATGTATTCAGAAAAGATAAAGAAGGAAAAAGCACTGAAGGTAGTATTGATCAAACTGGCTATCATAACACTGAGAGGGCTGATGTAGTTAAAGGGCCAAAGATAATGCTGGAAACTGGGAAAGCAGTTATGGAACAAGTTTGTGAGCAAGCCACAGAAAGGTGCAAGGACTATGGAGTAATGATAATGGGGACTTAATTATCTTGACATAAGTTGGAATAAGAACTGTGTAAAGGACACGGAAGGGGGTGGATTTCCTGAAATATTGTCAAGGATTTTCTTGATTGCTGTATTTCCAACTCAACTATATTCTGGATCCAGTTCTGCAGAACAAACTGGAGCATGTTTCAGTGAATGAACGGTAAATCATCAGGTTTAGAGTAGCTGTTGTAAAGACAAAGAACAATCAAGTACATAAGTGCTTCAATAAGGAGAGCTAACTTAATTGGAAAAATAAATTTGGCTTGGGTGGAATGGAATAAAAATTATTGGACAAATCAGTAATTGTGAACAGGAAAGTTTCTAGAGGAGCTAATTTAGCTCAAGTAGACTCCATCCTCTCAAGAGTAAAAGAGCATATTGAACACTAAAGTGCTGTTGAACAATAGAGGCTGAGAAAGGAGGCTTATGACAATAATAAGATTAGTAATATAGTAGAAAACAGAACTGAATAAAGAATGCAAAAGAAATATATAAATGGTGATCAAGGGCAAAAAGAATATTCAAGTGTAGTGTAGCAGCTTTTCAGAAACAAATAAATGGGAAACACATTTGGAAACAAAAAGGATTAGAGGCCAAAATGATCTTGTGGAAACAGCACGACTCAAGTACTGAATGAATACTTTGCAACTGACTTCACTAAAGAAGAGGTTGTTACCAAAGTAGCATTAGAAGAGGAAGCAGTAACAATATTGGATAGGATGAAAATTGATACAGAATAAAATATTAGCAGTCATCAAAGCAGAAAATTCAACTCATCCAGATAAGATGTATCCTAGTTTACTAGGGAAGGTTAGAGAAAAAATTGCAAAGGCTCTGGCCCCGATCTTCAGATTCTCCCTGAATAATATAGATAGATTCCCTACAGTGTGGAAACAGGCCCTTCAGTCCAACAAATCCACATCAACCCTCCAAAGGGCAACCCGCCCAGACTCATTCCCCTATATTCACCCCGACTAATGCACCTATCACTACAGGCAGTTTAGCTTGGCCAATTCACCTAACCTGCACATCTTTGGACTGTGGGAGGAAGCCGGAGCATCCGTCAGAAACGCACGCAGACACGGAGAATGTGCAAACTCCACACAGGCAGTTACCTGAGGCGGGAATTGAACTTGGGACCCTGGTGCAGTGAGGCACCATGCCGCCCACAGTGTAGTTCCAAAAGACTGGGGCATTATAATAACACATAACAAGAGCAGACAATGTACAACAAAATTCACTTAGCAAAATTAAAAGCCATGGGATTAAGTGGACAGAGGATTTTATTTTCTCTAATTGAAACCTCTTGTGAAAAGCTCAGTCACAATGATGTCATTGGCAGTGGCGAGGTGAGCTCGTGTCTGGCTGTTGCAGGCCCGTGGCTGAGCACCTAACATGAAGGACCATAGTTGAACTTTATATCTTTATTTTTCTGCCTTTTATATTCTATGTTTTGATTTATTTTTCTGTGTTTAAGATGACACTGCACAACACTTGTATTTGTCACAAAATACAAATGACAATAAATAAATCAAATTTAGTGAAAATAAGATGCAAAGTTACCAAGCTTTAGAAACAGAATAGTGATCATTGGTTAATTTTCGTATTCCGGGTGTAAGAATCATGGAATCATTCAGTTCTGAAGAAGCCCCATCAAGTCTTCACTCACTCAATGATTGTTCTTTTTGATAATTATCAGTTACCTGGCCTTGGACATATTTTAGAAATTTGCAGGCAATAAGAAATTTGAAGATGTAACAAACAACAAGGAAGATTGTGTTGAATTGCAGGCAGTAGAGAATAATAAAAATTGTGTAGTAACTAATCAAATATATTTTGAAAATCCAGAAGCTTGCCTGCAGTTACAGCCTCAAACAAGTAGCTTTCCCTTTCATAAATCTTGTGTTGACTCTTCAAATGTCCTATTAGCACATTCTTTACAGTGTCCACTAACATTTTCCATACTGTTGATTGCAGTCCAACTAGCTGATAATTCCCTATTCTCTCTCCCTCGTTTTTATTTTGAACTGCGGGATTACACTTAATGTTTTCCAATTCGTGAGGACCTTTTCGGAATCTAAGAAATTCTGGAAGATTACAACCAATGCACTGCTTATCTTTGTAACCACCTTTTTGTTTCACAGTGGCAATTAGGAACAGAGGATTTATTGGCTTTTAGTCACATTACTTTTTTGGTGTTTTGTATTTTTTTTAATGTTTCTCTTCATGGGAGAGTCTAGGACCAAAGAGCACAAAGGGCACCAATTTAGGACTGAGATGAGGAGAGATTTCTTCTGAGGGTTGTGAGCCTTTGATACTATTCCACAGAGAGCTGTGAAGGCAGAATCCATGTGTAGATTTAAGGCTGAGATGGATAGATTCTTGAACAGTCGGGGAATCATGGGTTACGGGAAAAGGGCAAGGAAGTGGAAGTGAAGAATGTCATACCAGCCATGATCCTATTGAATACCAGAGCTGACTCAAGGGCTCAAGCGGCTTACTCCTGTTTCATTCTTATGGTCTTTTACTCGTGTGAATTACTTTAATATTTCAATCTCAGATTCTGATTGTCTGCTATTCTGTGATGTTTTACATGTCTCCTATTGTGAAGAAAATACAGTATATTTATTGAACATCTTCACCATAAGGAGAGATGATGGTGGTAGTGGTAGTGGTATTGTCATTAGATGAGTAATCAGAAGTTCAAGGTGATGTTATCAGAACATAGGTTTAAATCCCATCATGCTTTTTAGTAAATCAATACTATCTGAAATTAAAGGCTGGTGAAAGTTCTGTTTCAATGTTTTTCACTAATTTGGTTTCATTTTACTTTCTTAATCCTAATCACTTCCTAGATCAACCTTATTTTTTAAAGTTTGTTTTGTTTAAAACCATCCTATTTCTGAGAATTACTGTACTTTGGACTTTATGAAACTAAAGAATTGTGGGTGCTGGATGTTAGAAACAAAGTCAGAAATTGCTGGAAAAACTCAGCAGGTGTGGCAGCATCTGTGGAGAGAAAGCAGTGTTAATATTTTGGGTCAAGTGACACTTTTTCAGACCCTTCAGAAGCTCAAACCCTCCAACCATGGAAACATTCTCGTAAATCTTTTCTGAAATCTTTCAAGTTCCACAACATGCTTTCTATAGCAGGGAAACCAGAATTGCATGCAAAAGTGGCCAAGCCAAAGTCCAAAACCAATTCATATTATAACATAACCTGCTGTATATCTCAGCCAGCTCTGCTGAAAAATACCCATTTCAGCTTCTCAGAGTGATTCTTTACTATAAAATCAGTAATTATTACATAATAATGAGTTTTGTGAAGATTTATAGCTCAGGTTGAGGTTTGGATGCAGGTTTGCTTGCAAAGCTGAAAGTTTCATTTCCAGACATTTCATTACTCTACTAGGTAACATCTTCAGTGGGCCCCATGCGAAGCACTGCTGAAAATCCCTGTTTTCTATTTGTATGTTTGGGTTTCTTTGGGTTGGTAATGTCATTTCCTGGTGATTCATCTTCGCATGAGGCCTACTGAAGATGTTACCTAGTAGGGTAACGAAATGTCTGGAAACGAACCTTTAAGCTCAGCGAGCAAACCTGCAACCAAAATTATTACGTATTGTTAATTTAATAACCTGTTGCATAACTCCTAAATACATTATTCTAGAAAATAGTAAGGAGTGTATTTCAAGAGCTCATTCTCTACTTCTGCCAATCTTTATGAAGATTAAACATTTCTAGGGTTATTGCATTGCCATTTTTATAGTTTTTTAAATTATCTGCCTGTTCAGCGATGTTACAAAACACTTCTGGAGCAGCTGGGACTTGAACCCAGGCTTCCTGGTTCAGAGGTACAGGCACTAGCACTGTCCCATAGAGTCCACTTTGCCATTGTTATATAAATTTGAGGGACCGAGTGGTACATTGGTTAAATTCAATGTTTTTTCCAAATTAGTGCTTGGATTATATCAAAAATGCATTGTTAGAATGCTGATCTCACTTGTAGGCAATAAGATGGATCCAAGTAGTCTCAATGCAATTGCAAGTTAACATGGCTCCACCAAGCAAAACTGCTTATTAATTATGCATCATGATCACTGTAGGCAATGGGAACATGTCTAACTGCTAAAATAGAGTAAGTTTTGAGTAAATATTGATTATGGCTTTTTTAATGCGATGGAAATTTCAGATCTCATCTAATAGGACACCTAATTTGGTAAATGCATTCCTAAATGGAAGATATTTTCTCTATAATGCTGGGACACTGCAATTTCATTAACATAAAATTTTGATTCAAATTTAATTATGCATTATTTGGTCTACAGGAAATTCTCAAAAGACCACTGGTTGTCAGAAACTACTGTTCAAGGAGAGAGGAATGCTGAGGACTCTGTCTCTGATGAAGAACCTCCATACAAAAAATCTTTTGTGTATGCCAGCAAAGGAAGAAAGTACCCCAGGTTAGTGTTTTGCACGTATAGTAATTGTGACATGTCAAATCTAAAATGCTGTACATTTAATATCATTTTAATTGTTAATTGCAATGTTATGACTGAGCAAAAGACTTTGTGCAACCTCTGAAAATCTCAACTATGACCTGGGACAAAACTCTAATCTTACACTTTTACATTCTCAAACTTATTGAATAGTGCTTACTTGTTAATTAATCTAATAGAGAATTACTTTTATCCTATTTTAAATTAAAATACGGATTCAGCTGTGATTTTCTTTGCTGACCTTGTTAAATTTCAGAGGAATGTAGGTGTTTGTGAATTGTGCTTTGTGAACAAAATTATAATGAGTAAATAAAATTACATATTTCCAGTTTTAATGTTAATGAATTAAATTCTGTGGCAGTTCCATTTTCTAGGTATAATAAACCTGTGTGCTATAATCAGTGGGTGAAAATAGTTAGATTATAGTTCATCAATAATAATGCTTATTTTTTAACAAAACTGTTTTGTGAGATATGCACAGGTGTGTAGGGAGATCCAAGGGCTCTTGTAGTGCATTGATAATGTGTCCATCTCTGGGCCAGAAAGCCTGGGTTCAAGTCCCACCTTCAGAGGTGTATCATGACACCTCTGAAAAGGTTGTTTAGAAAATGTTGAAGAAATAAAATGTGCTACTGTGTCACGTGTCCACATCTGTTAATGTATGGGGGAAAATCAGATGGATCCGCAATTCACTCATTCTAAAGGCAATAGTTTGCACCTTGAACCTTGGATTCTGAGTGTGACTGACCACACATGTATTTCTCAGGTTGTCTAAAACTTGATAGACGAGAAAAGCAAGAAGGCAAAGACAATTGACCAGGCTGACCAATGTAAGGTTAGAATGCTGAAATCAGCCCACTGCTTCATTGACTAGATAAAAGGCTTTTGTTCACCTGAAGTTGTAGTGCTGCTTAGGAATGGATTTCCAAGACTACTTAGGTCATGTTTTGTACCTTGGACTTTTCTTTTTGTAACATTTTTAGCTGTCAGCTTTCAAGTCTGCGTGGCAACTGCATACACAACTGTACCTTGAATCCCTGATCCAGAGGCTTGAGACATGTCAGCCTGAAGTCTGCACCATGGAACCTTTGTCCTCAGGCTACAAACTGCCTGTCTGAGACTAGCTTGTTCCTGGCAATGTCATATCACTTGTTGAGAAGGTGGTGTCCCTTCTTGCTGGCCTCCATTGCCTCCAGGATCTGAATTGAATTGAATTTATTGTCACGTGTACCAAGGCACAGTGAAAAGATTTGTCTGCTCAGAGCCAGTGGAGCTGCACCTCTTAGCTGGCTATGGCTAGGTTCAGATCATGCTCAGTCATGACCAACACCATGTTGGCTTGGAGGCCGATTAAAGCTCCACGGCCAGCTAAGAGAAGCAACTCTATTGTGTAATACCAGTTTCTAGAGGCTGTGGCAACCAGCAAGAAAAGGTGCTGCATCCTTTCAAGAAAAAATGCTAATAGGCAGTAGCTAGGACTTGGCCAAGAACAAGCAACAACTCAAGGGGGCAGGGTAGAGCCTAATGAATACTGAAAACGCTCTTTGAGTCAGATCTTGGACTCCACTTGGAGGGTTGGGCACAGGGAGAGGCCACATTTTGGACTGTTGGGCATGGAGAACTGCCTTAAATAAGAAGTTCAGAGATCTGGAGAAGCCATGTCAAAGTAGCACCATTGAGACAGGTAAATCATGTAAAAATCAAAGTTGTGATGCTTAAGAATATTACAAGGCTGAAGAACTTTTGATATTGAAGTGAAACAACACTTAAACCAGGCAGTGTTAAATGAAAGTTTTCAATGCAAAGTGCTCGAGTAGGAATTGGTTTTGAATCAACAAATATGTATTGTGGATGATTGCATTGCATTGAATTTATTGTCATGTGTACCAAGACACAGTGAAAAGCTTTGTCTTGCGAGCAGTACAGGCAGATCACATAGTTAGGTAGCATAGATAAATAAATAATAGGTAAACAGCATTTTGGATTAGTGGTGCTGGAAGAGCACAGCAGTTCAGGCAGCATCCAAGGAGCAGCGAAATCGACTTTTCGGGCAAAAGCCCTTCATCAGGAATAAAGGCAATGAGCTGGAAACATGGAGAGATAAGCTAGAGGAGGGTGGGGTGGGGAGAGAGTAGCATAGAATACAATGGATGAGTGGGGGAGGGGATGAAGGTGATAGTTCAGGGAGGAGAGGGTGGAGTGGATAGGTGGAAAAGGAGATAGGCAGGTAGGGCAAGTTCAGACAAGTCATGGGGACAGTACTGAGCTGGAAGTTTGGAACTAGGGTGAGGTGGGGAAGGGGAAATGAGGAAACTGTTGAAGTCCACATTGATGTCCTGGGGTTGAAGTGTTCCGAGGCGGAAGATGAGGCGTTCTTCCTCCAGGCGTCTGGTGGTGAGGGAGCAGCGGTGAAGGAGACCCAGGACCTCCCCGTCCTTGGCAGAGTGGGAGGGGGAGTTGAAATGTTGGGCCACAGGGCGGTGTGGTTGATTGCTGCAGGTGTCCCGGAGATGTTCCCTAAAGCGCTCTGCTAGGAGGCGCCCAGTCTCCCCAATGTAGAGGAGACCACATCGGGAGCAACGGATATAATAAATGATATTAGTGGATGTGCAGGTAAAACTTTGGATGTGGAAGGCTCCTTTAGAGCCTTGGATAGAGGTGAGGGAGGAGGGGTGGGCGCAGGTTTTACAGTTCCTGCAGTGGCAGGGGAAAGTGCCAGGATGGGAGGGTGGGTTGTAGGGGGGCGTGGACCTGACCAGGTAGTCCCGGAGGGAACGGTCTTTGCAGAAGGTGGAAAGGGGTGGAGAGGGAAATATATCCCTGGTGGTGGGGTCTTTTTGGAGGTGGCGGAGATGTCAGCGGATGATTTAGTTTATGCAAAGGCTTGTAGGGTGGAAGGTGAACACCAGGAGCATTCTGTCCTTGTTGTGGTTGGAGGGGTGGGGTCTGAGGGCGGAGGTGCGGGATGTGGACAAGATGCGTTGGAGGGCATCTTTAACTACGTGGGAAGGGAAATTGCGGTCTCTAAAGAGGGAGGCCATCTGGTGTGTTCTGTGGTGGAACTGGTCCTCCTGGGAGCAGATATGGCGGAGGCGGAGGAATTAGGAATACAGGATGGCATTTTTGCAAGAGGTAGGGTGGGAAGAGGTGTAATCCAGGTAGCTGTGGGAGTTGGTGGGTTTGTAAAAAATGTCAGTGTCAAGTCAGTCGTCATTAATGGAGATGGAGAGGTCCAGGAAGGTGTCAGAGATGGTCCAGGTAAATTTAAGGTCAGGGTGGAATGTGTTGAAGTTGATGAATTGCTCAACCTCCTCGCGGGAGCATGAGGTGGCACCAATGCAGTCGTCAATGTAGCGGAGGAAGAGGTGGTGAGTGATGCAGGTGTAATTACGGAAGATTAACTGTTCTACATAGCCAACAAAGAGACAGACATAACTGGGGCCTATACGTGTGTCCATGGCTACCCCTTTGGTCTGGAGGAAGTGGGAGGATTCAAAGGAGAAATTGTTAAGTGTGAGGACCATTTCGGCCAAACGAATGAGTGTGTCGGTGGAAGGGTACTGTTGGGGACGTCGGGAGAGGAAAAAATGGAGGGCTTGGAGGCCCTGGTCATAGCGGACGGAGGTGTAGAGGGATTGGATATCCATGATGAAGATGAGGCATTGGGGGCCGGGGAAACGGAGGTCTTGGAGGAGGTAGAGGGCATGGGTGGTGTCTCGAACATATGTGGGGAGTTCCTGGACTCGGGGGGGATATAATAGTGTCGAGGTAGGTAGAGATGAGTTCAGTGGGGCAGAAGCATGATGAGACAGTGGGTTGGCCAGGGTGATCAGGCTTGTGGATCTTGAGAAGGAGGTAGAACCAGGCAGTGTGGGGTTCCCGGACTATGAGGTTGGAAGCTGAGGGTGGGAGATCTCCTGAGGTGATGAGGTTCTGTATGGTCTGGGAGATGATGGTTTGGTGATAGGGGGTGGGGTCATGGTCGAGGGGCAGTAGGAAGAGGTGTCCTCGAGTTGGCGTTTGGCTTCAGCGCTGTAGAGGTCAGTGCGCCAGATGACCACTGTGCCCCCTTTATCCGCTGGCTTAATGGTGAGGTTGGGATTGGAGCAGAGGGATTGGAGGGCTGCGCGTTGTGAGGGTGAGAGGTTGGAGTCGGGGAGGGGGTAGACAGGTTGAGCCAGTTAATATCCCGGCGGCAGTTGGAAATGAAGAGGTCGAGGGCAGGTAATAGGCCAGCGCGGGATGTCAGGGTGGGTGGGAGGTGGGCGGGAATCTTGATTGTGAAAGTAAGCTCAGAAGCGAAGGCGATGGAAGAATTGTTCGATGTCACGGCGTGTATTAAATTCATTGATGCGTGGACGGAGGGGGATGAAGGGGAGTCCTCAGCAGCAAAACCAGAAACACAGGTACAGGCAAATGTTCAGGGTTTGTGAGTGCATTCAATATTCCAACAACAGTAGGGTAGAAACTGCTTCAAAACCAGCTGGTCGTATATACCTTCTCCCCAATGGGTAGTATTTTAACTTACTGTACTTGGGTAAAGTTCAAAGTGAGAATGTAACTTCATTTGTTCATATGGGTTGAGATTTTTTTGCAAATGAAATAAAAGTAATTTATGAAATCTCAAAAATATCTGGTATTTGAACTGTTTGAACATGTCATTAATTTACATAAAATCACTTTCTCATTTCTTTGGCTATCACAAGGTGTGAAGTCTTGAAAGAAAGCATCTGATTGTTAGCATGACTGCACAAGGAATAAATTGCTTCAGAGTTTAAGTTCCTTTCCGAAACAAATTTCTCAGGCAAAATTGGAATTAAGATTTAGTTTCCTGCCTATTCATCGATTAATATATCACCGTAGGACTGATACAATGTAATATTAAGGATAAAAAAAACACTCTGGCCATAAAAACCATCTGACATGAAGATTTAAGCAAAATCATGTTGGGGGGAAAAAATCATTTTAAAATGTAAATCTAATACACTTAACATCAGCACTGACCTTTTGACATTTACTGAAAAGTCAAAAAGTGGAATGCATGAAATCAACGCAAAAGTGATTTCAGATTATGTATCTGTAAATATACAAATCCATAGAGGGAGAAATGCATTTGAGGGAAATGAACCACTATTCTGCTTTAATGTAGCTTGTTAATTTTTCAAGAAATATTTGTGTATTGAGATTAATAGAAGAGCATTGCAGTATGTGATTTTAAAATAAAATGGCAATATGTTGTTCGATTGGATGGCTACTGCAAATGAGATCACAAATATGTTTTAGAAAATCAAACTTCGTAGTGCTCATAGAAAGCTTTCAGAATGAGTAAACTATATTTACTGATACAAATTCCTGATGCCATTTGTGTTGATTGTTCAGGGATATTGCAGATTTTTGTTCATGTCTTAAATAATTGAGAGTGGAATGGAATAAGGCATTTTTGAACATTTACATATATACTCGATAAAAGCAGCATCAGAGTTGAGGGTGTGGTGCTGGAAAAGCGCAGGAGGTCAGGAATTCCTAATGAAGGGCTTATTCCCGAAATGTTGATTCTCCTGCTCCTTGGATGCTGCCAGAGCTGCTGTGCTTTTTCAGCACCACTCTCTTGACTCTGATCTCCAGCATCTGCAGTCCTCACTTTCTCCAAGATAAAAGCGGTATGTTGGATCTTCAGTTCACAATACATTTACTGCTATCAGCTTGGGCAACAGTATATTAAGTTATATTCATCTGCAAGGAAAGAGGAAACCAGATAAATTTATTCCTCTTCTGTAGCATTAGTGGCTGTGCTTGAATTGCTTACCGGTACCCTTGCACAGTTAGCATCGGTTGTGGATAGTTTACAGTAAAACCGTTTCATAGTAAGAGGTCAGTGCTTTCAAGTGGGCAGAAGAAGAGAGAAAGCTGGTAAGACAGAAAAAAAGAGCTAAGTTGCAGTGATGAGATGAATGGGAGGTTTAAAAAGAACACATCTTGAGTTATAATATATCGACCTGTAACATGCTTCATGATCACAGGATCAGTATATTAAAACTACATTTTATGTAATCAGAAACAGTGGCTTCTCAGCTCACTGCTACCAGAATTTTTGGTTTAACAACTGAGACAGTTTAAGAATGATTGATTATTTTGTGAAAACCATGTAGGTTATCAAAATACACAGGGGTATTTACTATCCATGTATCTGCATACACCATTGCATACAATCCAACACTAACAGATTCTACCCTACGACCCCATGTCCTTTGGCATGTTATAGAGTGGAGACCTCTCAGCCTGGGAACTCATTGGAAGGCCATCTGACATACCTGGCTGCTTCCCCACACGATAGCAGTCCTCTTAATACCAGTATTGTGTTGGTGGTAATGCAAGGTGGTTCTATGTTCGAGAACTTCATTGCAACAGTTGAACGCTTAGCAGGTTCCCTAGCCAAAAAAGATTCCTGCCACTGGTGCTGTGCCCATCTCCATGTGCTGACAATATGATTGTTCGTTTTTACAAGATGTCACGCAATAGGTACACAGGAACTTAGTAGTTGTACTCATCTGGTCTGATAAGCTCTTTAACTGCTGTTTCTGCAGCAGTAGCTTTTTTTTCAGTGGTCCATGTTCATCTTTGTTTTTTGCTTAAAAACTGTTGTGACATACCTTAACTGAGCCAAGCTCTTCTAACTACTGTCTAATTGACTAAATCCTTCTATGTATTTGAATTCTTTCTCTCATTAATTAAACGCAGGAATTTTGACGCACATGTTGTATATGTGCATCTCAATGTTTGAACTTATAATTTTGATGAATTCTTTATTCTCCACAAGATATTCCCATGGTTTAAAAAATGGGGTGAGGATGATTGGTGAACTTAATTTAGTCCAGTTGCAACTGTAAAAAAAAAAGTCACACTTGTTAAGTCATCAAAAGGCTCATTAGAGTTGAATTTATTTAAATTTTAATGATTGTATTCCACTGAATTGTTTAACTTGCCATCAATGACCGATTTATTGAGAACCATTGGCTTATTTTTATATCCTTACTTTTTCATTTCTATAATTACTGATAAAAGTTGCCTTATCTTATATTATTTCTGGTTTTGAAGACTACAGGTCAATTATATCTAATATTTTTCAACTAATTGTCTGTTTTCTAAAGAATTCTTGTTCTTCATAATTTTAAATACGATTCAGTTATGGTTACAAGGATTAGATCTGAAAATCCCAAAGTAGTTTGACCCAACATGAAGGATGAAAAATGTGATTGCATATCTATCTAATCTCTAACCTTTCTACAATTAATTGTTTATCACAGTTAAATAGTAAATTCTTCTGAAAACCAGAAATGCTGCCATTGGCTTCAGCAAATTGGGTTAGGGAGGTTTAATCACCTAGGAGAAAGTGAGGACTGCAGATGCTGGAGATCAGAGCTAAAAATGTGTTGCTGGAAAAGTACAGCAGGTCAGGCAGCATCCAAGGACGTTTCGGGCTTGAGCCCTTCTTCAGGAAGGTTATACTTATTATCAGATAGTATTTTAATCTCCTGAGTCAGAGATTTGGGGTTAAAGGTAGTGCATGGATTCTATTTATTTAAATGTGTGTTAAGTGGCATTGAAAGTGCTAATCCCAGCAGCGAGAGAACTCGCTGGACTGACCACCAGTTGACTTGTTAAGAGCTGACAGGCAAAATCCTTGCCCTTTCAAAAGCTTCAATGCTGGTAACCTGGGTAGGCAGAAGCTGTGAGCAAACTGAGCCTCTTGGTCCTCAAGTTTGCCAATCGAGGCTTACTAGGGAGAGGAAGATCACGCCTGAAGTAATACTTTATGAAGCATTGATCAGAGCAACACTGCATTCGGTTTTGGATAATGTACCTCAGGGGAGTCAAGTTATCCTTCAAGAAGCAAGTGACGCCACAGGTTTGACAGAGAGCTTGTAGCTGGTCAAGGGTTATGCAAGTCAGATGCTTGATATGGAACTTGACTGAATATTTCCAGCTCAGCACCGTCCCCATGACCTGTCCCACCTGCCTATCTTCCTTTCCGCCTATCTTCCTTTCCACCTATCCACTCCACCCTCCTCTCTGACCTATCACCTCCATCCCCACCTGCATTCACCTATTGTACTCTATGCTACTTTCTCCCTCCTCCCCCCCACCACCCCCCACCTCCTCTTATCTCTCCACCCTGCAAGCTCCCTGCCTCTATTCCTGATGAAGGGCTTTTGCCTGAAACGTCGATTTTCCTGCTCCTTGGATGCTGCCTGACCTGCTGTGCTTTTCCAGCACCACTCTAATCCTGAACATTCATATAGCTTCACTGTAATATTCTTCTGGCAAAAGAAAAGTTTGGAGGAAATAAGTGAAGAAGGATTTGTTTGACTATATATAACTTGCTTTTCCTGATGGTAGGAACACCCCAACACCCCTCAATCTCCACCCCCCCAAACATGCACGCACACACGACGCACACGCCACACACCCGACTCTCTCACAAGAACCACCACCTTATGCACACAAATGGTTAAGTGGTTCAACACATGTGCTTCCTTTCCATTGTTATCTTAGACAGGTCTAATTATAGAGTCATAGAGATGTACAGCACGGAACACAGACCCTTTGGTCCAACTTGTCCATGCTGATCAGATATCCCAACCCAATCTACTCCTATTTGCCAGCACCTGGCCCATATCCTTCCAAACCCTTCCTATTCATATACCCATCCAGATGCCTTTTAAATGTTGCAATTATACCAGCCTCCACCACTTCCACTGGCAGCTCATTCCATACACGTACCACCGTCTGCAAGAAAACATTGCCCCTTTGGTCTTTTTTATATCTTCCCCCCCCCCACACTCTAAATCTATTCCCTCTCGTTCTGGACTCCCCTACCTCAGGGAAAAGACCTTGTCCATTTGCCCTATCCATGCCCCTCATGATTTTATAAATCTCTATTAGGTCACCCCTCAGCCTCTGACACTCAAGGGAAAGCAGCCTAGCATGTTCAGCCTCTCCCTATAGCTCAAACCCTCCAACCCTGGCAACCTCCATGTAAATCTTTTCTGAACCCTTTCAAGTTTCACAACATCCTTCCAATAGGAAGGAGATCAGAATTGCATGCAATATTCCAAAAGTGGCCTAACCAATGTCCTGTATAGCCGCAACATGACCTCCCAACTCCTGTACTCAATGCTCTGACATTTAAAGGAAAGCATACCAAATGTAATCTTCACTAAACTACCTACGTGCGACTCCACTTTCAAGGAACTATGATCCTGCACTCTAAGGTCTCATTGTTGAGCAACACTCCCTAGGACCTTACCATGAAGTGTATAAGTCCTGCTAAGATTTGATTTCCCAAAATACAGCATCTATCTAAATTAAACTCCATCTGCACTCTTCAGCTCATTGACTCTCCTGATCAAGATCCCGTTGTAAACCGAGGTAGCCTTCTTTGCTGTCCGTTACACCTCCAATTTTGGTGTCATCTGCAAACTTACTAAATATACCTCTTAAGCTCACATTCAAATCATTGATATAAATGAGGAAAAGTAGTGGCCGCAACAGTGATCCTTGTGGCACTGCACTGGTCACAGGCCTCCAGTCTGAAAAACAACCCTCCATCACCACCCTCTGTCTTCTACCTTTGAGCCAGTTCTGTATCCATATGGTGAGTTCGCCCTGTATTCCATGAGATCTAATCTTGCTAATCAGTCTCCCATGTGGAACTTTGTTGAATGCCTTACTGAAGTCCGTACAGATCACGTCTACCGCTTTGCCCTTATCAATCCTCTTTGTTGTTACTTCAAAAAACTCAATCGTTTGTGAAACATGATTTCCCACGCCCAAAGCCATGTTGACTATTCCTAATTAGTCCTTGCCTTCCCAAATACATGAACATCCTGTCCCTCAGGATTCCCTCCAACAACTTGCCCACCACCGACGTCAGGCTCACTGGTCTACAGCTCCCTGGCTTGTATCTAACACCTTTCTTAAACAGTGGCACCACGTTAGCCAAGGTGCAATTTTCCGGCACCTCACCTGTGACTATCAGTGATACAAATATCTCAGCAAGAGGCCCAACAATCACTTCTCTAGCTTCCCACTGAGTTCTAGGGTACACCTGATCAGGTCCTGGGGATTTATTCACTTTTATGCATTTCAAGACATCCAGCACTTCCTCCTCTGTAATATGGACATTTTTCAAGATGTCAGCATCTATTTCCACACATGCTGTATCTTCCATGTCCTTTTCCACAGTAAATACTGATGCAAAATACTTGTTTAGTATCTCCCCCATCTGCAGCTTCACACAAAGGCCGCCTTGCTGATCTTTGAGGGGCCCTATTCTCTCCCTTGTTACCCTTTTCTCCCCCTCGTTACCCTTTTCTCCTTGATGTATTTCTAAAAACCCATTGGATTCTCCTTAACTCTATTTGCCAAAGCTATCTCATGTCCCCTTTTTGCCCTCCTGATTTCCCTCTTAAGTATACCAAAAGCAATCCCCCCCCCCCCCCCCCCTCCCTTTCTGTCCTTCATGTAACATTTGTATCCTGGAACATTAAGCTGCCAGTCCTGCCCATCCCTGAGTCATGTTTCTGTAATTGCTATGATTTCCCAGTCCCATGTTCCTAACCATGCCCTGAGTTTATCTGCCTTCCCTGTTCAGGCCCTTACATTGAAATAAATGCAGTTTAATTTATCAGTCCTACCATTTCTCTGCTTTGTCCCTGCTTGCCCTATTTGTTTAATTCGCTTTACTCAACAGTACCAGTCTCAGATTGATCTCTTTCCTCACTATCTCTCTGGGTCTTCTCTCCCCCCAACCCCCACCACTTTACGATCAGCTCCAGCAAATTTCCCTGCCAGTATATTAGTCCCCTTCCAACTTAGGTGCAATCTGTCCTTCTTGTACAGGTCACTTCTACCCGAGAAGAGATTCCAATGATCCAGAAATGTGAAGCGTTTTTCCATACATGCTCCTCACCATGCATTCATCTGCTCTATCCTCCTATTCCTGCCCTCACTAGCTTGTAGCACTGGGAGTAATCCAGATATTACTATTCTCGAGCACCTCCTTTTCAAATTCCTGCCTAATTCTCTGTAATCTCCCCTCAGAATCTCAACCTTTTCCCTTCCTATGTTGTTGGTTCTAATGTGTACAATGACCTCCTTCTGGTCCCTCTTCCCCCTTGAGAACATTCTCCATCCTCTCTGAGACATCCTGGATCCTGGCACTAGGGAAGCAACATACCATTCTGATTTTTCGCTGCTGGCCGCTGAAACGTCTGTCTGTACCTTGGACTAGAGAGTCCCCTAATGCAATCGATCTCTTGGATCCCGACATACCCCTCATTGCATTTGTGCCGGTCTCAATACCAGAAACTTGGCTGTTTGTGCCAAGTTTCTCTGAGAATCCACCACCTCCTACATTTTCCAAAACAGCAACTTGTTTGAAACAGGGATAGCCTTGGAAGACTCCTGCACGACCTGCCTACCTCTCTTACTTTTCCTGGAGTTAAGGCATCTATGTGACTGTATCTGCAAGTTTTCTCCCTTCCTGTGAATGCCATCCATCACACCCCCTTGCTCTTGTAAATTCCTAATTGCCTGTAGCTGTTTCTCCAACCATTCCATTTGATCGGGTAGGATTCTCAACCAACGGCATTTATTGCAGATATAATCCTCAGTAACATGTAAACTCTCCCTAAGCTCCCGCATCTGACAAGAAGAGCATGTCACTCCACTGAAGGCCATTTTGATTCTTTCAATCTGCAGATCCAGAAAATAGCACCTTCTTATTCCTGTGTAAAACACTGCTCCAGGCTAACTTAATACTTATGGTTTATATTTTTAAGATTAATCAAGAGACATAGCTCAATAAAACAGATAATTAAGAAAGAACCCACTCTATTCACTACTGCAAACTTAAAGCAAGGCCCCAAGGCCACACTGGAAACTATACATGTAATCTTCTCTGTGCTGTGACCTCTCCCAGACAGGTTCCTCCAAGATCAGTTGTGAATTTCACTGTTTGTTAATTTTCCCAGACGCATTCCGATGTCCAGCGATACATGAATTCAAACAGCAAAGGCAGTAACTGTGCAGGTTCACTGCTGTGTCAGGGAGTAGTGTAGGTTTCTCTTTCTTAATCGCTCTCTTTCTCTCTCATGCACTGACCATATGCTGCCTTTATCTGTTCCTCTGCCTTTTAAAAGTGCCATTGTTTTGACCTTTTTTTTTCTCCAAAGTTCCAAAACAATGCAACAGCATGTAAAACAGTAATTGCTGCTCCTGGAATTCTAGGAAATCACTTTCAACACCTAAAATACCTCAAAAAAGGAGCAGCCTCTTACAGCCAGAATTTTTTCCTGTCCTCCATCTTGGATGTCCATGCTCAAATACTGTGTTCTATGGTAGTGGTGGATAATGTAGAATTATAGACATTGTAATCCAGCTGACCTACTGAGGTGTTTCAACACATGATGATTGAGATCTAGCTGTACTTCCTTGACAAAAGACCTGAGGAAGATAATGAGAAAGGAAGCAGACTACTTCAGCTTTGCTGCAGCTGTCAGGTTTTTCTACACCAATCGTCATCTTTTGGAACAAACCATGCCACTAAGTGGTATGGAGACAACAAAGATCAGGACATGGCACTAACTGGATCTTCTGATCTCTGGGTAGTTGAAAAAAGAATGTACAAACTGAAATACATATTGGAACTTAGAAAGCTCGACACACTGTCTGGGAATTGACTAGGAAGTTTGAACTTCTGATGGGCAATACCCCTCTTCCCTATAGCCCTTACAGTGTTCAACCCTGAGGTAGAGTCACGTACTTCAGAGAACTCTGACTTACTTACCTGGATAATGACCAAAGATTTGTTATAGTAAAATCTTTGTCTAACTCCTGGGTAACAATGCAATGATTTCCTCCATCTATCTACCTGTGCCCACTCAATTTATTTACACATTCACCAGTTCACCCATGCACTCATTCTTGTTCACACTAAAAAGCTGGTTAAATTTCCCAAAACTTTTTAGTTTGTTTGTGACTACATGACAGAGTAGTGCTGCAAAAGGGGTTTTGCTTTTCTTTCTATCACAGTTTGATTTCAGGTACACTCCACATTTCTGAAGAAACAAGCCTTCGCTTGTGGTGCAGAAAAGTAGCAGTTTGACACATACCATCGAAAGACTTATGCCATAAAATAATGAGAGGGCTTGACAAAATGGATGCTGAAAGGGCCAACACCAGGAGAGACAGTTTAATAATAAGGGAATCTCCTGTTCAAGGTGGAGATGGGATATTTGTTTTTTCTTCAGAAGGTCATTGGTCTGTGGTGTTACCTCCCCAAATGAACAGTGGAAACAGGGTCATTGAATATTTCAAAAACCTGAGTTATGAGACATTCTTGATTTAGCAAGGAAGTTAAAATTTATAGAAGATAGATATGAAGGTAGAGTTGAAGCCACGATCAGACCAGCCATAATCTTATCAAATGGCACAGCATACTGTAAATGGACTATTCCTGCTCCTAATTCATATGTTCATATGATCACTTGAGGTTGTTGATAGCTTCATACTATTATGAAGATGTGGGTGTACTGGACCTTTGAGAGTTTAAAGCTACAAGAATTACCTGACAGCATCAAGTGTTCTGGACAAGGTAACAATGTAACACTTGGTTGAAAGCTAGATTAGCTGGGTTGCCTGGAAATGGCAAAACAAATTTGAATAGACCAATCAATTTAAATTATATCCCAAACACTACCAAACTCCAATCAAGTTTGGATTTAGTATATTGACAATCTTAAAAGCCAGTGACACAATCCAGTCTAAGACTGGGGAAGATTGAACAGTTGGGAGGAGAACTGCCAATCCAATGACATCTGCAGACTGCTCAGAGAATAGCTCTCTTAAAGGTACCTTTATCAAACAGTAACCTGTGAAGCAGAAATCCCTAAGCAGAAGAAGAAAAGAAGATTCAGCATCTGGCTGGTTTTTGAAAAGTTGAATTTTGGTAAATCTTAATCGAGGAGGGTGCAGGGGGTTGGGGTGCGGGTTTATCAAACTAGTATTGTAGAAGGGAAAGGTAAAAGAACGGTTAGAGGAAGGAGTTGTAAATAGGTGTTAGTTAATTATTCTCTGTTTATACGTTATTTCTTAAAGTTGTTACTTTTACTTTAACTAGTTCTTGACCTTTCGAATTTTCACAGGCTAATGCATAGGATAAATCTTTTCTGTGTTGCTGGTTTAAATTAAGCAGGAGGGTTTACCCATGTCATAACAATACATGTAGACTCTTCAGCTATCAATGTGTTACTCAGTTCTAAAATCAACTTGTGTATTGCGAACGCTGCAGCTGGTATGATCAAGTTGAGTTAGACTGTGTAAACAACAGCAGTGTGACTGAGAACAATGAACCACAAATCAGTCAAGCCTTCATCCTCAGCACACTTTTACAGAAGAGAGAATGTAGGCAGACGAAAAGGTTGAACAGTTTCCACTTTTTTGTCTTAGATGTGTCCTCCACGTTTCATAGCAGGATGAGGTCACCTTCAAATCATGTCTCCAAAGCTTCTATTTTGTCACTAGCCTTTAGCCATATTCTTTCCATGTGCTTCTGTTTTTAAGACAATGTATAAACTAGCAGACTAGGTTTTCTTCAGTAACATAAAGACCAAAAGCAGTGTTGTTTTCTTTTGAGCCCATACTTTTCTTAAGTCAAAATTGACCAAAGAATCCCTACAGTATGGAAAGGCACCATTTGGACCACCAATCTCCACCCACCCTTGGAAGGGCATCCCACCCAGACCCAGTGTCCCTGCCCTGTCCCTGTGACCCTACATTTACCCTGGCTAATCCACCTAACCTGCACATCCCTGGACAGTATGGGGAAATTTAGTATGGCCAGTGCACCTAACCTGCACATCTTTGGACCAATCTCTTTATACACTAAAGAGAGAACTACATTAGATTAGATTACTTACAGTGTGGAAACAGGCCCTTCGGCCCAACAAGTCCACACTGACCCGCCGAAGCACAACCCACCCATACCCCTACATTTACCCCTTACCTAACACTACGGGCAATTTAGCATGGCCAATTCACCTGACCCGCACATCTTTGGACTGTGGGAGGAAACCAGAGCACCCGGAGGAAACCCACGCAGACACGGGGAGAACGTGCAAACTCCACACAGTCTGTCACCTGAGTCGGGAATTGAACCCGGGTCTCAGGCGCTGTGAGGCAGCAGTGCTAACCACTGTGCCGCCCATATATAAGAGGGTGAAATTTCCAAGCATTGTCTTTTGTTAACAACATTATAAGTAAGGCTCAAATCTTAGTCTGTGCTCCAAGAACACGAGGTGTGGTAGCTGTAATTGGAATACCAGCACTTTAAAAGTTTGCCAACAATTCACAAGCAGCCTAACTAAAATTTGTCGCTAATTTTTTGTCAATGGATCAAAATCCAGAATTCCCGAACATCACAGTGGGACTACCCACACTACAGTGACTGTGTCAGTTCAAGAAGGTAGCTCACCACCATTTGGGCAGTTAGCACTGTGAAATAAATACTGGCATTGTCAATGATATAGCTGTACTCATTTATTTTTAGCACTAAGCATTTTGCATAGTCTCTCATGGGTAGAAATTTACCCCAGAAAGAAGACAACAGTAGTCCCAATCCCAGTACCTTAACCCAGATTATAGGGACTAGTAGATCCCAGTTGTCAATAAGTAAAGATTTTTTTTTCCCCAGTTCTGGACTGACAGCTCAATTAATACTTAGCTCACTATAAGCAGTTGGGCATATTGTTGCTGGCAGCCAACTAGTAGGCAGGTACCACAGCTTTCACAAATATCTGGCCAGTTGTCTTCTGCTCATTTTGACCATAAGTGACTAACATTCCACTATGCACCTTTATGGTTATAATTTATTTTTTCCTAGTACGATTTAATACTTCAGTCTTTTCCATGTTGATGTAGATTTCAAGTTTTATTGATGGATTAAATTAATGAATTGGGATATCAGATTTACGATGAACACAAAAGAAATGTATCAAAGATGCTCAGTTCCAATCTCGTAAAGACACTCAGAAAATACTGAAAAATGAAATTAAATTAATGCCTGTACTACATTTCATAAAAACAAATGACACAAGATTTCCTGAACTTCTGCCACATTCCCTTAAATTCTGCATATAGATGAAGGAAGTTTGTTAGTGGGTAGAAAGATGAAAAGGAAGCAAAAAGATTTTCCAATAAAATTATAGAATAATTGGCATATAAGCAAATCAATAAAGTAGTGGCAAACCCTGTTTTGTAATTTAACTACTTTCAGTCTATATTTTTCTACAAATTTCTGCAAATATAATAAAACAAGTTTACTTGACCTTCGGTGTAGATAATTGGCTGTTAATTGTATACTTGAAAATCTGATCTGCAGGCCAGTGCACACTGACTGGAATGCAATCAATTTCACACAGCCACACATTGTCCCTAACTATGTATTTTGACACAAATTTTCGCAAAGTAAAATAAAAACAAGTTTACGCCCAGCAAGCATATCTTGTAAATTGTTGATGCTACTGCTGAGATTGTTCTTTGTCTTCCTGCAGTCCTGCAGCCACATTTGGTTGTAGATTTGAAACAAATCTGTCAGCTCCAGCTGCAAACTGCGCCATAAATCAATACATGTATTTCTGCAAGTCCAAGAAAATAACAGCAAGTTCATGCCCAGCAACGAGAGCGCTGCAACTGAAGTTTATTGCGACCAGAAATCTGTCTTCACATGCCACAGCAGCCACATTGAAAATAGTCTCGTTCCTCTTTCCTAAAGACTCACCTTCAAACAACTGGCCCTCATGAGCACCATTCACAAATGCCAACAGGCCACAGCTTCACTGAGCACTGGCAAGTCAACTGACCATGGTGATTGCTGGCTTGGAGTTTCACTTACTCCTTCAAGACTGGACTTCCAGATCTTCTTTTCCCACTCTCTGGCCTTGCACTTGGTCTTTCCCCATATCCACACCTTCCCGTCCCTTCCTGGATTCATCAAGTTCCCTGCTGTTGCAAACAATTAGAATTAAGAGATGGGTTTGAATGACTTGCATGGGAATTTTTGTATTGCTGTGCAGCTTAGAGGGGATGTTCTGAAGAATAGTCAACACTGGACCCAACGTTAACTCCACCAGGAAAGAAGCTGTCTCTGTGCTCTGAGGTTGACTTTAAACTGATGAGTTAAGAGATCTTTGATAAATGAGTCTGCCACTAATATCTCTTGCAAGCCAGTGGAAACATCCAGTAAAAGCAACACTCTGACCAGCATGAGAGTTATTTGGATCAACTCAGCAACTCATGAATATTTTAATTAGACTTACAGTGTGGAAACAGGCCCTTCGGCCCAACTAGTCCACACCGACCCGCCAAAGCGCAACCCACCCATACTCCTACATTTACCCCTTACCTAACACTACGGGCAATTTAGCACGGCCAATTCACCTGACCCGCACATCTTTGGACTGTGGGAGGAAACCGGAGCACCCGGAGGAAACCCACGCAGACACGGGGAGAACGTGCAAACTCCATACAGTCAGTCGCCTGAGTTGGGAATTGAACCCAGGTCTCTGGTGCTGTGAGGCAGCAGTGCTAACCACTGTGCCACCGTGCCGCCCTAAACTGCTGCATCGCCTTCCAGCTTTTCTACACCCGCCACCTGTTTCCCCTGTTTGTGTTTTTGTGTGTGTCTTAAATGGGGAATTTATAAAGGGATCAGAATTCTAAATTGCAGTATTATATGCTGACAGTTTATAACTGTTTACCTGTAGCTAAAATCTAATTAACTTGTAATAAACAGTACTTTTTGTTACGGACAGAAACCTGGTCCATGCTTTCTGTCAAAATTTGTTTGAAAACCAGGATAAAGTGGGAAATTTTGTACTTAGGGTTGTGAAGCTGTACAGCATGGAAACAGACCCTTTGGTCTAACTCGTCCATGCTGACCAGATATCCTAAATAAATCTAGTCCCATTTGCTAGCATTTGGCCCATATCCCTCTAAACACTTGCTATTCAAATACCAATCCAGACGCATTTTAAATGTTGTAATTGTACTGGCCTCCACCTTTTCCTCTGGCAGCTCGTTCCATACATGCATGAGAAAAGTTGCTCGTTAGGTCCCTTTTAGTTCTTTCCCTTCTCACCTTAATCCTTTGCCGTCTAGTTCTAGACTCCCCACCCTGTGGAAAAGACCTTGTCTATTTACCCTATCCATGCCCCTTATGATTTTATAAACCTCTATAAGGTCAGCTCTCAGCCTCAGATGCTCCAGGGAAAATAGCCGCAGCCTATTCAGCCTTTCCCTGTAGCTGAAACATCCCAACCCTGGCAGCATCGTTGTGAATCTTTTCTGAACCCTTTCTAGTTTCACAACATCTTTCCTATAGCAGGGAGACTAGAGTTACACACAGTATTCCATAAAGGGCCTAACCAATTCTGTAATATCTTTTTAAAAATTTTTTTGTGATAACTCCAGGATTAATGAAGCTTAACATCCAGTGTGCTGCTCCCAGTGAGGTTTGCAAAATGCATTTCAAAAACACAAATCAGTAACTTTGCTAGCAGTAGTTTTTGTTTGGTAACTTTGAAGTTTACGATTATGTAACCCAGCATTCTTTTAAAAAAAACAAGTAAGCTGTCATTTGGTTGTATCAAACTTCAGTATAGCTGAAAAGAGCAACACGCTGTCAATCCTTAATGGCAAATCCCAGGGCAAAGCATCGGTTGTTCGATGTTATTCTACAATTGGTCAGCACTTACCAAACAATCTTGAGTACTCTTTTAGAAACTCCACTGACTGCAAATATAAGGCAATCAAACTTAGAATGTGGCTTGTTCACGCTTGCTGTCGAAGACATATTTATAGATAAGGAATTGTTCTCTTCAAACAAACAGATATATGTTTATGCCTTTCGCCTTTTGAATCACAAGGATCTTGGGAAGCCTGTTCGCCCCCATTGCTTGCACTGTGCAAATGTCTCAGTCCATTGGAATTGATTTGCCCACCAATCTGCACTTTCTCTTCTAGTATTTACTGTGTTTGCTTGAAATTTGACATACTTCTGTTTGTCCTGATGAGCACAAATCAAAAAGCTTCAGCCATATTGCACTCTTTTTAATATTTTATTCTCTCTGACTTTACTTTTGTGGTTTTTGCCTTTCAGTTTTTTTCCTAGTAAAATTATGATTAGAAATGTTTCAACTATGTGTACAGTAAAACATGGTTTTAACCAGCACCAACTGGCACTCTTGATAAACTGGCAAAAATCGGACGGATTGTTCTGCTTTCACACGAATTTCATTTGTGTGACTTGTAACGCGATTGACAAATTGGTGACATTGTTTCTAAAGCACAAACTTGTAAAACATATGTTGGCTGTAATATGATTACATTGTCAGCACTAAGCACTGTATCCAAAGCGCAGTTTTTCTATAATGTGGGGTTGCCCAGGAACACTACCACTGCATTATTGAAGAACTACTTGTATCCCTCAAATACCACAATCTACCAAGTATGGCAGTGATGTGTATACCTCATGCCTTATGTTTTTGGGACTTACTGTGTGTTTTTACATTGATTTTAGGAGGTACGTTGATGTTTATGTCTCAAAGCTTCACTTGGTCAAGTTTCACTGCGGTTATGCGCATCCCTTGATTATCTGGAATGCTTCTTCATTTAGCACACTCCTGGTCCTGTAAATTCCAGTTAATAAATATTTTTGCTGTATATAGTTATATGCTTCAAAATTATACTGTCTATATGTTTTAAATTATTTGATTTAGGTAATACTCTTTTATTTTTGACTCCTCTTCTAGAGCTGGAAGACCAATGAAGCATCCAAGAATAAAGCAGGAAGAGGAAGTGACAAACAAGGTTAACTGGCAAAATGAAAACAAAGGTAAGGGGACAGATTGTGGGACACAAAATTGAACAACCCAAAATGAATTTGTGAAGTGCCTGCATCAACAGCAACAGCAAAAACAGCACTGAAGATGTTATTATGGCAAACAAAATGTTCTTTACATAGACTTGAGGAATTCAGCAGCCAAGTCCATTAATCCAAATTTTATTACTTTGAACACCAATAATGAGCTTACTTGGTTCATGTAATAGTGACAGGAAATACAAACACATTATACGTCAGTACATTTACTCTTAGGAAATTCCTTGGTGTTCGTATTTATTACGAATCCAGGTGAGGTTTCATCATGGAACATTAAAGAATTACTGAAGATGAGCTTGTCTCTATATGCAGAAACATTGTCAGGTGACTTACTCAAATGATTGTCATGTCAACATTCTGTCACATGCTACTAAATTAATCAATTCCAATGTTGCATTGCAACAACATTCAAAATACATGAGAACAATGGGTGGAATTGCCCTCAAAATCCCCAAATCACCTGGGAATATTCGCTCACAGGGAGCGATCAAGAGAAAGGTCACTGGATGGAATGACAAGAAGCTAATCTTGCAATAATAGATTAGACTTCTCTGGCTCTTGCTGTTCACTCACAAACTCAGGAGAGATGCAGCTTATGACTGGAGGGAGAACAAGCAGTTTGGAAAGTCAGTGCTAGCTTTGAATAATCTGACCAGAAGAGTCTTTTGGTGAGAGCTGATGGCTTGGTGGGGTGGAGGAGCTTATTGTCGAATCTATTAGTTGTTCACTGGGTCCTTGGTGGAGTTGTCAGCCAGAGGAGGGCAATAGTGTTTGCTAATTAATGCCTGTTATCTTGTACTAGTTTAAATATTATGATGTCATGGAAATTAATATTTGTGTGTTGTGGTTTTTAAGTTAATTGAAGAGTTGAAGATATTAATGAACTATTCTAATTTTGTTCGAGAGTGTCCGACTAACACATGTCAACACAAATATGGAAGGTATTGATAATATGTGACAGCATCTCCGAGTAAATAAGTTAATGAGAATGAAAAAAGTAGCTCTTGAAAATAAAAAGCTATTGAGGTAACCTCAGGAGAAGCCTTAGGAAGGAAAAATAATTTTGAACCCTGCGCTACATCCATTTCACTGATCTGGCTGTCATGTTATTACAGTACAGAAGGAGGATATTTGATTATCTGCTTTTGCTGACTCTTTTTGAAGATTAACAACCCCCACCCTGCTGCTCCCCGATCCAAATGCCCTGCAACCGCTCTGTAACCTGTAGGATTCTTGTGCCAGAGAGACACCACAACATTCTGTTGTCAATAGAGTGGCTGCACTCCTAACCACCTTTCTCCCACCTCCTCCGTGAAGCTGAGCATCCCATGGTGCTGCGCATTTTGCTTTGGCTACAATAGCCTGAGGCATTATCACCATTGCCCGAATTCAGCACAGATTACCATTTGGGAATTGGGATGGCCTTATGCTTGCATGCAACAGTCAACCATTCCCTGTCCTCCTTCATTCTTTCACACTGTGAAATAATCACCATCTTGTAAGCTGCACCCATGTAATTCTCATTCTCCCGATGTTCCTTAGTGCTTCCAGACCTCTCCAAGCTCCATAACCCGGCACTCGAGTTGGAAGTACTGATGGTACTTATTGCGTAAGTGGTGCTCATTGATGCTATCAGCATCCAACAACTCCCATATGTTACAGGTACAGCATACTGTCTTAAGGAAGTGGGCTGCCTTCCCTTTAATTAACTGAAAAATTACCCACTTTAAAAAAAAATCTAATTCTCACTAACATACACTAACAGTTAATAAGTATAATAATTCTACCAGGTTATTTGATTGCAGTAAGAAAATGTCAGGGATTTGCACCTATCCCTCAAACAGCCGATCACTTACCGGCTTAGTTGTGGCGCCACACTGGGAGATCTTGTTCCCTCTCACCCGAAGCTTTATAGCCCTTACCAGTTCTGAAGTGTCCACCTGCTGACTGCTCCTGGATCTGAGGTAAATCTGTTAAGGCTATCACCCATGTTCCTTCAACAAAAGAAATCTTCAAAACCTGTGACCTCTGCCATCTCAAAAGACAAGGTCAGCAGGTGCCTGGTGACAAGCAAGGTCCCTCCAAACCCAATACTGTCCTGACTTGGAACTATCGCTGTTTTTTTTTCACTAGGTGTTTGGTATGCTTTCCTTTATTGGTCAGAGCACTGAGTCTAGGAGTTGGACAGCCATGTTGTAGCTGTACAGGGCATCTGTTAGGCCACTTTTGGAATGTTGTGTGCAATTCTGGTCGTCTTCCTATCGGAATGATATTGTGAAACTTGAAAGGGTTCAGAGAAGATTTACAAGCATGTTGCCAGGATTGGAGAATTTGAGATATAGGGAGAGGCTGAACAGGCTGGGGCTGTTTTCCCTGGAGCGTCAGAGGCTGAGGGGTGACCTTATAGAGGTTTACAAAATCATGAAGTGCATGGATAAAGTAAATAGACAATGGTTTTTATTTTCCCCTGAGGTAGAGGAGTCCAGAACTAGAGGGCATAGGTTTAGGGTGAGAAGAGAAAAATTTAAAAGGACCTAAGGGGCAACCTTTTCACACAGTGCGTGTCTGAAATGAGCTGCCAGAGGAAGTAGTGTAGACTGGTACAGTTACAACATTTTAAAAGGAATCTGGATGGGTGTATGAATAGGAATGGTTTTAATAGATGTGGCAAATGGGACTAATTAGGTTAGGATATCTGGTCGGCATGGATAAGTTGGACCGAAAGGTCTGCTTCCATGCTGTACATCTGACTCTAATTACACTTCCTACCCACAGTGACCCCAAGCCCTTACTCTTAGCTCAACCTCAACAGACCTGAAACATAGACACACTGGACACAACATCCCTCCTTTGAACAAGAGTTCAGGTGAGGCTCGGCACAGAATTTTAGCTGAAAAACTGTCAGTTGAATCTATTTCACTATTAATTGGCATTTATGAACCATGAGATGATTCCTTGGATGTGATGCCCCAAACTGCTGTTAGTACTCCAGGTCAAGTTAGGTCTACATATTCCTGTAGCATAATTGCATTCTGTTCTATTCTTGTCATCTAATTGCAAAGGCCAGCATTCTGATGGGCATTTTTATGAATTTCCTGTATCAGTGCTTAAAATTTTACCCATGTGTCTGTGGGCTTCCATTGTTTACAGCTTTTTAACTACATAAAAAGCACTCTGATCGATCTTTTTTTTAGGAGCAATATAGATGACCTCAAGCTTGTCTATATAGCAATCCATTTGCTGAAGTTTTCCCATTCACTTAATCTTTGTAATATCCTTGTAAATTTAATTCTCCATTTATGTTGATAACACAAAAGATAGGTGACATTGTAATCAGCAAGCTTAAAATATAGCAAAGAGAGCCAAAAATTCAAATTCTTGATAAATAAAGAGAATTGTTGAGGGCCCAACACAATCCCTGTCGGGCATCACTCATCTTACAGTACCTTACCATCATCCCTGTCTGACAGTCAGTTTCCTATCCATATAGTAATTTGTCTTCATCATCTTTAGGTTCAATTTTAGTTTCTTGAGAGGGACTTTGACAGCTATCAAAGATAAACATTTCCCTACTTTTAAAAACCTCTTCAAACATTAAGTCGTGTATATCAGATATGACCTGCCTGTCGATGTTGGACGATAGTACAAAGTTTTGTGAAGTCTTCCACAGTTAAATTAGACAGTTGACACTAGCAGTACAGTCCCATACCTGGAAAATGACTTGCCAGTATTGAAACAAGATAGGTCCTTTAATGCCAACTATCTCCCACCAGAAATTAGCATCCTTAGCAAGAAAAGGAGATAGTTAGAGGAACAATGAAAGAAAAAAAATTACAACTCAAAACCATTGACTAAATTTATTTCATAAAACCCAAATTATGGTATTTGAACAACAATTTAAGGAGATGTGCATATAGCTGTTTTAAGTATTTTTAATATGAAAGTAATATTTTAATCATAATTTACTATTTTCACAGAAAATGATGATTTTAACCTGCAACAGGCATTGCATCAGTCCGTGTTTTTGTCTTCAGCATCACCAGTGCCCAGTCTGCCTCTTTGCTGGGAACAGCACAGCAAGCTATTACCTGGAGTTGCTGGAATCACAGCCAGAAAAGTAGCAAAATGGACTATAGATGAGGTATAGAAGCAAGCAATCAAATTTTCTTTTTACAAAATTGCACAGTATGCACACAAATCTTACATGCAGTGTGAACTTTGTGTGAAAATCACAATCATCCAAGTCTATCTGCATTTCAGCTTATTGATAGCACCCTATTGTGATACAGTGGTTGGACTTCCTAATAACCTTAAGCAACACCACAAGATATCTTGTAAGAACAACAGGACTGATAAATATATATATTTTCTATGAAATAATAATCACAAGCATCAGATGCATCATTATTTTTCTCCTTGTCAAAGTACCATCTGGAAAACATGTAGGAAAGTATGAGAGTCTCAGGTGTAATTCAGCCTGCCTGATGCAAGTGTCTGAATAGCAGTCAAATGATTCACCACGTTTACTGTTACAAAAGGTTGATTTGGAGGCTTTAAGAAGATGCCCACTCGGTACTGGGGCCCAACTTGAGGCAAAGCACAGATGGATGTTATTACCATTAGAGCATGCGATTTTAACACATTGTCAAAGGTTGTCACTGTCTTAGCTTCAAAATCTGGGAGGAACTTGGCCAGAAAAGGACCAAGCAAGACTAATTTAAACAATTCTGATGTGCCAGGAGGAGTGAGTGTGCACATGATGGTTGACTATTGTTGAGTTATCGATAGACAAGGGAGCTGAGGGTTATGCACTGCAGGCAGGATACTGGGGCTGAGACCACAAGCACGTCATCCAAAAGATGGAATCTTCCCAGTTTCAGTTAAAAATGTTTGTCCAATGAGATTTGTGGTGACTGGTCCATGATATCTTGGAGTAACCTTTGTCCAATCTCCACTTCATTAATGATGCAATGTGCTTTTGGGTATCTTTCTTGGGAAATTGTGCAACTGGAAAAGATGGAATAGCACATGACTACAGAAAAACTACAGGCACCCTCACCTCTGGTACCATATTTAAAACCCAACTGCCCACCACTTAAGATACTGCAAGCCAGGAATTGGTATTCATACTGCGGTGCTCAACTATGAGACTGCGGACATCACCAAGAAGAAAGCAAATCTCACTCCTTTCTTTATGGATGGGGATTTGGAGGAAGGAGTGGTGGTGAGAAGGGCATTGCTATCTCCTGAGTGAAGTGGAATGTCCAGTAGCTCAGAAAGAAAGTCAGTGATTTTCTGCATTTCCCAAAGGTAAATGATGCAATCTTCTCTGCAACCACACACACATGGCCACTGGTCATTCTAACTCTGCCACTGCACATGCATCTTACCAAGGTTCAGAGATTGCAGTTTTTATTTATGTACGCATCATGTCTATTCAATGGCTCTCACCTACAGAGGATGCCTCACCATTGCTCCTCTTGTATGTCACCACTAACTTCAGTCATACTGAAGGGGAGGTGAAGGCCGAGTGGTATTATTGACAGTCTATTAATTCAGAACTTCAGCTAATGTTCTCGAGACCCAGGTTTGAATCCCACCATGGCAGATGGTGGAATTTGAATTCAGTAATAACCTGGAATTAAGACTCTACTGATGACTGTGAAACCATTGTCAACTGTGAGAAAAACTCATCTGGTTTACTCATGTCCTTCAGGGAAGGAATTTGCCATCCTTACCTGACCTAGCCTACATGTGACTCCAGATCCACAGCAATGCCGGTGACTTTCAGCTGCCCTCCGAAATGGCCTAACAAGCCACTCAGTTCAAGAGCATCTGGGGATGGATAATAAATGCTGGCCAAACAGTGACACCCATGTCTTATAATTGAATCAAATAAAAACTTTTATCCTTTGTCTCATTGCAGGAAATGTTGGCCCACTCTTGGGCTGGTGTAGGGTGTGACATCAGACTCCTCACTCCCTGCAAGGAGAAAATGTTGGATTTGGCAGAAACGCACAACTGATTGAAGTGGGAGTAGGTACATCTCAATGGCCAACCAACCCACCAAACTTTATTGTGCTGCACGGCACTGCACCCACATTGCCATCAGTATGGGCACATTCTTGATTTGCGCATCATTTAGTCCTGTTACACAACTCATTTATTCTCTTCTTTGTGGGTACTACTGGCAGCATGTGGCCAATGCTAATGGCCCTCAGATCAATCTCTGCCTCTGAAGGGAATCCAATGAACCTTCAGAGGATGCACAGGCAAGGCTGTCATTTTCATGCTCTACCAGCTCAGGAGCTTTCACCTTGATCAGTCTTCTTTCCAGATTAGATTTGGGAATGCAATCATGAGCACATTGCTGACACATCTGCAACTGAAAGGAAACAATGTCCCAGTTTTCTGACAATACACGGAGGACTGTCCGAGACCGCACCTGCTTAGCTCCAGGCAGAATACGACCCCTTATTCTTGGGGGTCATTAATGACTTTGCCAAACTACATAGGCAGCTCAGGAGCAGCTGGCAGGTTTATCAGGGGCACTTGGTAAGTTGGATCAAAGAATGGAGGAGACCACTGACATTATCAGTACCATGTTCACTCTGCAAGCCTGGTTCTGGCAGTCTGCACAGACAGGTTGGTGATTGCCATGGAGACTCATGTCCAGCACACTCAGTATTTGCAGATAGATGCTAGGCATTGAACTCCATCACTAACCAGAAGTGCTGTATTTTCTTTTATATTTACAATCAACAATCGTCACCATTAAATTCGTAATTCCAGGCTTTATTTTTTATTGAATTCAAATGCCACCCTCTGCCACATGGGTTTTGAAAAGAAGTCTCCAGAACATTACCTGAGTCTCTGGATTAATAGTCAGTAATAGAACTATTCAGTCATTGCCTCTCTTCTATCGGTATCAGTGGCAAAGCAAGAAAGAGTGCGGGACCTCGACCTTAGCTCCAGATGCCACTTGCTTTCAGGGATGCAGTGTGATACCACCATGGGAAGAGTGACGCAGTGACCCCATCGAGATTTCTTCTCGCAATACTCTAGAGATGTTTGATCACCTCCACTTCGCCAGTGATCACAAAGTCTGCCGCAGTGAAAGGCAGAGAAGAGGAGTCTGCGGTCTGGGCAGGCTGTGGTTCCTCATTTCTGGAACTGGTCTTGTAAACTGCTCCTATGTTTCTAATTATTATATTATTGCATAATATTCTTATGTGGTGCCCAGAGCTGTACACTATACTTGAGCTGAGAAGTAACAAATGTCTGTACCACGTTAAGATTTTGCAATTTCCTAACTCAACTCCCCAATTATTTTGGGCCACCCATTGGTCACTTAACTTGCCGAGGCAGTGCCCTGCCAGGTAGGGTCCGATCCTTACAATGTCCCATTCCTAGCGATTAAACCATATGAGTCCTCAAGGTATTCAGATGGAATAAAACTCATCATAGAAAGTCAAGTCATTTCAAGTCTAAGTGCATTTTAACAGCACAACGAGTTAGTTACTGGTAATTAACTTCTTAAACACTGAATATAAATGAGTACATGTCAATAAGAATTTGGAGTAGGAGAGCAACTGGCTTATCACCCTGCTCCACAATTCAATATAATAATGGCTGATCGTTGTCCTCTCTTCAAATTTACCCGTCTCCACATAAACTTTGAGAACCTCGAGTTCTGTCACATTTCACTAGTTCAAATATAATGTCAGATCTTAATGTAAAATTTTAATTTTTAATATACTTTAAATTTTAACTGACACTCTTTGTTTATCCAGTCATTTTATCACTCACTTTTCGTGTCTGATTTCACATTTGATTCACCCACAGTTAGAATTTTTTTTTTCATTTTTGCAATTAGTTTTCCAATCCTTCTGTCCAATCATTTAAAGAGATGCACAATTGCTTTGCCTGGTTCTGTTGGAACCCCAGATGCCCTGATTCCCTTGTGTTGTTATCAGCAAGTGCTTTCAACAATCTGTTCATTTTTAAACCAGTTGCAACAGAAGTGAAATCTATCCCACAAAAATTTTAAAAACATAAACATACTAGAGAAATTCTAATTAATGGTTAGATATCCTGTTACAGCAAAATGTGGCCTTTTTCTCACTTGCTTCACATAGAACTAATCTGAGTGTTGCACTGTGTTGCAAAGTTTTATTGACAGGATCTTCATGTCAAACACTTATAATTTTTAATCACTTGAGAGAAGCCAGGTCTCCCTATTGTAACAAAAACAGAAGTTGCTGAAAGCTCGGCAGGTCTGTATTGTAGTCAGTGGCAAAACACACATGTCCAAACATTTCAACCAATATTTTGTTTCAAGCCTGTTTGCCCAGGTACCTTGTTATATCAAAGCCAACAAACATATGCAGTCGCATGCCGATAAAATTGGTAGACAATAATCAAAAATAAGCAAGCTATTCAATGTTAAGTTACTGAACCTTTTCTAACTAACTGAGGTCCTCGGAAATACTACCCATGCACACTCTAACATGGTGGTGAGGTTTGTAGAGCTGAATGCACAAGCGCGCTCTCTCTCTCTCTCTCTCTCTCTTCCCCCAACCCCCACCCCCACCCCCACCCCCACCCCCCACCCGCCCCCTCCAGAAGTAGGCCTCACACTGCAGTTACAGTCTTCAGGTAGGATTTCTTTTCACTTTGAATGTCATCAATCTCTGTGAAGTTTCTGCGACTTTTCCGAAGCCAACTTCATGATTCCATACCTTTCTGGTATGTTTTCAGAAAATTCTGTTGAGTGATGTCAACTGCATGGATCCAGTTCCACACTGGCTGAAATTACTGTGAAGGATTCTCCTTCTCCCCTTATTTGAAGCATGGTGACTCTTGAGTTAAACAATTACCAGTTATCTTTCGAATGAGAGAGCATCCCTATTGTCCAGTAGGATGATGGTGATTTTACTATTTAAAAATTAAAAGGTGACTAGAATAATTAAGTATTGCTTAAATCCCCTTTTTGTGTTTTTGACGAGGATAAACAAAGAAAAGGAATATTGTGTAAAGTTTTTTGCATATTTGTGCCCTTATTAAAATTCAGCAATATGTTAATTTTTATTGTATAAGTCATGTCCCTCTGGTTTTATTTGTAGGTATCTGAATTCATCCTGAGTTTGCCAGGTTGTGAAGAACAAGCCAAAGCATTTAGGCATGAGGTAAGCTTGAAGATAATGCGAGGTAATGAAAGTTAAATATTGCTTAACTTTCTTTCTGATTTTTTAAATTCCAGCATAAGGAAAGGTGTATCATCTCTATCTGAATAGAAGTGTTAGCATTTCAAATAAGTCCTTGACTTGATTAAATGACATTGTTTATTTTCTACTTATCGTTGTGGATCAGTTTTATTTTGGTAACAATTTTGGTGAGAATTTAATTCACTCAAAACTCAACGGCCTGCAGAAAATTAAAATCAGGCCCTAAATGTGCGAAAGCAAAATACTTAAAGCTGCCTCTTTCCATTATTATGAGGCTAGAGCTGCATAACAACAGGGATTGCAGGTCAAAATAATTCATAGTACAGGATGCATTTAAGGATTCTATCAAGAAATGTATTTTAAGATTGTTTAGAGTTATTACATTCTATCAATCTTCAATAAATAAATTAAAACCTTCAGTTTATATGTGCTACTTAAAACAGTCATAGATCTATTTAGTTTACTTTGTTTAATGTGACATTGATGTGACTATAAAAAACAACTACTTGTGACGTGAAAAGAAGCAAAAATAACTTATTTCATCCAAGTTTCGGTTATGTTTATCGTGAGTTATTTTGAAATGTGTCACAATTGGCGAAGAATTGAAAAATGTTGATAAAAATTAGATTGTTTACTTAAAACAAATTAGGCTAATAATCCTCCTTGGCACCATTCGTAGAATCTGATATAGTCATCTAATTTTCTAATATAAAACCAAATTTATTTGGGAATGGTGAAATAACAGCTGTACTCTTGATCCAGGTTCATAAGGATTGTTACAGGCTCAAGTTCTGGAACCCTTCTGTATTGTTCAGTACAAACTGGCAGTAATACATTAACTCCAGCATGTGGTGTGAACTTCCTATAGGTGTTCCTTTTGCTAGTAGTCTGTCCCTGTTGGTTTAAATGTGACAGCATGAACAGCATGTTTCAACATCAGATCTCTTGCTGCGTTACTGTTAGAAATTCAAAGACTTACAGTATAACAGAGAAAGCTTATGCCATTTCAAGCATACAATCAGGACCACTTGTTAATGATGTCTAAGTTAATTGCTTTCTGTTTTTAAAAGTGTCAGAAAAAGAAATGTGAATACTATAGTATAGAAAAGCAACATATGACTTCTTCCTGTTCACTGTTTCACATATGTATGAAATGAAACATGATGTTAACAGAAATTAAAATTACAATGAAACCCGATCCAAACCTTATTTTTGGTGTTGAGTCAGGACATGACCTGCATCTGGAGGTCAAGTTACTTGGTCAGTTATTTTCAAACATAAAGTCACATTTGTCAACAGACTTTTAGACTTAATGACTCCAGTGCAAGTTTCCTAGGATTAACCCAGCATCTGAAGTGAATCCAAAGCAGTCAGACTTAGCAGGGAATCACTTTTCCAGCACAGCTTGTGCTTCCTCGGGCTCCTTCAGTAAACTTGTTTCCCTCCTCATGATCTGTTGAGCTAATCCCTGACCCTCAATCTGTAAGCACTCACCCCTACAAACTTCCTGCCTGACCTGTCACCTCCTCAACCCGTCCTCGCTCTGACACTGCATGTTGCAATCTTCTCACTGGCTCTCGATCTCTTCAATTCCCTGCTCCCTGCCTAGTGCCAATAGACATGGACCAGTTGGATGGGATAGTCTATCCTCTTGCTCTGCTGTCACCAGGAAACAGTGAAAAAAAATTAAATGAGGTTCTGCCATTAAATTCAGTAGGATCTTTGAGTGTTCCCTGGCTGCTACAACCTCCCCTGTACATTTTAAGACCCATATTTTAATTCAAGTGGAAATTCCTGGAAGGGCAACCTATAATTTTCTGATTCAGGATTCCATGCTAATCGTTAAATATAACAAAGAAACAAAAAGGATTGTAGGCATAAATAATTAGAAGGAAATATTCAGCAGTCAAGGCAATGCCTCATTTTGAATATTAAATGCAGAAAGTGTAAAAATGTGTGTAACATTGGGCCTTTCATTCCTTCATATGGCAAAGAATTTTGGCGTTTACCTGAGATAGTGTAAAATGCTAGTGCTTTTGCAATATGTACAATCATTAGTATATTCGCAACCTTTCTGCCTCATTTCCTTGTTCCTTGGTGCGCCAAATTGTTTCAAGGTACAGCAGATGACCTCAGCAATGTTTCCCTGCTCACAGTGCAATGCATCGTTAAGTAAAATATCTATATTTTCTTCAAAGGTGGCATTCAGGTAGTGCATCACTGGCTTGGTATTTTCTTTGACACAGTTGAACACAGCTTACTGAACAGACAGCTCATTTGTAATCACGTGCTGCAGAGAAAAGGGATCTGTTCACTGTTTCCTGACAGAAGTATGATTAATTTATTGTACATCAGCTCTTTATCCTATCTTTATTCCAACCAGACTTCAGGTCACAGGTTGACAGCTTGGCAACAAGGGATATTAAACTGGCAAAGACAGAGTTGGCTCAGAGTGAAATGCAGTGAACTGATGAACAAGCCAGAAGAATGTTCAAATGATTGTTTCTGTGCCCAGTCCATCCTGGCAAGATATGTTGTACCCCAATCAAATCTCCAAATTTGTCAATGTGGAACTACTTGTTACCACTATTGAGGGAAGGAGGGGCAGATTTTGAACTCTGTGCTTGTCTATCTATTCCATTGCTCCTAAAAGGAATGTACTCCATGGCAATGGCTCAATGGCAGTGGTCACCAAGCTATCATTGGCGGCTCTTCAGATAGCCATGATGTTTGACTTCACTGTCTTGATGTAGACTCTATGGCTAAGCTGACTATGTGGCACTGACATGGTCAGTGGCAGAATGGGTGATAGAGAGCAGTTCTAAGCTCAGAGAGAGGGCAGTAAGTGCTTCTGTGCCAGTCCATGTACAATGTGCCAGTGTCATGGGTCTCTGATTTCATGTGACTGCAGCTTTGAGAGATGTTTTGACAGCTCCTGTCAAAGCTGTAGGATTTTGAGATTTGCATGTCCTGAATTTTAAACAAAAATGGTCACCTCATAAAATGATTGTAAAAAGGGTTGGTAGCATTGTGGTAATGGGTGTGAGACCCAGGCTAATGATCTTGGGACATGAGTTCATGAAATTTGAAATCAATGAATCCAGCCCAGTTAACCCTGCAGGTCTGGCGGCTTGCGTCAAAATTGGGAAAGCTGTCCCGTGAACAGATAAAACAAGAGCCTGAGTGGGAGGGAAAGGGAAGAAGTGAGGGAGAGAGGGTGCAGACATGCGATAAAACAGCACGAGGGGAGGAGGGGACATCTGATTTGTTGCTGCTCGGAAATGTTGTTCAACTCCAGCAAGTTTGAAAAATGCAAACTTTTAAACTAACACAAGAAAAGTAAGAATTTGTAGGCACAGGAAGGGGATTTGGTTTGTGAGTAACGGTGAAGAACCTCTACTTTCTACCAATCTCCAACTTAATCATAAAAATGTAAGTTAAAGCAGTTTAAAAGTGAGTGTTAAGGTATGACAGGGAAGCTTGGCCAAGTAGAATGCCCATCTTTTGGTATGTGCGTGGTCGTAAACATTTCTCGTGGCCTAGATGTGTCCACATAGAGGAAGTGTTCATGGCTGAACAAACTTGAGCTCCAGGTTTCAGAACTTGAGCAGCAGCTGGAGTAACCTGAATTGCATGCATGAGGTGGACAGTCACGTGGATAGCATGTTCAGAGAGGTGGTCATGGTGCAAGTAAGGGACAAGGAGACGGGTTTAGACAGATCCACACAGTCTAAGAGAATCTGGTAGGTATTGCAGGAGTCTCCGGAGGTCCTACTCACCAGGAGAAAGTGAGGACTGCAGATGCGAGGTTGGGGGGCATTCCTGATGAAGAGCTCATGTTCGGAATGTCGACTCTCCCGCTCCGGATGCTATCTGACCAACTGTGTTTTTCCTACACCACACATTTTGTCCTGCTCACTAACTAGCTTTCTGCTCTGGATTTTAGTGAAGGCAGTGAATCCGCGAAGGAATGCAGCAAGGGCCAAGCCTGCAGCACCATGGGTGTAAGGCCAGTACTGCGAGAGAATTCCTTCATTAGGGGAACAGATAGCTGTTCCTGTGACCATCAATGTGACTCCAGGATATGGTTTATTGACTCCTTGTTGCTAAGGTCAGGGATGTGACAGAATAGCTGCAAGGAGGAGGGGTAGTTGTGGGAGGTGGTGAAATGCCAGGTGCCATGATTCCCATTGGTAAGAAGAGTAATGTGGTCCTGTGGTTAGAATTTAGAGAGCTAGCTAGAAATTTAGCTGTCAAGATCTCTGAAGTAGTTTTCTCCAGATTACTCTCAGTGCCATGAGTAAGGGTGTGGACACATAGGAAGATAAAATGAATGTGTGGCTGGAAAGCTGATGCAGGATAGGGGAGGCTTTAGAATATTGGGTCATGGACACTGAGGAAGCTAGTGGTTGTACAATCCAGATAGGTTGCATCTGAACAGAACTGGGATGGAGCATTTTCCTTATGCTATTAGAGAGGGTTTAAAATAACTCAGCATGGAAACCAGGAGAGAATATCAGAAAGTAATACCGCAGGGCACAAAATGCTGGAAGAAGCAGACAGCACTAATTTTTTTTTTAAATAGGTGGAGTTGGAGTAAAGGAGAAAGCAATTAACTCTAAATCTGGGTTACACTGCATATACGTGAATGCATGGAGTACAGTAGTAAAAATTGAAGAGTTTTTGACACACATTGTCTTGTGGGTTTATGATGCTGTGGTGATTGTGGGCACCATGTTTAAAGAAAAGAAAATTGTGTAAATTAAATCCTGTCCTCAAATTGAGGACACTTACATCTTCATTTGTGTGCTGAATGCTTTTAGATTTCAGACAGATCCAGTAACTCTAAGCAAGGTGCTGTTGGGCTTCAACAGCAGCAGAATTATATTCAAGCTGTGATCTGTAACCACACAACCCAGCATCTCTCCGTTTCTACCATACCTGTTAAACCAGGGGATCAACCCTGGCTCAATGAAGAAAACAAGACAGAGTGCCTGGAGCAGCACCACTGATTTTTAAAACAGAGATATCAAATTGTTGAATCTACAGTACAGAACTATTTACATATCAGACAGTTGAAACAAAAATGCAAGAGCTCGAAACTATAGAACATGTGGAATCTCAGCAGCTCTGGCAGCATCCTGTGGAGAGTTGATGTTTTAAGTCCAATATCAACAGACCTTCTGGGTTCATTCAGTTTTTTCTGTGTTTGTCACAGATTTCAGTCTTTAGCTAATTTGATCTAACTACACGTGATATCGAGAAAAGGTGGACTCTGACAACATTCCGACAATTGTACTGACAACATTGCTCAAAAATTAGCTATGTCCCGAGCCAACCTGTGCCAGTGTATTTAAAACTTGCTCATCTACCTGACAATGAGAAAAATTGTGGAGCTTGAATCTCACTGTGGCAGATGTGAAATTTGAATTCAATTAAAAATAAATATGAATTTAAAAGTCTACTAAATGGCAAGCCTGCTTACCAATGTTGATTTTTGTAAACCCTATCTGGTTTACTAATGTCCTTTCAGAGAAGGAAATGTGCCACCTGTGGGTCTGGAGTCAAATATCAACCATTTTGCATGTATCTTACTTATAAGGTGGCTGACATGTGACTCCAGACCCAGAGTCATGTGTTTGCTCTTGACTTTCCTTCGGACATTTAAGAATGAGCAATAAAGCTGGCCTTACACATCCCATGAGAGAATGAAAATAGTAATGAACGGTGCTGCTGAGCAGCATTTATTCAGCACTAACCACCTACTTGTTTCCACTTGTCTTGAGTTCCAGTATATCCAAACATAGACAAAAGAGCTGTACTTAAGGGGGGAGATGAGAGTGACTACTATTGACATTGAGGCTGGATTTGACTTAATATACCATCAAGGCAAAAGTGGGATCATTGATAATAAGGTTTGGGAGTTTGTGGAGCCATACCTGGTGCAAAGAAAGATGGTTGTAGTTGGTTGGAGGGCAATCATCTCTCTATCAGGATGTCACTACAGGAGTTGATCATTGTAACGTCCAAGACAAAACCATCTTGAGCTTGTTCATCAATGACCTCTCCAGGCAGTCAGGCGTGTCCCTTGATGAAAGCTCAGTTTTTATTTGAGTCATGTCACATGCTGAAGCAGCCCTTGTCCAAATGCAGCAAGACCTGGATAACATCCAAGCTTAGGCTAATGAATGTCTAATAACATTTGTACCACACGTGCCAAGCAACGAGCATCTCCAACTTGTGAGAATCTAGCCCTCTCACCTTGAACTTCAATAGCCTTACCATTGCCACAATCTCGATATCAACATCTTGAAATTGTCATTGGCCAGAAACTGAACTCTGCACATGTAAGTATGGTGTTCGTTCACAAGAGCAGGTCAGAGGCTTGGAATTCTGCAGCAATTAACACACTTTCTGTCTCTCCAATGTTCGCCCATCATCTACAAGGAACAAGTCAGGACTGTGATGGGATGCCCTCCACTTGATTGGATAGGTGCAGCTCCAACGACACTTGAAGCTTCATGTCATCCAATCCAAACCAAGTTGCTAGATTGACACCATATTCATCACCTTCAGTGTTCACTCCTTTAACCATAGCCGTACAGAGGCAACTGCTGTAACTCACACAAGTTCCTTCAACATTGCCTTCCAAACCCACAAGCTTTACCAACTAGAAGGACAAGGATAGTAGATGCAAGGTACACCACGTCCTGCAAATTCCTGTCCAAACCACTCGCTGTCCTGACTTGTAACTAATATTGTCATTTTTTCATTGTCACAGAGTTAAAATTGTGAACTTCCTTCCTAAACAGTAGCATGGGTGTACATATATTTTGAAGACTGGAGCAGTTTAAGAAGACCGCTCATCATCATCATTTCCAGAACAATAGAAAATGCTAACTTTAGGCTATGATCTCCTTATCCCATAAACAAATTGCAAAAAGATAAACAGAGGAGAAAAGTGTATTTATAAAACACTTTTCAAGAATTCAAGGCATTTAGTCTATCGAGTCCACACCATCCCTCTGAAGAGAGAGAGAGACAGACATGCGCGCGCACACACAGACACACACTCTCACTCCTATCCATGTAATGCTGCATTCCCCATGGCTATTCTACCAACTTGTACATTCATGGAGACTATGGGCAATTTAGCTTGGCCAATCCACCTAACCTGCACATCTTTGGACAGTAAGTGGAAACCGGATCATCCGGAAGAAACCAACGCAGACAAGAGGAGAATGTACAAACTCCCATCTGCAGACCTACCAAAGTGATTTGTGATACTTCTAGAAGTATGATCAATAATATAATAAATGACAGGGTGAGAATTTTAACAACAAATGCACTGAGGCAGGATGGTATCAGCGTATCGAGTTGGAAATGCAGAGTTCTTACAAGAATGTAGGTACATGGTATTTCTGAGTTGGACTTACACAATTCTCAGAAGAAGGGATGGAGTGGATGTCCAGGAAGCAAGGCATACGAAACCCATGATTTTGGTCTTCTCAATATTCAGCTGTATGACTTCTGCTTCTCTGAATGTTGAGCAACAATCTGACAATTTATAGACAGTGAACGGATCGAAAGAGGTAGTTTTAATTGTATCAATGCATGAAAGATTATAATGTGAATCAGAATGAACCAGAAAGTATTTACTTGTATTCTATGAAGTGACAAATTGTGATTATATATTTGTGAAGTCCCATGTCTTTCATTATCAGCCACACTAAATGTTTTAATCTTGTTCAAGTTTTAGCTTGTTGCAGTGATGGCAAATCTGTTAGTTACTTCATTTGTTGTAGACTATAACAGCTAATGTAAACATCAGTGATTATGTCCTGGACCTAGTTTACCTATGAAATATGACATTGAAGATAATTGAAGATAAAAATTTAAAGTGCAAATGATCTTGGTGTATAATTTGCATATAAATATGGTAATTAGCAACATGAAGATGAGGTAGTTAATAATTAACATTGCTCTTGTCTGTTCTAACTGATGGATTCCAGATAACATGTGCTATTGTCTTGTCAAATATTTTGACAATGAACTTCTCATCTGTGTAATTAGTTTCATTTTGCAGTGTGCATAATCCATCACACTGGGGAACGAATGCAGTTTGTTAATTGCACAAATTTGCCATTCTATCACCTTTAACCATTGCATGCCTGAATACATGGCCTGAATACAAGGTGCTAAATGTAATGACATTGAGTACTATTACAACTGAATGAGATTTAGGCAGAGATTTTGAGGTTGTGAATATATTCTGATGCACAAGTGCAAAGTTCAAGGGACTTCTGAATGTCAACAGAAGATTGGGCTTTAGTCTCTTAATTTCAGTGTCAGATATTAATGTTCTTTATATTGTAGCATCTAAGGAAGGATTTTTTTCAGAACTAGAATTTACCTATTCCATCATAAAATAGAAAGTCTACCTGCAGAAGTTATTAAGATAATGAGCCATCATTTGTGATGGCAGGGCATCAAGTAATAATTACTGTCCATTCAGTGTTATGTAACATATTTAGGGTTTTAGATTTTTTTTGCATGGAGAATTGCTAAAAGAATGAGAGAGCATTACAACAAGGCAAACAAAGCTTCTAGGTTCTGAGGATAAGCAACTCTAGCTCCTTAATCAGAATGAAAAATTCTGAAATAGGCAGCACAGGAACTTGCTTGTTAAAAAGGCTGCTTAGACTTGACTTCTTTGGTGAATTCAGTTGATATGTATTGCATAAATACAGGTTGTTCAGTGCATTTCAGTGGTGCACTCGACTGTAACATGTTGCTAATGGTGGATCACCACACAACCTGGAAAGCAGCATTTGAATTTCCTGATTTAATGTCACAGCTGTGCTTTGTTTAGAAATGCTTTAGCATTGTTGCAGACTGCAAAGATAGTTCAAAATTGATTTAGAATATTTGCATGTACTTCTAGATGATTTCATGAATAAAGTACATCTTTGAAATTTGAAAAATATATTGCACACTGGCACCTTCCAAAGTCCAGGACCACCTGCACAAAAGCTTGGGGCAGCTGCCACCAGGGTGTAGTGGGGAAAGAATGCTTTCTAGGAGCATCTTGCCAAAGTGTGATGAGGGTCCATTCAATTATCAGATCCTCTTTGCCTCAAAATGTATGTAAATAGTGTCCTCCATGAGTAGGAAATGCCTTTGGTTTTGCAACTTCAGGGAATGTCAAACTCCAGTTTGTTTTTTTTTTACATTCAAATATTGTACAGAATTACTTTAGTGTCTGTATATGTGCATAAAGATAATTTAATGAATAAAATATATTTTTACAGTCAAAACTTTTGCACAAAATCTACTAACCTCACTTTATATCGACAACACATTAAGGGCTTAGACATTTAAGGTTTGAAGTACTTGAGCTTCAATTTCCCATCAGCAATCCTGCCTTTCCTTTGGAAAAGTGCAGCTAGACACTGGGGGAAAGACAAGTTTCTCAACTCATTGAGTGTGCAACAACTTACAGTTCTCATCTTACTCCAATAGCTACGTACCTGGCTTCCAATAATGCTCATAGCTTCCAATTATCCAAGCTGATGCGAGTTTCCAAATTTATGGTGATGTGTTATACTTGCTAACTCAGTTAAGAGGATACAAGACTTGTCATTGTCTAAGGGAAAATGTATCATTGCTTTAGATAGCCTGTTGGTTAGCTCTCATCATACACAAGCTCCAATGATAACCTTCCCAAATCATCAATACTGTCTGATGCCCAACCATTTTAAGCCTGAAATAAAAGACACTACACAAAGATTGCAACTAACTTTATCCAACAATACTATCAACAATACAAACAAAACCAAAAGATTCAGCCTTGTGTTTATACTCCGTGACAATATTGTGAGTATTTTTGCTTCACTTGGTATTTTTATAGAATCCCACCCTAGTGGCTATAACATGTGCCATGACAGCAATATGGAGGAGGCTTAGCCAGCAGTGACATTGGTGGAATGACTATGATGGGAGTATGAATGCTGACATTCTGTGAGAGAGCAGTAGAAATGTGCAGTATGAAACCGTTACCACTACTCAGCAATGCCACAGCGATCCATATAATCTTTCAGAGCACAGGTTGTCTTATTGCTCTGAGAATCTGCATGCTCTATTAAACACTGATACCTATATCATGGTGGTATATGTCTGAACCTATGTAAGCATAAATCTCGTGAACCCAGCTTGAGTTCAGTTCCCATTACAGCACCAACTTTTGGTGACTTCTATTTCTGTTGCAGTGGAAGTTGAGAGGTTAATGTTGAAGTTTTTTTTCACAAATCCTAACAGCACAAGTTTCAGTCCACCCTGTTCTGTTCAACTCAGACTTTTGTGTCACTTTCTCAGCCCAGTGAGACATTCCCTATGTTGAGGTCCGCGTCACGGCACCAAATGTTGAAGTATATTTTCCACAAATCCGGATGACGCAAGTTTAGTACAAGGGTAGATGCTTTATTATCGTACAGCCGATGAGAGATTCTTAGTGACATCAAAGGAGTCGTGTAACCTACTTGCAATGGCACTTCCCAATGAATTTCTGCTCTACACACAAAGGCAAGATATTTTATAGGAATAATACAGAGATTGACAAGTCACATGGTTGATTGCTGTTACATTGTATAAGACAGGTAATCACAATTTTACAATGCCTAGTGATTGCCGATTTCCTGTGATAACTAGTGAGTGGTTGACAGGGACTGGTTATCCTATTCTTCATAATCCTATGTTGATGGATAGAGATTTAGATAGAAGGACTTATCTTTGTTCTCATCGTTGGATTCACATGTCCATGTTAATAGGTAGGGGAAGCAGTATAATGGGGACAGAAGGCAGTTAATAAGTCTTGTCCAGGGAGGGCAAACACCTTTGCTTGAGTTTGCATGTAAAATCCACAAGTGTGGTTCCAGAAGATTCTGTCCTCAGGGAGTTAGCCAGCCTCTTTGCTGTGATGTACCCTCTCATTCTGTAAGAGCCTGGGTTTGCAATCGATACTGCAGTGAGTCCTTGTAGCAGGGGAATGTTTAACCCTCAAGTTCCCAGAATGTCATGATAAAGAAGTAAAAATAGAACTTATTCTTTGTGGCTTTCTAACTTGCTCAGTTGTATCACAGTCCATAGTCATTCCCAGCGAGTTGGCCATTTCATCCTGGAAAGCCATGTGTCTGTACATAACTGGTCAACTCCATGCTCCTTGACTGCAGATTCTGTGGCAGCTATGCCAACATGCCATTTCTGTGTGCTTTTCTCCACCTTCTAGCAGAACTCATCTATGACCTTAGATTCTGGGAACTGGAACATGCGCCATTCCTTTCCTGTGGCTTTGTTTCGACCCTTGTGATTCCCAACATGCAGATATCAAGTCGATTGTATCCTATTAAAGTCCAATGGCAGCATCTGAGCTAGTGGCTATTTGTGTCAGATAAGTCATATTGGTCCTTTATCCAGAGGTCTGCTTTTAGAGTCATAGCATGGAGACAGGTCCTTTGGCCCAAAATGTTCATCAATGCTAACCCCACTTCCCTGCACTTGGCCCATATCTTTCTAAACCTTCCCTGTCTATGTATTTATCCAAATGACTTTTAAATGTTATTAATGTACCTGCCTCAACAACTTCTGCTGGCAGTTCATACCATGTACATACCACCCTCTGTATATAAAAATAAGTTGCTTCTCAGGCTCCTTTTTATTCTTTCCCAATCTAACCTTAAACTGATGCCCTCTAGTCCTCAATTTTCCAACGCTGGGAAAACGACTGAGTGCATTCACCCTATCCATGTCTCTCACAATCTTATATACTTCTATAAGATCCCCCCTCAGTCTCCTATGCTCTAAAGAAAAAATGTCCTAGCTTGTATAACTCAGACAGTTGAGTCATGGCAACATCCTTGTAAAATTCTTCTGCACTCTTCCAGTTTAATAACATTCTTCCTGCATCAAGGTGACCAAAACTGAACACAATACTCCAAGTGCAGCCTCGTCAACATCCTGTATAACTGCAACATATCTTCCCAGCTTCTGTACCCAATATCCTGACTGATGAAGGCCAGTGTGCCAAAAGCCTTCTTCACTGCCCTGTCTACCTGTGACTCCACTTTCAGAGAACCAAGCACCTGAACCCCATGGTCCCTCTGTTCCACTACTCTCCTTAAGGCCCAACCATTCGCCATGAAACTCCTACCTTGATTTGACTTTACAAAATGCAGGACCTCACACTTATCTATATTAAACTCCATTTGCCATTGCTCGGCCCACTTCCCCAGCTGATTAAGGTCCTGCTGCAATTTCTGATAATCTTTCTCAGTGTCCACAATACCACCTATTTTTGTCATCTGCAAATTTACTACTAATGCCTTGTACATTCTCATTCAAATCATTGATCTAGATAACAAACAGCAATAGGCCCAGCACCAACCCCTGAGGCACTCCACTGGTCACAGTCCTTCGGTCCGACAAGTATCCTTCCACTATTACCCTCTGTTTCCTAGTATCAAGTCAATTGAGTATCCAGTTTGCCAGCTAGCCCTGGATTTCATGTGATCGAACCTTTCAAAGCAGCCTACGATGTGGAACCTTATCAAAGGCCTTACTGAATTTCCTATAGACCGTCTACTTCCCTGCCCTTATCAGCCTTCCTAGTCATTTCATCACAGAATGCAAACAAATTTGTGAGGTATGATCTGCCACACACAAATCCGTGCTGACTGCTCCTAATCAATTCCTGTCTTTCCAAACGCGTGTATATCTTATCCCTCAGAATCTTCTCAAGTAACGTACCCACACAGATGTTAGGCTTAATGATCTATAGCTCCCAGGATTTTCTTTGCAGCTGTTTTTGAATAAGGGCACAACTTTCGCTACCCTCCAGTTTTCTAGGATTTCACCCGTGGCCAGCGATAATACAAAAATATCAGTTAGGGCCCCCATAATTTTTTCTCTTGCCTCTTGCAGTGTTCTTGCACTGCTGTACATCTCTATATCTGGTCAGGACCAGGAGATTTATCCACCTTCATACATTCTAATACTACTTGCCCTTTTCATCAGGACTTGCATCAAATTGACATGGTTGTAAGTCTTGGCTATCTGAAAGTATAAATGCAAAATAGAAGGTTTGTGGTAAAGGATAACAGAGTTGGGTGGAAAACAAGAGGTTCTAGGTCACAATATATGCTGCTTGCACTTTATACTAGATTATGATTCCAGTGTGTAGCCATAATTTCAGAAATAGTACTAGGGTCACGCACAAGGGAGTCTTTAGATCTATTTCGGTACCTGAATCTGTATAGCAGTAGCCTATTAGGTTTCAGTTTGAATTTGGATGCATGACTTCCTATACCAATCTTTCACTTCAATATAAATCTTTTCCAATAGTGTTAGCAACCGTCATAACAGTCAAAGTTAGTTGTTGCCATGCACCGTACAGTGTCTTGATCTTGATTCTAAATGGTTACAAGATTGCTGCTTGATGAAGGGATAAATGAATTATGGCAGTCGGTTGCATTTTGGCCTATGATGTGGAGACATCTATGTCTGCAGTTCCACACTAATTGAACACTAAAGGAGTAAAATTCTTTTTGGTTGACTTACTGGGTATGTTGTTGACAGAAACTTGTAAGGCAACATGAGCGCAATTTGTTTCACCGAGCACTAGTGGATTTCCAGTAAGCGGATTATAAATTAATTGCCAACTCACTCGTTTCTCTTGCTCCTTCATCAGGTATCAAATCTGAATTATCCTAATGAACAGGGTGTTTTTAACTTGCATTGAATAAGGATGGATATTAAATTGCCCAACCTGTTGTCTGGTGGCCAGCAAATGGGTTAACTTTTGAGGAGTAAGTGAGGACTGCAGATTCTGAAGGTCCGAGTCAAAAAGTGTGGTGATAGGAAAGCACAGCCGGTCAGACAGCATCATAAACAATATCCCAGCAGTTGATGGATTTCTATAAAGGATAGAACAAAATTCTTCCAGCACTTTGCATGTATAACCAGAGGCACCTGATGAATGAATTTTGAGAATATTTTTGAAAAAGACCTTCTAGATTTGTACTTGCTGATGATTGGAAGTTCAGGGTAAATAAAGTAAAGGAGTCAATTGCATTGGTCTCAAAGATTGGTATGGGAGGAATGAGTTTCAGTTCATGAGACATTGTCACCAGTATTGGAATGTGAAGGATCTGCTTTGGTGAGATAAGCTTTACTTAAACTGTGCTGAGCCTAATGTCCTGATGAATTGAATAGGGCTGTAGAGGAGGCTTTGAAATAATAACAGAAATGGTGGATTGGGAAAGGGAAAATGATGCCCAGAATGAGAAAGAAAGGACCACTGTGTGCAAATATTAAGAAAAATTAAATGAGGTCAAGCGCTGAAAATGTCAAATGATCTCTGACTAAATGATCCCTAGGAAATAGTAACATAACGTACTAGAATTTAGAATTCGTCTGGAAACAGATATGATAATCTTTTAAAAAATGAGGTCAAAACCAAAAACAGAAATTGCTGAAGAAACCTGGTTGTGGCAGCATCTGTAGAGAGAAAACAGAGTTAACATTGAGTCAGATTTGGATGGAATGGACTGAGAAAGAAGTTGAACAGAAAAGATGGTTGATGAACCATGGTAGACGTTTAAGAAAGTAGTTCGTGACTTTCAAAAAGATATATCCCAGTAATGAAGAAGGACTCTAAGGAGGAGGAGTTAAACTGGGCAGGAATAACCAAGGAAATTTGAGTATAGTATCAAATTGAAGGAGAAAAAAAATCATACAATGTGGTGAGGATTAGGAAATTTTTAAGAAGAAAATGTCTATTAAAAATAATTTCAGTGTAAATTAGCAAGTAATATAAAAATGATACTATAAGTGTTGTTTTGAATAAAAGAAAGAGAGTGGCCAAAGTGTTAGAGGCTGTTTGAACAATGAAGCTGGGAAATAATAATTGGGTTTCAGGAAATGACCATGAAGCTGAAAAATACTTTGCATCAGTCTTCACGATAGAGGATGCCAGTGGCATTCCAAAAATATTAAATACAGGAATGGAAGGTAAAGGGACATAACCACAATAAATATCTGTAGAAAAAGTACAGTATGAACTAATATGTCTGAAATGAAGAGCTTTTGCCCGAAACGTCGATTTTGCTGCTCCTCGGATGCTGCCTGACCTGCTGTGCTTTTCCAGCACCACTCTAATCTAGACTCTGGTTTCCAGCATCTGCCGTCCTTGTTTTTACCTAGTTGATTTTAACCCTACTGTGAATCCTCTTGTGAGGATGCCTGCCTTGAAGAAGTTTTCCTCCTCTCTCTACAAGAATCTCAGTGAGTCTCTCTCTCACTGTAACCCCCAGGTCATCTCCTCTGTCCTGAAGCTCTTCAACCATGTCCTGAAACAGACTCTCACCAGTTTCCTCATTTCCCCTTTCACCATCTCACCCCAGCTCCAGCCTTCCAGCTCAGCACCGCCCTCATGACCTGTTCTACCTTTCCATCTATCCACTCCACCCTCCTTCTATCATCTTCATCCCCACCCCATTCACCTATTGTACTCTATGCTACTTTCTCCCCATCCCCACCCCCTTCTCATTTATCTCTCCACTCTGCAGGCACCCTGCCTCTATTCCTGATGAAGGGCTTTTCCCTGAAACATCGATTTTCCTGCTCTTCAGATGCTGCCTGACCTGCTGTGCTTTTCCAGCACCACTCTAATCTAACAGATGCTTATAATTGTGCAGAGTTAGAATGGCTTCATCAGGAGAAATCACGTCTGACAGATGTATTGGAATTTTTTGAGGAAATATGCAGGAAGTAAAGAAGAAGATGTTCAATAAGATACTGCATTATATGACTCTATAATGGGATAACTGTGGTGTTAGGGGAGCTTATTAACATGGATAGAGGACTGGCTAACGAGCAGAAGACACAAAGTGAAATAAAGGCCATTTTTAGGATGTTAACTAATGAGTGCCAAAGCAAACCGTGTTGGAGCCACAATTCTTCTTGATAAATATGAAAAGACTTAGATGATGGAAGTGAATGTACCACAGCCAAATTTGGAGGTGACACAAAAAAGGATAGGAAGGTGATTGGTGAGGATGACAGTATGTACAGAAGGATGTAGACAGGTTAGGTGAATGGGTAGAAATTTGGCAAATAGAAAACAGTGTGTGAAAATGTGAGGTTATGCAGAGCAGAAGTAAATATTATTTAAATGAAGAAAGACTCCAAAATGGTGGCAGCGTGGGTGGATTTGAGGGTCCTCAATCATGTATCACACAAAGTTGGCATCCAGGTTCAGCAGGTAATAGGGAAGGCAACAGGACTGCTGCCCTTTGTTTCAAATGGAATATAAAAATAGAAAAATCTAGCTTAACCTATACAAGTCACTGGAGAGACTGTACCTAGAATTCTGTGAACAGTCTTTGCTCCTCATCTAAAGAATGATATTCTGACATTGTTGGATGTACAGAAAACGACCACTAGATTGATCCATACATGGAGGGATTTTCTTATGAGGAGAGACTGAGTAGGTTGTGCCTGTACTCCTTTGGAGGTTGGACGTGTGAGAAGTGACCCAGTTGAAACTCATAATTCTTAAGGGATTGACAGTAGAGATGCTGAGAGTTTGTTTCTCCCTGTCAAAGAGTCTGTGACCAGAGGACATCAATTCAGAGGAGGGGGTCACACATTTAAGACTGAGATGAGGGGACATTGTTTCTCTTGGAGGGTGGTGAATCTTTACTGCAAAGGGCTTGATATATTCAATATTATATATGGTTTAATCAATAAGGGAATCAAAGAGTATAAGGAAAAGGTGGGAAAATTATGTTGAGAATTTCATTGAATGGCAGAACAGATTTAATGGACTGAATGGCCTACTTTTCTCAAATGTCTTATGGTCTCAGGATCTTTAATGTTGCCTTGAAAGACTGGCTGTTGTGCCTCTTCATCTTCTTCCAACATAGATATAATAAAAGAGAGGGGCCACATAGTAATCTGGGGTGATGTTATTGATGCAAATAATAAAACAAAGAGCATTCTAGAGAAATACTTCCAAACATACCTTGGCGACATTAACAAAATAAAGTGCAAAGTACCCGTTCAAAGTGAAGATATAATTCAAGACTGCTGGTCTTTGTTGCCAATTGATTGCTGCAACGTTATGGGACTTTAGCTTTTAATGAAACATTTTCTTTGAATATTTAAGAGAGGGTTCCTCATGCTTGTAATTGTCAATACAGAACAGAGCGAAGATTAGTTTTTTTAGATTTGATCCCCTACAGTGTGGAATCAGGCCGTTCGGCCCAACCAGTCCACACCGGCCCTCTGAAGAGTAACCCACCCAGACCCATTTCCCTCTGACTAATGCACCTAACACGATGGCCAATTCACCTGCACATCTTTGTGACTGTGGGAGGAAACAGGAGCACCCGAAGGAAACCCACGCAGACACGGGGCAAATATGCAAACTCCACACAGACGGTCGCCCGAGGCTGGAATCGAACCCAGGTCCCTGGTGCTGTGAAGCAGCGGTACTCACCACTGAGCCACTGTCTCGTCGCAATGACCATTTAAAGTCCAGATAATGAACAAGTTCTAAACAAAGTATCAAAACTGTATAGATTGTTAAACATGAAGCAACTCTAAAAATGAAGCAGAAAGTTTTGTGTTGTAAATATGTAACCTCAAATGCTTTACAGACTACAATAAAATTTGAGTTTAAATAATATAAGCTGGGTCAAAATCCTGGAACTCACTTTCTAGTGGCACTGTGAACCTCCCTGAGCACATGGACTGAAGCAGTTCGTAATGGCAGCTCATCACCATATTCTCGAGGATAGCATTTATTACCCCTCCATTGCTATCTCAGCCAGAGCTGCCAATGTTCCACGAATGATTTTAAAAAACACGATGATTGATATCATTTCAACATGGTGCCTCCGTTTTAAAAGTGGGCCTTGTCCTTTTAAGACCAAGATGAGGAGATTTGGTTTTCTTTCAATGAATTGCAAGATGTGGAACTGTCTTCCTGGAGAAGGTGGTGGAGGCAGGACCATTGAGTATTTTAAGTCTGAGGTGAATACGTTCTTTCGAAGCAAGGATTATTAGAGCTGTTTGATAACTGGAGGAGATGGAAATCCAGAATTTGAAACACACATCAGTCACGATCTTATTGAATGGCGAAGCAGGGTTGAGAACTGAATTGTGTACTTTTTGGTTTTGTGAACAGAACCAAACAAGAACAAATGTTGATATTTAACTGTAAACTAGTATAACTTTCTATAATGGTTTAAGCAGTCTCAAGTACAGGTAGTTCTCCTATCATGTGCATTTATTAAACACCTATTTGTGAATTCTGACTTTTTACATGGAGGGATTTTCTTATGAGGAGAGACTGGGTTGGTTGTGCCAGTAGCTGCTAATGGGGATAATTAGTGGCTGGTAGCAGCCCATGTGATGACAAGGCCTGTTGTGTGACAATTGTGATAAGGACATGGGAGTGCTCAGGCCCTAAAATTATTGAACTCTATATTGAGTCCTGAAAGCTATAGGATCCCAAGTGGAAGTTGAGATATTGTTCATCCAGCTTGCACTGAGCTTCGCTGGAGCATAGCAGCAAACCTGAGACAGACGTTGGCCAGAGAACAAGATGGTGGAGTGAAGTGGCAGGTAACAGGAAACACAGGGTCATTTTTACAGACGGAACGTAGAGAAAACGGTCCTCACCCTAACCCTAACCCAGTCTGTGTTTTATCTCCCTAGTGTAGGGGAGATCATATTGTGAGCAGCAAACAGAATAGACTAGATTGAGTGAAGTGCAGGTAAAGCACTGGAGCCTTGGATAGTGAGGGTGGAGGAAGTAAACGGACAGGCACTACACCTTCTGCGATTGTATGGGAAGGTGCCACAAGGATGTGGGAGGTGAGGATGAGTGGACCAGGGTGTCTTGGAGGGGATTGTCCTTGCTGAATGCTGACGGGCTGGGGGTGGGGAATATGTGTCTGGTGATGGCATCACCAAGTAACTCCATCTCCTTTGGTGTTTACTATCCTTTCTGACCGCCTGCTTTCTGCTGAACATTCTGCACTCAGCAAAGGCCATTGTTTCATCCCTCTGATTCCACCTCCCCCACCCTCCATGGATTTTGAGCACAACATAACATTGGAATCTTGTTCCTTCACCTCTGTGCCCATTTCTTTGTACAAGAGCCATCTCCCCATCCCACAGATACCTTCATCAAGTTCCGCCACTCTTTGCTCACCTGAACTCCTCCCTCTGGCCTTTTACCTGTATTCAACCTGTTCATCAAGAGCTGCCAATCTGACGTTGGCCACTTCAATCTCTTTACGTCCACCTTACCCATTTGAAACTATCTCCCTCTGAACCGACTGCATTCTGTGCTCTTAGATCCAACCCTGACGTTGTAATGAAGCCTGCCGACAAGGGTGGAGCTCTTGTTATCTTGTGTACTGACCTTTATATTGCAGAGGCTGTGCACCAGCTTTCGGACACCTCTTCCTATTTCACCTAGACCATGACCCCAGCAGTCCACCACAGCCAATAATATCATTTCTTTCATCTGTTGATCTCCCCCACCCCCCCAAAATTGTCTCCAAGCTCATGGTCTCCTAACCCCACACAGCCCGCCTCTACCTTCTCTGTAATGGGCAGACCCATTTCTTCCCACCTCGACTTGACTTCTTTCTCTGCTTGTCCAATTGCTTCCCACTTACATCTGTGATTCCTCTGATGCTTTATGTCAGTTTCATATTTCCAGTTTGTGGGGTCCAGCCACCACCTCTTTTCCACAGACGTGCAATCCCTTTCAATGTCCATTTCCCGTCAGGATAGTCTCAAAGCTCTCCAATTCTTCCTGGAAAGAAGGCCTGAACCGTCCCAATCCACCACCAGCTTTCTCTGCCTAGCTGAGCTCATCCTCAACCTGAACAACTTCTCTTTTACTCCTACCACTTCCTTCATATTGTGGTAGCTATAGATACCTGTATGAGCCCCAGTTCTGCCTGTCTCTTTGTGGGGTACATGGAACATTCCTTATTCCAATCCTCACTCAGGGCCCACACCAACAACTCTTTCTCCGGTGCATCAATGACATCATCGGTGCTGCTTCTCCCCTCATCTGGAATTGGAAAAGTTTATCAATTTCGTTCCAGTTTCCACCCAGCTCACCTTCACCTGGTCCATCTGTGACTCCTCCCTTCCCTTCCTTGACATCACTGTTTTCATTTCTGGGGATAGGCTGGCTACCAATAGCCACTGCAAATCCACTGACTTATACAGTTCCCTGGATTATACATCCTTATACCCTGCTTCCTGTAAAGGCTTGATTCCATTATCCCAATTTGTCCATCTCTGTTGCATCTGTTCCAATGATGTCAAGAGAGCCTCTGAAATATCCATCACCTTCTTCAACCAAGGATTCACTACCATTGTTGTTGACTGGGCCCTCAGCTGGGTCTAACCCATCCCCTGTACTTCGGCTCTCACCCCCTCGCTTCCATCACACAAGTGATAGGATCCCCCTGATCCTCAGCTACCATCCCTCCAGCATCCACATCTAGAGGATCATTAGCCGCTATTTTTGCCACCTCCATCAGTTTGCCACCACCAGTCACATTCCCCTCCCCTCTCTTGTCAGCCTTCTGTCAGCACCATTCCCTCCGGGACGTCTTGGTTCACTTCTCCATCAATCACAACACATCCCCGTGGCATCTTTCCATGCAGTTGCAGCTGGTGTAACACCTGTACATTTACTTCTTCCTCACTATCCAAGGCCCCAGACATACATTCCAGGTGAAACAATGCTTTTCCTGTACTTCACTCAATCTAGTCTACTGCATTTGCTGCTCACAATGTGATCTGGGGTGATGAAGTGCAGACTGGGTGACCGCCTTGCAGAATACCTATGTTCTGTCTGCAGAAATGACCCTGAACTTCCAGTTACCTGCCCCTTCAACACACTGTCTTGTTCTCTGGCTAGCATCTGTCTCAGGCTTGCTGCAGTGCTCCAGTGAAGCTCAGCGCAAGCTGGAAGAACAGCATCTCATTTTCCACTTGGGAACCCTGCCGCTTTCACGACTCAATATCAAGTTCAATAATTTTAGGACCTGAGCACCTTCTCCCATGTCCTTTCGCCAGACCCTACATATCAGGTCTTAGCAATCACATAGGTTACTACTACAAACAGCCCATGATCAGCCACCAATTGTCCCGATTTAGCAACAGATGATTCTCCCAGACTGACCTTTACCCATTCTTTTGTCTTCCCAAATGTTTCTCGCTCCCTGGGTTCCATCACCACACATCATTTATTGCCCCCGCAACCCCATCCCAGCCTCCGGATATCATGCTTCTTCAGATGCTTAATACAATCTATTAGGCTGCTATTGGTTACATATTGATATACTAAATGTTTCCTAGTTACAATCCATTCTGAAGAAGGATTACTGGACAAGAAATGTTAACTCTGCTTTCTGTCCACAGATACTGCCAGACCTGCTGAGTTTTTCAAACTTCTGATTAATGCTGTAGGGACACAGGTTCAAAACTCACTAGCACTGCAGCTGGTGAAATTTTAAATCCAGTTAATAAATAAAGATTTCAAAGCTAATCTTAGCTAGTCATTGGTAATAAAGCTATTGTTGATGATCATAATTTCCTCTTAAGGAAGAAATCTGCTCTTGAAAATGACAGCGAGCTTTTCAGTTTGAGGACAGTTAGGGATAGACATGTTGGCATTGCCAGTGCTGCCCACATCCTGTGAAAGGAAGTTACGTTGAAATTGACTCAGTTGGATTAAGAAACTGCATTATCTAAATATATGGTTCGTAGCTATTTGTTTTTCAGATGTTCTGAATGTTTAGAGCATTGTCATTTTTGAATTATATTGTTCAAAGCATGATAAACAATGACTGCTGTTACATAGTACATTGATTCTAAATTAATACTTACAATTTTTTCTTTTAGCAAATTGATGGAGAAGCACTTCTACTACTGACACAGACAGACATTGTGAAGATAATGAGCATTAAACTGGGCCCAGCTCTGAAAATCTACAATTCTATCCTCATGTTTAAAACTACAGAGGAAAATGGGCAGAATGAGCTTTGAAAAAACTCAGAATAAAACAATGCAGCTGTTGCTGGCCTGTTTCTCAATTCAATCTAATCTTTAATTCAAAGCACAAGAACTCTGTACTGAAAATGAAATTCTATACGAATACTACTGGAATATTTACTGTTGACTTGGCAAACTCGCTCGGAGTGCATTCACTTTCAGCAATGCGGTACTAAACTATGAGCTCATCTCCCACTCATTGCCTCAGGACTTAATTATGCAAATATCTGTCCAGTTATAGCTGGTATGGACTTTTTGTGATTGATCCTTGAATTGTATATTTCAAAATGGCTGAAGGTTTCTTCCAAGAACTGGACACAATCTAACAGACACTAAAGTGGATTAATTGTGTTTGTTGTTTAACTTCTCCCTTTGCTTGCAGTGGAATGATCTTTGTTGTTTGTGTATAGAATTGTTGGAGAGATTTCAATACCTGGTTAGGTAGCATTTCATTATTCCCAAGTAATGGAATGTTCATATGGATATATATATTTTCAGAAGTTAACATTGCTGAAATTAATTTAACTGTTAGATTGTATACATCTTAGAAATTTAACATCCAAACTATTCAGGCAGTCTTAAATAGTTAATTAAGACAAACACAATTGCTCATTCCCAGATTTAATTAGAATGGTCTCTGGTTTATTAAATAGTACTATTGCTTGATCCAATAATCATTTGCTGAATGGGTTTATATGAATTAAAAAAAAATGAATGAACTGCAGGTACAGTGTACCCTTTTTGTTTTAAGATTACATTAGTATATTTTCCTGTGGATTTGGACAGTATTTTCCTGTGTCTTTTGGGTACCTGACATCAGGACCAAACCTGCATACTAGCACTGTAACAAGAAACTGAACTGGCCATGACTTAACTTGTGTCTGTGTTAGTAATACCTGGTTATTTGTTGCAGGCCTGATGAAGGGCTTATGCCCAAAACATTGATTCTCCTGCTCCTCAGATACTGCCTGACCTGTTGTGCCTTTCCAGCACCAAATGTTTCGACTCTGATCCCCAGCATCTGCAGTCCTTACTTTCTCCTATTTGTTGCAGGACAAATCAGAGAGTCCCACTGCTTGGGAAACTTTGCAGCCCCGCTCGGTATGGTTCTGAAGCAGGTGGAGAATTGAAAGGGTGTCTTAACACCCCCATGTAGGGAAATTTAAAATAGGATATTCCAGAATGACCAAATAGGCATGTGGTCCATTGGTGGGGAAACCACTGAGCCTCACTGAGGCTGCAGGAGCTGTATTGGAACCATTGGTTCCAGTGTTATCCCACTGGACTATCACAAGGAGGAAGTCTCCATTAAACTGATGGTTGCCACGTGGTGATGGGCTTCACACTGCTGCAAAACAGCCAGCAGGCGGCTAATATCACCAGAATCAGGAGTACATCATCATGGCATCGTTCAACAAGTGTCTACTGCTGGGGGACTATTTTTTACTCTACCTGCCCCCACCCCACCCCCAATGATCTTGCAATCAAATGTCAAAAAGCTTGCCACTCAGAATCTGGGAAAATTCTGTCCTTTCATTCACAATGTCACTTACTGTGAGCTTGTGTTTGGAGAATTAGATGGAGAGGTCAACTTGACCCAGTTATGATGCTAAAGGTCTTCTGTCAATGGTCGAAACATTAGACACTAAATAGGTCATGCCAACTTATTAATTCTCTGACTCAAAATGTTCTCATAACAAATGAGTGAAACCATTTTGCCCATTAAAGTTCTTATGTAATTTTTTTTTTACACTGCACTAGCTCTGTTTACTCTTGTAGATAATGCAGGTCAAACTAATAAAATTTGAGAGTGGTTAGTGGGTTACAAATCCATATTAAGTGAATAGAAAAGAGAAGTAATATTCAAAGAGGAATTTAACAATTTTTGTGGAATAAACAATTAAATCATCATCCCACCACATTGCCGTGAGAGAAAAATGCATTAATAGATGTATTGATGTATGTCAAATGGGAGGATGCTATTCTACATATAATCTGGGGTGGTATGTAAGATGTTCACTACAGTGGGAAAATGGTAGAGAAAAATGCAACATATAGGGATGAATTTTGAATTCCACCCAAGTTACAGTTTATCCAGAAAATCAGATTTTGCACATGTTTTCCACCCAGTTCTTTCTGCGTGCCATTCTAGCACACAAAATGCAGATATGATTAGACGTTCCTTGGCACAAGGTCAGAGGGAGAGTCCTCTGGAAGTTCATCCCACACATGAACCATTCTGTGTTGGAAAAAAAAGTTGTTTCTATTTCTTGAATTCAAATGATTATAATGAAAAGTTTATAAGTTGCCACTTCCTGCAACTGGTACAATCCTTGGTTATGGAACAGAGAAATGATAAAGGTTACATTATAGCTACATACAGTATAACCATAGGTCAGAAAAATAAGAAGCAAAGTTAAAAAGACAAACATCACCGTCTCTTTCCAAAGGCTCTCCACAGCAGGAGGTCTCCAGTGTGATCTGACCGCTGGCTGACACCATGCTCTGCACTAGGCCGCTGGCATCCCTGCTCTGGCTGCTGATTGCTGGCATCCCCACATTGGGCCACTGGTGTCCCTGCTCTTATGGTCATCTCCTCCTGTCTTACCATTTTCCTCAATGCTGAAGGCTATTTAACAGGCAACAGGCAATCATGGGATTGACTTGACAACTAACTTTGAAGTAAACTTTATCATTCATAAACGTTGAACAAATACGTAATGTTCAATCATGTGAAACAAATGTTTGAGTAGCACCAATTGCTTCTCTTCACTTTACTTCTTCACAATGCAATCTCTGTACCTTAGCAGAGCCAGAGGTAAGCTGCTCTTTCCAATGCCCTCACAGCTTTGATGCTCTTGGTTGATGTCCTTTTGGTTTTGACACCCATGAAACCCTCACTATCTACTTACCCACCAACATCTTTAATGGGTTCAGAGTCACCAGTTGAGACAGAAGGCATTAGGTAGCCCTTTAGGGTGAGGGTGGAGGGATGCAGAGGATCAGGAGTGGAGCTAGTATAAGCGAAGTCCCCACCTTCCACGACCCCGTTACCCAGTGGCCCAGTAATTAACATTGCTGCCTCACAACGTCAGGGATCCAGGTTTGATTTCACATTTGGGTGACTGTCTGTGGAGTTTGCATATTCTCCTCGTGTCTGTGTGGGTTGCCTCCAGATGCTTTGGTCCTCTCCCGCAGTCCAAAGATATGCAGGTTAGGTGGATTAGCCATGCTAAATTGTCCATAGTATCCAGGAATGTGCAAGATGGGTGGATTAGCAATGGGAAATGTAGAAGTACAAAGATATGATAGGGTGTGGGTCTGGGTGGGATACTCTTTGGAGGGTCAGTGTAGACTCGGTGGACTGAATGGTTTACTTCCACGCTGTAGGGATTGTATAATTGCCCCTCTCGTGACCAACCTTTGTTTCCATTGTATCCAAGAGCTGGAGAAGACTTTACTGCACAAAGATGCATTATGAGTGTGGTGAGGCTTGTGCTAATGTCGATGGTCAGGACCTGTTTGTGCGTGCTGCCATTGGTGTGTGCCCTAAGATGAAGACTGGTGTGTCCCTGACTGAGGGCTGGAGGAGCAAGTGGAGTCAGCAGGTTACTACTCTGACTTGTGTATTGTGAATTGCAAATTTCTAGCTTCTATTGAGTGTTTATGAGAAAAGGAAACATTAATGCAATGAGATGAGATATTGATTAGATGTTACTACATAATAATGTGTGCAGTAGACCTTGCACCACTCAGTAGTGAGAATCTGATCTTGCTGTTCAACACTTGTTTGGAAAATGGATTTTTTTTGCTTTTGATTTCAAGAAGCTTTTCACTGGCTAACTCATTTTCCACCATCGTTCACATCGTTTTGGCCTTGGGAAGAAATTGCTGTTGGCATCTACTGCCTGGCCTGGTCTTTGTGCTGAATTGTCACATGCCTTTAGCTTTTTTATGCGATGCTGGAAAAATACAGCAAGTCAGGCAGCATCTGAGGAGCAGGAGAATCATGTTTCGGGCATAAGTCCTTCTTCAGCCCTGAACATGGGCTTATGCCCGAAATGTCGATTCTCCTGCTCCTCGGATGCTGCCTGGCATGCTGTGTTTTTCCAGCATCTCATTTTCCAACTCTGGTCTCCAGCGTCTGCAGTCCTCACTTTCTTTTTTATACCTTTTAAACTGAATGGGTTCCATTGTCTCTGGGACAATGTTCTTCTCCTTTTAGGATTTCTACCTCCAACAATTTCTGAATGGCTTTCTACAAAATCCCATATTCTTTGCACGGTAACTAATCTGACAATGTCTCATCAGTAATTGGAAAAGCAATGATGTCTCCCATGAATACTGATGTTCAGGGTTGCATAAAGATTTGTAGGTTGGGTGCCGGTTATGGTTGTGGGACGTTTGCTGAGCTGGGAAGTTGACTTGTAGACGTTTTGTTCCCTGCCTCGGTGATTTCTTCAGTGCTTTGGAGCCTCCTGTGAAACCCTCCTGTACTGTCTCTTCTGGAATTTATTTGGTTCCGTTCCTGATGCTTCCGGTTGCCGGTTCGGTTATTTGTTCTAGTGGTCGGTGTATTGGGAGTAGGTCAGTGTGCCTGTTGATGGAGTCTGTGGACGGGTGCCATGCTTATAGACGTTCTCTGGTTGTCCTCTGTTTGGTTTGTCCTATGATCGTTGTGTTGTCCCAGTCAAATTTGGGATCCTTGTCATCTGTGTGCAGTTACTAGGGACAGCTGGTCATGGTGTTCAGTAGCTAGTTGGTCATAGAGTCATAGAGCTGTACTACATAGAAACAGACCCTTCGGTCCAACTCGTCCATGCCAACCAGATATCCCAACCCAATCTAGTCCAACCTGCCAGCACCCGGCCCGTATCCCTCCAAATCCTTCCTATTCATATACCCATCAAAATGCCTCTTAAATGTTGCAATTGTACCAGCCTCCACCACTTCCTCTGGTAGCTTATTCCATACCCATACACCCTCTGTGTGAAAATATTGCCCCTTAGGTCTCTTTTATATTTTTCCCCTCTCACCCTAAACCTATGCCCTCTAGTTCTGGACTCACTGACCTCAGGAAAAAGACTTTGTCTATTTATCCTATCTATGCCCCTCATTATTTTGTAAACCTTTATAAGGTCACCCCTCCACCTCCGATACTCCTGGGAAAACAGCCCCAGCCTGTTCAGCCTCTCCCTATAGCTCAAATCCACCAACCGTGGCAACATCCTTGTAGCTCTTTTCTGAACCCTTTCAAGTTTCACAACATCTCTCCGATAGGAAGGAGACCAGAATAGCACACAAAATATTCCAACAGTGGCCTAACCAATGTCCTGTACAGCCGCAACATGACTTCCCAACTCCTGTACTCAATACTCTGACCAATAAAAGAAAGCATACCAAATGCCTTCTTCACTATCCTATCTACCTGTGCCTCCACTTTCAGGGAGCTATGAACCTGCACTCCAAGGTGTCTTTGTTCAGTAACACTCCCTAGGACCTTACCATTAAATGTATAAGTCCTGCTAAGATTTACTTTCCCAAAATGCAGCACCTCGCATTTATCTGAATTAAACTCCATCTGCCACTTCTCAGCCCATTGGCCCATCTGATCAAGATCCTGTTGTAATCTGAGGTAACCCTCTTCGCTGTCCACTACACCTCCAATTTTGGTGGCATCTGCAAACTTACTAACTGTACCTCTTTTTTTTTGTAGATATTTTTATTGAAATGTAACATTTTTGCAAATTTACAAAAATAAACAAAACTCTCAAATACAAACATTGATGTACAATTAAATCATATATACAATAGTCATAATTTAACAAAGAAAAGAGAAAGAAAGAAAACAAAAAAAAAGAAAGAAAAAAAAACTCAACTTTCTACTAATCTAACCTATAACTAACCAGAGTGTATACCTAAGTCTCTTACATGCTCGGAATGTATAAACATCAAATATAATAAAACCCGTATTCGCGCAGGATTCCTCTCCCAAGGGGCCCCGGAGCAGCCCGGTCTGAAATCTTCACTAAATAAAAGCCCTTGTTAGGATAGCCGAAATATCTGCATTTATATAATTCAAAAAGGGCTGCCATATTTTATAAAATAATTCAGTCTTTCAGTGCACCATATTTGTGAGGAAGTCAAGGGGGATATATTCCATAATTAATCTGTGCCAATTTGAAAGTCCAGGGGGGCCCTCAGCCACCCAGTTCACCAAAATATTTTTCCTTGCACAGAAAGAGAGAATAGAAAATAGTCTCTTCCCATGCATATCTAGAGATGAGAGGTTCGAAAAGCCCAAAAGGAGAGATACAGGGTCCACCCTAATTTCCGTTCCTAAAATTTCTGTCAGGGTATTTGCCACTTTAGTCCAGTATCTGCGGATTTTCTGACAAGTCCACAGACAATGTACAAGAGTACCCACCTCTATTTTGCATTTAGGACACATTGGAGATGCTCCTGCCTTAAATTTTGCCAGTCGAGCCGGAGCTATATGGGCCCTATGAAGTATCTTTAGTTGGATAGCCTGAGTTCTGTTACAGATAGCAATTCTTCTAGCATTTTCCCAAATGTCATTCCACATATCCTCAGAGATTTCTAGCCCCAAGTCCTGCTCCCATGTTTTAAGCAGGTCATCCATGTCTCCTGAGACTCCATCATGTAGCAAATGGTATATAGAACTAACGGAGGATGCCCCCGCTGGTCGTAAGACATTACGTTCTCTGTCTGATTTATAAAGACTATCTATTAATGTAGTCTTCCTCTGTATATAATCTCGAACTTGGAAGTATCGAAAGAGATCCCCATTAGGTATTCCGAATTTCAGACGCAGCTGCTCAAAGGACATCAGGATCCCATCTTTAAATAGGTCCCCTAAGCATGAGATGCCCCTGGATCTCCAGAGTTTAAAGGTGGCGTCTGTAATCCCCGGTTGGAATCCCCATGCGCCTACTATTGGTGCATGGGGGGATGTTTTATGTGAGTTACCCTCATTTTGCCGCATTATATTCCAGGCCTTAATTGTGCTGCAAATGTGTTGCTGGTCAAAGCACAGCAGGTTAGGCAGCGTCTCAGGAATAGAGAATTCGACGTTTCGAGCATAAGCCCTTCATCAGGAACCTTAATTGTGGTTAATATTATGGGATTTTTACAGTGGTCTGTAATGATTTTCCTCTTATCTGAAAATAAAAGGTTAATAAGTGGGTATTTTACTTGGGAGGCTTCGATATCCAGCCAAATTGATTGTGGATCAGATGAAACCCAATCAGCTATGTAACTTAGTAGGGAGCTTAACTGATATTTCCTAAAGTCTGGGAAGTCCAGTCCTCCCCTTGCCTGTGGAAGCTGTAGCTTCTTCAGCTTAATAAGGGGCCGTCTATGGTTCCAAATAAAGGAGCCCAACCAGCCATATAATTTACGTAGGGCTAGCCTTGGCAGCATCAGCGGGAGCATTCTCATAGGATATAAGAGACGGGGCAGAACATACATTTTAATTAATGCTATTCTCCCTAGCCAGGAAATCGGAAGGTCTCTCCATCGCTGGAGGTCCTGCCTTATCCTTTCCATTAATTGTACAAAATTAGCCCTATAGAGCTGATCAAATACTGGCGTGATAAAAATACCTAAATATAAGAAGCCCTCCAGGGACCAACGGAAGGGAAAAGGGGATCCGTCCATTAAGTGGGGTATCATAGCCAGACCACCCATTGGCATGGCTTCCGATTTTGACAAATTAATTTTATAGCCTGAGAATGCACTAAATGTATTAATAACTTGAATTAGACGAGGCACTGACATTAAAGGATTACTGAGGAATAAGAGAACGTCATCTGCAAAGAGGGTAATTTTGTGTTTACCTGTACCAATCCTCGGGGCCGTTATATTAGGATCAGTCCGGATGGCTTCTGCTAATGGTTCGATTATCAGTGTAAACAACAATGGTGAGAGAGGACATCCTTGACGGCAGCCCCTACCCACACTGAAGCCATCCGATCTTAACCCATTAGTAATAACAGCTGCTTTGGGGTCATTATACAATGTTGAAACCCATTTGGTAAACACCTGTCCAACGCCAAACCTTTCCAATGTGTAAAATAAATATGACCATTCAACCCTATCAAATGCCTTTTCCGCATCCAATGAAATTACTACTCCTGGTATCTTTCCCTGATGACAGGCTTGGATCATATTCAAGACCCTTCTGATATTATTGGATGATCTGCGGCCCTTAATAAATCCCGTCTGGTCCTCCTTTATAATATATGGCAGTATCCTTTCTAGTCTTAGTGCTAACATTTTTGAGAGAATTTTAAAGTCTACATTTAGTAAGGATATTGGTCTGTAAGATGCACAATCTTCTGGGTCTTTTCCTTTTTTGAGGATAAGAGAAATATTTGCTTCTTTCAGCGTGGGCAGGAGACAGACCTGACTATGCGCAAAATTATACATATCCATAAGTGGGTCAACCAATATTCCTGTAAATTCTTTATAGAATTCAGCTTGAAAACCATCCGGGCCCGGTGCTTTTCCGCTCTGAAGTTGCCTAATTGCCTCAAGTATTTCTTGGACTGTTAAAGGGGTATTTAGGGCCGACACCTGTTCCGGAGTCAGGCCCGGGAAGGTCAAATTTTTAAAAAATGACTGCATCCTCCTAATCCTATCTTCACAATCCTGCGATCTATATAGTTCAGAATAAAATTCTTTAAAGGTCGCATTGATCTTTTTATGATCATGAGTCAGGGTACCTATACTTTCCTTGATGGTCGGAATAGTTTGAGGGGCTTTCTTTTTCTTTGCAAGAAATGCTAAGTATCTACCCGGTTTGTCGCCATATTCATATAATCTTTGTTTCGCAAATAATATTTCCCTTTTAGCCGTTTGAGTAAGCGCGGTGTTTAAAGCTGTCCTAAGAGCTGTAATCCTCTGCAATTTTGTGATAGAAGGTCTATCAGCGTATGCTGTTTCGGCTGCTTTTAGGCGAGCTTCGAGCAGACGCTGTTGCTCTCCCTTCGTTTTCCTCTGGGTCGCTGAATAGGAGATGATCAAACCTCGTCCATAAGCTTTGATGGTCTCCCACATCATTGACGGATTGCTAGCCGTACCAGTATTAATTTCTAAAAAAGTTTTAAGTTCTTGGGAGAAGTACTTTAAAAATTTGCTATCTTTTATCAGGAAAGGGTCCATACGCCAATGCCGAGCAGATGTCCCATTGTTCTTTACCTTAGTTTCCATGTATACAGCGGCATAGTCAGAGATTGCTATAGTACCTATTTTACAGGTTGCTATAGAGTTTAGAAAAATCGATGGGGCAAAAAACATATCAATTCTTGTGTGACATTTATGTGGATTAGAGTAGAAAGAAAAATCTCTACCCTGTGGATGGAGACATCTCCATACATCTACCAATCCTAATTCTTTATTCAGGTCCGCCAGTTGTCTAGATCTGGGAGATACTCCAGCGGCACTCTTGGGAATCCTGTCTATTTCCGGATCCATAATACAATTAAAGTCTCCCCCTATAATTGTATGACGGGCACCAAAGGCCATCAGTTTTGAAAAAGCTTCCGTTATGAATTTAAAGGGGTGTGCCAGGGGGCAGTATACATTTAAGATCCCATATTCCTCTCCATTTATGAGGGCTTTAATCAAAATATATCGTCCAGATTCGTCTTTTATCTGATTTAGAATTTTCAAAGGGAAGTTCTTCCGGACAAGGATAACGACTCCCCTGCTTTTTGAATTAAAAGAGGAAAAAAAGGCCTGATCAAATCCGCCCTGTCGTAATTTTAAGTGTTCTTTATCCGACAGGTGTGTCTCCTGTAGGAGAGCTATATCAACTCTCTCCTTCTTAAGATTTGATAATATTTTCTTCCTTTTAACTGGCGAATTACTCCCCCTGACATTCCAGGTGCACCACTTAACCGACTGTTCAGCCATAATCATCTGGACAGATCCGAGACCCCTCAGGAGGGGAAACCCTATCTAGAACATCCCGAGCATGGAGCATACAAGATTTACAAAAGTAAAGATTCTCTGATACACTCAAAACAATATAACAAAAAACTCTTTCTAAGTATAAAAAATATAAAACATTCCGAATTGGAGATTTTCTCCCTTGTTCCCAGGGAGCGTCACTTCCTCTCCCACAGTCCATCTTACCCTCTTCCAACCAGTGCCCCACCCTTGACCCAGGTGTTCCTCAATAAAATGAGGAGAATTCAAATATAATATAAAGCTAGAGTTAACAGTGAACACCCCACCCCCACCCACACCCACATCTAAATATATTTGGGAATATTAATACCATATATAACTATAAGATTACAATCTTAACATGTAATACTTAAATATAATACCACAAAATAACAGGGGAAAGAAAAACAACCCCGCTCCTAAAAACAGAAGTAAAATAGAATAAGGTAACCACCTCTCCCCATCAACATTAACCAAACGCCCCAACATATATATATATACATACACACATAGGGGGAAAGATAAGAAAAGATGAAGGGATGTAAACCAAAATAATGGGAAAGGCAGACCAGCGTCCACAATCTCTTACAGTTTATTTAAGAGAGTCCAAGAATTCCTTAGCCTTCTCCGGTGATCCGAAGTTATATATGGATCCTTCGTGGCTAAGGCGTAGCGTCGCTGGATATCGTAAGGAGTACTGGATATTTAAGTCCCTTAAACGCTTCTTCGCCTCATCGAATGCCTTCCTCTTTCGGACCAAAGCTGGGGAGAAGTCCTGGAACAGCATGATCCTGGATCCTTTGTGGGTCATAGCTTGGGGATCTTTTCCCAGATTTCTTGAGGCTTCCAGGAGCATCTGCCTCTCCCTATAGCTCTGCAGCTGGAACAGGACCGGGCGTGGGCGCTGGGTTGAGCCGGGCCCACGTACTGTGACCCGGTAGGCCCATTCTACCCTTACCTGGCCTGATCCAGCAGGCAGATTTAAAAGTTGTGGCAGCCAATGCTCTAAGAATGCTGTCAGCTGACCTCCCTCTTCCTGCTCGGGCAGGCCCAACAACCGAATATTTTTTCTACGACATCGATTTTCGAGGTCATCAATGTGGTTTTCTAGGTTCTGGACTCGATTCTCGAGAAAACGGATGTGGTCGGCTGTTGATTTTATCGCAGTCTCTGAGGCTGCGGCCTTCGACTCCACCTCTCTGGCTCGGCACCCCAATTCCTGAATGTCTCTGCCCTGCTTCTGCAGCTCGGCTGATAGTGCTTCTCTGCTCTGCCGAGACTCATCGATAAAAGCATCAATCTTCGCCTCCCACCTGGCAAACATCTCCTCAAAGCTCATCTTCATTGGTAAATCTCCTGAAGTAGCTGAAGACACCTTTGTTGCAGCTGAAGAGGGAGAGGGTGGGGGAGGGGTCCCTGCTTTCTTAGAGCCGCCTGTTCCCTTCCCTTTACTCATTTTCCAGCTAGTATTAGACTATTTAAATGTACTAATAGGTAACTATTTAAGGTTAACAACTATTATAAATGGTTTAGTGAGTGTGGTGGGGGTGGATAGCCCACTTTTCCCAAGTTTTGGGTAGAGCACTGTGGACTCAGTCTTGCTGGGTCGCCGCCATCTTGGATCCCCCAACTGTACCTCTTAAGCTCGCATCCAAATCATTTATGTAAATGACAAAAAGTAGAGGGTCCAGCACCGATCCTTGTGGCACTCCACTGGTCACAGGCCTCCAGTCTGAAAAACAACCCTCCACCACCACCCTCTGTTTTCTACCTTTGAGCCAGTTCTGTATCCAAATGGTTAGTTCTCCCTGTAGTCCATGAGATCTAACCTTGCTAACCAGTCTCCCATGGGGAACCTTGTCGAACACCTTACCATTCTGCCCTCATCAATCCTCTTTGTTACTTCTTCAAAAAACTCAATCAAGTTTGTGAGACATGATTTCCCACGCACAAAGCCATGTTGACTATCCTTAATCGATCCTTGCCTTTTGTGGGCGGCACAATGGTTAGCACTGCTGCCTCACAGCGCCAGAGACCCGGGTTCAATTCCAGCCTCAGGAGACTGTGCAAACTCCACACAGTCATTCTCCCCGTGTCTGTGTGGGTATCCTCCGGGTGCTCCGGTTTCCTCCCACAGTCACAAAGATATGCGGGTCAGGTGAATTAGCCATGCTAAATTGCCCGTAGTGTTAGATAAGGGGTAAATGTAGGGGTATGGGTGGGTTGTGCTTCAGCAGGGCGATGTAGACTCGTTGGGCTGAAGGGCCTGTTTCCACACCGTAAGTAATCTAATCTATCAAATACATGTACATCCTGTCCCTCAGGATTCGCTCCAACCTCCAACCTCCAGTCTTCCAGCATCTCACCTGTGACTATTGATGATACAAATATCTCAGCAAGAGGCCCAGCAGTCACTTCTCTAGCTTCCCACAGAGATCTCGGGTACACCTGATCAGGTCCTGGGGATTTATCCACCTTTACCCATTTCAAGACATCCAGCACTTCCTCCTCTGTAATCTGGACATTTTTCAAGATCTTTTTCCCTACAATCTATATCTTCCATATCCTTTTCCACAGTAAATACTGATACAAAATACTAATTGAGTAACTCTCCCATTTTCTGTGGTTCCACACAAAGGCCACCTTGCTGATCTTTGTGGGGCCCTATTCTCTCCCTAGTTACCCTTTTGTCCTTAATATATTTGTAAAAACCTTTTTGGATTCTCCTTAATTCTATTTGCCAAAGCTATTTCATGTCCCTTTTTGTCCTCCTGATTTCCTTCTTAAGTAAACTCCTACTTCCTTTGTACTCTCCTAAGGACTCACTCGATCTATCCTGTCTATACCTTACATATGCTTCCTTCTTTTTCTTAACCAAGCCCTCAATTTCTTTAGTCATCCAGCATTCCCCATTCCTACCAGCCTTTCCTTTCTCCCCGACAGGAATATACTTTCTCTGGATTCTTGTTATCTCATTTCTGAAGGCTTCCCATTTTCCAGCCGTCCCTTTAACTGCGTCAGTCTGCCTCCAATCAGCTTTCAAAAGTTCTTGCCTAATACTGTCAAAATTGGCCTTTCTCTAATTTAGAACTTCAGCTTTTAGATCTGTCTATCCTTTTCCATCACTATTTTAAAATGAATAGAATTATGGTCACTGGCCCCAATGTGCTCCCCCACTGACACCTCAGTCACCTGCCCTGCCTTATTTCCCAAGAGTAGGGCAAGTTTTGCACTTTCTCTAGTAGGTACATCCACATACAGAATCAGAAAATTGTCTTGTACACACTTAACAAATTCCTCTAGATCTAAACCCGTAACATTATGGCAGTCCTAGTCTGTGTTTCGAAAGTTAAAATCCCCTACCATAACAACCCAATTATTCTTACAGATAGCTGAGATCTCCTTGCAAGTTTGTTTTTCCATTTCCCTCTGACTATTAGGGGGTCTAAAATACTATCCCAGTAAAATGATCATCCCTTTCCTATTTCTCAGTTCCACCCAAATAACTTCCCTGGAAGTATTTCCAGGAATATCCTCCCTCAGCACAGCTATAATGCTGTCCCTTATCAAAAATGCCACTTCCCCTCTTTCTTTCCTCCCTTTCTATCCTTCCTGTAGCATTTGTATCCTGGAACATTAAGCTGCCAGTCCTGCCCATCCCTGAGCCATGTTTCTGTCATTGTTATGATATCCCAATTCCATGTTCCTAACCATCCCTGAGTTCATCTGCCTTCCCTGTTAGGCCCCTTTGCATTGAAATAAATGCAGTTTAATTGATTAGACCTACCTTGTCCCTGCCTGCCCTGACTGTTTGACTCTCTTCTGTTCTCAACTGTACCAGTCTCAGATTGATCTCTTTCCTCACTGTCTCCCTGGGTGCCACCCCCTACCTTACCAGTTTAAATCCTTCCGAGCAGCTCTAGTAAATTTCCCTGCCAGTATATTAGTCCCCTTCCAATTTAGGTGCAATCCATTCTTCTTGTACAGGTCACTTCTACCCAAAAGAGATTCCAATGATCCAAAAATGTGAATCCTTCTACCAAACTCCAGCTCTTCAGCCATGCATTCATCTGCTCTATCCTCCTAGTACTACCCTCTCTAGCTCGTAGCATTGGGAATAATCCAGATATTACTACTCTCGAGGACCTCCTTTTTAAATTTCTGCCTAACTCTCTGGAACCTCCCTTCAGAGTCTCAACCTTTTCCCTTCCTATGTCGTTGGTTCCAATGTGGACAATGACTTTTTGCTGGCCCCATGAGAACGTTCTGCACCCTCTCTGAGACATCTTTGATCCTGGCACCAGGGGAACAGCACACCATTCTGCTTTTTTGCTGCTGGCCACCGTTGTGTCTGTCTGTACCTCGGACTACAGAATCCGCGAACACAATTGATCTCTTGGAAGCCGATGTACCCTTTGTTGCATTGGAGCCAGTCTCAATACCAGAAACGTGGCTGTTCGTGCTATGTTCCCCTGAGAATCCATCATTCCCCACATTTTCCAAAACAGCATACCTGTTTGAAATGGGTATATCCACAAAAGACTCCTGTACTAGGTGCCTAGCGCTCTCACCCTTCCTGGAGTTAACCCATCTATGTGACTGCATCTGAGACTTTCCCCCTTTCCTCTAACTGCCATCCATCACATACTATTGTTGTTGCAAATTCTTCATTGCTTCTAACTGTCTCTCCAACCGATCCACTTGATCTGATAAGATTCGCATCCAACAGCATTGTTGCCAGATATAATCCACAGTAACCTTTAACCTCTTTTTAAACTCTCACAGCTGACCAGGAGTACATATCACAGTACTAAAGGTCATTTTTGCTCCTTCACAATCTACAGACCCAGAAAATAACCTTGTCTTATTCCTCTACAAAACACTGCCCCAGGTTAAATGAATAGTTATGGCTTATATTTTAAGTTTTATCAAGAGACATATCTCCAAAAACATATAATCAAGAAAGAGCCCACTCTACTCACTACTGCAGCCTTTCTGTTGGACCCACTTAGAAGCAGATAAGTTAATCATTGTTTTGTGCTGTGAACTTCGCCCAAACTGGTTCCTCTAACATTATTGTGAAATTCACTGTTTGTTCATTTTCCCAGACTAGGAGAAAGTGAGGAATACAGATGCTGGAGATCAGAGCTGAAAAATGAAGCCCTTCCTGAAGAAGGGCTTATGCCCGAAACGTCGATTCTCTTGCTTCTTGGATGCTGCCTGACCTGCTGCGCTTTTCCAGCAGCACGTTTTTCAGCTGATTTTCCCAGACGCACTCTGATGTCCAGAAACACATGAATTCAAAACAGCAAAGGCAGCAACTGTGCAACTCTCTCTCTCTCCTCCACTATCCTCACCATGTGCTTCCTTTGTCTGTTCTTCTTTTTAAACTGCTGTTGTTTTGACCTTTTTTTCCCCCCAAAGTTCCAAAACAATGCAGCAGCATATAAAACAGTAATTGCTGCTCCTGGAATTTGAGGAAATCACCTCCAACACCTAAAGTACCTCAAAAAAAAGGAGCAGCTGTTACAGCCAAACATTTTTGCCGTCCTCAAGGTTTGTGGATGCGGATTGCTTGTTGTCTGCCTATTTATCCTATATAGCATTTCAGGCTGTCTTTGTATCGAATCCTGTAAATTACATTAGTATTGCACCTGATGGGTATAGGGTCTTTAGTCCTGGTGTGTTGTTGTCTGAGTGTGCCTGTCGGTTTATGGACTGTCATGAATCCAGTGGGCGGAGAAGTCTGGCTGTCGGTTCCAAGATTTTTTTTACATAAGATAGCGTGGGTGGTGAGTAAGGTCATGGCATGGTCTCAGCACGTTGTTTGTCTGTTAGGCATCTGCGGATGAAGTTGCGGGGGTATCCGTTCTTAGAAAATACTCTGAAGAAGTGTTCTTCGTCCCTTCGTAGGTTGGCAGTGCTGCAATGTGTTGTAGTCTTTTTGAACAGGGTTGAAATGCTGTTTCTCTTGTGTGTGTTTGGGTGTTCTTGTTGTAGTTCAGGACCAGCTCATTGTGTGTGGCTTTCCTGTACACATTTGTGGTGCATTCCCCATTCTGTGTTTTTTGTCCCGTCAGAATGGTGAAAGCACCACAAAGATGTATAGGAAAGCCACACGCACTGACCAGGTCTTGAACTACAACAACAACAACCCGAACGCACACAAAAGAAGCTGCATTAGGACTTGTTCAAAAGGACTACAACACACTGCAGCATGAGGGGAAGAAGAACACCTCTACAGAGTATTTGCCAAGAATGGATACCCTCACAACTTCATCCGCAGATGCCTAATAGACAAACAACGTGCTGAGACCATGCCATGACCTCACTCACTAGCCACGCTACCTTAGGGAGAATATAGAAAGTTCGGCAGGAGTTTAAAAAGGAGATCCTCGAGGGTAGTAATATCTGGATTACCCCTGATGCTACAAGCTCATGAGGGCAGGAATAGGAGGATAAAACAGCTGAATGAATGGGTGAGGAGCTGGTGCATGGGAGATGGGTTCACATTTTTTGGATCATTGGAATCTCTTCTGGGGTAGAAGTGACCTGTACAGGAAGGATGGATTGCACCTAAATTGAAAGGGGACTAATATAGAGTCAGAGCCACAGCCAGAGATGTACAGCACGGAAACAGACCCTTCGGTCCAACTTGTGCAGATATCCCAACCCAATCTAGTCCCACCTGCGTATACTGACAGGAAGATTTGCTAGAGCTACTCTGGAGGGTTTAAACTAAAAGGAGTGAGTCAAACAGTCAGGGGCAGGTAGGAACAAATAGAAAACGAGGTAGGACTGATCAATTAAACTGCATTTACTTTAATGCAAGAGGCCTAACGGGGAAGGCAGATGAACTCGGGGCATGATTAGGAGCATGGAAGTGGAATATCGGAGCAATTACAGAAACTTGGCTCAGGAATGGACAGGACTGGCAACTTAATGTTCCAGGATACAAATTCTATAAGAAAGATAGAAAGGGAGGCTAGAGACGAGCGGGAGTGGTGTTTTTGGTAAGGGATAGTATTACAGCTGTACTTAGGGAGGATATTCCTGAGAATACATCCAGAGAAATTATTTGGGTGGAACTGAGAAACAAGAAAGAGGTGATCATCTTATTTGGATTATATTATAGAACCCCTCCCACCTCCCCAAATAGTCAGAGGGAAATTGAGAGACAAATTTGCAAGGAGATTTTGGGTGCCTATAAGAATAGTAGGGTGGTTTTGGCAAGGGATATGAACCTTCCAAACATAGACTGGGACTGCGATAGTGTAACAGGTTTAGATCGAGAGGAATTTGTGAAGTGTGAACAAGAATATTTTCTGATTCAGTATGTGTATGTACCTACTAGAGAGAGTGCAAAACTTGCCCTACTCTTGAGAAATAAGGCAGGGCAGGTGACTGAGGTGTCAGTGGAGGAGCACTTAGGGGCCAGTGACCATAATTCTATCAGTTTTAAAATAGTGGTGGAAACGGATAGATCAGATCTAAAAGTTGAATTCTAAATTGGAGAAAGGCTAATTTTAATGGTATTTGGCAAGATCTTTACAAAAGATGATTGGGGGGCAGATGTTTGCAGTTAAAGGGACGGCTGGAAAATGGGAGGCCTTCAAAAATGAGGTCACAAGAGTCCAGAAACATTATATTCCAGTTAGGAACAGCTGGTAGTTGTAGGGAATGCTAAATGACTAGGTTTTGGTTAAGGAAAAAAAGGAAGCATATGCCAGGAATAGACAGGAGAGATCAAGAGAATCATCAAAAGCATATAAAGGCACTTGGAGTATATTTAAGAGGGAAAGCAGGAGGGCAAACAGGGGACATGAAATAGCTTTGGCAAATAGAGTTAATGCAAATCCAAACGGTTTTTATAAATACATTAATGACAAAGGGTAACTAGGGAGAGAATAGGGCCCCTTAAAGATCAGCAAGGCAGCTTTTGTGTGGAGCTGCAGGTGAAGGGGAAGACACTAAACAAGCATTTTGCATCAGTGTTTACTGTGGAGAAGGATATGGAAGATACAGAATGTGGGGAAATAGATGGTGACATCTTGAAAAATGTCCATATCACAGAGGAGGAAGTGCTGGATGTATGGAAGCACATAAAACTGGACAAATCCCCAGGACCTGATCAGGTGTAGTCTAAAACTTTGTGGGATTGCTGGGCCTCTTGCTGAGATATTTGTATCATCGATAGTCACAGGTGAGTTGGTGGAAGATTGGAGGTTGGCAAACGTGGTGCCACTGTTTAAAAAGGGTGGTAAGGACAAGCCAGGGAACTATAGACCAGTGAGCCTGACGTCGGTGATGGGCAAGTTTTTGGAGGGAATCCTGAGGGATAGGATTTACATGTATTTGGAAAGGCAAGGACTGATTCGGGATAGTCAACATGACTTTGTGCGTGGGAAATTATGTCTCTCAAACTTGATTTTTTTTTTGAAGAAGTAACAAAGAGGATTGATGAGGCTAGAGTGGTAGATGTCATCTTTATGGACTTCAGTAAGGCATTCAACAAAGTTCCCCATGGGAGACTGATTAGCAAGGTTAGATCTCATGGAGTACGGGGAGAACTAGCCATTTGGATACAGAACTGGATCAAAGTTATAAGACAGAGGGTGGTGGTGAAGGGTTGTTTTTCAGACTGGAGGTCTGTGACCAGTGGAATGCCACAAAGATCACTGCAGGGTCCACTACTTTTTGTCATTCATATAAATGTGAGTATAATAGGTATAATCAATAAGTTTGCAGATGACACCAAAATAGGAGGTGTAGTGGACAGCAAAGAAGGTTACCTCAGATTACAATGGAATCTTGATCAGATGAGCCAATGGGCTGAGAAGTGGCAGATGGAGTTTAATTTAGATAAATGCGAGGTGCTGAATTTTGGGAAAGCAAATCTTAGCAGGACGTATACACTTAATAATAAGGTCTTTGGGAATGTTGGTGAACAAAGAGACCTTGGAGTACAGGTTCATAGCTCCTCGAAAGTAGAGTGAAGGAGGTGTTTGGTATGCTTTCCTTTATTGGTCAGTGCATTGTATAAAGGAGTTGGGAGGTCATGTTGCGGCCTACAGGTTTGACCATTTTTGGAATGTTGTGTGCAATTCTGGTCTCCTTCCTATCAGAAGGATGTTGTGAAACTTGAAAGGGTTCAGAAAAGATTTACAAGGATGTTGCCAGGATTGAAGGATTTGAGCTATAGGGAGAGGCTGGATAGGTTGGTTCTATTTTCCCTGGAGTGTCAGAGGCTGAGGGGTGACCTTATAAAGGTTTACAGAATTATGAGGGACATGGATAGGATAAATAGACAAGGTCTTTTCCCTGGTGTTGGAGATTCCAGAACCAGAGGGCATAGGTTAGAGTGAGAGAGAAAAGGTATTAAAGGGAACTAAGAGGCAACATTTTCACACAGAGGGTGTTGCATGTATGGAATGAGCTGCAGAGGAAGAGGTGGAGGCTGGCACAATTACAGCATTTAAAGAATCATTTAGATCGGTATGTGAATACGAAGGGTTTACAGGGATGTGGGCCAAGCACTGGCAAATGGTACTAGATTGGGTTGGGATATCTGGTTGGCATGGATAAGTTGGACTGAAGGGTCTGTCTCTGTGCTGTACATCTGTATAACTCTCTAACTTTTTTTTGCAGGTTAAAGTTTTTGTCAAAACATTGTAGAATACCATAAATGGTATTAACGCCTTCTATTGTGCCTTGCTAAGCTATACTATTATCAGTACTAGTCTCAACTGAATAGAACTGAAAATGTGTTGCTGGAAAAGCGCAGCAGGTCAGGCAGCATCCAAGGAGCAGGAGAATTGACGTTTCGGGCATGAGCCCTTCAACCTCGCCCCAAGGGATCCTTCCATATCCGCCAGCCCCAAGGGATCCTTCCATATTCGCCACAAATTCACCTGCACCTCCACACACATCATTTACTGCATCCGCTGCACGCGATGTGGCCTCCTCTACATTGGGTAGACAGGCCGCCTACTTGCGGAACGTTTCAGGGAACACCTCTGGGACACCCGGACCAACCAACCCAACCACCCCGTGGTTCAACACTTCAACTCCCCCTCCCACTCCACCAAGGACATGCAGGTCCTTGGACTCCTCCATTGCCAGACCATAGCAACACGAGGGCTGGAGGAAGAGCGCCTCATCTTCCACCTAGGAACCCTCCAATACTTCCTTCTCAACTGAATAGAAGCCACACACAGATCTTGTGAAATTGATGAATACAGGTTTATTTCTCACAATATCATATGGAAGAGAAATTAACAGGACTAGTACAGAACGGACACTCTGCATGGGTAAGTCTAGGATTTTCTTCCCCAAGCTGCAGATAAAGATAGTTTTTATAGGGTTACAGTGGGGTAGTGTTAATTATGAGACAATATGAATTGAATTACGTTCAATGGAAAACAGTTGGTTGCCCGGTAGTAATCAGGTAATAATTGTAACAGGAGGTTCCATTCTTCTCCTGGAGCAGGTGCTAATATCCAGGATCCTGGTTTCAGTGGGTCTGGAGGGTCTTGTGCATTCTTGTCAGATATCTGACTGCCACTCAGTCTAGGTAGACTTTGTTGGGCTTCATTCCCTGAGAGGACAGGAGATTGACATTTATTAGATGCAGTGACAACTGACATTATTAGATCCAGTGTTTTAGATTAGAGTGTTGCTGGAAAAGCACAGCAGGTCAGGCAGCATCCGAGGAGCAGGTAAATCGACGTTTGATGAAGGGCTTTTGCCCGAAACGTCGATTTTCCTGCTCCTTGGATGCTACCTGACCTGCTGTGCTTTTCCAGCACCACTCTGATCTTAGCTCTGGTTTCCAGCATTTGCAGTCCTGAGTTTGCCTCATTATTAGGTGCAATGCCGATTGTATGAATCACCTAGGGAAAGCTATTGAGCAAACATGATTCGTCTTCCAAGCAGCAGGATTTATTCAGTAAAGTTGGGAAAAGGACAGGAGTTGTTTTTTTAGGCTTTGAAAGATAGGAAATCATCAAGTTTAGCCAAGAAGATTGGAAATATCCATTTTGGCTGAGAAAGTGAAGGAAAATATTCCCATTAGCAGCACTGAGAAGCAGCATTGCTATCCTGCAAAGTTAAAACTCTTTATGGTAAGGAAAAGAAAACCTTGTTGCTATACAGCAGGATTAAAAGTATTTAACCTATTGAGATACAGCAGCATTGAAGTGTTAAAATAAGCAGAATAATCATTTTAGGAAGAAATAGAAGTAGAAATAAAATTGTCAGGAAGATTTAATTTCAGAAATAGGCAAAAAAAAGTACAGAATTGGTTCTTATGATGCAGAATTGTTTTCTGTGGGAGAAAACAATAAACCACTTGGCCTGCCCACGACTTGTTCCCAGAAACCATCCCTGTTCTTCACTAAACAGAGCCTACCCACAATACCTCAACTTAACCACAACCAGCTCAGGAACTAAACTGATAAACAAGACATTACCCTAAACAGCTTCCAAACTGAAGGAATACACTCCTTCGATGATCTGACAACAGACTTCCTACCTCAAAATAGCATCACCGCTCCTGCAGCCCAGAGGACATTTTTAATTAAGGCTCCCATTCGCTTTAATGGCACTATCCAATAAATCTGGTTTTCTGCAGCCTTGATAAACTCTTCCCATCTTAACCACAATTATGGATCTCCTGCTCATGTTGTCGCCTCAATAGTCTCCTTGTGTTCTTCTTTTAGACACTGTGCTGAAGCTTCTAAATTGTCCTTTTACTATAATAAAACTGGCCTCTCTAATAAAACTGATGCCAACTCTTGCCAACATGTGATTGAACAGATTATTATCACCACCCCCTTTTCTGAATCGGGCATGAGACCATTTTACCTTTAAAATGGTAGAGCAAATCTACACGGTAGTCGAATAAGAAAATGTTCTTCTCTCTAATGTTAGATTCCATCGGAGGTACAGTTCATGCCAGTAAACTTGACAGTTAAGACCATAAGAAATAAGAGTAGAAGTGGAGCAATCAGCCTCTGGAGCCTGCTGTGCCATTCAGTAGGATCTTGGCTGATCTGACATTCCTCATATTCACTTTCCTACGTTTTCCCCTCATCCTTCATTCCCCTAAAGATCAAAAATTTATCTCAGCCTTTATAATACATAGGAGTCTGCTCCCATAGGTCCCTGTGGCAAGGAGTTCCAATGAGTCTTAAACCTCTGAGAGAAGAAATATCTCCTCAATTCAGTCCTAAACTGGATTCCCTTTATTCTGAGACTATGCCCTCTAATCCTCGACTCTCCCACGTAGGGAAACATCCTCTCAGTATTTACCCTGTCAAGCCCCTTACGACCCTCTATGTTTCAATGAGATCACCTCTCATTCGTACTCTCTATTCCCACACTCTGGAAAAAAGGCCAATTAAAATCAATTATCCTTCCTGATTACCTACTTTCTGGGTTTCATACACACATATCTCCAAGTTACCTTGTATTGCAGCTTTCTCCAGTTTTACTCCATTTACATAATATTCTGTTCTTTTGTTCTCCCTCCCAAAGTGAACAATTTCACATTTTCCCACATGATACTCCGTTTGTCAATTTTTTTTTGTCTATTTAGCTTTTAACACTGTTGTGGGGAAAATCACCAGCCTCTGAGTCAGAGTCAGGGTTCAACGACAGAGTTTATTGTACAAGGAAATACTGGAGCTCCAGGGAGAGAAAGACACCAACAACACAGTGGTCAGCTGCGAGTCTTCTCTCAGTCCGTAGCAAGATACTTTTGTACACTTTGTAATATAGTAAGTCAGTGATGAGGCTATTGTCTCTGTAACATAGTTTGTGTATTGTAAACATTGCAGAATTGTTGATGGTTTTGGTGTAGTTATTGTCAGTTCCGGCACAGCCTTTGTTAATTTCAGTGTGGACATTGTCACTTTCAGAGTCTGTGTGGAAGTCCATTGCTGTAGTAATGGGTGCTAATTGCTCTTCCTGAGAAGGACAATTATTGCAGCCCTGGCTATTAGCGTTTCGTATTGAGTCCGTATCAAACTGTTAGCATTTTTACAAAAGGGGTTGGCTGGACCCAGACACTTCGGCAGGCAGTATACTCTACTCATGTGTATTCTCTTCCCCACCTGCTTTAAACTAATCAACTAGGTCGTGAGTGCATTGTGCTGGCATTCTGGTGGCTCCAGGCAGTATCTGTGTTTCATCTGCTATCTCTCTCCATACTGTAGTCCGGTGGCCATCTTGTGTGACAAATGGTTAACTTATGGCTCAGCGGCCATCTTCTGTGTTTGTGTGCATAGTGTCACCCTACCCCAAGCTATCTCCCACTTCAATACCTCTTACAATCTACCTTTCCATCTATTAATGTGTCACCTGTAAATGTGGTGACAATACGTTGACTTCCTTCATAGAAGTCATTTATATATTGTAAATGATTGTGGTTCTAGTACTGATTCCTGTGGAACCCCACCAGCTTTGGGTCACCAACCTGAAAAAGTACCCCTTATACCCACTTGCTGTTTCCTGCCCATTGGCCAATTCTTTATCCTTGCCAGTATGCTACCTCCAAAACCGTGGGCTGTTACCTTGTTTCTTAACTTTTTGTGAGATACCTTGTTGAATGTGTTCTTAAACTCCAACAACCACATACCTACTACTTGCCCTCTATCCTCTCTGGTTGTGACTTCTTTGAAAAACGCCAACAAATAAATTAGACAACATTTCCCTTTCATGAAGCCATGCTGGGTCTACTTGATTAGATTATAATTTTGTAAATGTTCTGTGATTACTTACTTAATAATTGATTTCAATACTTTTCCAATGAGATTACCTACAGTGTGGAAACAGGCCCTTTGGCCCAACCAGTCCACACCAACCCTCCAAAGAGTAACCCACCATTACCCAATTGACCTAAGACTATGGGGCAATTTAGCAGGCCAATTCAACTGACCTGCACTGTGGGAGGAAACCCTCGCAGACATAGGGAGAAACTCCATACAGACAGTCGCCAGAGGCTGGAATTGAACCTGGGACCCTGATGCTATGAGGCAGCAGTGCTAACTACTGAGCCACTGTGCTGCCCAATAATTGATGTTAGGCTAGTCCGCCTATATTTAACCACTTTTTGCTCCCATCTCTTTTTGAACAGGGGTGATGCATTAGCAGTTTTCCAATTCTATGGTATTTTCCAGAATCCAATCATTTTTGGATCCGCTGTCTCTGCAGCTACCTCTTTTACAATCCTAGGATGCAAGCCATTAGGGCCAGGGGATTTACCTGCCCATTACCCATTAGTTTGTCTATAACTACTTCTTCAATGATGGTGATGGAGATGATACTTAATTCCTTCCCTGTATTCCTTGGTATTAATGGAACATTGGAAGTGTCTTCCATTCTAAAGACAAATGCAAAATATCTGTTCAAGTCCTCTGTCATTTTCTTGTTCCCAAAACTGTCTCCACAGATTCATTTTCTAATGAGCCTGTGCTCACTTTGACCTCTCCCCTGCTTTTTATATTTTTAAAGAAACACTTATTGTCAGTTTTATATTCCTGACTTGTTTGCCTTCTTGGTTTATCTTCTCTATTTTTAAAATCTTTTTATCATCTTTTGTTAAATTCTGAATGTATCCCAGTCTTTGTGGCTATCACTGACTTTTGCTTCCTTATATGCTTTATCTTTCAGCTTAATGCTCTCCTTAACTACTTTGGTTAGCCATTGTTGGTTTATTCCCCCTTTTAGAATCTTTCCTCCTTATTGGAATGCATTTTTGCTGAGAGTCATGGATTAACTGATTGAATATCTTCCACTGCTTGCTTACTGTTATTCCTGTTAATCTATTTACTTAGTTTGTTTTAGCTATCTCTATCCTCACTTCATTGTAATTCCTGTTAATTAAGTTAAACACAGTTGTTACCAACCCAAGTTTCTCACTCAAAAACTGGGTATTAAATTCTGTCATTTTATGTTCACTACTTTCTATGGGATCTTTTACTCTGAGGTCAGTTATTAAACCTGCCTCATTATCCATTACTAGATCCAAGAGAGCCTGCTCCCTGGTTGGCTCTATGACATATTGCTCTAGGAAACTAGATCTAATATACTCTAGCTTTTATTGTCATAGCTGCCCTTTCCAATCTGATTAACCGAATCAACATGAAGGTTAAAGTCACCAATAATTATTGCTGTTTTCTTTTTACATGCTTATGTTAATTCATATAATGGAAACATGTAAAAAGAACAGAGCAATAATTTATAGCTTTTACCAGAGTGGCAATAGTTTGGTGGTCTGCACACTACTCCTACTAATGTCTTCTCTCTCTCTCGCTGTTTTTACCACCACCCAACTGGACTGTACGTCATCTAAGCCTAGACTGTCTCTCACAACTGTCTTATTTAATATCTTGTTAATTGTGATACCCTCAACCTTTATCATCCCACCCGTCTCTCCCAAACGTCAAATGTGACAGTTTTGATATCTTTGTAACCGTATTTCTGTAATGCCTATGAGATCACATTCATTTACAGTTGGTTCTGCTATAATGCAATAGTTCCATTCTCGAGAAATCCTGCAACATAAGAAATTTGCGTAATAGCAACACCATTTAAACAATGGGGCTTGAATCGCGTTATAACCAATACATGCTTTAAAAGTGTGTGCTTTAGAAACTGTCCCCAATTTGTCAATCGCATTACAGCAAATTCGCATTAACTAAATTCCCATTATAGCAGAACGACATGTACCTCAATTTGCACCATCCGTTCATCTACCATATTTTGGATCTTTCATGTATTAAGATACAAAGTCTTTAAATTTATTCTATTATCAAATTTCCCTACATTTTTATGTTGCCTTAGTGAAATATAACATTCACACATTCTGTCACTTCCTTTTTTTTTCTAGTAACAATCAGCCCTGTCTCTAATCTGCAATTTTCCCTTCTCTTTCATCTGTGATTTTAGAATTTTCCATGCGATTGAATGTACCCTCTCCCACTATTTAGTTTAAAGCCCTATCCACAGCCGTAGTTACATGATTCTCCAAAACTGTGGTCCCAGCATGATTCAGGTGGAACCCAATCCATCAGAACAGCTCTCTCCTTCCCCAGTACTGGTGCCAATGTCCCGTGAATTCAAACTCATTTCTCCCACACCAACCTTTGAGCCACTCATTTTAATCTTGTTGCCCATGTGCCTATTAACTCATGGGTCAGGTGATTATTACCTTTTGTGGCTTTGCTTTCTAATTTAGCTCCTAGCTCAGATTGCCTCAGCAGAACGTCTTTCCTCTTTCGACCTATATCATTGGTACCTACATGGATCATGACAACTGGATCTTTCCCCTCCCACTCCAAATTCTTCTGTAGCCCAGATGAGATATACTGAACCAAGAAGACATCACAGCCTCTGAAATGCTTGATCCTTACCACAGAGAACAGTGTCCATTCTCCTGACTAAACTAACCCAATTACAACTACATTTCTTATTTCTCTTTTTGCCAAAAGGCCTGGCAAAAAAAACCCTCTTCCCCTCTGCACTGAATTCCCACATTGCTCCAAAATCCCTGAATTAAAACCTCACTCAGGCTGTGCCTTGCTGTGGATGTAACTCCTCTTTCCTGACCGTGCAAACTTTACTGATCTATTGGGAAGGCCTTGGGTAGCAGGTTTGTTCCCTTTAAGATCTGAAGTTGTGGTTCTGTTCGCTGAGCTGGGAATTTGTATTGCAGACGTTTCGTCCCCTGTCTAGGTGACATCCTCAGTGCTTGGGAGCCTCCTGTGAAGCACTTCTGTGATCTTTCCTCTGGCATTTTTAGTGGTTTGAATCTGCCGCTTCTGGCTGTCAGTTCCAGCTGTCTGTTGCAGTGGCCGGTATATTGAGTCCAGGTCGATATGTTTATTGATTGAATCAGTGGATGAGTGCCATGCCTCTAGGAATTCCCTGGCTGTTCTCTGTTTGGCTTGTCCTAAATAGTAGTGTTGTCCCAGTCAAATTCATGTTGCTTGTCATCTGCGTGTGTAGCGCCTAAGGATAGCTGTCATTTCGTAGCCACACACGCAGATGACAAGCAACATGAATTTGACTGGGACAACACTACTATTATAGGACAAGCCAAACAGAGAACAGCCAGGGAATTCCAAGAGGCATGGCACTCATCCACAAATTCAATCAATAAACACATCGACCTGGACCCAATATACCGACCACTGCAACGGACAGCTGGAACTGACAACCGGAAGCGGCAGATTCAAACCACTACAAATGCCGGAGGAAAGATCACAGAAGTGCTTCACAGGAGGCTCCCAAGCTCTGAGGATGTCACCTAGACAGGGGACGAAACGTCTGCAACACAAATTCCCAGCTCGGCGAACGGAACCACAACAACGAGCACCCGAGCTACAAATCTTCTCACAATCTTTGAAGATCTGAAGATTAGATTAGATTTGATTAGATCCCCTTACAGTGTGGAAAAAGGACCTTCAGCCCAACCAGCCCACACCGACCCTCCGATGAGTAACCCACCCAGACCCATTTCCCTCTGACTAACTGACCTAACACTATGAGCAATTTAACATGGCCAATTCACCTGGCCTACACATCTTTGGACTGTGGGAGGAAACCCGCTCAGACACTGGGAGAATGTGCAAACTCCACGCAGACAGTCACCCGAGGCTGGAGTCGAACCTGGGACCCTGGTGCTGTGAGACAACAGTGCTAACCACTGAGACACCGTGCTGCCATGGTGCCGCCAAATGTTCTCCCTTTTCTCACAAAGTCCTTATAACATCATTTTAAAATTCTTCATTAATTAGATGTGGACCACATTTATTGCCCATATCTAGTTCTCCTTGCAAAGCAGGTGATAAGATGCAGTCCATTTGGTGTAGGCACAAGGGAGGTATTGGTATCGCAGTAACATGGCTGGCTAGTAATCTAGAAAAAAAAGAGCGAGTATTCTGGGACATGGTTTCAAATCTCTACTAGCAGATGGTGAAGTTTGAATTCAGTGTAAATCAGGAATTAAAAACCTAGTCTAGTGATGTCCTTGAAAACACCATCAATTGACATGAAAACCTATTTGGTTCACTAATGTCCCATTGGAAAGGAAATCTACCATCATTACTTGGTCTGGGCTATACATTACTCCAGATCCACAGGAATGTAGTTGACTCTTTAATATTGTCTGGACAATTAGGGATTATCAATGAATGCTGGTCCAGCCAGCAATGCTCACATCCAACGAATGAATAAAAGAAAGTGCCCACAATGCTGAAAGTGCCAGTAGTTTGACTCAGCAGGACTGAAGGAATAGGAATATGTTTTCAAGTTTGGATGGTGAGTAAGTTTGCACAATTGTGGTGCTCTCATGCATTGTCTTTCCTTGTCGTTTGAGAGGTAGCAATTGTGTGTTTTAAAGATGTTGTCTAATGATCTTTGATGAATTTGCTCAGTGCATTGTATATACTGCTGCCTCTGAGGGTCATGGTGAAGGAAGTGAATGTTTCTGGATGTGGTACAGATCAAGTTGGCTGCAATGTACACCACATCAACAGCCTCCCAATCATCAATCCTCTCTCTTACCTCTTCAAACTATTCCAGAAAATCCATAATTTTTCGTGAACAAATTCATGCTGACTCTTCTAAGTCAATCCACATTTTTCCCTTGTGATCGTTAGTTCTACCTCCAATAATTGTTTCTAGCAATAGTTCTGAAAGGGTTCATGTGTTCTTTTAGATTTGTCTTCCTGCCATTATGTTTGGACATTACATTGGCAGCCACAGTTGAGTTGCTGGAAGTCTGTTGGCTGCTTTGTCTTTTTGCCACTGAAGAGTTTGGCACATCCCTATCTTTTTGTGAGAATGGGGCACCTGGATTGTGATCAAACTAGCATGACACCCTGTCACTGATCCATTGAATTAATCCTTTGGTGGATTGAATGATGGAATGAAGGCCCGATCACATGTCTGCCAGATACAGTCCTGCTGGACCTGGGTATCCACAGCAGCTGTCACCTGGTCAATAGTGACAGTCATGGGCTTGTATGCCAGAGCTATGGCATCAGACAAAATGTGGCTAGGCTCCTTTACACTTTGATCCAGTCTTCCCTGTGACCTCTGGCAGCACTGTTAGGTACTCTCCTAATTGCCATTGTACCTCTGTCCAAATCCAAAGGGTCCTTAACTGTAGTTGTCTAAGCAAGGGCCTGTTCTGCAATAGTCTACCATGTATCGGAGACCTTAGCCCTTGCTTGTTCCTGCAGATACAGGCCTGTGCCAGTGCTGTGCTCACCAGATTGTGACCCTGAGATGACACACTAAGATGGGGGTAGGGTGAATGCCTTGACAGTGCTTCCTCTAAAGATACTGAGGGAAAGCAGTCAGTATCATAGAATCATCTGATTGTTTTATGATTATACAATTCTGTTCTGTGTTTCTGTGATACTGGCTGCTTTTCCTCAGAGTTTTGCTGTGTAGGGTTGGGAGAAAGGGGACTATGGAATTCCTCAATTTCCATGGATCTATAATTTGGGGACTGCAGAAAAACAAAACGTGTTAGTGTCATGACATGCAATCCTTAACAAAGAGTGCAGGTATTGAGACATTCAAACGGGTAAAGGAACATTTTGCCTGCATTGATAGGGATCGGTACAGAAGTAAGTCTCCAGAGCTGGAGTTGCCCTTGTGTCTTTTGAGCAAGACGAAAATGGTTTTTTTTTAGATTAGACTTACAGTGTGGAAACAGGCCCTTCGGCCCAACAAGTCCACACCGACCCGCCGAAGCGCAACCCACCCATACCCCTACATTTATCCCTTACCTAACACTACGGGCAATTTAGCATGGCCAATTCACCTGACCCGCACATCTTTGTGACTGTGGGAGGAAACCGGAGCACCCGGAGGAAACCCACGCAGACACGGGGAGAACGTGCAAACTCCACACAGTCAGTCGCCTGAGTTGGGAATTGAACCCGGGTCTACAGGCGCTGTGAGGCAGCAGTGCTAACCACTGTGCCACCGTGCCGCCCAAAATTTTGAGAAATGTTATGATTGAGATGGTTCTGAATAGATTATGTCTGCAGATAGTAAAAAGGCTGGATTTGATGGATTTCAATAAAGTTTCATGTTATGTGTTTGTACAATCTACATTTGAGGTGTTGATATTCAAGCCACCTCTTATGTTTGAGACTTTATCCCATTAAAGATTTGACTAGGATCTATGTGATGTTGCCTAGTTATGAGGAGAAGTCAGTGAGCTGATGCTGTGTGGTGCTGACTGCTTTCTGTTTAAATGTAAACTATGGCAGATGTGTGAAGCAGTATTACTGCATGGCTATAGTGCCAGCAGCTGGGAAAATGACCTGAGAAACATGAGGCATGTGATCCAAGGGTGTGTGTGTTGCTCCTGTATGGTTGCAAGCTTTCTATGATGCAGTCATGGGAGCATGATGAATTTAATAGTCAGTTGCACTTACTCTGACAGACCATAAGAGAGTATTCATCTTCTTGTGGCTCTGTATTCAGTCACGTCTCCATCTTCTTGCATGCTGAAAAAGTAATACATTCTTCGAGAGGGTACTGCACTATGGTCAGGTAGCCTGTATAGCTTGATTCCTGTAGATGCAGTTATAATGCTTATCAATCAGATCGATGATGTTGTAAAGAACCATGTGTGATTCTACTTCCAATGAAGGGTTAACTGTATTATCAGAAATGGTCCTCTTTTGTTGTTACATGTATCATGAAGGGTTTTTGTGGCTGGCAATGATTGACCTGGTGGATAACTGGGCTTTAAAAATGACGTCAGTGGCAGAAATCCTGGAAGGTCCCAGCAGTGAGGAATATCTTCATCACTACTGACCTTACACGAGCATGAGTTTGGCCACAGAGCAGCATTGTAGATACAGAGTGGAATGAGCAGCTGAGAATTGCTTGAGACAACTCACTAGAGCTCATTAAGAGAAACCTTTCATGAAACTCTCCAAAATTGATATTCAGCCAATTTCTATGGTAAAATTTAGGCCTTAATGCCACACTGCTTTTTGTTGTTTTGGGAGTTCATCTGTATTTTGTGAGTCTATATAAACTTTAAGGTCAGAAATGTATAGGATCTATTGGTAGATTGTTCTTGATGTTTCCTGAAAAAATGTGTTTATGAATTGTAGTTTGTATTGGAGTTTTCAATATGAAATGCAGTTACATACAAAATGGGCATGCATTCAAAGATCCACTTCTTATCGAATTAGACTGCAGATTAATAGTTTGCTTACAATGTTCCAGTCTGCATCTACCAAATTGTATAGGAATAAAAGGTTTTCAGGAAATCAGGAAGAGCTGTCAATAACTGGTATGACATGTTTTTTCATTGCATTAAATTCACTTTCTGTCAGACTCAATCATTTATAATATCATAATTTTCTCTCAAGGTTTGAGCGTGGCCTGTTTTAACAATAACAATCTTGATTTTTCTAATTCTAATTTTTACATCTTGTAGCTTATTCATGTGCATGACTAATGTTTTAAGTATCTGCTGGTAAATTCTGGAGCGGCCTTTTAAAGGTATCTCAGAAATGCTCCATCATTGAAAGTTTTCAAAGGTTGAATTAAACTATAATTTTTGCACAGAATTAAAATAATTTGTTCACAATGCTGAATTGTAAATAATCATTTATTAAAGGAAATTGAAGGCCAAAAACATAGCATGTCTGCAGAATTATTCCTTTGTACTGTGAATATTCTGAAACTCCATATACAATAAAAAATATTCTGATACCCTAGTTCTCTTATTTATGCTATTCAAAATAGAAATAAAATTACTCTTCATATATTTTAAAAGCAGTTCCTCTCAGTTACAGTAAAAAGTGAGGTCTGCAGATGCTGGAGATCAGAGCTGAAAATGCGTTGCTGGTTAAAGCGCAGCAGGTCAGGCAGCATCCAAGGAACAGGAAATTCGACGTTTCGGGCAAAAGCCCTTCCCGGATAGGTCAAGAATCTTAGTTGTTCTGACATGAATTAGACACGTTTTAGATCAAGGCTATAGCCAACAGAAAAATAAAACACCTGTTCAGGTATGAAAGCTAGTTACGAAAAGAGCAATAAAAATTTTTGAGTTACTGTTAATTCCCCATATGGACTCTCAAATTTTAAAAGAAAGAAATCAGCACGTAGCCAATTGAATGAAAACCATTGGATACCATTTCACTTTGTTAAAAATTTTACTGTAATAATCAAACTAAAATCAACATAATTCAAATATTAAATAACCTGTGAAGACATTTCAACAAAATGGTAAGTTTCTCTTTAAACAATCAATGCAATTCACTTACAAGCAATTAGATGCCTCCTATAGAAATGTAATTTGTGGCTACTGAATCTTAGGATCTCTCAATTCCCATTCAATCACTTTAATCCATGAATCATAATCACCAGCAGTCATATTGGATCCAATGCTCCTGGACTCCTGAAGGATTCTGGGTAATCCAAGATGGAGGACATGAAAACATTGTGGCTGTAGGAACTGCTCTTTTTTGATATATTTTCAGTTTTGGATCAAGGATATCTTGGAAAGGGTGCCAAATATTCTCAAAAGGGAGAGGGACCAACAGGAGGTCATTGTACATTGGAACTAACAACATGAGAACTGGATGAGATTCTGAGGAGAGAATATAAGAAATTAGGCAAGAATTTTAGAAAGCTTATATTTGACGATAATATCTGGATTACTTCTGGTGCTACGAGCGAGTGTGGTTGAGAATAGAAGGATAGAGCAAATGAACTGGTGCTGGGGAGAAGGATTCACATTTTTGGATCATTGGAATGTCTTCTGGGGTAGACATGCCTATATAAGAAGGATGGATTGCACCCGAATTGGACAGGGATTAATGTAATATGCCCAGGCTATTAGGAAGAATTTAAACTAGTAAGGAGAGTTGTGAGGAAGGAGGGGGGTATCCAAGGAGACGGTGAAAAAAGAGATCAGTCAGAAGCTGGTGCATTTGGGAAAAGGAGCAAGTCAAACTGTCAGGACAGGCATGAGCAAAGCAGAGAATGAGGTAGGACTGATAAATTAGGCCTCTTGCATTGAAGTAAATGCAGTTGAACATGGAAGGCAGATGAACTCAGAGCATGGTTAGGAACATGGGACCGGGATATCATGGCAATTACAGAAACATGATTCAGGGATGGACAGGACTGGAAGCTTAATGTTCTAGCATCTAGATGCTGTAGGAAGAATAGAAAGGGGGTAAGCGAAGAGGTGGAGTGATTAGGGATCCCATTATGGCTGTACTGGGGGGGGGGGGGGGGGGGATATTCTTTGGATAGGTCCAGCGGCGTTATTTGCAGGGAACTGCAATAAGAAAAGGATAATCACCTTATTGGGATTGTTCTGTAGAATCCCCAATAGTCAGTGGGAAATTGAGAAATACATTTGTATGGAGGTCTCAGTTATCTGTCAGAATAATAGGGTGGTTATGGTAGGGGATTTTAACTTTCCAAACATAGACTGGTTCTGCCATAGGGTTAAGTCTCTGAACTCTCATGATCTAATTCCTGAAGGCTTCCCATTTTCCAGCTGTCCCTTCACCTACGAACATCAGCCCCCAATTAGCTTTTGAAAGATCTTGCCTAATACCATCAAAATTAGCCTTCCTCCAATTTAGAAATTCAACATTTAGATCTGGTCTATCTTTTTCTATCACTATTTTAAAACTAATAGAAGTATGGTTGCTGGCCCCAAAGTGTTCCCCCACTGACACCTCAGTCACCTGCCCTGCCTTATTTCCCAAGAGTAGGTCAAGTTTTGCGTCAGTCTAATAGGTATATCCACATACTGAATCACTTAACGAATTCCTCTCCATCTAAACCCTTAACACTATGGCAGTTCCAATCTATGTTTGGAAAGTTAAAGACCCCTGCCATAAATACCCTATTGTCCTTACAGATAATTGAGATCTCCTTACAAATTTGGTTTTCAATTTCCCTTTTACTATTGGTGGGGTGGGGGGGGGGGTCTACAATGCAATCCCAATAAGGTGATTATCCCTTTCTTATTTCTCAGTTCCACCCAAATAAATTCCCTGGATATATTTCCAGGAATATCCTCCCTCAGTACAGCAGTAATGCTACCTCTTACCAAAAACTCCCCCTCCTCTCTTGCCCCCTTTCTGTCCTCCCTATAGCAAAATGACTCCATCAGTGTTTACTGTGGAGAAAGAAATGTTGGATAGAGAACATGGGGCAATAAATAGCGACACCTTGAAAAAGTTCCATGTTACAGCAGACAAAGTACAAGGCATTTTAAAATGCATAAGGATGGATAAATCCCTGGGAATTGGTGGGAAGCTAGGGAAGTGATTGCTGGGCCCTTGCTGAGATATTTGTATCATTGATAGTCACAGGTGAGGTGCCAGAAGTATGGAGGTTGGCTAACGAGGTGCGAATTTTTAAGAGAGGTGATAAGAAAAAGACAGAGAACTATAGACTGATGAGTCTGACATCAGTGGGTAGCAAGTTGCTTGAAGGGATCCTGAGGAACAGGATTTATGTATATTTGGAAAGGCAAGGACTGATTCGGGGCAGTCAACATGGCTCTGTATGTGGGAAATTGTAGCTCAGTAACTTGATTGACATTTTTTGAAGTGGTAACGAAGAGGATTGATGTGGGCAGCACTGTGGACATGATCTTTATGGCCTTCAGTAAGGCTTTGGACAAGGTGCTGCATAGTAGACTAGTTAACAAGGTTAGATCATATGGAATACAGGGAGAACTGACCATTTGGATACAAAACTGCCTCAAAGGTAGAAGACAGAGGGTGGTGGTAGAGGGTTGCTGGACACCTATGGCCAGCAGTATACCACAAGGATTAGTACTGGGCCCACCGCTTTTTGTCATTTATATAAATGATCTGGATGTGAACATAGGAGTTATGGTTAATAAGTTTGCAGATGACACCAAAATTGGTGGTGTACTGGACAGTGAAAAAGGTTGCCTCAGAGTATCTTGATCAGTTGGACCAATGGGCCAAGGTTTGGCAGATGGAGTATAATTCAGATAAACGTGAGTTGCTGCATTTTGGAAAGGCAAATTGGGTAGGACTAAAATACCTTAACGGTAAGGCACTTGGAGTGTTGTTGAATGAAGAGGCCTTGGAGTGCAAGTTCATATATTCTTGCAAATGGGGATGCAGGTAGACAGGGTAGTGAAGAAGACATTTGCTTTGCTTTCTCTTATTGGTCAGAGCATAGAGTATAGGAGTTGGGAGGTCATTTTGCAGCTGTATCGGACATTGGTTAAGCCACTTTTTGAATATTGTGTGCAATTCTGGTGCTATGTTATAGGAAGAGTGATGTAAATCTTATCTTAACCCTTTCAAATTTCACAAGGATGTTGCCAGGGTTGGAGGGTTAGGGCAACTGGGAGAGGCTGAATAGTCTGGAGCTACTTTTCCTGAAGCATCGGAGGCTGAGAAGTGACCTTAGAGGTTTATAAAATCATGAGGACCATGGATAGGGAGAAAAGCCAAGGGCTTTTCCCAGAGGTGGGTGGAGTCCAAAACTAGAGGGTATAAGTTTAAGACAAGAGGGGAAAGATTTAAGAGGGACCTAAGGGACAACCTTTTCATGCAGAGGGTGGTGCGTGTATGGAATGAGCTGCCAGTAGAAGTGGTGGAGGCTGGTAGAGTTACAACATTTCAAAGACATCTGGATGGGTATATGACTGGGAAGGGTTTAGAAGCATATGAGCCAAATACTGGCAAATGGGATGATTAATCTAGGATATCTGATCGGTATGGATGAGTTGGACAGAAGAATCTGTTTCTAAGCTGTACAGCTCTGTGTCTACGACTCTATAACTGGATTATCAGTGAAAAGGTGTATTACTATGCATCATGCCACTTGGGATACTATAGTCCTAATGGGAGAGAATCTTGAGAGACTCCTTTCACACTTTTAGGTGGTCTGCAATGCCTGACAGTGCAGATGACAACAATGGTTCTTGATCTATCAGTGCTCTATCACTTTTTCTGTCTTAGCTCTCCATTCTTCTTAACGGTATAACACACACAGCAACATAATCTATGTTCTGGTCACCTTGCTAAAGGAACGATATAATTAAATTGAAGAGGGTTCAGAAGAGATTTACAACAATGTTGCTGGAACTGGAGGGTTTAAGTTAAAGGAAGAGGCTGGATAAGCTGGGACCTTTTCTCTCGAGCATAGGAGATTAAGGGGTGACTTTATGGAGGTTTATAAAATCATAGTGGGCATAGGCATAGATAAGGTGAACAGTGAAGGACATTTCTCCAGAGCAGGTGAGTTCTAGAGGGCATATTTTTAAGGAGAGATTTAAAAGGGACCTGAGGGGCAACTGTTTTACACAGAAGGTGGTTTGTATGTGGAAGGAATTGCAAGAGGAAGTGGTGGTTGCAGGTACAATTACCACATTTAAATGGTATTTGGACAGGTAGATGAATTGGAATGGTTTGGAGGGACATGGGCCAAATGCAGACAAGTGGGACTAGTTTAGTTTGGGAAACTTGGTTGGTGTGGACGAGTTGGACCAATCTATGCTATATGATTCCCCTTCTTCTGAATTCTGTTTTCTTCCCACACTTCATCTTCTAAAAATGGCAACTTTCATGACAGTTTAAATGAATCCAGTACATCTTACCAATGTCCCACAATTAAACAATGCAGAAATGGGTATTGTCAGAAAGTTGAACATTTGCAAATATACAATAGGTCTAATTTCACTATCTATTGTAGGTTTCGGGTCTGTACTATTGATTTTCCTTCCTTGGCCATCTTCCTTCATTTCTGTTGCATCTTGAAGGAGGACCTTCCACCTTTTGTTCCTGTTATGGAGCAGAATGATCTTCCCAGTCTTGCAGGGGGACACCTTTCCCAGGTTTCTTGTGATCTTTGTCCTTCTCCATCAAGCACCAGGTGAGCAGATGGCAATGGGGTGAGAGAAAATGATGTGATTCTGTCAGCATCAGGCTCACAATTGTCATCTGTATCACTGTCTGGGGAGGGTGATCTTGGAACTACTCACTCATTGCAAATCACTACTTCTCATGAGGTAGGAATGTGGGCTCAAGGGACCATTTGATGGAAATATATGCTTTCAGGTTAACTAGAATGCCAGCCTCCTCTGCATTTGCATGAAGGCCTTTATTCTATCAAGGAACTGTGTTAATTTTGATGAAAAATTTGAAATCTGGCATGATGTTGGTCTGTGTTTTGATGTCAAATCAGTTAGATATCAAAAACCATCAGGCAATGCATGTTAATTGTCTTTAAGCACATGAAGGAGAGAACAGTTGCAGGTTAACAGGAGATATGAAAGGATGTTCTAAACTTGCTCTCAAGGAAAAGCTCTATATCTTGGTTCCCAGTTCACTGCCTAAGTTGACCAAGCAAGAATGGAAGAGTATCCAGTTTCTGTTTCTTGGCAACTGAAGAAAACATTGTGTAGAGTTTGAGGCAAGTGGAAATGTGTCTGCAATTTATGGCTGGAAACTAAATCATACAAGTCAAAGATGGAGGTTGGTAACATCAGAGTTGGTTATAACACATGGCATGTGACTCATTGCTTATTCTATACTATTATGGATTTCTGCTGTACTTTTGGAGGACATGCTGTGCAACACCTGGAATTTTATATGTTGCATGAATGTTTGAAAGATTTCTGGGATATTGTTTGGATTAGAGTCACCATCCATCTGTCCGTGCATTGGGAGGGCCTCAAACCAAAGAGTTCCAGATTAAGAATCTGGAAAATACATGAATGAGAAATTCAATAATACTTTAATTAACTGACCTCCACTTCAGCCCACATGTTGTGACAAGGCCAGAAGTGGAGGCCACTAATGAGCACCCTCTGTCACTTACACAGGGGTATCAGCGTCATATATTTTTTCTCACTTCTTTTTTGTTATTTATTTCTGGATTACTGAAGACAAGGTATTTATGAAAGAGTTTTTGAAGTAATATTTAGCCTCTCTTTTTGATGTTTAGTTGTTTTTGCCACTGGTTGCTGGCTGCTGCTTCACTGGGAGAAAGTGAGGACTGCAGATGCTGGAGATCAGAGCTGAAAAATGTGTTGCTGGAAAAGCGCAGCAGGTCAGGCAGCATCCAAGGAACAGGAAGAAGGGCTTATGCCCGAAACGTCGATTCTCCTGCTCCTTGGATGCTGCCTGACCTGCTGCGCTTTTCTAGCAACACATTTTTCAGTGCTGCTTCTTCACCGGCAGTTTCACAGGAACAGACGGGGCAATAACAAATGAAGCAGAAAATATATCTTGTCAGAACTTCAAGGCTTTCAAAAGTGTTAACTTTCTCCAAACTTGTGGAGTATATCTAACATGGTGTATTTTCTCTCCAAATCCCAGCATGGACAGTAGTTTGATTTTGTGTAGATCAAAGCAGAAGATTGGTTTCCAGAATTAGCAGAAAAGAATGATAAGCCATAAATATAGATTAGCCATTAAATATTTAGAAAAGAATGCTGGAGAATCTTAGTCACATGGAAAACTGTGTGAAACCAGGGAATTTCCCATCAGGATTACTTTTCAAGGCAATCACAACAATGGTGTTTAATATTAGATTGTATATTGTATTGAATAAAATGAGGATGAATGGTACAAGAACAGGTCGTAAGACTTGCTTGTGTTATGTACAAATACTGACAAATGATTATTAGGCTGTCGCCAATTTGTTATATTGCTATGTCTTATCATCTTGCTACCCATTCAATCGTATAGTTCTTGCTATATAGATGCAGATGGATGGGCACATGAAGAAAAATCTTCACATGGTATTGCACATGATATTGAAATAGGAACTTTGTTGAAGAATAATGAATAAAAATTTAATGAAGCTGTATGCATGGCACCAGCAGGAATGCATATACAACTACCCTGGCAACATTCATCATCAACCTACTTATTACAGTTTTATATTTTTTATCTGGACATTCAGATGTTTTGTTCATGTTATCATTATACTTATAATGCCACCACTAGTTCAGCCACTTTAATCCCTTATTAAATCATCAATTCTTATTTGTACCCCAAATCTGCTCTATAAAAAACATACAGGCTACTTATTATCGTTGTTTCTGCACATTTTGATATTTACGGCCTGTAGCCATATTGATCTTGCCTATTTATTATTTATAATTTTTGATCTTGTAATATCACAACTTTCTTTGCTTTTAATTTGTCCGATCTTCCTTATTTACGAAATTATCTTCACTTGCTATCTTACCGTCCAACCAGAGTTGTTCACCCAATAAATGTCTCTGCAGCACTGCCTTCTAAACATCTGCGCATTTCTGCTTCAAACTGCCTCTCTCCTGTTTCTATGACAGCAGTTTACTGGTAGATTCCATGGATAAGATGGATTTAGCTGAAAGGAATATTAAAATATATGCTGATATTTTATGTATTATGAAATGAATAATCTGCAGAATTGTATACAGGGTCAGTTATTTCTTGCTTATATCATTTAAAAAATACTTTTAACTTTGGCTATTTCTTAAGTAGTAAGCATTGCTTTATTAAAACAAAGATGGTAGGATACATAATTCTGGAAACTGCATTGTTGCTGAAATCTTATGTTCTGTGAACTTATGGCCTGTGCTGCTGTTGGAGCAAATAGCAACTTACATTGTGCATTTAAAAAAACTCATTTAATATCATATACTTTGTGCCTTACATGGAATAGGTTTTTTGGGGGGAGTTAGAGGTGTAGGTTTTGGTTGGAATTCATTCTTATACAACACCAACATACTCCTGAATTGAGACGCCCAAGACTTGTTGGAAATTAGTGATTCGGCCTCATCAGCATACAACATTTGGAATAACCCGTTGGTGCTGATCTCACTCACACTGATAACTCTCCGAATTGACAGGATTCATGTCAAAACCTCTTGGGTAAATCCTGGAAGATGATGTAAGAAAGTGTTGGATTGTGCTCCAGGGCTTGTGCTGTTGGGAGTGTGGCAGGGGAAGGGATGTTAGGAGATAGTGTTATTTATCTTGTAGGGAGTAGTAGGTGCTGCTTTAACCTGTGTTTCAAAGCGAAATGTAAATGCATTCAGTGCTTGTGTCAGATTTAGACAGGGTTGTGGAGGTGGTGGGTAAGTAGCCCTGACAGAAAAACAACTTCTTAAAAAGAAGCACTTTGTATGTTATCCATGATTGAGCATTAGAGTAAGATAAAATACATCCAACAAAAATTTGAGAATTTAAATGTACTGAAGTGTTTGTTATACTAGACTAAGATGCGCTGTTCAGGCTGGATGCTATACTCTGATTAGAGGCCTCTGTAAGGAACAATGTACCTGAAGTACAAGTATTTGTATTAAAAGGGGCCATAACTAATTAGAGGAAAATAGTGAGTCAAGCTTTTTTTTTCTGTAAGTATCTCTTGTATCCAGCTCATTGTGTACAAAGATTTGATAATTAGTTAAATCTTATGCTATAATTTAAAGTTTTCTTCTTCAATGACCTGATTCAAGAGCTGAAAACTCTATTACATGACTGTAGCTAGCAGACTGTTTTCCCAGCTGTTCTGTCACCACAAAGCCCCATGTACACCACTGCCCTCAAAAGACCCTCTGTAGACAACTCACTCGCCCATTCTAAGACGAGGTTTATAAAACTTTGTCTTAAAGTTCAACCACCTTTTGGAATCCAAACCTTAAACCCTGTTGGGTCCCACTGTTCTAACTGTTTCCAGTCTTCTGCCAGTCTTTTAGCAGGGATATGGTTTAAAAAAAACCTTCCAGATGTGGAGTTTTCTGGCATTCCCACCATCAGCTCTCATCCCCATATGTCTCTGACATCACACCATTGGTGTCAGTAGTCTTGTAAGGAAAGGAAATAAAGCCATATAGCTTGGGATTTAGATCCTAATCAAACTCTAAACACTTGAGTACACAATTCAGCGGACTATTGATCTCTGACAATAGATGCAACAACATAATTTTGCCAAATTGGACATATTTTATTTTCATCATTGTATTAGAAAAATGATAGTTCCCTTCTGAACTGATGCTTGAGACACTTTAGTTAAACTTCTTTTGGATGGAATGTACATTCTCAATTAAGGTAAATTGGTATATTTTTCTGAAGAATCAAAGAGCTCCAGTTAATTGCAAGCTAGAATTAGACTGAAATGTTGGTGAATTTTTTTTTGTGTTTGTTTAGGGATGGTTAACTCTGTTTCTTATTTACTTTCCCCATTTCTCAAAAAAAAATATTAACCGTTTTATTTAAAAAATACAGATATGTGGCTGAGTCAGTACATTTTATCTTACATTTTGAGGAAGAGCAAGAACATATTTGCTAAATTATCTTACGAAAATGCACAATCATTAACGTGATTGAAAATGTAGAATTATATATAGTTAGTACGAGTACTCTTGTTATTTAAAGTCATATATATCCTGGCTCCACTCTGGCTTTATGTAATCTTAGAATAAAAGATAATATATAATGTGGCACACTTACAGGACCTTATTTTTTAAAAAGTACAATAAATATTTGCGGTGTGAATATATTAGGGTTCTCCAAAAGCTACTTCTTATTTAGTGAAACCTGAATAGACATTGTAGTTCAAATCTTAGGGTGAAAAAAATCACATTGAGTCTGATAATAAATGCCTTACTTATGACCAGAATTAGTTGGATTAAAATAGCAGTAGAAACAAATGTGCTAAGAATGTTAGACCTGAGCGTCATTTTAACTATTTGTCTCCTAGTTTACAGAATTAAACTACGATGTTAATGTTGTTTGAATTTAACTAGGATACTGGAAATAAGGAGCACAATGATGGATGGCTACGTTATTTCACCAACTGCTACACAGTAGTTTCAAAACGTGCTTGCAACATCTAGAGGTAGGAACAGCTTTATTTTAAAATGTTATTATGAGCACCTGGCTTGATTGAATCTTTGAAGAAGCTAAAATTTGCAGCAATGTGGTAAATTACTATGCTATATGGAATTCTACAAGACCAGCTAAACATGGACAGAAGTATTGGCATATCTGAGCTGCAGTCTCCTCAGATGTCCAATTGAGCTTCTGCAATTTAGTCCAAATCTTTCAGGCTGAAAGAAGATATCAATTAGCATTCCTGTTCCTTATGCTTGAAACTTTGTGTGTTTGATTATCAAATGTAGATGGGCTGTTAATCATTGTTTTCATCAATCAGCACAATTTGGAGGAGGAAAATATATTACTATCATCTTGTTTTGATTTGTCAGAACAGTACTTTACCAGGTAAATTTACATTGCCATCTACGTAAACAGTTTTATAACTGAGAATGATTTTTAATAAATGGATCTCTGCTTCCTGGAGTTTATTTTAAAGGACAAATTGTGTTACTTTGTTATGGAAGAGAATCAGCAATAATAGAGTGCACGAATGCACCAAAGTGATGCATATGAAGCATATTTATCCCTGTTAAAATATCTTAGGCTTCTAGCTCTGCTGAATGTTTCTACAGAGACACTGCGATAAGCCTTAGATGAAGGGAAAGTCAAAGGTTGAGTCAACCCCCATGAGTCTCGCTTATCTCCTAGCAACTGTCTCTCAGCAGCATCAGCACTGACCTTGTTGCAGGTTGACTGCCTACCCACAAGTGGCAGGCAGGAAGTAACTGAATCATTGCAGAGGGGCAGTTGTGGTATGTGGAGGAAATGAATCTTAAAAAAAATGGTGGTCAGCAGGGAGTTAATATATTGTTTTTAAAAATGAATTCTAAATTGGACATGCTGTTGGGCGTGCTGTTTGGCACAGTATTAGTCAGTCTCATTAAACATGGACAGAGGAGCAAAGCACAAAAGACTGTGAAGAGCAAGCTGATTGGACAGCATAGTAAATGCTGAACAAAGACGGTGACCAAGATTTGGTTGCTCGTTTAATGTTGCCCTTTCTAAATAAAAAGATACAAGTTTAAATTAATAAATGCAAAAAAAATCCCAATTTTTAAGGAACTCTCTTGAACAGTTCATTTTTCTCTCTATATGTTGCAGTTTAATGGTTCTTTTCTGATCACTACCAACACTAATTATGGTCACCAAATACATGTACTTGGCTAGTGTTTAAATTTCAATATTAAGAGTACAGATTTGACAAGAAAAATATTCTGTGATTTAATGTGACTTTGTTGTGGTAACATTCCAAAATAAGCCAATATTTACTTTCTGAAAGCATTTGCTGTAGCTGATCCTCATATGTAATATGACAGAACAAATTGTTGTGGGCTTTGCAACAGATCCCCATGATACCACAAAAATCCATTTATGTCATAAATACACTAGAACAACAGCAAAAACACAATCAGAGACAAATTGGCAGTTATGAGACAATTTGCTCAGCAGCCAAGGGTATATTCTATTTCATTTTACGTCTGAATAATGTTCATGCCTGTAATATTAAGGACTGATTTGACCAATCACACTTCAGCTTATTGATACCACACATATTGGTAAGATTATCATCCATTTTCCATGACTTACCATCCATTTTAATTACTGACATCTGCTCTCATTGAAGTTGGACTTTGTGGAATTGACCCTAGTATTCCTTTTTGAGCAATATTGCTTGTTCTCTGATTTGTCACAAGACATTTTGACATTATTGTAATACCTTTAAAGTTAGGACTGTTCACTCATTTTTAAATCAAATGTTATAAACCACTGTTCTCAACAATTCTTTGTTTGACTTTTCTGTTCCGTGACCTTTGGTTTGAGGCAAGTCTGCATTTTGTTGAACTTATTATTAACAAAAACTAAAGGAGTGAAATCAACCTGTACAATATTACTAATTAATTATCAAATGTTTCTTATACTGTAAAGGTTATCTTGTCAGCTGAAATATGAAAGGGACAGCTTTGAAAATGAATCCAAGATTGCCAAAGCTGCACCTCACTTGGGCGCACGTCCCTCGTAGTAATGCTTCTCTTTCCCAAGAACAAGAAGCAAAACCCTTTTAATGATAAAAGAAGATGCAGTGGGAGATGTCCAATAAAGACAGTATTGTCACTCTGCAGGCAAGAACTGCTTTAATGACTTGACGCAATAAGCTTCAATCTGCAATTTGAGAGGGAGAGGGTACAATCAGAAGTGATAATAATTCTGTTGAATAAAGGGAACTATGGAGTTATGAGGGAGGAGCTGGCCCAAGTTCAATGGTGCAATACCTTAGCAGGGGTGACAGTCTAGGAACAATGGCGGATATTTCTGTGTATAATGCAGAAGTTGCAGGATCAGTTCATTCCACAAAGGAAGAAAGATCCTAAGAGGAGGCATGGGTGGCTGTGGCTGACGAGGGAAGTTAAGAAACCTATAAAGTTAAAAGAGAAAAAGTATAACATAGCAAAGATAAGTGGGAAAACGGAGAACTGGGAAGCTTTTAAAGAACAACAGAGGATTTCTAAGAAGGAAATATGCAGAGAAAAAAATGAGGTACGAAGGTAAACTGGCCAATAATATAAAGGAGGATAGTAAAAGTTTTTTTAGGTATGTGAAAGGCAAAAAAATGGTTAAGACTAAAATTGGGCCCTTGAAGACAGAAACAGGGGAATATATTACGGGGAACAAAGAAATGGCAGAAGAATTGAATTGGTATTTCAGATGTGTGTTCACTGTGGAAGACACAAGCAGTCTCCCTGAGGTAACAGTGGCTGAAGGACCTGAACTGAAGGGAATTTATATTTGCCAGGAATTGGTGTTGGAGAGACTGTTAGGTCTGAAGGTTGATAAGTCCCCAGGGCCTGACGGTCTACATCCCAGGGTACTGAAGGAGGTGGCTCGAGAAATCGCGGATGCTTTGGTAATTATTTTCCAGAGTTCAATAGATTCAGGATCAGTTCCTGCGGATTGGAGGGTGGCTAATGTTGTACCACTTTTTAAGAAAAGTGGGAGAGAGAAAGCAGGAAATTATAGACCAGTTAGTCTGACCTCAGTGGTAGGAAAGATGCTAAAGTCTATTATAAAGTATGAAATTATGACACATCTAGATTGTAGTAACAGGATAGGTCAGAGGCAGCATAGATTTATGAAGGGGAAATCATGCTTACTAATCTTCTGGAATTTTTTGAGGATGTAACTCTGAAGATGGACGAGGGAGATCCAGGAGATATAGTGTACCTGGACTTTCAGAAAGCTTTTGATAAAGTCCCACATAGGAGGTTAGTGAGCAAAATTAGGGCGCATGGTATTGGGGGCAAAGTACTAACTTGAATTGAAAGTTGGTTGGCTGATAGGAAACAAAGGGTCGTGATAAACGGCTCCATTTCAGAATGGCAGGCAGTGACCAGTGGGGTACTGCAGGGATCAGTGTTGGGACCGCAGCTTTTTACAATATATGTTAATGATATAGAAGATGGTATTAGTAATAACATTAGCAAATTTGCTGATGATACTAAGCTGGGTGGCAGGGTGAAATGTGATGAGGATGTTAGGAGATTACAGGATGACCTGGACAATTTAGGTGAGTGGTCAGATGTATGGCAGATACAGTTTAATGTGGATAAATGTATGGTTATCCACTTTGGTGGCAAGAACAGGAAGGCAGATTACTACCTAAATGGAATCAATTTAGGTAAAGGGGCAGTACAGAGAGATCTGAGTGTTCTTGTACACCAGTCAATGAAGGTAAGCATGCAGGTACAGCAGGTAGTGAAGAAGGTTAACAGCATGCTGGCCTTCATAACAAGAGGGATTGAGTATAGAAGCAAAGAGGTTCTTCTGCATTGAATGGTGGTGCAGGCTCGAAGGGCTGAATGGCCTACTCCTGTACCTATTGTCTATTGACTTAACTAGGTCAGGAAAGGTAAGTACAAACGCATAATCTTATTCATTTTCTTATATACAACACAGCCAAACAATCAATTTGAGTTGCTTTTTCAAGCCTGCTTCAATATAGACTAGGTTCCCTATAGTGTGGCCCTACAAGTCCACACCGACCCTCAAAGAATAACCCACCCAGACCCATTCCCGTACCCTATATTTACCTCTGACTCATGCACCTAAAACTGGGCAATTTATCATGGCCAATTCACCTAACCTGCACATCTTTGAATTGTGGGTAGAAACCAGAGCACCTGGAGAAAACCCATGCAGACTCAGGGAGAATGTGCAAACTCCACACAGACAGTCGCCCGAGGTGGGAATTGAACCTGGGTCCCTGGTGCTGTGAGACAGCAGTGCTAACCAGAGCCACTGAGCCACTGTGCCGCCCAATACACTCTATACATATACACATCTTTTATAAGAGCACCTACATATTTCCATTTATATCTATCTCACTCACCTGACCCTTGTGCAATTTTATGTCTCTTCAAGATATTTATTAGCTGGGATGTTCTAAGTTTCCTCATGTTTTCAAACATCAGGGTACAGGCACATCAGTTTCTAGCATGGTGACAATTATTTCTCAGTCGAGTATATGTGTACACTTCAAGACCATGGGCAAAATCTTCCCAACCCTTGAATAACATTGGTAACAGCAAGTCAGTTGGGAAAACCTATGTTCAAAAAAATAAGATTTTCAATGTGATAACGTTTGATTTGCAGCCAAAGGTTTTATGGCCAAGACATGAATGTGAGTGCCAACAGGGCGATTTGCATACATTAAGATCTGAACATTAGTGACCCTCATTATATTTATATAGAGTATGCTATTTTCCATGCAAAAGGATGGATACTAGATGACAACAGTTCCTAACATGAAAACCTGGGCAGGTACCCGGCAGTTCCAACTCATCACCCATCTATGGGCCTTCATCTTGGCCAGCACTTTCCAAAATCTCAAGGTACCCTCCTTGGGCAGTAACAAACAACATCTTTCATCCACATGGCTGACTTTATTTAAAATGTACTTTGAGTCGTCAAAGAAACACTTTTATGATTGATAATCAAAATAAGACAGTACATTGGAGTGGTTGGAGGGCATTTGTAAACTGTTTGCTTTTACATGTTATAGACTTTTCTTGTATCTAATCCAGCAGTGATCAAAGGGTACCCTGGATATGGTGGTAGTATTCAAGTTTCTGATATAATACTGGCTTTAGAGAAATAAGGAACCAAGAATCACTTAAGTGTAAGAAGAAACTATTTGAAGAATGAACAGTCTATAAACAGCATTTTACATTTGTGTCATAATTTTAAATCTCGGTAAAACTCAGGAACTTGGTATGTGTTTTGTACACTATAGGTGATAAAATTAAACTGTACCCCATCTACATATGAATTCCATGATTGCATTCAAATTTACATCCTGCAACTTCTGGTGTTCATCCCCATGCATTCTCTAGCATTTTTATTCATTCACAGGATGTGGGCATCACTTGCTAGGCCAGCATTTATTGTCATCCTTAATTGCCCAAATGGCAATTACGAGTCAACCACATTACTGTGGGTCTGGAGTCACATGTAGGCCAGACAGGGAAGGATAGCAGATTTCCTTTCTTAAAGGGTATTAGTGAACCCAATGGGTTTCATCTTTCATGTTTCAACTTGAATCCATGTCCATAGAACGTTGCCTGGTGTTCTGGATTCTGAGTCCAGTGACATGACTCCTATACCACCACCTCAGCAAGCCTGGGCAAATGCCAGCATCATTACATCTTCATGGCATATCTCTGACTCACTCGTAATTCAGTTCAGCACTTCAATTTTGCACTTTGCGGCTTATCAACATCATTCATTGCAATGCTGCTGCCAACCCACTTTGAAAGAGGGGCAGGTACCCATTCTCATGTATTGTAACGGTGTGCTAGTCAGGACTCTTGGCTTGCTCTCTCAGCATACACTCACTTTAGATTTATATGGATGTTCAAGCAATGCTGCCTTGCTATTTTGAACTTTGCTGCATCATACTGAACTTGCAGTGTCAGAGTATTTCTATCTTGCCTGGCCTTTTAGTGCAGACCCAAAGCTGGGCAGCTTGTCATGGATGTCAGCAGTCATCAGTGCCACGTCATTGTCACCACCCTAGTATGCAGCAGCAGCTTACAAAGCAATCACACTGAATGTACTTCAACAAAATGGCCATATCGAAGGGGAGCATTCCACAGTCAAGTCAAGTGGGGCTGCCATCATCTAATGGCTTCACTGCCAACAGAAAATGCTATTGTCCAACCTCAGTGCAGGGGCTTAGGCACAGTCTGTCCACTGCTTGGAATTCTGTATTCAGTTCTTTTATACCATTACAGTCTGGGAGTGGGATGTGGTCAGTCTTGCAAGCTGAGTTCAACTATTCTGGGGATTGACAGTAGGTCAGTCAGAGAGCTACATAGAGACCAGTCAGGGGCCTGGTCATTCATGAGTCTGAGCTGTCAAGACTGGTTTGGGCCACTGTCAGTCCTGGGGCAAAGGCGGTCTGTTCACGAAATTCAAGGTGGGTGTTTATCAGGGCCATTACTGTGGTAGAGAAATTGTGGGGATTGGAAGCAGCACACAGGGATGCAAACACAATAATAATTGCACAAAACAGAGCAACTCAAAAATATAAAAGGGTGGGATACAATGGTGGGTATCAGTTGTGTGCAATGTGAATGCTGACTGCTTGCTTACAAAGGGCTTGCTCTTTTTGTGATGTTTCCCACACAGATTCTTTGGAACAGTGACCAACGGATCTAGCCACAGGTAGGATCATTGTCTCTGAGGCCACGGTGCAAGGAGTGCTCAGAGAAATTGAGTAACAAATGAGTCAGGTAAAAACAATGACTGCAGATGCTGGAAACCAGATTCTGGATCAGAGGTGCTGGAAGAGCACAGCAGTTCAGGCAGCATCCAGAGTGCAGCGAAATCGATGTTTCGGGCAAAAGCTCCTTCATCAGGAATAAAGAGTCAACAAACCCAAGACCGGCAGCAACCTCAAATGACTGTTCAACTCTATCTACATTGAAGTGATCGCAGTTGAAGGTTACTTTAGGATGCAGAGCTTTAGGAGCTCAATGCTGTTTCCTCCTGGGGCACCATCACCACCATCTGGTGGATCAGGCTTGTGAGTGCCCATCCTATCCCACTCATCATCAAGTGACAGCTATATTTAATTTTTATGCAATGGGCTGCAATGACTGTGAGAGTCCTGGGACCTGTGTGAGATCTCTCATTCCTCAACCAAATATATATCAAGTCTATTACCAATGCAATTTCTGCTAGATCACATTGCTTCATCTTGTTTCTCTGTGATGAAGTTGTGCTGCAGCCTGGACAGTAGGCTTTGCCAATATATGTGCCTAACCCAAAGGACAGAGCAGTGTAGGCTGTACACACTTGTGGTGAGACAGCTATACCTTAACACAAGTACCTTCATTGATAGAAAAGTATTATGTTCCATAATATACATGTCACTTGTGGTGATTGGTTCCATTCCTGATGAAGGACTTTTGCCCGAAACATTGATTCTCCTGCTCTTCAGCTGCTGCCTGACCTGCTGTGCTTTTCCAGCACCACACTCTCAACTCTAACTTCCAGCATCTGCGGTCCTCACTTTCTCCATATCTTAAAGGTCTATGCCAAATACCCTAAAAACTGTCATGATGGCCATATTTTTGAGGACAGTCAGCTTCCTACTTTATCTCAAAGGCTGCATGCTCTATACGGATGGTTACTGGGTGATAAGCGTTATCCCTAGGTGACTGTATTTACCCAGGCAGATGGTCTCAGACAATTGTGCAGTAGTACACCATGACCTAAAGCCTAGCATTACCTCCAGCAGCCTCCTACCTGCAGCCATCAAGGTGACTGAGGCACAATACACTCATATGCAATGTACAGTCATGTTTTGTTAGTAAGACTTGCTGTGTAAATTTCCTTTTGGATTTCAATGTGATTTTAGTTTCAGATACAATTTTGGATTAATCAGTGGTAATGGCCATGCATTATTGGGGCAATGACTTGACATAGGTCACTTTCTTTGTGTGTGGCTTCACTCTAAACACTTGCTTCAGGCCTTCCAAACCCTCTTTGATACAGATATACTGTCATTGTTAATATGTCCTACACTTGAAAGGTCATTCTTTTTGGGATGGATGTCCTTCACTGTCAGGTTCACTGTCACTACACTTGCACTGTTATGGATCTGGAGTCACATGTAAGCCAATCAGATGGTGGATTTCCTTCCCTAAAGGACGAGAGTCTAGCAGTCTAAGTCACTTCTCCTCCCTCTCTGGTAATGATGCAGGCATTTAATTGGCTATGACAGACCTACAACTTTTCAGCTTTACGACAATAAGAACATTGCCCCAGTCAGTTCATTGTGTGGGTGAGGGTGTGCAAAGGAGAAATAATATATTCTAAAAACCGTATTTGTAATTGGCAGCAATGAAAAATAATATGCTCATGGTGCTATTTCCTTGTGACAAACACACCTTTAGGACTTTCTGGGTTGTGCATGAGAAAATATTTCACCCATTTTCAAATGCTGGTCCAGAAACTGGTAGGAGCAGCAGTTGATCTTTAAGATGCTACATATACTGGAGAATCATAGCATCACACATCATGGAAACAGAGCCTTTTGCCCAACTAATCCATGCCAACCATGTTCCCAAACTAAACTAGTCCCATCTGCCTGATTTTGTCCATATCCCTCCAAACCTTTCCTGTTTATGTACTATCTAAATGTCTTTTAAACATTTGTAACAGTACCTGACCCACCACTTCCTCTGGCAGTTCATTCTACACACTAACCACTGTCTGTGTAAATAAGTTACCCCTCATGTTCTTTTTAAATTTTTCTCCTCTCACCTTAAAAATATGCTGCCTGGTTTTGAAATTCTCCACCTTAGCAAAAAGATCTTTGCTGTTCATTTTATCTATGCCGCTCGTGTTTTTATAAACTTTTGTAAGGTCACCCCTCAACCATTTACAGTCCAATGAAAACTGTCTAAGCCCATCCAAGCTATTTTTATAACGCAAATATTCCCGGCAACATCCTGGTAAATCTTTCCTGAACCTTCTCCAGTTAAATAGTATCCTTTCTATAACAGAGCTGCACACAGTACCCCAGAAGAGGCCTCACCAATGTCCTGCATAACCTCAACATAATGTCCCAACTCCTATACTCAAAGTTCTGAGCAATGAAGGCAAGCAAGCTGAACACTTTCATAACCACTCTGTCTATATGTGACACAAATTTCAAGGAATTATGAACCTTGAAGTGTCTCTGTCCTACAACACTATCCAGGGTCCTACCATTAATTGATAAGTCATGCCCTTCTATGTATTACCAAAATGCAATACCTCACATTTATTCAAATTAATCTTCATCTGCCACTCTTCAGCCTAGAGCACACATATTTCTGGTCAGAGGTTCACTGTATATCGTGTTGAGCAAGGTCAAACAAGAAGCACCTTTTTACTCACACTAAAACAAATATTAAACTCTTCACAACAGAAGTCTAATGCCTGTTTGAGGTTTCCTTTGCAAGATTGATTTGCCCCCAGGCAGTCCAGCGTTCTGGACCAGGCCAGGCCCCCTCAAAACATTTCAAGAAAGTAGCCCAGACCTTAACTTTTGCTAGCTTTGTTTTAAATCATTTTTATTGCAAAATAGATTTTTAAATACTACAACAAATACAAAACAATATAATTCAAAACAATGGGAGAAAATGAGGACTGCAGATGCTGGAGACCAGAGTTTTAAAATGTGGTGCTGGAAAAACACAGCAGGCCAGGCAGCATCCGAGGAGCAGGAGAATTGACGTTTCGGGCATAATCATGAAGAAGGGCATATGCCTGAAATGTCGATTCTCCTGCTCCTCGGATGCTGCCTGGCCTGCTGTGTTTTTCTAGCACCACATTTTTCAACTCTAATTCAAACATTTACTCTTGGGGCATGTTGAAAATACTCCTGGTTTAAATTTTGTCAAACGATCCGGAGCCAAGTGGACCCTGTGGAAGATCTTCAACTGTAAAGCATGGGTCCCATTGCAAGTTGATAACTTTCTTGCATTTTCCCAAATATCTTCCCATGCCACTGAGGAGATCTCAACACCTCGCACTCTCTCTTCCACACCCTGCAAAGTCAATCGAACGCATCTGAGGGGCCGTCCCCAATTGATGATATAAAGTGCTGACAGAAAGTGTACTCTTAGCACTGAGCACCCTCATCTCAATGTTGGATTTGTAGGGATCAGTCGAAAGTGTCATTTTTTTTTAATAAAACCCCTGACTTGAAAAAAAAATGAAAGAGGTCCCTGCTAGATAGCTCATATTTCTGCACAACTGATTATAAGACATCATTGTGTCTCCCTCAAATAAATCGTCCATTCCAGACACACCCTCAGCAGCCCAATGTTTGAATCCTGAATCTATCATCCTCGGTTGAAAACCCGGCATATCCACTATAGGTGTAAGAAAAGATGTTTTGCCAATATTGCCTTCTCTTTACTAAATTGCCCTCCATGCTTTAACAGTATTGATAACTATTGAGTTATCTATATATTCCTTAACTGTCCTCGTTTTGTCCAAAATCAGCAAACTAGTAAGGGGGCACTTTGCCTGAGAGGTTTTGATATCTACCCATATTGAAAAAGATTCCCCATAAGCTCAATCACTCACGTAAAAGAAAAACGAGCTTAGTTGATAGTTTTTCATGTCCAGGTAGAAAGTGTATTGGGTATGAGCCGGGAGGGAAAGAATTAAGTTCTGAATTTTGTGAAACAAGAGATTCAGCTGAGCATGACTCAGATCAGATAACAACGTACAGTTAACAATGGGGTGCTGGAGGCAAGGGTAATGGGTTATCAAGGTGGAAAAGCATTCATTATATAAGCCATTTAACAAGATGAGGTATCGTTCAGTATGTAACGTCAGTTAATAAGGCGAAAAGTATTCATTATGTGAAGTCAGTTATTCATTATGTAGCAGCAGATGGCTTAATCTTTACTATTGATACTCATTGATTGTAATGGTCACCCATTAATATGTATATTGCCTTATCTGGATGCTCGTCCCTGTAAAATGACAATATAGTTCACTGAGAAACTACTGTTCCACAGAAGACAGAGAACTCATGTCTCTGTGTACATGGGCAATTGTTCTCTCTCCCTCCAGGGCCTGGAATAAAAATGGAGGAGGTAAAACTATACTGTGTCTCTGAGCGTCTTGCTTCGACTGAGGGGGGGAAATGGGATGATAATACAGGAGATCCACTCGCCCCAGTCTGTGAGGCAATTGCAGTTTAGTTAATTTAATAAGGGACCAATTATGATGCCAAATAAAAGAGCTGTACCAGCCATTCAGTCGCCGGGAACATTTGCTTATCGAAAATCAGAAGGAGCATCTGTATAGGGTACAATAAATGGGGGATAATCTTTATCTTAATAAGCGCTATCCAACCTAACCATGAGACTGGAAGTGCCTCCCATCTTTGAAGATCTTGTTTGATTTTGTCAAATAATTAAACAAAATTAGCTTTGAACAACTGATCAAGAGCTGAGCAATGAATATGCTCAAATACATAAAATCCCCCTGTGACCACTTAAATGGAAATCGAGATTCACCCTCAAGACCTAGCACCTTTGTAAGGCCACCCATAGGCATAGTCTCTGATTTTGCAAAATTAGTCTTGTACCCCAAAAAGGTGCCAAATGAGCTGATGCTAAACAATCCCGGTGTGACATCAGTGTTGGTTGGAAAAAAATGTAAAATCTCTACCTGTAGGGTGGAGACACCTCCAGATGTCTGCCATCCCTAACTCTACACACAGATCCACTAATTATTTAGTTTGTACAGAGGGTATCAGGGGGGCCTTTGGGCAACATGTCTACTATGGGATCCATGAGACAATTAAATTCTTCCCCTATAATGTTATGCTGGGACTCCAGATTAATCAATTTCGAGAACGCCTCTTCCAGAAATTTGAGGGGATGGGCCGGAGGGCAGTAAACATTTAAAACACCATAATCTTCCCTGTTTATCAGGGCTTTGAGGATTACACACCTCCCATATGTGTCTTTAAAGTACTCTAGTAACTTAAATGGGAGATTCTTCCTAACCAATGCAGCCATACCCCTCTTTCTGGTATTAAAAGCTGAAAAGTAAACCCGATCAAAGCCATTCTGCTATAGTTTCAAATGCTCCCTATCATCCAAGTGTGACTCCTGTAGTAAAGCAATATCCACCTTTTCCTTTCTAAGACTTGAGGGTACCTTTTTCCTCTTAATTGGTGAGTTACTCCCCTTGATGTTTCAGGTACACCATTTAATCAAGTCATTAGCCATAATCTTCTGCAGTAACATTTAGATTCCAGAGAGGAGAAATTCAATTTACAAATTGCCAAGCCTTAGTGTCACAAGATCCATCGGACATAAAAGGTGCATAAACTAAAACCACTACAGTTAACAAACCTACAAAGCTATCAAAGACGATACACAACAAAAACCAAAAAACAAACCATCATATAAAGTGCCAATGGCACTGAAAAGGGGGACTCACCCTCTGCCCAAAGGGGACATCTACACATCCCAAAACCCAACTTCCCATCCTGCTGCCAATACTGCAGCCAGGGCATTTAAATAGCTGAACCAAGCTTTATCCCCAAAGGTTCACAAACTGTTCAAGACAAAGGCAAGGTCAAGAATTATCTTCAGAACAGCTTCTTCTTTAGCATGTTGTTTATTATACTTAAGGCTAAATACTACAATACATGGTATCAGAAATATACCAGGTTATAAATTTGATGATATACCATTGAAAGATTATTTTCACCATGTGTTTCTCCCTATCTATCTTTCATATCACTTTACTTCGATCATATTCTTTATTTACCTAACTCCACCTACACCGTGCTATTTATGCTCAGTGAGGATCACCTAATTTTATAATCACAAAGTTGCTCCAGAGTCCTAATGCCATCACATACTTTGCCATTAGACTAAAAAAATGTCAAAGTGGAAGTTTCCATTGATTCATTACTTTGTTTCAAGTTATTCTCTGCATTCCGATTTCTTCACCTCAAAAATACAACCCCTGGAGAAGTGTAACTTCATTAACAGCTGTGTGTGTGTGTCAGATGAATGCATCACAAAGTCTTCAGCAGCAAAGGAGAAAGATAAACATTAAGTTAATGTAATTATATATTCTAAACATTATTTGACATAATTACCAGAACATTGTTAGAACTTGTGTATCCACCCTACATTTATTGAAGTTTTCATGGTACACAGCAAAACACTCCAACAAAATTCCTAGTAATAACCTTTTATATACCGATGTATTTGTCATAAAACTGTTGATGTGAATGTCTGCAGGTATTCTCTACACATCCAACAAAAGTTTGTCACAGAGACATACAGTGTCCTGGAAAAATTGTGTTAATACCTTTTTACAGTTGAGAAATTTACCTCCATATTTACTATTTTCTGTTTTAGCAGGATTCAAGAAAGGAATTTATTTTGGTCATTTGAATCAGAAAGTTGAATTAATATGTAAGATGAGTAATTGGCCTTGTTTGTGCCTGTACATGATAGCTGATTGTAGATTATAGGCAGAATGGTCAGATACAGGGGCAAAGCAGATAGGAATTAAAATATTTTCCAGTTGTTGCAATGACAGTGTGGTTTGGCTTCTGGAATCACATCTCAGACAGTCATCAAAGAATTGCATTCAAACACAGCAGGCACATCCACTCATCATTTTTTTTGGTTATTAAGTTTGATTCCTATTTATTTCAGCTGTGTCTAAAAACTTTTCCTCTAATGACAAACACTAAATTATTATAGATCAGAAGATTGGGATCCGTAGTAATTGATTTAATACAGCAGGCCACAATGCTGAGCTTAATTGAGCCATACCATTGTGATAGAATCAATATGTGGCTCAAACAATTTTGTGATTGTTTCGTCATCAGGAACCTGCTTTCTAACTAGTTGTGAAGGCAAACTTTTAGTGGATGATTTTAAAAGTCTTGCTTCAGTTTTGATCAGGTGGACCACCTAACCATCTGGGATTTGCTTTACGGATGGTTTGCTGGACAGTTTGCAGCGAACATCAAACATTGGAGAAGTACACATGCTCCTGATCTGTTCAGACATGAAATACTGCTTTATGATATCTGCTGTATCATCAATAAAATTCTGTTGGCTATAATTGCCTTGTTAGAGTTTGCTAACCTGATATTCTTGGTTGTGACAATGGCCTAATTGGCAGGCTAAATAGGGCAGCATTTAATTCCTAGGAATCATCTTGCCAACCTTCTTCAAATAACAGCAAATTGGTTTAACATAAAGGAATCATAACTATGTTTATCAGCATTACAGTATGTTGCTAACCATTGATCATCTGTACATTGTTGGAATTTAGCAACTTTCAGACAATAAAGAACATGGCATTACAGTAACCTCTTTTGTTGCTGCAGATTTACCATGACCATAGGGATGGAAGTATTTACCCTAGCAAACCAACCTTCACAAATATGTTCAGTACACTGCAAGTTAGCTGCACCTTCTGGTGGTTTCAAAGGTAGTGATGTTTGTACTTTGGGTAATTTGGCCGAATTATGTTAAAAACACTTCACCCAAGCACTCTTGTTTACGGTGCAAAGGGACACAGAATTCAGTTTTTGGTTCAACTTGACTTTATGAACAAGGTTTTCTTTATTAAGAATACTATCTGAGCATTTCCCAAATTCCCACAATATTTACTCTCTAACTAGCTCTATCTATCTGAGAAAGGGTGTGACCTGCAATGATTTTAGACTCCCCTACCCCAGAGAAAAGACTTTGTCTATTTATCCTATCGATGCCCCTCGTAATTTTATAAACCCTCAGCCTCCGATGCTCCAGGGAAAACAGCCCTAGCCTATTCAACCTCTCCCTATAGCTCAAATCCTCCAACCCTGGCAACATCCTTGTAAATCTTTTCTGAACCTTTTCAAGTTTCACAACATCTTTCCAATAGGAAGGAGACCAAAATTGCACACACTATTCCAACAGTGGCCTAGCCAATGTCCTGTACAGCCGCAACATGACCTCCCAATTCCTGTACTCAATACTCTGACCAATAAAAGAAAGCATACCAAATGTCGTCTTCACTATCCTATCCACTTTCAAGGAGCTATGAACCTGCACTCCAAGGTGTCTTTGTTCAGCAACACTCCCTAGGACCTTACCATTAAGTGTATACGTCCTGCTAAGATTTGCTTTCCCAAAATGCAGCACCTCGCATTTATCTAAATTAAACTCCATCTGCCACCTCTCAGCCCATTGGCCCATCTGATCAAGATCCCATTGTAATCTGAGGTAACCCTCTTCGCTGTCCACTACACCTCCAATTTTGGTGCCATCGGCAAACTCACTAATACACCTCTTATGCTTGCATCCGAATCATTTATATAAATGAAGAAAAGTAGTGGACCCAACACTAATCTTTGTGGCACTCCACTGGTCATAGGCCTCCAGTCTGAAAAAAAACCCTCTACCACCACTCTCTGTCTTCTACCTTTGAGCCAGTTCTGTGTCTAAATGGTGGGCTCTCCCTGTATTCCATAAGATCTAACCTTGCTAACCAGTTTCCAATGGGAAACCTTGTCAAACGCCTTACTGAAGTCCATATAGATCACATCTACCGTTCTGCTCTCATCAATTCTCTTTGTTACTTCTTCAGAAAACTCAATCAAGTTTGTGAGACATGATTTCCCATGCACAAAGCCATGTTGACTATCCCTAATCAGTCCTTGCCTTTCCAAACCAGTACTTAACTTGCGTGGATCATTCCCTCCTGTACTTGCTTTAAACCACTGTTACTGCTGTGTAGCTGGACCAGATCTTCAACCTTAGCTTGGCTCACAGTGATGCCGTCTATTTGTTCCGAAGTGGGGGTTGGACAGTTCCATTTCATGAGCACCTGCTTCACCAATTCGGTCTCCTTGTGTTCCCAGTTAGAGAAATTCGGTGGTGAATGCTAACCTTAACGATGCCATTACTCAAGGCCTTGGGCAGTTAGGAGAATAATTTTGAGCAGGGATGGGGACAATAATAGTTTCTATTTGGCGAGACAAATGCTCTAGCTTCTCACAATGGCAGCAAGTCAGTTAAACTGTTGCAGACACATGATATCTCAGTTTATGTCTGCTGACGGGAGGAGTTTTTCAGTGTGGCTGATCATGTAGCTTAGTTTTCATACCATATCATGTCATAGAGTCATAAAGATGTTCAGCATGGAAACAGACACTTCGGGGAATTTGAGGATTCTGGGTAATCTAAGATGGAGGATGAGGGAAATTTCTGGCTGTAAGAGCTGATGCTCCTTTTTTTTGAGGTAGTTTAGGTGTTGGAGGTGATTTCCTCGAATTCCAGGAGCAGCAATTACTGTTTTATATGTTGTTGCATTGTTTTGGAACTTTGGAAAAACAAAGTCAAAACAACAGCAGTTTAAAGGGAGAAGAGCAGACAAAGGAAGCACATGGTGAGGAGAGTGCAGGAGAGAGAGAGAAAAAAAGAAACAACCTGCACAGTTACTGCCTTTGCTGTTTGAATTCGTGTATCGCTGGACATCGGGGTGCATCTGGGAAAATTAACAAACAATGAGATTCACAACTAATCTTGGGGGAATTGGTTTGGGCGAAGTTCACAGCACAGAATCAGATAAGTTAATTGTTGTTTTAAGTCTGTCCAAGAGAATGGCTGCAGTAGTGAGTATAGTGAATTCTTTCTTGATTATATGTTTTTGGAGATAAGTCTCTTGATTAAACTTAAAATATAAGCCATAACTATTCATTTAACCTGGGGCAGTGTTTGTAGAGGAATAAGACGGTGTTATTTTCTGGGTCTGTAGATTGTGAAGGAGCAAAAATGGCCTTTGCAGTGATATATACTTCTTGTCAGATGTGGGAGTTTAAAGAGACTTTAAAGGTTACTGCGGATTATATCTGCCATGAATGCTGTTGGATGTGAATCTTATCAGATTGAGTGGATTGGTTGGAGAGACAGATAGAAGCAATGAGGAATTTTCAACAGGAACAGTATGTGATGGATGGCAGTTATAGGAAGGGGGGAAATGTCAGATACAGTCACATAGTTGGGTTAACTCCAGGAAGGGTGAGAGAGGTCGGCACCTAGGGCAGGAGTCTTTTGTGGATATGCCCATTTCAAACAGGTATGCTGTTTTGGAAAATGTAGGGAGTGATGGATTCTCAAGGGAACATAGCATGAACAGTCAAGTTCCCGGTATTGAGACTGGCTCTAATGCAACGAGGGGTACGTCGGCTTCCAAGGGATCATTTGTGTTAGGGGATTCTGTAGTCAGAGGTACAGACAGACGTTTCTGTGACCAGCAGAGAAAAAGCAGAATGGTGTGTTGTTTCCCTGGTGCCAGGATCAAGGATATCTCAGAGAGGGTGCAGAATGTTCTCATGGAGGAGAGGGGCCAGCAGGAGGTCATTGTCCACATTGGAACCAACAACATTGGAAGGGAAAAGGTTGAGACTCTGAAGGGAGATTACAGAGTTAGGCAGAAATTTAAAAAGGAGGTTCTCAAGGATAGTAATATCTGGATTACTCCCAGTGCTACGAGCTAGTGAGGGCAGGAATACGAGGATAGAGTAGATGAATGTATGGCTGAGAAGCTGGTATATGGGAGAAGAATTCACATTTTTGGATCATTGGAATCTCTTTTGGGGTAGAAGTGACCTGTACAAGAAGGACGGATTGCACCTAAATTGAAAGGGGACTAATATACTGGCAGGGAAATTTGCTAGAACTGCTTGGGAGGGTTTAAATTAATAAGGTGGGGAGGGTGGGACCCAGGGAGATAGTGAGGAAAGAGATTGATCTGAGATGGGTATAGCTTAGAACAGAAGTGGGTCAAACAGTCAGGGCAGGCAGGGACAGGTAGGACTAATAAATTAAACTGCATTTATTTCAATGCAAGGGGCCTAAGAGAGAAGGCAGATGAACTCAGGGCATGGTTAGGAACATGGGACTGGGATATCATAGCAATTACAGAAACATGGCTCAGGGATGGGCAGGACTGGCAGCTTAATGTTTCAGGATACAAATGCTACTGGAAGGATAGAAAGGGAGGCAAGAGAGGAGGGGGAGTAGCATTTTTGATAAGGGATAGCATTACAGCTGTGCTGAGGGAGGATATTCTTGGAAATACATCCAGGGAAGTTATTTGGGTGGAACAGAGAAATAGGAAAGGGATGATCATTTTATTGGGATAGTATTTAAGACCCCCTAATAGTCAGAGGGAAATGAAAAAACAAACTTGCAAGGAGATCTCAGCTATCTGTAAGAATAATTGGGTGGTTATGGTAGGGGATTTTAACTTTCCAAACATAGACTAGGACTGCCATAATGTTAAGGGTTTAGATCAAGAGGAATTTGTTAAGTGTGTACAAGACAATTTTCTGATTCAGTATGTGGATGTACATACTAGAGAAAGTGCAAAACTTGCCCTACTCTTGGGAAATAAGGTAGGGCAGATGACTGAGGTGTCAGTGGGGGAGCATATTGGGGCCAGTGACCATAATTCTATTCGTTTTAAAATAGTGATGGAAAAGGATAGACAGATGTAAAAGTTGAAGTTCTAAATTGGAGAAAGGCCAATTTTGACAGTATTAGGCAAGAACTTTTGAAAGCTGATTGGAGGCAGACCGACGCAGTTAAAGGGACGGCTGGAAAATGGGAAGCCTTCAGAAGTGAGATAACAAGAATCCAGGGAAAGTATATTCCTGTCAGGGTGAAAGGGAAGGCTGGTAACTATAGGGGATGCTGGATGACTAAAGAAATTGAGGGTTTGGTTAAAAAAAAAGAAGAAAGCATATGTCAGGTATAGACAGGATAGATCAAGTGAATCCTTAGAAGAGTATAAAGAAGATGGAGTATACTTAAGAGGGAAATCAGGAGGGCAAAACGGGAACATGAGATAGCTTTGGCAAATAGAATTAAGGAGAATCCAAGGGGTTTTACAAATATATTAAGGACAAAAGGGTAACTAGGGAGAGAATAGGGCCCCTCAAAGATCAGCAAGGTGGCCTTTGTGTGGAGCCAGAGAAAATGGGGGAGATACTAAATGAATATTTTGCATCAGTATTTACTGTGGCAAAGGATATGGAAGATATAGATTTTAGGAAATAGATGGTGACATCTTGAAAAATGTCCAGATTACAGAGGAGGAAGTGCTGGATGTCTTGAAACGGTTAAAAGTGGAAAGCTAGAGAAGTGATTGCTGGGCCTCTTGCTGAGATATTTGTATCATCGATAGTCACAGGTGAGGTGCTGGAAGACTGGAGGTTGGCAAATGTGGTGCCATTGTTTAAGAAGGGTGGTAAAGATAAGCCAGAGAACTATAGACCGGTGAGCCTGACCTCGGTGGTGGGCAAGTTGTTGGAGGGAATCCTGAGGGACAGAATGTACATATATTTGGAAATGCAAGTTCTGATTCAGGATAGTCATCATGGCTTCATGCGTGGGAAATCATGTCTCACAAACTTGATAGAATTTTTTTGGAAAAAGTAACAAAGAGGATTGATGAGGGCAGAGCAGTAGATGTGATCTATATGGACTTCAGTAAGGTGTTCAACAAGGTTCCCCATGGGAGACTGATTAGCAAGGTTAGATCTCATGGAATACAGGGAGAACTAGCCATTTGGATACAGAACTGGCTCAAAGGTAGAAGACAGAGGGTGGTGGTGGAGGGTTATTTTTCAGACTGGAGGCCTGTGACCAGTGGAGTGCCACAAGGATCAGTGCTGGGCCCTCTACTTTTTGTCATTTACATAAATGATTTGGATGCGAGCATAAGAGGTACAGTTAATAAGTTTGCAGATGACACCAAATTGGAGGTGTATTGGACAGTGAAGAGGGTTACCTCAGATTACAACAGGATCTTGACCAGATGGGCCAATGGGCTGAGAAGTGGCAGATGAAGTTTAATTCAGATAAATGCGAGGTGGCTGCATTTTGGGAAAGGAAATCTTAGCAGGGCTTATACACTTAATGATGAGGTCCGAGGGAGTGTTGCTGAACAAAGACACCTTGGAGTGCAGGTTCATAGCTCCTTGAAAGTGGAGTCGCAGGTAGATAGGATAGTGAAGAAGGCGTTTGGTATGCTTTCCTTTATTGGTCAGAGTATTGAGTACAGGAGTTGGGAGGTCACGTTGCGGCTGTACAGGACATTGGTTAGGCCACTGTTGGAATATTGTGTGCTATTCTGGTCTCCTTCCTATCGGAAAGATGTTGTGAAACTTGAAAGGGTTCAGATAAAATTTACAAGGATGTTGCTAGGGTTGGAGGATCTGAGCTACAGGGAGAGGCTGAACAGGCTGGGGCTGTTTTCCCTGGAGCGTTGGAGGCTGAGGGGTGACCTTATAGAGGTTTACAAAATCATGAGGGGCATGGATAGGATAAATAGACAAAGTCTTTTTGCAGGGGTTGTGGAGTCCAGAACTAGAGGGCAAAGGTTGAGAGTGAGAGGGGAAAGATATGAAAGAGACCTAAAGGGCAACTTTTTCACACAGAGGGTGGTATGTGTATGGAATGAGCTGCCAGAGGATGTGGTGGAGGCTGATACAATTGCAACATTTAAGAGGCATTTGGATGGGTATATGAATAGGAAGGGTTTGGAGGGATATGGGCCAGGTGCTGGCAGGTGGGACTAGATTGGGTTGGGATATCTGGTCAGCATGGACGGGTTGGACCGAAGGGTCTGTTTCCATGCTGTACATCTTATGACTCTATGACTCTAACTTGTCAATGCCGACCAGATATCCCAACCTAATCTAGTCCCACCTGCCAGCACCCGACCCATATCCCTCTAAACCCTTCCTATTTATATACCCATCCAGATGCCTTTTAAATGTTGCAATTGTACTTGCTTCCACCACTTCCTCTAGCAACTATCTTTTGGTATCCATCTTTAATAATAGGTGATCCATCTATATTGTTATGGGGATCTTTCCTGTGCTCCGCAGGTTCCCTTAAGACTTTTGCTAATTTGTTTTGGCACAAATGGTCCCTTGAGGACATTTGTTCTCATTACCTGACACTCATGGGGTTTTCCGTAGCTCAAACCTTCTGTAGGAAGGTGGACGCTTTGGTACATTTGACTGTAATGACAACCCTATAACATTGGGGTCCAGTGCGCTTTGTGGTTTTGGCTGACCGTACTGTCTTTTATCCGAGCATTCAGCAAAAGTTGCCTGGGGTGTGCTGTATCAGATGGTTGGATGGGGTGGGGGACGGTGGGGGGGTGGTGGGGGAGGGGGTTCAGGCTGCTAATATAGACTAAATGCTGTACCAGCCAGTACATGGCTGGCAAGTGCTTCTCACATGTAAAGATGCATGCTCTACTGGTGAAAATGTCCAGGAGGTATTGGCTATCAATCTCAGTTTATTGTGTTGTAATAGATTCATAGAGTTCTGGATATAAGTTTGCTCGCTGAGCTGGAAGGTTCATTTTCTAATGTTTCATCACCATACTGGGTAACATCATCAGTGAGCCTCTGAAGCCCTCTCTCCTCCTTTAGCCAGCCTCTGATAAATTATTGACAGAGAATTGTGAAAACCTGAGTCCATGTGTGCTACTGGTCCTAAAATGTGGAGGTGAATTTATTTAGCAGTGTTGGTAGAGGGGTATGCACCAACGTCCGTTACTAATGTCCAGTACAGTGAAATATTTTGCCTGTGGAGCTTGCTTCATAATGGTTTTAGGGCAAGTCTCTATTGTTGATGCCATCATTGAGATAGTTTAATTTAGATCCCTGTATTCAATAGTGCGCTGCTAAGAGGCCTCATGTTTCATAAGCAGCCATTTTGATTAGGTATTGGTAGACGCTACAGGATGTAAAACTCCTTGTTTTAACAAAATGCTAATGACCTTGGCCAACTCCCCCTCTGCCTGTTTGGACTAATTGTATTGTCTTTGTGGCTTTGTGTCCGATCTGTCTATCACTACCTCACCCTCTGTACAACTGCAGTCATGTGTGTGACAGGTGAACACATTCTTGTGCTCTGTGAGATTAGCCTGTGCCACTGGATCCTCAGTCATATCTGTGGGTCTCATCCACAATTCCCCCATGGTACACATTCTCTGTGAAAATGCTCCTGTCGCAATCTCCACCGGGGCTTCATCAAGCTTGGGGGCATTTACCAAATAAAACAACTAGGAGGTCAACATAGAAGTTATGTTTCCTCATAAAGTATGAGCCTAAACTTTGCTTGGTGTTCATATGGAGATTAACCAGCTCTGCTGGGTGATGGCAGACTAAGTCTCACGGTTTAAGTTCAATAGGTTCTGTCTCCGCCCCCTCCTGTAGGTGAACTGTAGTCTTTTTCTTGTGATGGCAGCTGCTGCCTCAGATGTCCTTGCTGCGGATCCCTATCTCTCACAGCGGGATAGGCATATGGCTGTGAAAGTAACTGCCCTTGTTTCAGTCACATCCTTCAATCCTCCACATGAGAATAAGGTTTGGGGCTTTTACTGGGTGTGTGATTGCCTTGCCCAATTTGGGGTGCTTGGATTCATGAGCCACTTTCTCTAAAGTCCTCCTTATCACCCATTGTTCTGTGTGGGCGTTGTCTGTGGGATCAAAATTTTCACAAGCTTTCTTTGCTGTCTCAATTCCTGTGAACCAAGTGTTCAGGTCCAATTTCTCCTGTTTTATGGTGTCAGCACAGTCACTGAAGACTCCTGTGATCTATGTCCAAGGTGCCTAGCAAATGTAATTCGTGCTCTTCCTTTATTTGCTGACACTTATTTGATCCCTCCATGGGGTGTCTCCTATTACATCCTAAAGGGGCTAGGATTGTTGTTTCCATGGTCTGCATTTCCCTTCTCCCCACATTCTGAAGGTTGGGTGAGGCAGAATGGATCACGGAGATCAGACGTATTAACATTAATATTATCTCCTCAACATCATTGAGCCGTGAGAACGGGTTGTTGGTGGGTGCTGTTGGTAAACATAGGGGTTAGCTATGGGCTCAAATACAGGGATTCCTTTTGCTATTTCTACCAATTGCACTACTGTAAACAAGGCTGTAAGTAATTGAATTATTGTTCTGGATGTCCTGATGGGTTGCGGTCGGTGGCTTCATTGGAACAGGGTAACATCCTGGAGGTACTAAAGGATCTATTGCTTCTGGAAAGGGAGATTGGGGTCCCAAATCTTCGCTACAATCAGTGTATCCATGGGCATGTCTTCCATTTCCTCTCAATCTAATTACTATCTGATTCTATTGTCCCATTATCATTTCCTTCTGCACAGAAAATTGGAACTTTAAGTTTTAATCTTGCACTGACATTATAAATGGTCCATAGCATGAGCACTGTTTTCTTTGCCTGCCTGAACTACGACTGGAGGAAGACCACCTCATCTTCTGCCTTGGGACCCTCCAACCACACAGAATCAATGTTGATTTCACCAGTTTCCTCAGCTTCCCTCCTCCCACCTCATTCCAGATCCAACCCTCCAACTCGGCACCACCCTCTTGACCAGTCATACCTGTCCATCTTCCTTCCCACCGATCTGCTCCACCATCCACTCCAACCTATGATCATCACCCCCATTAGGAATATCTATCGCATTCCTAGTTACCTTCTCCTGAGCCCCATATCACTCCCATTTATATCTCAGCCCCCATGGACCCCCCTCCCAACACATACATTCCTGATGAAGAGCATATGCCCAAAACGTTGACTCTCCTGCTCCTCAGATGCTGCCTGAGTTGCTGTGTTTTTCTGGTGCCACACTTTTTGACTCCGATCTCCAGCATCTGCAGTCCTCACTTTCTCCCTGACTGGAAGGAAAAATATGAGTGAATGACATTAGGGTTTGATTCATGACCATCAGCCAACAAATTTAAAGTTAAAAATCTCACAAAACCAGGTTATAGTCCAACAGGTTTATTTGGAAGCACTAGCTTTCGGAGATCTGCCACCTGATGAAGCAGCAGCACTTTGAAAGCACGTGCTTCCAAATACACCTGTTGGACTATAATCTGGTGTTGTGAAATTTTTAACTTTGTACACCCCAGCCCAAAACCGGCTCCTCCATATCATAACAAATTTAAAGACCACCCCATTATTTGTAATTCCAAAAAGCAGTAGATTCACATTGCAGGTATTAACCTAAAATTTTCTGGGTTAGCTGAAATTAAATTTAATGAAATAGAACAAAGAAAATTTACAGCCCAGGAACAGGCCCTTCGGCCCTTCAAGCCTGAGCTGATGCAAAGGAAAAGACATGTGAAGCTTGATGACGATCTACTGATTAGAAAGGTCACTCAGTTCATATGTTTCTGTGTTTTGCTGAAGCAATGTGCGTGTTTAGATTAAGTATTGCATATCTGCAATAATGGACTGAACTGTCACAGTTTGTGACAGGAACTTCAGTAACTCTGAAAATTGGACTCTTGTTCAAAGACAGGCATGAATTAGGTGTGATAATGTGAACTTAATATCAATTACTAGAGACAGATTATCAAATTGTGTTCTTTAAATATTCTGCATGTGATTAAATGACATGGAGGTGGTAATAGCATGAGCAAGGAAAGCCTGTCATCCAAGTTCATTAAGATCAAGTGATAAGCCCCTTTTCAGGAAGTGAAAAGCAAGTCATAGTGAACATTTAATTAAACTAGCTGTGGAAAAATGGTATGTTTATGGTGTTGGCCAGTAGTCAAGCTGATCACTTGCTGGAAACTCTTGCATTTTGGCCCCTTGCATCTTCAGTTGTACCTGAAATGGTCACAGCACTTCTGTCTTGCTGTACTGCTTAGCACAGCACAAACACAGACAGCTTGTCATTGTTGTCAGCAGTGATTAGTCAAGGAGGTGGGCATGTTGTTGTATACTGTGGGATGTCAATTCACACAGCATGTGCCAGCAGTCTGTGCAGCAAACACACAGCATTTGCATCAGCCAAATGGCCATGTCTCAAAGTGAGTAAAAAATGAGGTCTGCAGATGCTGGAGATCACAGCTGCAAATGTGTTGCTAGTCAAAGCACAGCAGGCCAGGCAGCATCTCAGGAATAGAGAATTCGACGTTTCAAGCATAAGCCCTTCATCAGGAATAAGAGAGAGTAGCCAAGCAGGCTAAGATAAAAGGTAGGGAGGAGGGACTAGGGGGAGGGGCGATGGAGGTGGGATAGGTGGAAGGAGGTCAAGGTGAGGGTGATAGGCCGGAGTGGGGTGGGGGCGGAGAGGTCATGAAGAGGATTGCAGGTTAGGAGGGCGGTGCTGAGTTGAGGGAACCGACTGAGACAAGGTGGGGGGAGGGGAAATGAGGAAACTGGAGAAATCTGAATTCATACCTTGTGGTTGGAGGGTTCCCAGGCGGAAGATGAGGCGCTCCTCCTCCAGCCATCGTGTTGTTATGTTCTGCCGGTGGAGGAGTCCAAGGACCTGCATGTCCTCGGTGGAGTGGGATGGAGAGTTAAAGTGTTGAGCCACGGGGTGATTGGGTTGGTTGGTTCGGGCGGCCCGGAGGTGTTCTCTGAAGCATTCCGCAAGTAAGCGGCCTGTCTCAAAGTGAGCTGTCTTCAGTGAATTCAAGTGGGGCTGCTGTCTGTCAGGTAGCCCTGGTACAGTAAGTAAAGGCCATTGTATGATCACAGTCCAGGGGACTGGGCATGGTCAGTCATTCACTGGAACAGTCATGGTCAAGGGGTTCATCTCACTATATTCTAGGGGGTGATCTGTGGTCAGTCTGGCAATGAGGGGTTTTGCAGTAAGTCAGTTGGGGAATTGTAGCAGTCATTTAGAGGTCTGGTCAATCATCGGCAATGATTCTCCATCCAAAGTGATCAGTGGAGTGAGCTTCAGTCAGTCCTAGAGGTCAGCAGAATGAAAGTCAGGATTGTAATCACAGGAGACAGTTTGTTAGGGGAGTGTAAAATCTCAATACTGAGAATTAGTAGCAGTAATCTGTGAAGCAAAGGGTTGTGAAGGTGTGAAGTTTGGCATATAAATAGGAAGGCAATGTTGCGGATATGGGACACTGAGGGTGAGGAAGGCTTATTGACTATCATAGCCAGCATAGTCTCGGTGGAGGGACTGTAGAGAACATTGCTGTGCATGACTGAACTGTAGGGCTAGAGCTTGGGGGAAGGATAAAAGTTGCATGAATGATTACAAGTGGTATGTGGGAACATGTGGGGAATTGTGATGAGTCTCCAAGGAGTTCCAGGAAGAAAGGGATATGACCCAGCAGAGCCTGTGAGTCACTGTGTCAAGAGCATATTACGTTGCCTTTCATCATCAATCTGGGAGGAGATGGGTTCACTACTCACAAGCCCTTACAATCTCCTATTGTCCCTTTTTGACATGACTGGGGCCACATTTTCAAAGTCTGCATCAGGTACCCATGATGCAAATATCAGTGGGAACTTTCATGTCCCTGTTATGTTTGCGTGACCAAGAGCATACATGAATGCTTACTATGGGACAAGGAGCATCCTCTGCAACTACAGCTGATGTCTCCAGTACACAACCTCTGACTGGAGCAGAATATTAATACAATGCAGCATGCTCTTCAACCAGAGCCACAATGGATCAGATGATTGGTCTGCTGAAAGTGAGGTTCCAGTGCTTGGATTGGTCTGAGGGCGAGAGGGGACAGTGCTTACTGTAAAGACTAGTCAATCTTGAGTTTCAGCTGAATGCATGTTGAGGGGATAATAGTAGATATTGGTTGGCGATCTCCCCAACTTCATTGGCAGTCAATGTTAATGTTTGCTACATAACCTCAGCATGCTGTGCTGTACACCATGAAGCAGGCAACGAGGGATATGATGGGCAATGAGCTGGGACTGTTGCTGGAGTCTTCTGAGGATGAGGATGTTGAGCAAGAGGACCATCACCTTTTGCATGATCAAGTGCAGCAGCTTTAAATGTTATAAATCAGGCAGAAGCTTATCAATAGCCACCTCCAGTATATGAGAGCTGGGTGCATTGTTTGTTCGTTGAGTATAAAATTATTGGTACTTGAAAGGAATGAAGTCTATTTCTGTTTGTATTCTGAAGGCTTTGAAGGCTTTCCTGTATGCGATGATTGAACAACGATAGGATGCTGGGATAAACTGGGCCTTGAGGAAAGAGTTGCTGAGATTTAGACACAATTGTAAGATGGGATATGGATGAGGAGCAATGTGCACTGGAGAAAGAGGATCGAGGAGCAGTGATTCCTGACAAGCTGAAAGAATCATCTTGTTGAGCCCTGGGATAGGACCATTGAACTGCCTTCCTAGTCTTTCCCTCCAACCTTAACAGCCGTGTCCATTTTAATGCGTGTGTGTGTGTGTGTGTGTGTGTGTGTGTGTGTGTGTGTGTGTGTGTGTGTGTGTGTGTGTGTGTGAGGATGATTTATAAGGGGCTTTAGAGCCCTAACAAATATGATATTAATAGTTCATAAATGTTTACCTGAAGTTAGAATCTATTAATTTGGAATAAATAATCTTGTTATGTACAGGGACCTGATTCATTATTTCTGTCACTTGGGTCTAAATACAGTTAAATTGAAGAACTTTGTGCACTTTTATAAATCTTTAACTTTTGTGATGACTCTGGGAAGAGCAGAGCTGAGGTGTAAATACAAACTTGAACAATTACCTTTCCAGTTCACTTGTAGCAAGACTCAATGGAGGCTTCTGACTGTCACATAAGTTGGTGATGGGTTTCTGAAGTTTACAGGGAAACCTCCACATTTGGTGCAAGTTAGGATACCCAAAATGAAAAGCTCATTGTCTACTGATAAGTATTTAAAGAAAAAAAACACATTGCCTTTATAATGAGAGAGAAGGGAAAACTCTAAGCACATGGCAGACAATTTATTATTCAACCTGCAGTATGTTTTCTTTCCCTTAAATGCATCGAACTGGAGAAGCCCAGTTCTAAAATTAAAACGTTTAAAACTGTCAAGGGATCTGTACTATTTTGTTGTTAACCATAGTGATGTCCAAAAATCTTTCATAGGGATTAGAATTTTCCATTGGCAAGCACCCAGTTCTACTGGATGGTTTCAGAATATGATTTTAACTGCAAATAATATTAACTTCATCATTTGGGTGTGTCTAGCTGTGCTTTACATTGAGTACATTAGACTAAGTGGCTTCAGGGATTGGACCAGTCAGGATGTTTTACATAATATATTTATATGTAGCCAAGTTAATTTATGATGCCACTGGACTATTTATATGGTGTCTAAAAAAAAGGACATGAAACTTCACATTCGTGGCAGGAAGAAGTGAGAACATCAAAAGAAAGTCAAGCAATCTGAATGAATTACCTTCAATATCACTCAGGACAAACAGTAATATACAAGCTTGGAGCTAAAAAGGCTGCTCATAGTTAAGTTACTTGGGCTGGGCTCCCACTTTCTGAAATCTGATGATAATGATTGTAAGCCAGCTTTCTTTGTTTGAATATTTCCAATTATCAAACATATTTCTGTGTACAGGACTTTTTCTCATACATTTTTTGAATTGCCAAGGTGCACGCTACAGCTTCTCCAATTTATGACCACTTATGTTCCTTATCACATGGAAAGTCCCAAGTCAAGTGAGGAACCTGTTAAACTTTATTGGGCAAGATGGTGCTGGCCAAAACAGGGATGGGTAGGGGGAATGTCTCCTTTCTGTGGGAAGAGTGGGTATCCTGTGTCCACCAGAGGCATCATCCCAAGTCATACCCCTTATTTAACCCTCCTCCTCTGGCCTCTGCAACCTGGCCATCTCCCTCAGTTCCCTCATTGGTGCTGACTTACTTGGTCTCATGAACACTCCAGACCTAGTTTCAGTGTGGCTTCCATAACCTCGTCCTCTTCCGGTTCTGTTCGTAGCCTCAGAAGTGACTGCATCCAAATCTGATGCTGGCCATCAGATTGTTGAGTTGCTCTCTAACAGGAATCTTTCTTCTTAGTTGATGGCAGAGGTTTTGCCCTGAGCCAATTAATGCTCCACAGAGCATACCACGGCTTCAGGGCTCCCAGCCTCTTCTTGGATGGGCTTCTGACTGACCTTTCAGCTGAAAGACAGAGGAAACAGGATGTCCTCCAAAACATATCCCCAAGTGTTCCCACTTCCCAGCAACTTATGGACATATTTTCAAAATCGGTTCAAAATTCACCTAAGTGTCACAGCCTATTTTTATAGGAAGTTCCTTGTGTTAGAGAAACAAATACTTCAGATTTATGTGGATCCTTTTGGGATCTCAATACATTGAAAAGAACATCATCAGACTCTGAAATACCTTTGAAGTTATCATGTAGGAAACGTGGCCTCAATTGGTGCACAGTAAGCTCTCTCACACACAAATGTGATAATGATTAGATAACCTGCCTTTTTCCTAATGCTGATTGACGAATACATATTGGCCCAAAGGGTGAGTATAACTCCTTGTACTTCATCAAAGTAGTGCCATTGACATCTTCCTGAGGGAGAAAATAGTGCCTTGCAGTTTATCATCTCAGCTGGAAAATGGCACCTCCAACAGTGCAGAGCTCTCTCTCAACATATGCAATTGTTGTTGAAAATTCTTAAAGAGAACTGGAGACTGTGGTTAATTATTACTAACTAAAGGCTATTATTTTAGCTATTTGTAGAAAAATAAGCTCTAAGTGTGTTACCAAATCTGGAGGAACCCATCGCAAAACAATAGCAATGAATTTGTTTTCACCAATCATAGATTTATGTGAAAGGCTTCACATATTTAAGTTGTAGGAACATTCCACACCCCATGATGCATTTACCTAAAATACAATGTTTCTTCTGTAAGTATAAATGCAGCTGCATTTATGGGTGTTAGTGGTGGAACTTTCTGAATTTCTATGTCATAAAGGTTGACAATTTACTTCACACAATATTAGCTTCTCTCTTTCTAATCTAGGCCTGTTATGGAAAATATCCCAATTGTCCCTAGTTTTTCTTTCAGCTTAACTGATCCATTTATAAATGTCAATGCAATATAATTGATTAAAAACAAAGTGCCGGAAAAGCTCTGTCAGTCTGGCAATATTTGTTGGGGGAGAAATGGAATTCATGTTTCAGTCCAATATGACTCTGGAACTGAAAGGGGCTGGACAAATGATAGATTTCATCCTGTTAAAAAAGGAGAGCATGTATAATATATGAGAAGATATTCACAACAGAAAGCAAAGGAAATGCACACAGTGGCATGGAAAACGTTTAGCTGAAGAGTATGTGTTAATGGTGGATGTAAATATCAGCTTTGCTGAGAGTAAACCCTTACAAACAAGACACCAGGTGAAGGATGGGTGGGGAAGGGGACACAGTTCCTACTCTGAAGTTGTTGAACCAATGTTGAGTCCTGAAGACTGTAAAGTGCCAAAACTTAAAATAAGATACTGTTCCTCCAGTTCACAGTAGGCTTTACAGAAAGGTGAGCAGGATAGTGTATTGAAATTGCAAGCTAGAGGAAGGTCAAAATTATCCTTGCAGACAGAGTGGAGGTATTCCATAAAGCAGTTCCCTAATCTGTAGCATTAATGGAGAGGAGATCCATTCAGCCCTCCTGTCTCCCCATCAGACTCCTTCTGGCCTCTGCTGAGAAACTTTCCAAGGAACCCCACTGGCTCCTACACACATAGAATGAAGTGGATTCAGCTTTTACGGGTCCGAAGAAGGTCTTGTCCACCATTTGAAAGGTAGGGAGCTCCCTGCATTTCCTTTGTCAGACCTACTGGAATCAAGTTCACATCAGGCAATTTAATGGCCACCTTTGGGTCTTTCCCATGATTGAGGGTCTTGGCAAGAAAAGGTCCATTCAATCATAATGCTGCCAGCGCAAGAGCAGGAGCGGCTGGTAGCAAAGCACCCACCAGAAGTTGAGGATTATAGTTGGAATCCCTCCCCGTTCAGGTCAAAGGTGAGAAGACTGAATACTGGTTGCAGGATGGGGTCAAGTTTGTATGAAGGGAGGTTTGAAGGAAAGGAAAGAATGGATTTCAATGGCGATCATTTGCCTACAATCAGGTCTTCATTTGTGCACAGAACCCTCTCCCCACATGGAAAGCTGCTGGCAAATCCAATGGTGCAACCTTTTCAATGGTATGAGCAAACTACATCACTTCTGTTTAAAACCTGAGGCATCACTAATATGTGGTGGGTTCAGAGATAATGGGAGTCAATTGCTCATCAATAAGCATAATCACATCATAATTCACTCTAGATTCTGGGATTCACATGTCTACCTTCTACCATCCTACTTTTTTTGGGGAAGGTTTTGCCACCAGATGGAGATTGAAGCAAAGTCTCACTCACGATTAATTGGGTCTGGCCGCCATGTTTCTTTCTGTATTAAATCCAATCCACTATTCCTATTGGCTTCAGGTGAGATTCCAGTTTAGATATGTCATCCTAGGAATTAAAACACCCTGTACATCCAATACCTGCTCTACTCCTTACACTTGAGATTTCTGTCCCACATTAAAACCATTCGTTTACAATCAGTGATGAAGCAGTCAAGTTTTCTTGGAGACTGAACATACCACGGTCAATAGCAAAGAGCAACATAAATCAAGTGAGCTTAATTATAGCCCATCCATGCAATATACCCACTTCTGTAAAATTATCTGCTGCCAGAATTTTCAGGCTTATATTTGTTTTTAAAGCACTCACAATCTTCTGAGGTGTACTAAAATGCAGGTCAATTTTTCACAAATCTTTTTATTAAGAGAACTGAGCCCGAGGAATATATGATTCAACATCAATTCTGGAAAGTGTTTTCATCAAAAACACTCACAGAATGCTCTCCCTGTTATTATCTGGATTGTTTATGTTTTAACTTCTACTTCTCCTCTGAAGCAGCTGTTTATTTTTGTAAAATACATTTGTTCCAATAAAACCATCGTAGTAAACATACATATTAAAATGGTTAAAATTATGCTGCTGCTTCAATATTATTATTGCTTTTTAGTTTCCTGTTAAAATAACTTTTAGATATATATTCTGGTCTCCCACAAGAAGAATGTTGTTAAACTTGAAAGGATAAAAAAATACAAGATGGCAGCAGAGTAACAGGGCAGAGTGTGGGCTCCTCAGTCCAGGACAGCAGAGCTCACCAACTACATTCCCCTTACTTTCTGTTCTCGTTCTATGTTTTTGTTTTGTATTTCCATTGATAATGGTACTTTACCATTTTTAAATGAATTTAGCGCAAAGTGTCATCTCTTGGGCGAGGCCCAGTGACAAGATGGCTTCCAGCAGCCCAGAATGGAGTACAGACCTGGCCCCTGGTGGTGCAGTCTCCCAGTGTGGTGTTAGTCTCCATGAAGGGCGATCAAGTGCTGGAGTGGAGGTCTTTGGTGGTCTCCAGCTATTCCAGCGGCCAAGTGTGGTGGTCTAGTCCAAGCATGATGGTCTAGTCTCAGTGTGTCGTCTAGTCTCAGTGTGATCTAGTCTCAGCATGATGGTCCAGACCTAGCGTGGTGGTCTAGTCCCAGCATGGTGGTCTAGTCCCAGCGTGGTGGTCTAGTCCCAGTGTGGTGGTCTAGTCCCAGTGTGGTGATCTGATGTCTCATCGTGATGGTCTAGTCCCAACATGGTGGCTTAGTTCCAGCGTGGTGGTCTAGTCCCAGCGTTGTGATCTAGTCTCAGTGAGGTGCTCTAGTCCCTGTGTGGTGGTCTAGTCCCAACATGGTGGTCTACTTCCAGTGTGGTTGTCTAATCCTAGTGTTGTTGTCTAGTCCCAGCATGTGATCTAGTCCCAGTGTGGTGGTCTAGCGCCAGTGTGGTGGTCTAGTCCCAACGTGGTGGTCTACTCCCAGTGTGGTGGTCTAATTCCAATGTTGTTGACTACTCCCAGCATGGTGATCTAGTCCCAGTGTGGTGATCTAGTCCCAGTGTGGTGGTCTAGTCCCAGTGTGGTGGTCTGATCCCAGTGTTGTTGTCTAGTCCCAGCATAGTGATCTAGTCTCATTTTGGGGATCTAGTCTCATTTTGGTGATCTAGTCCCAGCATGGTGGTCTAGTCTCATTTTGGGGATCTAGTCCCAGCATGGTGGTCTAGTCTCATTTTGGTGATCTAGTCCCAGCATGGTGGTCTAGTCTCAATATGGTGGTCTGTTCTCAGCTAGTGGTCTACCTCCCAGTGTGATTGTCTAATCCCAGCATGGTGATTTAGTCCCAGCGTGGTGGTCTAGTCCCAGCATGGTGATTTAGTCCCAGCGTGGTGGTCTAGTCTAAGCGTAGTGGTCTAGTCTCAGCGTGGTGGTCTAGTTTCAGCATGGTGGTCTAGTCTCAGCATGGTGGTCTAGTCCCATCATGATGGTCTAGTCTCATTGTGGTGGTCTAGTCCCAGCGTGGTGGTCTAGTCTCATTGTGGTGGTCTAGTCCTTGCATGGTGGTCTGGTCTCATTGTGGTGGTCTAGTCCCAGCGTGGTGGTCTAGTCCCAGCGTGGTGGTCTAGTCTCAGCGTGGTGGTCAAGTCCCAGCGTGGTGGTCTAGTCCCAGAGTGGTGGTCTATATAGAACATAGAACATTACAGCACAGTACAGGCCCTCGATGTTGCGTCGACCTGTCATACCAATCTGAAGCCCATCTAACCTACACTATTCCATGTATGTCCATATGCTTGTCAAATGCCGACTTAAATGTACTTAAAGTTGGTGAATCTACTACCGTTGCAGGCAAAGCATTCCATATCCTTACTACTCTCTGAGTAAAGAAACTACCTCTGACATCTGTCCTATATCTATCATCCCTCAATTTAAAGCTATGCCTCCTCATGCTCGCCGTCACCATACTTGGAAAAAGGCTCTCCCTGTCCACCCTACCTAACCCTCTGATTATCTTATATGTCTCTATTAAGTCTCCTCTCTAATGAAAACAGCCTCAAGTCCTTCAGCCTTTCCTGGTAAGACCTTCCCTCCATACCAGACAACATCCTAGTAAATCTCCTCTGCACTCTTTCCAAAGGTTGTACATCCTTCTTATAATGTGGTGACCAGAACTGTACACAATATTCCCAAGTGCGGCCGCACCAGAGTTTTGTACAGCTGTAGCATAACATCATGATTCCAGACCTCGATCCCTCTATTCATAAAAGCTAAAACACTCTGTGCCTTCTTAACAACCCTCTCAACCTGGGTGGCAACTTTCAAAGATCTGTGTACCTGGACACCGAGATCTCTCTGCTCATTTGCACTACCAATAATCTTACCATTAGCCCAGTACTTTGCATTCCGGTTACTCTGACCACAGTGAATCACCTCACACTTGTCTGCATTAAACTCCATTTGCCATCTCTCAGCCCAGCTCTGCGGCTGTCTGTATGTCTCTCTGTAACTTACAACATCCTTCGTCACTATCCACAACTCCATCGACCTTAGTGACGTCTGCAATTTACTAACACACCCTTCCATGCCCTCATCCAGATCATTTATAAAAATGACAAACAGCAGTGGATGCAACACCGACCCTTGCGGTACACCAGTAGTAACTGAACTCCAGGATGAACATTTCCCATCAACCACCACCCTCGGTCTTCTTTCAGCAAGCCAATTACCGATCCAACCTGCTATATCTCCCACAATCCCATTCCTCCGTATTTTGTATAATAGCCTACTGTGGGGAACCTTATCGAATGCCTTGCTGAAATCCATATACACCACATCAACCGGTTTAGTCTCATCTACCTGCTTGGTCACCTTCTCAAAGAACTCAATAAGGTTTGTGAGGCATGACCTACCCTTCACAAAACCATGCTGACTATCCCTAATCAAATTATTCTTTTCTAGATGATTATAAATCCTATCTCTTATAACTTTTTCCAACACTTTACCAACAACTGAAGTAAGGCTCACTGGTCTATAATTATCAGGGTTGACTCTCCTCCCCTTCTTGAACAGGGGAACCACATTTGCTATCCTCCAGTCTTCTGGCACTATTCCTGTAGACAATGACGATTTAAAGGTCAATGCCAAAGACTCGGCAATCTCCTCCCTGACTTCCCAGAGGATCCTAGGATAAATCCCATCCGGCCCAGGGGACTTATCTGTTTTCACACTCTGCAGGATTTCTAATACCTCTTCCTGTGAACCTTAATCCCATCTTGTCTGGTAGCCTGTATCTCAGTATTCTCCTCGAGTGAGTACTGTTGAAAAATATTCATTTAGTGCTACCCCTATCTCCTCTGACTCCACACACAACTTCCCACTACTATCCTTGATTGGCCCTAATCTTGCTCTCATCATTCTTTTATTCCTTAAATACCTATAGAAAGCCTTAGGGTTTACCCTGATCCTATCTGGCAACTTCTCATGTCTCCTCCTAGCTCTTTCCTAGTTACCTTGTAACCCTCAAGTGCCCTAACTGAGCCTTCACATCTCCTCCTAACATAAGCCTTCTTCTTCGTCTTGACCAGAGATTCCATTTCCTTCGTAAGCCATGGCTCCCGCGTTCTACAGCTTCCTCCCTGCCAGACAGGTACATACTTATCTAGGACACAGGAGCTTTTCCTTCTATAAGCTCCACATTTCTAATGTGCCCATCCCCTGCACTTTCCTTCCCCATCCTATGCTTCATACATCTTGCCTAATCGCATTGTAATTGCATTTCCCCCAGCTGTAACTCTTTGCCCAGTGGTATACACCTATCCCTTTCTATCATGAAAGTAGACATAACAGAATTGTGATCGCTATCACCTACTTCCAAGTCTAACACCTGGCCGGGCTCATTACAAAGTACCAAATCTAATGTGGCTTCACCCCCTTGTTGACCTGTCTACATACTGTGTCAGGAAGCCCTCCTGCACACACTAGACAAAAACTGACCCATCTATAGTACTCATAATATAGTGTTCCCAGTCAATATTTGGAAAGTTGAAGTCCCCCATGACAACTACCCTGTCTCTCTCACTCCTATTGAGAATCATCTTTGCTCTCCTTTCCTCTACATCTCTGGAACTATTCGGAAGCCTATAGAAAACTCCCAAAAGGGTGACCTCTCCTTTCCTGTTTCTAACTTCAGCCCATACTACCTCAGTTGACAAGTCCCCAAACACCCTTTCTGCAACTGTAATACTGTCCTTGGCCAACAATGCCACACTCCCCCCTCTTTTACCATCTTCTCTGTTCTTACTGAAACATCTAAATCCTTAGAACCTACAACAATCATTCCTGTCCCTGCTCCACCCATGTCTCCGAAATGGCCACAACATCGAAGTCCCAGGTACCAACCCATGCTGCAAGTTCACCCATCTTATTCCGGATGCTCATGGCATTGAAGTAGACACACTTCAAATGAACATCTTGCTTGCCGGTGCCATATTGTGTCCCTGAAACTTGATTTCGGACCTCCCTACTCTCAACCTTTTCTATGCTCGAACTACAATTTTGGTTCCCATGATCCTGCTGGATTAGTTTAAACCCACCCCAACAGCCTTAGCGAATTTCCTCCCCAGGATATTGGCACACCTTTGGTTCAGATGAAGACCATCCTGCTTGTAGAGGTCCCACCTACCCCAGAAAGAGCCCCAATTATCCAAGAATACAAAAGCCACCCTCCTGCACCATCCCTATAGCCACATGTTCAACTCCTCTCTCTCCCTATTCTTCGCCTCACTAGCACATGGCACAGGCAACAAACCAGAGACAACAATTATGTTCGTCCTAGCTCTAAACTTCCCTCCTAGTTCCCTGAATTTCTGCCTTAATTCCCCATCCCTCTTCCTACCTATGTCATTGGTGCTTATGTGCACCATGACGTGGGGCTGCTCCCCCTCCCCCTTAAGGATCACAAACCCTGGCACTTGGGAGGCAACACACCAACCATAAGTCTCTCGTCCCCACAGAACCTACTATCTGTCCCTCTAACTATGGAATCCCCAGTAACTACTGCTCTGCTCCTCTTCCCCCTTCCCTTCTGAGCAGCAGGGACAGACTCTTTGCCAGAGCCCTGTGCCCCACTGCTTTCCCTGGTAATTCCACCCCCCCCCACCCCATACCCCCAACAGTATCCAAAACGGTGTACTTATTGTTGAGGGGAAGGGCCACAGGGGATTCCTGCACTGCCTGTGGTTCCCTTTCAGTTCCCTGACTGTAACCCGTCTGCCTTTTTCTTGTACCCGAGGAGTGACTACCTCCCTGTAACTCCTCTCAATAAATCCCTCTGCCTCCTGAATGATCCAAAGTTCATCCAGCTCCAGCTCCAGTTCCTTAATGTGGTTTTCGAGGAGCTGGAGTTGGGTGCACTTCCCGCAGATGCAGTCAGCAGGGACACTAGTGGTGACCCTTACCTCCCTCATTCTGCAGGAGGAACATCCAACTGCCCTAACCTCCTTTCCCATGTTTCTATATTCCCAAAGGGACAGTTGAAAAATAAGGAATAAAAAATAAACTCGTTACCTCACCAATCTGCCGCACAGCACAGAACCTTTTTTTTTGGTTAGAGGAGGAGGATGGGTGGGAGACACTACCCAAGTTGTGTTTCGGGTAACGCAACCACACAAATATATGACTTCCCAGAAGTTCTTCACTCCTCCCTCGCACCTCTCAGCAAATGGAGGCCCGACTCCCGAGATAAGTCCCTTTTAATGCGGGAAAACTCACCCTTCTTAGCAGCCCTCGCTTCACCACTCCTCCTCTCCTCGCTTCTCTGGCAAAATTGATGTGGTGGTCTGGTCCTAGTGTGGTGGTCTAATCTCAGCATGGTTGTCCAGTCTCAGTGTGGTGGTCTAGTGCCAGCTTGGTAGTCTAGTCCCAGCTTGGTGGTCTAGTCTCAGTGTGGTGGTCTAGTCTCAGTATGGTGGTCTAGTCCCAGCTTGGTGGCCTAGTCCCAGCTTGGTGGTCTAGTCCCAGCGTGGTGTTCTAATCTCAGCATGGTGGTCTAGTCCCATCGTGGTGGTCTAGTCCCTGCATGGTAGTATAGTCTCAGTGTGGTGGTCTAGTCCCATCGTGGTGGTCTAACCTCAGCATGGTGGTCTAGTCCCAATGTGGTGGTCTAATCTCAGTGTCATGGTCTAGTCTCAGTGTGGTGGTCTAGTCCCCGATTGGTGGCCTAGTCTCAATGTGGTGGTCTAATCTCAGTGTCATGGTATAGTCTTAGTGTGGTGGTCTAATCTCAGTGTGGTGGTCTAGTCTCAGCATGGTGGTCTAGTCTCAGTGTGGTGGTCTAATCTCAGCATGGTGGTCTAGTCCCAGCGTGGTGGTCGAGTCCCAGCATCGTGGTCGAGTCCCAGCATGGTGGTCTAGTCTCAGCGTGGTAGTCTAATCTCAGCTTGGTGGTCTAGTCCCAGCGTGGTGGTCGAGTCCCAGCATCGTGGTCGAGTCCCAGCATGGTGGTCTAGTCTCAGCGTGGTAGTCTAATCTCAGCTTGGTGGTCTAGTCCCAGTGTGCTGGTCTAATCTCAGCCTGATGGTCTTGTCCTAGCGTGGTGGTCTAATCTCAGAATGGTGGTCTAGTCTCAGTGTGGAAGTCTCAATATGGGAGTATAATCTCAGCGTCGTGTTCTAGTCCCAGCGTGGTGGTCTAATCTCAGAATGGTGGTCTTGTCCCAGTGTGGTGATCTAGTCTCAGCATGATGGTCTTGTCTCAGTGTGGTGGTCTATTCTTAGCGTGGTGACCTAGTCCCATTGTGATGGTCTAATCTCAGCATGGTGGTCTAGTCCCATCATGGTGGTCTAGTCCTAGTGTGGTGGTCTAGTCTCAGTGTGGTGGTCTATTCTTAGAGTGGTGACCTCGTCTGAGGTGGTGACCTAGTCCTAGCATGGTGGTCTAGTCTCAGCCTGGTGGTCTAGTCTCAGCCTGGTGGTCTAATCTCAGCGTGGTGGTCTTTTCCCACCTGTTGGTCTAGTCACAGCGTGATGGTCTAGTCTCAGCATGGTGATCTAGTCCTTTCCTCTTAAGACCTTCCCTCCATACCAGACAACATCCTAGTAAATCTCCTCTGCACCCTTTCCAAAGGTTGCACATCCTTCTTATAATGCGATGACCAGAACTGTACACAATATTCCAAGTGCGGTCACACCAGAGTTTTGTACAGCTGTAGCATAACCTCATGATTCCAGAACTCGATCCTCTATTAATATAAGCTAAAACACTCTGTGCCTTCTTAACAACCCTCTCAATCTGGGTGGCAACTTTCAAGTATCTGTGTACTCGACACCGAGATCTCTCTGCTCATTTACGCTACCAATAATCTTACCATTGGCCCAGTACTTTGCGTTCCGGTTACTCTGACCACAGTGAATCACCTCACACTTGTCCGCATTAAAGTCCATTAACGCAACCACACAAATATATGACTTCCCAGAAGTTCTTCGCTCCTCCCTCGCACCTCTCAGCAAATGGAGGGACGACTCCTGAGATAAGTCCCTTTAAATGCGGGAAAACTCACCTTTCCCGGCAGCCCTCGCTTTGCCACTCCTCCTCTCCTCGCTTCTCTGGCAAAATTGATATGGTGGTCTGGTCCTAGTGTGGTGATCTAATCTCAGCATGGTGGTCTAATCTCAGCATGGAGGTCTAATCACAGCATGGTGGTCTTGTCTCAGCATGGAGGTCTAGTCTCAGATTGGTGATCTAATCTCAGCGTGGTGGTCTAGTCCCAGCGTGGTGGTCTAGTCTCAGTGTGGTGGTCTAATCTCAGCATGGTGGTCTAATCACAGCATGGAGGTCTAATCTCAGCTTGGTGGTCTAGTATCAGCATGGTGGTCTAGTCCCAGTTTGGTGATCTAATCTCAGTTTGGTGGTCTAGTCTCAGCGTGGGGGTCTAGTCCCAGCGTGTTGGTCTAGTCCTAGCGTGTGGTCTAGTTCCAGCATGGTGGTCTCGTCCTAGCATGGTGATCTATTCTCAGCGTGGTTGTCTAATCTCAGTGTAGTGGTCTAGTCCCAGCTTGGTGGTCTAGTCTCAGTGTGGTGATCTAGTCTCAGTGTGGTGGTCTAGACCCAGCGTGGTTGTCTGGTCTCAGCATGGTAGTCTAGTCCCTGCATGGTGGTCTAGTCTCAGTGTGGTGGTCTAGTCTCAGTGTGGTGGTCTAGTCTCAGCATGGTGGTCTAGTCTCAGTGTGGTGGTCTAATCTTAGTGTCATGGTATAGTCTCAGTGTGGTGGTCTAATCTCAGTGTAGTGGTCTAGTCTCAGTGTGGTGGTCTAGTCTCAGCATGGTGGTCTATTCTCAGCGCGGTGTTCTAGTTCCACATGATGGTCTAGTCTCAGCGTGGTGGTCTAATCTCAGTGTCGTGGTCTTGTCTCAGTGTGGTGGTCTAGTTCCAGCTTGGTGGTCTAGTCTCAGTGTGGTGGTCTAGACCCAGTGTGGTGGTCTAGTCCCTGCATGGTAGTATAGTCTCAGCATGGTGGTCTAGTCCCAGCGTGGTGGTCTAGTCCCAGCATGGTAGTATAGTCTCAGCGTGGTGGTCTAGTCTCAGTGTGGTGGTCTAGTCCCAGCTTGGTGGTCAAGTCCCAGCTTGGTGGTCTAGTCTCAGTGTGGTGGTCTAGACCCAGCGTGGTTGTCTAGTCTCAGCATGGTGGTTTAGTCCCAGGGTAGTGGTCTAGTCCCTGCATGGTAGTATGATCTCAGTGTGGTGGTCTAGTCCCAGTGTGATGGTCTCATCTCAGCGTGGTGGTCTAGTCTCAGTGTGGTGGTCTAGTCTCAGCAAGGTGGTCTAGTCTCAGCGTGGTGGTCTAGTCTCAGCGTGATAGTCTAGTCCCAGCGTAGTGGTGTATTCTCAGCGTTGTGGTCTAGTCCCAGTGTGGTGGTTTGTTTGAGCATATGGTGGTCTAGTCCTAGTGTGGTGATCTATTCTCAGCATGGAGGCCTAGTCTCAGTGTGGTGATCTAGTCTCAGCATGGAGGCTTAGTCTCAGTGTGGTGGTCTAGTCTCAGCATGGAGGTCTAGTTCCAGCTTGGTGATCTAATCCCAGCATGGTGGTCTAACCTCAGTGTGGTGGCATAGTCTCAGCGTGGAGGTCCAGTCCCATCTTGGTAATCTAATCTCAGCATCGTGGTTTGTCTCAGCGTGGTGGTCTAGTCTTAGCCTGGTGGTCTAGTCTCAGCATGGTGGTCTAGTCTCAGTGTGGTGGTCTAGACCCAGCGTGGTTGTCAAGTCTCAGCATGGTGGTCTAGTCCCTGCATGGTGGTCTAGTCTCAGTGTGGTGGTCTAATTTCAGTGTCATGGTATAGTCTCAGTATGGTGGTCTAATCTCACTGTAGTGGTCTAGTCTCAGTGTAGTGGTCTAGTTCCAGCATGGTGGTCTAGTCTCAGCATGGTGGTCTAGTCTCAGTGTAGTGGTCTAGTCTCAGTGTGGTGGTCTAGTCTCAGCATGGTGGTCTAGTCTCAGTGTGGTGGTCTAATCTTAGTGTCATGGTATAGTCTCAGTATGGTGGTCTAATCTCACTGTAGTGGTCTAGTCTCAGTGTGGTGGTCTAGTCTCAGCGTGGTGGTCTAGTCTCAGTGTGGTGTTCTAGTTCCAGCATGATGGTCTAGTCTCAGCGTGGTGGTCTAGTCTCAGTGTGGTGGTCTAATGTCAGTGTCATGGTATAGTCTCAGATTGGTGATCTAATCTCAGCGTGGTGGTCTAGTCCCAGCGTGGTGGTCTAGTCTCAGCGTGGTGTTCTAGTTCCAACATGATGATCTAGTCTCAGTGTGGTGATCTAATCTCAGTGTGGTGGTCTAGTCCCAGCTTGGTGGTCTAGTCTCAGTGTGGTGGTCTAGTCTCAGCATGGTAGTATAGTCTCAGTGTGGTGGTCTAGTCCCAGCTTGGTGTCTAGTCTCAGCGTGGTGGTCTCTTCTCAGCATGGTGGTCTAGTCTCAGAATGGTAGTCAAATCTCACTGTAGTGGTCTAGTCTCAGTGTGGTGGTCTAGTCCCAGCGTGGTGGTCTAGTCTCAGTGTGGTGTTCTAGTTCCAGCATGATGGTCTAGTCTCAGTGTGGTGGTCTAATCCCTGCATGGTAGTATACTCTCAGCGTGGTGGTCTAGTCCCAGCTTGGTAGTCTAGTCTCAGCATGGTGGTCTAGTTTCAGCGTGGTGGTCTAGTTTCAGCATGGTGGTCTAGTCTCAGTGTGGTGGTCTAGTCTCAGTGTGGTCGTCTAGTCTCAGCGTGGTGGTCTAATTTCAGTGTCATGGTATAGTCTCAGTATGGTGGTCTAATCTTGGTGTGGTGGTCTAGTCCCAGCGTGGTGGTCTAGTCTCAGTGTGGTGTTCTAGTTCCAGCATGATGGTCTAGTCTCAGTGTGGTGGTCTAGTCCCAGTGTGGTGGTCTAGTCTCAGTGTGGTGTTCTAGTTCCAGCATGATGGTCTAGTCTCAGTGTGGTGGTCTAGTCCCAGTGTGGTGGTCTAGTCCCTGCATGGTAGTATAGTCTCGGCATGGTGGTCTAGTCCCAGCGTGGTGGTCTAGTCTCAGCATGGTGGTCTAGTCCCAGCGTGGTGGGTCTAGTCCCTGCATGGTAGTATAGTCTCAGCGTGGTGGTCTAGTCTCAGCATGGTGGTCTAGTCTCAGCATGGTGGTCTCTTCTCAGCATGGTGGTCTAGTCTCAGTCTGGTGGTCTAATCTCAGTGTCATGGTTTAGTCTCAGTATGGTGGTCTAGTCTCAGTGTGGTGTTCTAGTTCCACCATGATGGTCTAGACCCAGTGTGATGGTCTAACCACAGCATGGTGATCTAACCTCAGTGTGGTGGCATAGCCTCAGCGTGGAGATCTAGTCTCAGCTTGGTGGTCTAGTCCCAGCGTGGTGGTCTAGTCCCAGTCTGGTGGTCTAGTCCCAGTCTGGTGGTCTCGTCTCAGCGTGGTTGTCTAATCTCAGTGCCGTGGTCTCGTCTCCGCGTGGTGGTCTAATCTCAGTGTAGTGGTCTAGTCTCATTGTGGTGGTCTGGTCTCAGCGTGGTCGTCTAGTCTCAGCATGGTGGTCTAGTCTCAGTTTGGTGATCTAGTCTCAATATGGTGGTCTAGTCTCAGTGTGGTGGTTTAGTCCCAGCGTGGTGGTCTAGTCCCAGCGTGATGGTCTAACCTCAGCATACTGGTCTCATCCCAGTGTGGTGGTCTAATCTCAGCATGGTTGTCTAATCTCAGTATGGTGGTCTAGTCCCAGTTGGTGGTCTAGTCTCAGCATGGTGGTCTAGTCTCAGTGTGGTGGTCTAGTCTCAGCATGGTGGTCTAGTCCCAGCATGGTGGTCTAGTCTCAGGATGGTGGTCTAATTTCAGTGTCATGGTCTAGTCTCAGTGTGGTGGTCTAATCTCAGTGTCATGGTATAGTCTCAGTATGGTGGTGTAATCTCAGTGTAGTGGTCTAGTCCCAGCTTGGTGGTCTAGTCTCAGCATGGTGGTCTGGTCCCAGCGTGGTGGGTCTAGTCTCAGTGTGGTCGTCTAGTCTCAGTGTGGTGGTCTAATTTCAGTGTCATGGTATAGTCTCAGTATGGTGGTCTAATCTTGGTGTGGTGGTCTAGTCTCAGCATGGTGGTCTAGTTCCAGCGTGGTGGTCTAGTCCCAGCGTGGTGGTCTAGTCCCAGAGTGGTGGTCTAGTCTCAGCGTGGTGGTCTAGTCTCAGCGTGGTGGTCTAGTCCCAGCGTGGTGGTCTAGTCTCAGCGTGGTGTTCTAGTTCCAGCATGATGGTCTAGTCTCAGTGTGGTGGTCTAATCCCTGCATGGTAGTATACTCTCAGCGTGGTGGTCTAGTCCCAGCTTGGTAGTCTAGTCTCAGCATGGTGGTCTAGTTTCAGCGTGGTGGTCTAGTTTCAGCATGGTGGTCTAGTCTCAGTGTGGTGGTCTAGTCTCAGTGTGGTCGTCTAGTCTCAGCGTGGTGGTCTAATTTCAGTGTCATGGTATAGTCTCAGTATGGTGGTCTAATCTTGGTGTGTTGGTCTAGTCCCAGCGTGGTGGTCTAGTCACAGTGTGGTGTTCTAGTTCCAGCATGATGGTCTAGTCTCAGTGTGGTGGTCTAGTCCCAGTGTGGTGGTCTAGTCCCTGCATGGTAGTATAGTCTCGGCATGGTGGTCTAGTCCCAGCGTGGTGGTCTAGTCTCAGCATGGTGGTCTAGTCCCAGCGTGGTGGGTCTCGTCCCTGCATGGTAGTATAGTCTCAGCGTGGTGGTCTAGTCTCAGCATGGTGGTCTAGTCTCAGCATGGTGGTCTCTTCTCAGCATGGTGGTCTAGTCTCAGTCTGGTGGTCTAATCTCAGTGTCATGGTATAGTCTCAGTATGGTGGTCTAGTCTCAGTGTGGTGTTCTAGTTCCACCATGATGGTCTAGACCCAGTGTGATGGTCTAACCTCAGCATGGTGGTCTAACCTCAGCATGGTGGTCTAACCTCAGTGTGGTGGCATAGCCTCAGCGTGGAGATCTAGTCTCAGCTTGGTGGTCTAGTCTCAGCATGGAGGTCTAGTCCCAGCTTGGTGATCTAATCTCAGTTTGGTGATCTAATCTCAGCATGGTGCTCTAGTCCCAGCGTGGTGGTCTAGTCCCAGCGTGGTGGTCCAGTCTCAGCATGGTGGTCTAGTCCCAGCGTGGTGGTCTAGTCCCAGTCTGGTGGTCTAGTCCCAGTCTGGTGGTCTCGTCTCAGCGTGGTTGTCTAATCTCAGTGCCGTGGTCTCGTCTCCGCGTGGTGGTCTAATCTCAGTGTAGTGGTCTAGTCTCATTGTGGTGGTCTGGTCTCAGCGTGGTCGTCTAGTCTCAGCATGGTGGTCTAGTCTCAGTTTGGTGATCTAGTCTCAATATGGTGGTCTAGTCTCAGTGTGGTGGTTTAGTCCCAGCGTGGTGGTCTAGTCCCAGCGTGATGGTCTAACCTCAGCATGCTGGTCTCATCCCAGCGTGGTGGTCTAATCTCAGCATGGTTGTCTAATCTCAGTATGGTGGTCTAGTCCCAGTTGGTGGTCTAGTCTCAGTGTGGTGGTCTAGTCTCAGTGTGGTCGTCTAGTCTCAGCGTGGTGGTCTAATTTCAGTGTCATGGTATAGTCTCAGTATGGTGGTCTAATCTTGGTGTGGTGGTCTAGTCCCAGCGTGGTGGTCTAGTCTCAGTGTGGTGTTCTAGTTCCAGCATGATGGTCTAGTCTCAGTGTGGTGGTCTAGTCCCAGTGTGGTGGTCTAGTCCCTGCATGGTAGTATAGTCTCGGCATGGTGGTCTAGTCCCAGCGTGGTGGTCTAGTCTCAGCATGGTGGTCTAGTCCCAGCGTGGTGGGTCTAGTCCCTGCATGGTAGTATAGTCTCAGCGTGGTGGTCTAGTCTCAGCATGGTGGTCTAGTCTCAGCATGGTGGTCTCTTCTCAGCATGGTGGTCTAGTCTCAGTCTGGTGGTCTAATCTCAGTGTCATGGTTTAGTCTCAGTATGGTGGTCTAGTCTCAGTGTGGTGTTCTAGTTCCACCATGATGGTCTAGACCCAGTGTGATGGTCTAACCACAGCATGGTGATCTAACCTCAGTGTGGTGGCATAGCCTCAGCGTGGAGATCTAGTCTCAGCTTGGTGGTCTAGTCCCAGCGTGGTGGTCTAGTCCCAGTCTGGTGGTCTAGTCCCAGTCTGGTGGTCTCGTCTCAGCGTGGTTGTCTAATCTCAGTGCCGTGGTCTCGTCTCCGCGTGGTGGTCTAATCTCAGTGTAGTGGTCTAGTCTCATTGTGGTGGTCTGGTCTCAGCGTGGTCGTCTAGTCTCAGCATGGTGGTCTAGTCTCAGTTTGGTGATCTAGTCTCAATATGGTGGTCTAGTCTCAGTGTGGTGGTTTAGTCCCAGCGTGGTGGTCTAGTCCCAGCGTGATGGTCTAACCTCAGCATACTGGTCTCATCCCAGTGTGGTGGTCTAATCTCAGCATGGTTGTCTAATCTCAGTATGGTGGTCTAGTCCCAGTTGGTGGTCTAGTCTCAGCATGGTGGTCTAGTCTCAGTGTGGTGGTCTAGTCTCAGCATGGTGGTCTAGTCCCAGCATGGTGGTCTAGTCTCAGGATGGTGGTCTAATTTCAGTGTCATGGTCTAGTCTCAGTGTGGTGGTCTAATCTCAGTGTCATGGTATAGTCTCAGTATGGTGGTGTAATCTCAGTGTAGTGGTCTAGTCCCAGCTTGGTGGTCTAGTCTCAGCATGGTGGTCTGGTCCCAGCGTGGTGGGTCTAGTCTCAGTGTGGTCGTCTAGTCTCAGTGTGGTGGTCTAATTTCAGTGTCATGGTATAGTCTCAGTATGGTGGTCTAATCTTGGTGTGGTGGTCTAGTCTCAGCATGGTGGTCTAGTTCCAGCGTGGTGGTCTAGTCCCAGCGTGGTGGTCTAGTCCCAGAGTGGTGGTCTAGTCTCAGCGTGGTGGTCTAGTCTCAGCGTGGTGGTCTAGTCCCAGCGTGGTGGTCTAGTCTCAGCGTGGTGTTCTAGTTCCAGCATGATGGTCTAGTCTCAGTGTGGTGGTCTAATCCCTGCATGGTAGTATACTCTCAGCGTGGTGGTCTAGTCCCAGCTTGGTAGTCTAGTCTCAGCATGGTGGTCTAGTTTCAGCGTGGTGGTCTAGTTTCAGCATGGTGGTCTAGTCTCAGTGTGGTGGTCTAGTCTCAGTGTGGTCGTCTAGTCTCAGCGTGGTGGTCTAATTTCAGTGTCATGGTATAGTCTCAGTATGGTGGTCTAATCTTGGTGTGTTGGTCTAGTCCCAGCGTGGTGGTCTAGTCACAGTGTGGTGTTCTAGTTCCAGCATGATGGTCTAGTCTCAGTGTGGTGGTCTAGTCCCAGTGTGGTGGTCTAGTCCCTGCATGGTAGTATAGTCTCGGCATGGTGGTCTAGTCCCAGCGTGGTGGTCTAGTCTCAGCATGGTGGTCTAGTCCCAGCGTGGTGGGTCTCGTCCCTGCATGGTAGTATAGTCTCAGCGTGGTGGTCTAGTCTCAGCATGGTGGTCTAGTCTCAGCATGGTGGTCTCTTCTCAGCATGGTGGTCTAGTCTCAGTCTGGTGGTCTAATCTCAGTGTCATGGTATAGTCTCAGTATGGTGGTCTAGTCTCAGTGTGGTGTTCTAGTTCCACCATGATGGTCTAGACCCAGTGTGATGGTCTAACCTCAGCATGGTGGTCTAACCTCAGCATGGTGGTCTAACCTCAGTGTGGTGGCATAGCCTCAGCGTGGAGATCTAGTCTCAGCTTGGTGGTCTAGTCTCAGCATGGAGGTCTAGTCCCAGCTTGGTGATCTAATCTCAGTTTGGTGATCTAATCTCAGCATGGTGCTCTAGTCCCAGCGTGGTGGTCTAGTCCCAGCGTGGTGGTCCAGTCTCAGCATGGTGGTCTAGTCCCAGCGTGGTGGTCTAGTCCCAGTCTGGTGGTCTAGTCCCAGTCTGGTGGTCTCGTCTCAGCGTGGTTGTCTAATCTCAGTGCCGTGGTCTCGTCTCCGCGTGGTGGTCTAATCTCAGTGTAGTGGTCTAGTCTCATTGTGGTGGTCTGGTCTCAGCGTGGTCGTCTAGTCTCAGCATGGTGGTCTAGTCTCAGTTTGGTGATCTAGTCTCAATATGGTGGTCTAGTCTCAGTGTGGTGGTTTAGTCCCAGCGTGGTGGTCTAGTCCCAGCGTGATGGTCTAACCTCAGCATGCTGGTCTCATCCCAGCGTGGTGGTCTAATCTCAGCATGGTTGTCTAATCTCAGTATGGTGGTCTAGTCCCAGTTGGTGGTCTTGTCTCAGTGTGGTGGTCTAGTCTCAGTGTGGTCGTCTAGTCTCAGTGTGGTGGTCTAATTTCAGTGTCATGGTATAGTCTCAGTATGGTGGTCTAATCTTGGTGTGGTGGTCTTGTCTCAGCGTGGTGGTCTAGTCCCAGCGTGGTGGTCTAGTCCCAGCGTGGTGGTCTAGTCCCAGAGTGGTGGTCTAGTCCCAGCGTGGTGGTCTAGTCTCAGCGTGGTGTTCTAGTTCCAGCATGATGGTCTAGTCTCAGTGTGGTGGTCTAATCCCTGCATGGTAGTATACTCTCAGCGTGGTGGTCTAGTCCCAGCTTGGTAGTCTAGTCGCAGCATGGTGGGCTAGTTTCAGCATGGTGGTCTAGTTTCAGCATGGTGGTCTAGTCTCAGTGTGGTGGTCTAGTCTCAGTGTGGTCGTCTAGTCTCAGCCTGGTGGTCTAATTTCAGTGTCATGGTATAGTCTCAGTATGGTGGTCTAATCTCAGTTTGGTGATCTAATCTCAGCATGGTGGTCTAGTCCCAGCGTGGTGGTCCAGTCTCAGCATGGTGGTCTAGTCCCAGTCTGGTGGTCTCGTCCCAGCGTGGTGGTCTCGTCTCAGCGTGGTTGTCTAATCTCAGTCCCGTGGTCTCGTCTCCGCGTGGTGGTCTAATCTCAGTGTAGTGGTCTAATCTCAGTGTCATGGTATAGTCTCAGTATGGTGGTGTAATCTCAGTGTGGTGGTCTAGTCCCAGCTTGGTGGTCTAGTCTCAGCATGGTGGTCTAGTCCCAGCGTGGTAGTCTAGTCCCAGCGTGGTGGTCTAGTCCCAGAGTGGTGGTCTAGTCTCAGCGTGGTGGTCTAGTCCCAGCGTGGTGGTCTAGTCTCAGTGTGGTGTTCTAGTTCCAGCATGATGGTCTAGTCTCAGTGTGGTGGTCTAATCCCTGCATGGTAGTATACTCTCAGCGTGGTGGTCTAGTCCCAGTTTGGTAGTCTAGTCTCAGCATGGTGGTCTAGTTTCAGCGTGGTGGTCTAGTTTCAGCATGGTGGTCTAGTCTCAGTGTGGTGGTCTAGTCTCAGTGTGGTCGTCTAGTCTCAGCGTGGTGGTCTAATTTCAGTGTCATGGTATAGTCTCAGTATGGTGGTCTAATCTTGGTGTGGTGGTCTAGTCCCAGCGTGGTGGTCTAGTCTCAGTGTGGTGTTCTAGTTCCAGCATGATGGTCTAGTCTCAGTGTGGTGGTCTAGTCCCAGTGTGGTGGTCTAGTCCCTGCATGGTAGTATAGTCTCGGCATGGTGGTCTAGTCCCAGCGTGGTGGTCTAGTCTCAGCATGGTGGTCTAGTCCCAGCGTGGTGGGTCTAGTCCCTGCATGGTAGTATAGTCTCAGCGTGTTGGTCTAGTCTCAGCATGGTGGTCTCTTCTCAGCATGGTGGTCTAGTCTCAGTCTGGTGGTCTAATCTCAGTGTCATGGTATAGTCTCAGTATGGTGGTATAGTCTCAGTATGGTGGTCTAGTCTCAGTGTGGTGTTCTAGTTCCACCATGATGGTCTAGACCCAGTGTGATGGTCTAACCTCAGCATGGTGGTCTAACCTCAGTGTGGTGGCATAGCCTCAGCGTGGAGATCTAGTCTCAGCTTGGTGGTCTAGTCTCAGCATGGAGGTCTAGTCCCAGCTTGGTGATCTAATCTCAGTTTGGTGATCTAATCTCAGCATGGTGGTCTAGTCCCAGCGTGGTGGTCCAGTCTCAGCATGGTGGTCTAGTCCCAGTCTGGTGGTCTAGTCCCAGCGTGGTGGTCTCGTCTCCGCGTGGTGGTCTAATCTCAGTGTAGTGGTCTAGTCTCATTGTGGTGGTCTGGTCTCAGCGTGGTCGTCTAGTCTCAGCATGGTGGTCTAGTCTCAGTTTGGTGATCTAGTCTCAATATGGTGGTCTAGTCTCAGTGTGGTGGTTTAGTCCCAGCGTGGTGGTCTAGTCCCAGCGTGATGATCTAACCTCAGCATGCTGGTCTCATCCCAGTGTGGTGGTCTAATCTCAGCATGGTTGTCTAATCTCAGTATGGTGGTCTAGTCCCAGTTGGTGGTCTAGTCTCAGTGTGGTGGTCTAGTCTCAGTGTGGTGGTCTAGTCTCAGCATGGTGGTCTAGTCTCAGGATGGTGGTCTAATCTCAGTGTCATGGTATAGTCTCAGTATGGTGGTGTAATCTCAGTGTGGTGGTCTAGTCCCAGCTTGGTGGTCTAGTCTCAGCATGGTGGTCTAGTCCCAGCGTGGTAGTCTAGTCCCAGCGTGGTGGTCTAGTCCCAGAGTGGTGGTCTAGTCTCAGCGTGGTGGTCTAGTCCCAGCGTGGTGGTCTAGTCTCAGTGTGGTGTTCTAGTTCCAGCATGATGGTCTAGTCTCAGTGTGGTGGTCTAATCCCTGCATGGTAGTATACTCTCAGCGTGGTGGTCTAGTCCCAGTTTGGTAGTCTAGTCTCAGCATGGTGGTCTAGTTTCAGCGTGGTGGTCTAGTTTCAGCATGGTGGTCTAGTCTCAGTGTGGTGGTCTAGTCTCAGTGTGGTCGTCTAGTCTCAGCGTGGTGGTCTAATTTCAGTGTCATGGTATAGTCTCAGTATGGTGGTCTAATCTTGGTGTGGTGGTCTAGTCCCAGCGTGGTGGTCTAGTCTCAGTGTGGTGTTCTAGTTCCAGCATGATGGTCTAGTCTCAGTGTGGTGGTCTAGTCCCAGTGTGGTGGTCTAGTCCCTGCATGGTAGTATAGTCTCGGCATGGTGGTCTAGTCCCAGCGTGGTGGTCTAGTCTCAGCATGGTGGTCTAGTCCCAGCGTGGTGGGTCTAGTCCCTGCATGGTAGTATAGTCTCAGCGTGTTGGTCTAGTCTCAGCATGGTGGTCTCTTCTCAGCATGGTGGTCTAGTCTCAGTCTGGTGGTCTAATCTCAGTGTCATGGTATAGTCTCAGTATGGTGGTATAGTCTCAGTATGGTGGTCTAGTCTCAGTGTGGTGTTCTAGTTCCACCATGATGGTCTAGACCCAGTGTGATGGTCTAACCTCAGCATGGTGGTCTAACCTCAGTGTGGTGGCATAGCCTCAGCGTGGAGATCTAGTCTCAGCTTGGTGGTCTAGTCTCAGCATGGAGGTCTAGTCCCAGCTTGGTGATCTAATCTCAGTTTGGTGATCTAATCTCAGCATGGTGGTCTAGTCCCAGCGTGGTGGTCCAGTCTCAGCATGGTGGTCTAGTCCCAGTCTGGTGGTCTAGTCCCAGCGTGGTGGTCTCGTCTCCGCGTGGTGGTCTAATCTCAGTGTAGTGGTCTAGTCTCATTGTGGTGGTCTGGTCTCAGCGTGGTCGTCTAGTCTCAGCATGGTGGTCTAGTCTCAGTTTGGTGATCTAGTCTCAATATGGTGGTCTAGTCTCAGTGTGGTGGTTTAGTCCCAGCGTGGTGGTCTAGTCCCAGCGTGATGATCTAACCTCAGCATGCTGGTCTCATCCCAGTGTGGTGGTCTAATCTCAGCATGGTTGTCTAATCTCAGTATGGTGGTCTAGTCCCAGTTGGTGGTCTAGTCTCAGTGTGGTGGTCTAGTCTCAGCATGGTGGTCTAGTCTCAGGATGGTGGTCTAATCTCAGTGTCATGGTATAGTCTCAGTATGGTGGTGTAATCTCAGTGTGGTGGTCTAGTCCCAGCTTGGTGGTCTAGTCTCAGCATGGTGGTCTAGTCCCAGCGTGGTGGGTCTAGTCTCAGTGTGGTCGTCTAGTCTCAGTGTGGTGGTCTAATTTCAGTGTCATGGTATAGTCTCAGTATGGTGGTCTAATCTTGGTGTGGTGGTCTAGTCTCAGCATGGTGGTCTAGTTCCAGCGTGGTGGTCTAGTCCCAGCGTGGTGGTCTAGTCCCAGAGTGGTGGTCTAGTCTCAGCGTGGTGGTCTAGTCCCAGCGTGGTGGTCTAGTCTCAGCGTGGTGTTCTAGTTCCAGCATGATGGTCTAGTCTCAGTGTGGTGGTCTAATCCCTGCATGGTAGTATACTCTCAGCGTGGTGGTCTAGTTCCAGCTTGGTAGTCTAGTCTCAGCATGGTGGTCTAGTTTCAGCGTGGTGGTCTAGTTTCAGCATGGTGGTCTAGTTTCAGCATGGTGGTCTAGTCTCAGTGTGGTGGTCTAGTCTCAGTGTGGTCGGCTAGTCTCAGCGTGGTGGTCTAATTTCAGTGTCATGGTATAGTCTCAGTATGGTGGTCTAATCTTGGTGTGGTGATCTAATCTCAGCATGGTGGTCTAGTCCCAGCGTGGTGGTCCAGTCTCAGCATGGTGGTCTAGTCCCAGTCTGGTGGTCTAGTCCCAGCGTGGTGGTCTCGTCTCAGCGTGGTTGTCTAATCTCAGTCCCGTGGTCTCGTCTCCGCGTGGTGGTCTAATCTCAGTGTAGTGGTCTAGTCTCATTGTGGTGGTCTGGTCTCAGCGTGGTCATCTAGTCTCAGCATGGTGGTCTAGTCTCAGTTTGGTGGTCTAGTCTCAGTTTGGTGATCTAGTCTCAATATGGTGGTCTAGTCTCAGTGTGGTGGTTTAGTCCCAGCGTGGTGGTCTAGTCCCAGCGTGATGGTCTAACCTCAGCATGGTGGTCTCATCCCAGTGTGGTGGTCTAATCTCAGCATGGTTGTCTAATCTCAGTATGGTGGTCTAGTCCCAGTTGGTGGTCTAGTCTCAGTGTGGTGGTCTAGTCTCAGTGTGGTGTTCTAGTTCCACCATGATGGTCTAGACCCAGTGTGATGGTCTAACCACAGCATGGTGGTCTAACCTCAGTGTGGTGGCATAGCCTCAGCGTGGAGATCTAGTCTCAGCTTGGTGGTCTAGTCTCAGCATGGAGGTCTAGTCCCAGCTTGGTGATCTAATCTCAGTTTGGTGATCTAATCTCAGCATGGTGGTCTAGTCCCAGCGTGGTGGTCCAGTCTCAGCATGGTGGTCTAGTCCCAGCGTGGTGGTCTAGTCCCAGTCTGGTGGTCTAGTCCCAGTCTGGTGGTCTCGTCTCAGCGTGGTTGTCTAATCTCAGTGCCGTGGTCTCGTCTCCGCGTGGTGGTCTAATCTCAGTGTAGTGGTCTAGTCTCATTGTGGTGGTCTGGTCTCAGCGTGGTCGTCTAGTCTCAGCATGGTGGTCTAGTCTCAGTTTGGTGATCTAGTCTCAATATGGTGGTCTAGTCTCAGTGTGGTGGTTTAGTCCCAGCGTGGTGGTCTAGTCCCAGCGTGATGGTCTAACCTCAGCATGCTGGTCTCATCCCAGTGTGGTGGTCTAATCTCAGCATGGTTGTCTAATCTCAGTATGGTGGTCTAGTCCCAGTTGGTGGTCTAGTCTCAGTGTGGTGGTCTAGTCTCAGTGTGGTTGTCTAGTCTCAGTGTGGTGGTCTAGTCTCAGCATGGTGGTCTAGTCCCAGCATGGTGGTATACTCTCAGGATGGTGGTCTAATTTCAGTGTCATGGTCTAGTCTCAGTGTGGTGGTCTAATCTCAGTGTCATGGTATAGTCTCAGTATGGTGGTGTAATCTCAGTGTGGTGGTCTAGTCCCAGCGTGGTGGGTCTAGTCTCAGTGTGGTCGTCTAGTCTCAGTGTGGTGGTCTAATTTCAGTGTCATGGTATAGTCTCAGTATGGTGGTCTAATCTTGGTGTGGTGGTCTAGTCTCAGCATGGTGGTCTAGTTCCAGCGTGGTGGTCTAGTCCCAGCGTGGTGGTCTAGTCCCAGAGTGGTGGTGTAGTCTCAGCGTGGTGGTCTAGTCCCAGCGTGGTGGTCTAGTCTCAGCGTGGTGTTCTAGTTCCAGCATGATGGTCTCGTCTCAGTGTGGTGGTCTAATCCCTGCATGGTAGTATACTCTCAGCGTGGTGGTCTAGTCCCAGCTTGGTAGTCTAGTCTCAGCATGGTGGTCTAGTTTCAGCGTGGTGGTCTAGTTTCAGCATGGTGGTCTAGTCTCAGTGTGGTGGTCTAGTCTCAGTGTGGTCGTCTAGTCTCAGCGTGGTGGTCTAGTCCCTGCATGGTAGTATAGTCTCGGCATGGTGGTCTAGTCCCAGCGTGGTGGTCTAGTCTCAGCATGGTGGTCTAGTCCCAGCGTGGTGGGTCTAGTCCCTGCATGGTAGTATAGTCTCAGCGTGGTGGTCTAGTCTCAGCATGGTGGTCTAGTCTCAGCATGGTGGTCTCTTCTCAGCATGGTGGTCTAGTCTCAGTCTGGTGGTCTAATCTCAGTGTCATGGTATAGTCTCAGTATGGTGGTCTAGTCTCAGTGTGGTGTTCTAGTTCCACCATGATGGTCTAGACCCAGTGTGATGGTCTAACCTCAGCATGGTGGTCTAACCTCAGTGTGGTGGCATAGCCTCAGCGTGGAGATCTAGTCTCAGCTTGGTGGTCTAGTCTCAGCATGGAGGTCTAGTCCCAGCTTGGTGATCTAATCTCAGTTTGGTGATCTAATCTCAGCATGGTGCTCTAGTCCCAGCGTGGTGGTCTAGTCCCAGCGTGGTGGTCCAGTCTCAGCATGGTGGTCTAGTCCCAGCGTGGTGGTCTAGTCCCAGTCTGGTGGTCTAGTCCCAGTCTGGTGGTCTCGTCTCAGCGTGGTTGTCTAATCTCAGTGCCGTGGTCTCGTCTCCGCGTGGTGGTCTAATCTCAGTGTAGTGGTCTAGTCTCATTGTGGTGGTCTGGTCTCAGCGTGGTCGTCTAGTCTCAGCCTGGTGGTCTAGTCTCAGTTTGGTGATCTAGTCTCAATATGGTGGTCTAGTCTTAGTGTGGTGGTTTAGTCCCAGCGTGGTGGTCTAGTCCCAGCGTGATGGTCTAACCTCAGCATGCTGGTCTCATCCCAGCGTGGTGGTCTAATCTCAGCATGGTTGTCTAATCTCAGTATGGTGGTCTAGTCCCAGTTGGTGGTCTAGTCTCAGTGTGGTGGTCTAGTCTCAGTGTGGTCGTCTAGTCTCAGTGTGGTGGTCTAATTTCAGTGTCATGGTATAGTCTCAGTATGGTGGTCTAATCTTGGTGTGGTGGTCTTGTCCCAGCGTGGTGGTCTAGTCCCAGAGTGGTGGTCTAGTCCCAGCGTGGTGGTCTAGTCCCAGCGTGGTGGTCTAGTCTCAGCGTGGTGTTCTAGTTCCAGCATGATGGTCTAGTCTCAGTGTGGTGGTCTAATCCCTGCATGGTAGTATACTCTCAGCGTGGTGGTCTAGTCCCAGCTTGGTAGTCTAGTCTCAGTATGGTGGTCTAGTTTCAGCGTGGTGGTCTAGTTTCAGCATGGTGGTCTAGTCTCAGTGTGGTGGTCTAGTCTCAGTGTGGTCGTCTAGTCTCAGCCTGGTGGTCTAATTTCAGTGTCATGGTATAGTCTCAGTATGGTGGTCTAATCTCAGTTTGGTGATCTAATCTCAGCATGGTGGTCTAGTCCCAGCGTGGTGGTCCAGTCTCAGCATGGTGGTCTAGTCCCAGTCTGGTGGTCTCGTCCCAGCGTGGTGGTCTCGTCTCAGCGTGGTTGTCTAATCTCAGTCCCGTGGTCTCGTCTCCGCGTGGTGGTCTAATCTCAGTGTAGTGGTCTAATCTCAGTGTCATGGTATAGTCTCAGTATGGTGGTGTAATCTCAGTGTGGTGGTCTAGTCCCAGCTTGGTGGTCTAGTCCCAGCGTGGTAGTCTAGTCCCAGCGTGGTGGTCTAGTCCCAGAGTGGTGGTCTAGTCCCAGAGTGGTGGTCTAGTCTCAGCGTGGTGGTCTAGTCCCAGCGTGGTGGTCTAGTCTCAGCGTGGTGTTCTAGTTCCAGCATGATGGTCTAGTCTCAGTGTGGTGGTCTAATCCCTGCATGGTAGTATACTCTCAGCGTGGTGGTCTAGTCCCAGTTTGGTAGTCTAGTCTCAGCATGGTGGTCTAGTTTCAGCGTGGTGGTCTAGTTTCAGCAGGGTGGTCTAGTCTCAGCGTGGTGGTCTAGTCTCAGTGTGGTCGTCTAGTCTCAGCGTGGTGGTCTAATTTCAGTGTCATGGTATAGTCTCAGTATGGTGGTCTAATCTTGGTGTGGTGGTCTAGTCCCAGCGTGGTGGTCTAGTCTCAGTGTGGTGGTCTAGTCCCAGTGTGGTGGTCTAGTCCCTGCATGGTAGTATAGTTTCGGCATGGTGGTCTAGTCCCAGCGTGGTGGTCTAGTCTCAGCATGGTGGTCTAGTCCCAGCGTGGTGGCTCTAGTCCCTGCATGGTAGTATAGTCTCAGCGTGGTGGTCTAGTCTCAGCATGGTGGTCTCTTCTCAGCATGGAGGTCTAGTCTCAGTCTGGTGGTCTAATCTCAGTGTCATGGTATAGTCTCAGTATGGTGGTATAGTCTCAGTATGGTGGTCTAGTCTCAGTGTGGTGTTCTAGTTCCACCATGATGGTCTAGACCCAGTGTGATGGTCTAACCTCAGCATGGTGGTCTAACCTCAGTGTGGTGGCATAGCCTCAGCGTGGAGATCTAGTCTCAGCTTGGTGGTCTAGTCTCAGCATGGAGGTCTAGTCCCAGCTTGGTGATCTAATCTCAGTTTGGTGATCTAATCTCAGCATGGTGGTCTAGTCCCAGCGTGGTGGTCCAGTCTCAGCATGGTGGTCTAGTCCCAGTCTGGTGGTCTAGTCCCAGCGTGGTGGTCTCGTCTCCGCGTGGTGGTCTAATCTCAGTGTAGTGGTCTAGTCTCATTGTGGTGGTCTGGTCTCAGCGTGGTCGTCTAGTCTCAGCATGGTGGTCTAGTCTCAGTTTGGTGATCTAGTCTCAATATGGTGGTCTAGTCTCAGTGTGGTGGTTTAGTCCCAGCGTGGTGGTCTAGTCCCAGCGTGATGGTCTAACCTCAGCATGCTGGTCTCATCCCAGTGTGGTGGTCTAATCTCAGCATGGTTGTCTAATCTCAGTATGGTGGTCTAGTCTCAGTGTGGTGGTCTAGTCTCAGCATGGTGGTCTAGTCTCAGGATGGTGGTCTAATCTCAGTGTCATGGTATAGTCTCAGTATGGTGGTGTAATCTCAGTGTGGTGGTCTAGTCCCAGCTTGGTGGTCTAGTCTCAGCATGGTGGTCTAGTCCCAGCGTGGTGGGTCTAGTCTCAGTGTGGTCGTCTAGTCTCAGTGTGGTGGTCTAATTTCAGTGTCATGGTATAGTCTCAGTATGGTGGTCTAATCTTGGTGTGGTGGTCTAGTCTCAGCATGGTGGTCTAGTTCCAGCGTGGTGGTCTAGTCCCAGCGTGGTGGTCTAGTCTCAGCGTGGTGGTCTAGTCTCAGCGTGGTGGTCTAGTCCCAGCGTGGTGGTCTAGTCTCAGCGTGGTGTTCTAGTTCCAGCATGATGGTCTAGTCTCAGTGTGGTGGTCTAATCCCTGCATGGTAGTATACTCTCAGCGTGGTGGTCTAGTCCCAGCTTGGTAGTCTAGTCTCAGCATGGTGGTCTAGTTTCAGCGTGGTGGTCTAGTTTCAGCATGGTGGTCTAGTTTCAGCATGGTGGTCTAGTCTCAGTGTGGTGGTCTAGTCTCAGTGTGGTCGTCTAGTCTCAGCGTGGTGGTCTAATTTCAGTGTCATGGTATAGTCTCAGTATGGTGGTCTAATCTCAGTTTGGTGATCTAATCTCAGCATGGTGGTCTAGTCCCAGCGTGGTGGTCCAGTCTCAGCATGGTGGTCTAGTCCCAGTCTGGTGGTCTAGTCCCAGCGTGGTGGTCTCGTCTCAGCGTGGTTGTCTAATCTCAGTCCCGTGGTCTCGTCTCCGCGTGGTGGTCTAATCTCAGTGTAGTGGTCTAGTCTCATTGTGGTGGTCTGGTCTCAGCGTGGTCGTCTAGTCTCAGCATGGTGGTCTAGTCTCAGTTTGGTGGTCTAGTCTCAGTTTGGTGGTCTAGTCTCAGTGTGGTGGTTTAGTCCCAGCGTGGTGGTCTAGTCCCAGCGTGATGGTCTAACCTCAGCATGGTGGTCTCATCCCAGTGTGGTGATCTAATCTCAGCATGGTTGTCTAATCTCAGTATGGTGGTCTAGTCCCAGTTGGTGGTCTAGTCTCAGTGTGGTGGTCTAGTCTCAGTGTGGTGGTCTAGTCTCAGTGTTGTGGTCTAGTCTCAGCATGGTGGTCTAGTCCCAGCATGGTGGTCTAGTCTCAGGATGGTGGTCTAATTTCAGTGTCATGGTCTAGTCTCAGTGTGGTGGTCTAATCTCAGTGTCATGGTATAGTCTCAGTATGGTGGTGTAATCTCAGTGTGGTGGTCTAGTCCCAGCTTGGTGGTCTAGTCTCAGCATGGTGGTCTAGTCCCAGCGTGGTGGGTCTAGTCTCAGTGTGGTGGTCTAATTTCAGTGTCATGGTATAGTCTCAGTATGGTGGTCTAATCTTGGTGTGGTGGTCTAGTCTCAGCATGGTGGTCTAGTTCCAGCGTGGTGGTCTAGTCCCAGCGTGGTGGTCTAGTCCCAGAGTGGTGGTCTAGTCTCAGCGTGGTGGTCTAGTCTCAGCGTGGTGGTCTAGTCCCAACGTGGTGGTCTAGTCTCAGCGTGGTGTTCTAGTTCCAGCGTGATGGTCTAGTCTCAGTGTGGTGGTCTAATCCCTGCATGGTAGTATACTCTCAGCGTGGTGGTCTAGTCCCAGCTTGGTAGTCTAGTCTCAGCATGGTGGTCTAGTTTCAGCGTGGTGGTCTAGTCCCAGCTTGGTGGTCTAGTCTCAGCATGGTGGGTCTAGTCTCAGTGTGGTCGTCTAGTCTCAGTGTGGTGGTCTAATTTCAGTGTCATGGTATAGTCTCAGTATGGTGGTCTAATCTTGGTGTGGTGGTCTAGTCTCAGCGTGGTGGTCTAGTTCCAGCGTGGTGGTCTAGTCCCAGAGTGGTGGTCTAGTCTCAGCGTGGTGGTCTAGTCCCAGCGTGGTGGTCTAGTCTCAGCGTGGTGTTCTAGTTCCAGCATGATGGTCTAGTCTCAGTGTGGTGGTCTAATCCCTGCATGGTAGTATACTCTCAGCGTGGTGGTCTAGTCCCAGCTTGGTAGTCTAGTCTCAGCATGGTGGTCTAGTTTCAGCGTGGTGGTCTAGTCTCAGTGTGGTCGTCTAGTCTCAGCGTGGTGGTCTAATTTCAGTGTCATGGTATAGTCTCAGTATGGTGGTCTAATCTCAGTTTGGTGATCTAATCTCAGCATGGTGGTCTAGTCCCAGCGTGGTGGTCCAGTCTCAGCATGGTGGTCTAGTCCCAGTCTGGTAGTCTAGTCCCAGCGTGGTGGTCTCGTCTCAGCGTGGTTGTCTAATCTCAGTGCCGTGGTCTCGTCTCTGCGTGGTGGTCTAATCTCAGTGTAGTGGTCTAGTCTCATTGTGGTGGTCTGGTCTCAGCGTGGTCGTCTAGTCTCAGCATGGTGGTCTAGTCTCAGTTTGGTGATCTACTCTCAATATGGTGGTCTAGTCTCAGTGTGGTGGTTTAGTCCCAGCGTGGTGGTCTAGTCCCAGCGTGATGGTCTAACCTCAGCATGGTGGTCTCATCCCAGTGTGGTGGTCTAATCTCAGCATGGTTGTCTAATCTCAGTATGGTGGTCTAGTCCCAGTTGGTGGTCTAGTCTCAGTGTGGTGGTCTAGTCTCAGTGTGGTGGTCTAGTCTCAGCATGGTGGTCTAGTCTCAGGATGGTGGTCTAATTTCAGTGTCATGGTCTAGTCTCAGTATGGTGGTGTAATCTCAGTGTGGTGGTCTAGTCCCAGCTTGGTGGTCTAGTCCCAGCGTGGTGGGTCTAGTCTCAGTGTGGTGGTCTAATTTCAGTGTCATGGTATAGTCTCAGTATGGTGGTCTAATCTTGGTGTGGTGGTCTAGTCTCAGCATGGTCGTCTAGTTCCAGCGTGGTGGTCTAGTCCCAGCGTGGTGGTCTAGTCCCAGAGTGGTGGTCTAGTCTCAGCGTGGTGGTCTAGTCCCAGCGTGGTGGTCTAGTCTCAGCGTGGTGTTCTAGTTCCAGCATGATGGTCTAGTCTCAGTGTGGTGGTCTAATCCCTGCATGGTAGTATACTCTCAGCGTGGTGGTCTAGTCCCAGCTTGGTAGTCTAGTCTCAGCATGGTGGTCTAGTTTCAGCGTGGTGGTCTAATCTTAGTGTCATGGTATAGTCTCAGTATGGTGGTCTAATCTCACTGTAGTGGTTTAGTCTCAGTGTGGTGGTCTAGTCTCAGCATGGTGGTCTAGTCTCAGTGTGGTGGTCTAGTCTCAGTGTGGTCGTCTAGTCTCAGCGTGGTGGTCTAATTTCAGTGTCATGGTATAGTCTCAGTATGGTGGTCTAATCTTGGTGTGGTGGTCTAGTCTCAGCATGGTGGTCTAGTCCCAGCGTGGTGGTCTAGTCCCAGCGTGGTGGTCTAGTCTCAGTGTGGTGTTCTAGTTCCAGCATGATGGTCTAGTCTCAGTGTGGTGGTCTAGTCCCTGCATGGTAGTATAGTCTCGGCATGGTGGTCTAGTCCCAGCGTGGTGGTCTAGTCTCAGCATGGTGGTCTAGTCCCAGCATGGTGGGTCTAGTCCCTGCATGGTAGTATAGTCTCAGTGTGGTGGTCTAGTTTCAGCATGGTGGTCTAGTCTCAGCATGGTGGTCTAGTCTCAGTCTGGTGGTCTAATCTCAGTGTCATGGTATAGTCTCAGTATGGTGGTCTAATCTCACTGTAGTGGTCTAGTCTCAGCGTGGTGGTCTAGTCTCAGTGTGGTGTTCTAGTTTTACCATGATGGTCTCGTCTCAGTGTGATGGTCTAGTCTCAGTGTGGTGGTCTAGTCTCAGTGTGGTGGTCTAGTCTTAGTGTGGTGATCTATTCCCAGCTTGGTGGTCTAGTCTCTGTGTGGTGGTCTAGACCCAGCGTGGTTGTCTAGTCTCAGTGTGGTGGTCTAGTCCCAGCGTGGTGGTCTAGTCCCTGCATGGTAGTATAGTCTCAGCGTGGTGGTCTAGTCCCAGCGTGATGGTCTAACCTCAGCATGGTGGTCTAGTCCCAGTGTGGTGATCTCATCTCAGCATGGTGGTATAGTCTCAGTGTGGTGGTCTAATCTCAGTGTCATGGTATAGTCTCCGTGTGGTGGTCTAATCTCAATGTAGTGGTCTAGTCTCAGTCTGGTGGTCTAGTCTCAGCATGGAGGTCTAGTTCCAGCTTGGTGGTCTAATCTCAGCATGGTGGTCTAATCTCAGTGTGCTGGTCTAATCCCAGCATCATGGCATAGTCTCAGCGTGGAGGTCTAATCTCAGCGTGGGGGTCTAATCTCAGTGTGCTGGTCTAATCCTAGCATGGTGGCATAGTCTCAGCGTGGAGGTTTCGTCTCAGCTTTGTAGTCTAATCTCAGCATGGTGGTCTAGTTCAGCGTGTTGGTCTAATCTCAATGTGGAGGTCTAGTCCCAGCGTGGTGGTCTAACCTTAGCATGGTGGTCTAGTCCCAGTGTGGTGGTTTAATCTCAGCATGGTTGTCTAGTCTCAGTGTGGTGGTCTAGTCCCAGTGTGGTGGTGTAGTCTCAGCGTGGTGGTCTAATCTCAGTGCCGTGGTCTCGTCTCAGCTTGGTGGTCTAATCTCAGTGTCACGGTCTCGTCTCAGTGTGGTGGTCTAGTCTCAGTGTGTTGGTCTAGTCTCAGCGTGGTTGTCTAATCTCAGTGTAGTGGTCTAGTCTCATTGTGGTGGTCTAGTCTCAGTGTGGTGGTCTAATCTTAGTGTGCTGGTCTAATCCCAGTATGGTGGTCTAATCTCAGCATGGTGGTCTTGTCCCAGTGTGGTGGTCTTGTCCCAGTGTGGTGGTCTCGTCCCAGTGTGGTAGTCTACTCCCAGTGTTGTGGTCAAGTCTCAGCGTGGTGGGCTAGTCCCAGCATCGTAGTCTAGTCCCAGTGTGGTTGCTTAGTCCCAGCATGGTGGTCTCATCTTGACTTGGAAGTCCCATTTTTGGTTCGGAGGTCGATTCCAGGTCTTCCCGCCCAGTATGGAGGGCTTTTCTAATTAATTTAGGTGCTGTGGTATGGTGACTTGTAGAACTTTTCACTGCATTTTTTCTAAAAATATATTTGACAATAAATCACTATTCTATTCTAAACGATTTACAAGGATGCTGCTTGGATTGAAGGGCTTGAGCTATCAGGAGAGGTTGAAAAGGGTGGGGCTACTTTCCCTGGAGTGTTAGGAGCTGAGGAATGATCTTTTGCAGGGTTATAAAATCATGAGGGGCATGAATAGAATGAATCGTCAAGGTCATTTCTCCAGGGGTGGGGCAGTCCATAACTAAAGGTCATAGGTTTAAGGTGAGAGGGGAGAAATTTAAAAGGGACCTAAGGGGCAACCTTTTTACACAGTTGGTGGTGCATATATAGAATGAGCTGCCAGAGGAAGTGGTGGAGACGGATGCAATTCCAACATTTAAAAGGTATCTGGATGGATATATAAATTGGAAACGTTTAGAGGGATATTGCCAAGTGCTGGCAAATGAGTCTAGATTAATTTAGGATATCTGGTCAGCATGGACGAGTTAGACCAAAGGGACAGTTTCTGTGCTGTATGTCTCTGTGACTTTGACATTAAGCACCATAATGCTGTTTGTTTTGCAACAGAATTTTGTTGGTGGTGCTGGATAATGCATTTTTACTACAATTGTTAAGTAGGCCCATTTCTTGTATTAGCTATCATTGCATTTTTATAGTGTCTGCCTTAAGTGTCTATAATTGGCAGTAAATTTCTGTTCTGTATCCATTTGTTTAAATCCTATTAAGGTCATATTATGATAATCAGGGTTTGTTCGTCATTGATTCTTAGCTTCCTGACTTTTACAACCAGTTAAAGTTGACTAATTAAAACTTTTATAGTATATTTCATAATTCCTCTCTCAAATTGGTGAGGAGAAATAATAAATTCCTTCTTTTCTGCCATCTTTTGAAGTAAGTGTTTAGCACCATTAGTGACTTCTCTGATTCTGAGGCAATCTGTGTCCAAATGCAGCACCATCTGGACATTGTCTGGGCTAGGCTGACGAGTGGTAAGTGGAAATGATTATCTCAAACAAGAGAGAATCCAAGGGTCACTCCTTGGCACCCAATGGCAGTATAATTGCTGAATCCCCTACCATCAATATTTTGAGGTTGGCTATTGACCAGGAACTGAACCGGACTGTCCTCATAATTATATACGAGAGCAGAATGGAGGCGCAGGATTCTGTAGCAAAGAATCACCTCATCACTTCTTGTTGCCTGTCTACTCTTTATAAGACACAACTTTGGAATGTGATAGAAAACTGTCCATATATCAGCATGATAGCAGCTCAACAAAACTCAAGTGATTGCCAAAATCCAAGACAAGGCAGCCCACTTGATTGGCACTCCTTCCATCACTTTCAATATTAACTCTCCTTCCATTCTCAGTGCACAGTGTCAATAGGGCATACCATCTACGAGATGCACTTTAGCAACTCGCCAAACTCCAACAAAACCCTTAGCACCTAGAAAGGATAAGGCAACAGATACATAATATCTGCAACTTCCCCTCAGAGTTATACCATCTAAATTTGAAACGATATCAACGTTCCTTTAGAGTCGCCATGTAACAATCCTGGAACTCACTTCCGAAAAGTGCTGTATGTGTTTCTACATCACTTATACTACAGTGGTTCAAGAAAGAGGCTCTATATTACTTTCTCAGCACAATTAGGGATTGGCAATAAATGCAACAGAATTTATTATAGTTCGTGACACCCGCAAACCGAGAATGAATTTAAAAATCACAAATGTGATAGAAGAACAGATTCTATGGAAATTTATATCCTTACAGTTTGAGAAACCTTGACACAAAAATTGTTAATTCTCATGTTTTCCTGAATTATGGCTACATGTCAAGAGTAAAGCAAACTTTGTTTCAACCGGCACTCTCAATGAACCAGCAGAAGTTATATACCTCAAATACCGCAACCTTTATTGTACTATTCTAGTTTCTAAAGTTTATTCACCTTGATGTAAATGTACTTGTTCAATCGAATGGCCATGCAAAACTGAATCAATTTCAAGTCAATTTCTCCTCAAATACCACTTTCCAAGCAGTTGAGGGTGTGAGTGAGAAGTTGGGAGTACGGTGCCGGAAAAGCACAGCAGGTCAGGCAGCATCTGAGGAACAGGAGAATCTATGTTTTGGGCAAAAGTCCTGAATCAGGAATGAGGTTGTGAGCCGAGGGGGTGATGAGATAAATGGGATGGGTGGGGGGGAACTGGGGAAGGTAGCTGAGAGTATGATAGGTAGATAGATGGGGGTGGGGGTGGTGATGATAGATCGGAGAGGAAGGTGGAGCGGATAGGTGGGAAGGAAGATGGACAGGTGGGACAGGTCATGAGGACAGTGACGAGTTGGGAGGTTGGATCTGGGATAAGATGGGAGGGTGGGGAAATGAGGAAACTGGTGAAGTCCACATTGATGCCATGGGATTGGAGAGTTCCAAGGCAGAAGATGAGGCTTTCTTCCTCCAGGCATCAGGTAGTTAGGGAGTGGTGACAGAGGAGGCCCAAGACCTGCATGTCCTTGGCAGAAGGGGGAGGGGGAGTTGACGTTGTCAGCCACAGGGCGGTGGGATTGGTTGGTGTGGGTATCCCGGAGATGTTCTCTGAAGCACTCTACGAGTAGGCTTCCTGTCTCCCCAATGTAGAGGAGACAGCATCGGGAGCAACGGATACAGTAACTGACATGTGAATGTGCAGGTGAAACTTTGATGGATGTGGAAGGCTCCTTTGTGGCCTTGCTCAGAGGTGAGGGGGGAGGCGTAGGCACAGGTTTTGCAATTCCTGTGGTGGCAGGGGAAGGTAGGGTTCATTGGTGGGGGGCATGGATCAGTTAAGGGAGTTACGGAGGGAACAGTCTTTACGGAAAGCGGATGGGGTGAGGAGGGAAATATATCTCTGGTGGTGGGGTCTGTTTGATGGTGGCAGAAATGGTGGAGGATGAGGCAATGTATATGGAGGTTGGTGGGGGTGGAAGATGAGGACCAGGGCGGGTCTGTCCTTGTTGTGGTAAGAGGGGTGAGGTTCGAGGGCAGAGCTGCAGGAAGTGAATGAGATACGCCGGAGGGCATCGTCGACCTTGTGGGAAGGGAAACTGCAGTCTTTGAAGAAAGAGGCCATCTGGTGTGTTCTGTGGTGGAACTAGTTCTCCTGGGAGCAGATGCGGCGGAGGAGGAGGACTTGGGAATAAGGGATAACATTTTTACAGGAGGCAGGGTGAGACGAGGTGTAATCCAGGTAGCTGTGGGAGTTGGGTTTGTAGAAGATGTCAGTGTTGAGTTGGTCAACGTTGATGGAGATGGAGGGGTCCAAGAAGGGGAGCGAGGTATCTGAGATGGTCCAGGTGAATTTAAGGTCAGGGTGGAATGTGTTGGTGAAGTTGATGAACTGGGGGTGTGTTGGAGAGGGGAGAAGGGGTCCTCAGACAGTGGGAGGGAATCTTGTTGGAAAAAGTAAACCCAGGGATGAAAGCGGCAAAAGAAGTGTTCGATGTCACATCGCGTGCTGAATTTGTTGATCTGGGACTGGAGGGAGATGAAGGTAAGGTCGAGAACCTCTTTGTCCGCCTCCATCACTCCCATCCACCTGTACACCCTGTGCTAGCCTGTTACCTGCCCTCGATCCCTTTATTTCCAACTGCCACCAGGACATCAACCACTTCAAACTGCCTGCCCTCCTCACCCACCCCAACCTGTCACCCTCATAATGCGCAGCCCTCCACACCAACCCCAACCTCACCATCAAATCAGCAGACAAGGTGGGGCAGTCATTGTTTGGCATATTGACCTCTACACCGCTGAAGCTAGATGCCAACTTGAAGACGCCCCCTTGACCATGACCTCCCCTCTCATCAACAAACCATCATCTCCCAGACCGCATAAAACCTCATCACCTCAGGGGATCTCCCACCCACAGCTTCCAACCTCATATTTGGGAACTCTGCACCACCTGGTTCCACCTCCTACACAAGATCCACAAGTCTGACTACCCCGGCCGACCCATTGTTTTGGCCTGCTCCTGCCCCATCGAACTCACCTCCACATACCTCGATACTGTCCTATCACTCCCTGGACAAGGGACTCCCCACATGCGTTTGGGACACCTCCTCCAAGACGTCCATTTCCCCGGCCCCCAACACCTCGCCTTCACCATGGACATCCAATCCCTCTACACCACCATCTGCCATGATCAGGGCCTCCAAGCCCTCCATTTCTTCCTCTTCCAGCATCCCCACAATACCCTTCCATTGACACTCTCATTCGTTTGACTGAAATGGTCCTCACCCTCAATAATTTCTCCTTTGAATCCTCCCACTTCCTCCAGACAAGAAGGGTAGCTATGTGTACCCACATGGGCCCCACTGATGCCTGTCTCTTTGTTAGGTACATGGAACAGTCCATCTTCCGTAGTTACACCAGCACCACTTCCCACCTCTTCCTCCGCTACATTGATGACTGCATCGGTGCCACATTGTGCTCCTGCGTGGAGGTTGAACAGTTCATCAACTTCACCAACACATTACACCCTGACCTTAAATTCACCTGGACCATCTCAGACATTTCCCTCCCCTTCCTGGACCTCTCCATCTCCATGAACAGTGACCAACTCAACACTGATATCTTCTACAAACCCACCAACTCCCACAGCTACCTGGACTACACTCGTCTCACCCTACCTCCTGTAAAAATGCTATCCCTTATTCCCAAGACCCCCACTTCCACCACATCTGCTCCCAGGAGAACCAGTTCCACCACAAAACACACCAGATGGCCTCTTTCTTGAAAGATATCAATTTCCCCTCCTTTGTGGTTGTTGATGCCCTCCAGCGCAACTCATCCACTTCCCTCACCTCCACCCTCGAACCCCACTCCTCCAACCGCAACAAGGACAGAACCCCCTTGGCCCTCACCTTCCACCCCACCAACCTTTGTATACATCACATCATCCTCTGCCATTTCCGCCACCGACAAACGGACCCCACCACCAGAGATATATTTTCCTCCCCATCCCTATCTGCATTCCATAAAGACTGTTCCCTCCGTGAATTCCTCATCAAGTCCATGCCTCCCCACCGACCCACCCTCCCTTCCCAGCACCTTCCTCTGCTATCATAAGAATTGCAAAACCTGCACCACACTTGCCCCCTCACCTCCATCCAATGTCCCAAAGGAGCCTTCCACATCCATCAAAGGAGCCTTCCACATCCATCAAAGGAGCCTTCCACATTCACATGTCATTTACTATATCGGTTGCTCCCGATGCAGTCTCCTCTACACTGGGGAGACAGGACCCCTACTCGCAGAGCGCTTCAGAGAACATCTCCAGGACACCCGCACCAACCAATCCCACTGCCCCGTAGCCAAACACTTCAACTCCCCTCCCCATTCTGCCAAGGACGTGCAGGTCCTGGGCCAATCTCTAACCACCCGACACCTGGAGGAAGAATGCCTCATTTTTCGCCTTGGGACACTCCAACCCCATGGCATCAATGTGGATTTCACCAATTTCCTCATTTCCCCTCCCCCCACCTTATCCCAGATCCAACCTTCCAACTCAGCATCACTCTCTTGACCTGTCCTACCTGTCCATTTTCCTTCTCCCCACTATCTGCTTCACCCTCCTCTCGGACCTATCACCATTACCCCCACCTCCATCTACCCATCACACTCTCAGCTACCTTCCCCCAGACCCACCCCCTTCCCATTTTTCTCACCACCCCCTCGGCTCACAGACTCATTTCTGATAAAGGGATTTTGCCCAAAATGTGATTCTCCTGCTCCTCAGATGCTGCCTGACCTGCTGTGCTTTTCCAGCACCACACTCTCGATTATAATCTCCAGCATCTGCAGTCCTCACTTCTGCCTGGTGTGAGTGAGAAGGCTATCTGCCGGTAAATTTTATTTAGGGCAAAGTTGCATTATTTTTTAGTGATTTATGCTAAAGTGTGATGTGTATGCCCCTTGCGTTCCGTTTCTATTACTTAACGAGTGCTTTTGCATTTGATTTTGTGGACATCTTGATTATTCGGAATATTTGACCAACTGGCACACTCCTGGTCCCATAGCTGCTGGTCAATAAAAACTTTGCTGTGTTTAGAAACGTGATTTGTGGTTAGATTAGATTAGATTACTTACAGTGTGGAAACAGGCCCTTCAGCCCAACAAGTCCACACCGACCCGCTGAAGCACAACCCACCCATACTCCTACATTTACCCCTTCACCTAACGCTACGGGCAATTTAGCATGGCCAATTCACCTGACTCGCACATCTTTGGACTGTGGGAGGAAACCGGAGCACCCGGAGGAAACCCACGCAGACACGGGGAGAACGTGCAAACTCCACACAGTGAGTCGCCTGAGTCGGGAATTGAACCCGGCTCTCAGGCGCTGTGAGGCAGCAGTGCTAATCACTGTGCCACCGTGCTGCCCACGGTGCCCTGGGAACAGGAAAGGTGCCAGGTGAGCTACAGTTAAATTATTGTGGCACTTGTCTTCCATACATATTCACTCTTGACAATTTGTCCCTGTATAATCATTTATTTTAATTCAAGTCTTGTCATTTTATGTTGAGTTGTGTTTGTGATAACTACTGTTCCTTCTTAGTTTTTGTATAAATGCTTACTCTATTTTACTGCACAGATCCATTTTATACAAATGTGTTAATTTCTTCACAAGCACCACCAATGAGAAGCATTTCAGCGATTTACTCTCACTTGATGAGGGAGACTGGGCTTCAGTTTGTAGTCTCACTCCAAAGAGTTAAGGAGATCACTAACCTCAGTTAGTTCAACCTCAGTTCAGAGCAATGCACAGTAAGCATAACCTCATGTCTGTTATTGTAGAATGTCATTGGTCTTCCAGAACAAAGAATTGACCACAACCGGGAGTTGCAGTCTGGCCCATTCCAAAGTCCAGGACTACATGCTGCAGGATGTACTAAAGCTCGGGGCAGCTGCCACCAAGATGTAATCAGGAAAGATCTCCACCCACTTGTCTTTCTGCCAAAGTTAAATAGGGGTCCATTCAGTTCTCAAATCCTCCTGATGCTTCAAACGTATGTAAGTATAATATTGCACAAGTGAAAAATGCCTATGCTTTGCTTCTGGGTCAAACTCCAGTGTTTGAGTGTTTCTTCATATGCTACTGTACAGAACTGAACTGCTTTAGTGAATCTATGTATATAAAGATATTTTTAATGAATAAAATAAAAAAATGTCATGGATCAAACCCAAATATTTTAATACATCTTAAAGCTGAATATCTCTATTTCTGGCAATCTTATTTTGTTGGATCAATAGTTGAAGGATTGCAGTCTATCAAGGATGGAATAGAAACCAGCATATTTAATTGTTGCCAGTATCTAACTTGTTTGGCATGATGGACAATTTCTTCAGAAAATTCTTATCAATAACATCATCATGCCTTTTAACTTTATCCTGCCTTCTACTTTTGGTGTGACAAATTTCTTCTGCATTCCCCTTTAACTGCATATGTTTTGCATATATGTATATTGAAATCGAACATAGAACATTACAGCACAGTACAGGCCCTTCAGCCCTTGATGTTGCACCGACATGTCATACCAATCAGAAGCTCATCTAACCTACACTATTCCATGTGTGTCCATATGCTTGTCCAATGCCGACTTAAATGTATTTAAAGTTGGTGAAACTACTACCATTGCAGGCAAAGCATTTCATACCCTTCTCTGAGCAAAAAAACGACACCTGTCCTATATCTATCACCCCTCAATTTAAAGCTATGCCCCTTTGTGCTTGCCATCACCATACTTGGAAAAAGGCACTCCCTGTCCACCCTATCTAACCCTCTGATTATCTTATTATCTTATTATATTCAACGTCTGCCATGTTATCTTCCAGTGTTAAATTCCCAGATTCATATTTTAGTACTTTACGATGGTGAGATAATATGTAAGCCTTTTAAATTAAATATTTTCCATTTAAAATAGGTTTTCCAGTAATTTGGGTATCCAGATGGTCCAGCCAAACCTGAGATCGGTACTCTGGTTGGATTGTAATGAAGCCAATGCAACATCAGGCTGCTGACAGAGTGGAAAATCAGCCTGTTGCATTGTAACAATGACTTCCGTTAAGTAAGTCCAATGATTGGGTCAAATTTCATAGTCCAGTCATTTGCATCAAAAAGCCATAGAATGGATTGTGAGGGACAGACGGAAGGATATTGCGAGCATCAGGGATTGAGCTGTGAGGGGTGGGTATTGGGCAGCGAAGAGTTGGGGAGTGGCCACAGTGTCAATTGCTACCTTTCAAAGAAGTGATGGGATGAGCACTTCTGCTCCCTTTATATATTGTAACTAGAAAACACTACTTCAGCGGCTTCATTTTTGTTCTTTAATAAAAGGTCTCAATTTATTACAGAAAAAAAAGGAAAAAATGGTTGTCTTGGTAACATAGCAGAAGTCTAGCTCTGCTGGAAGTCAATTTAGAAAAAGAAATAAAATGTAATAATAGATCTATAATTCAGAGGTTGTTAGCAATAAGGCTACAATATTAACGATCCTGCTTTGAGCACTGCTACAGTCAACATGGAGCAAACCATTCACACTGATCCTGATTACCCATGACCAATGAATATTGTGTGTGGACATTGAGAGAATCTGTTATTTAGAGTCATAGAGATGTACAGCACGGTAACAGACCCTTCAGTCCAACTTGTCCCTGCCGACCAGATATCCCAACCCAATCTAGTCCCACGTGCCAGCACCTGGCCTATATCCCTCCAAACCCTTCCTATTCATATACCCATCCAGATGCCTTTTAAACGTTGCAATTGTACTAGCCTCCACCACTTCCTCTGGCAGCTCATTCCAAACACGTACCACCCTCTGAGTGAAAACGTTGCCTCTTAGGTCTCTTTTATATCTTTCCCTTCTCACCCTAAACCTATGCCCTCTAGTTCTAGACTCCCCCACCCCAGGGAAAAGACTTTGTCTATTTATCCTATCCATGCCCCTCATAATTTTAGACACCTCTATAAGGTCACCCCTCAGCCTCCAACGCTCCAGGGAAAATAGCCCCAGCCTGTTCAGCCTCTCCCTATAGCTCAAATCCTCCAACCCTGGCAACATCCTTGTAAATCTTTTCTGAACCCTTTCAAGTTTCACAACATCTTTCCGACAGGAAGGAGACCAGCTTGAGCTCTTTTTTATTGTTTTTTTTAACCTCACTAGATTAAATGCTTAGTTTGTAACTTGCAATTAATGCTACCTATCAATTATTCATTTAACTTTTCTGCTTAAATTGCTGCCTGACTCATATATCTTCAGAATTTTGTATGTCTATTTCAGATTTTCAACATTTGCAATTTTATTTTATTGCTCCTGCGTTAATGTTTTCATCGCATCATTCTTACTTGGTGATTTGTCTTGTTGTAACAGCATTTGCTTTTTCAAACCTTCTATGACTTGGTTGCAAATTGATTAAACTTTGTACTTTGTTTCTTATGTAGGTGTTATTATGTATTTATACTCTTGTTCTTTGCTCTGCTGCCTGTTTTGCATGAAACTGTTCAACAGAACCAACAATCTTAATTTGTTGAGTAAGCTGGGTGTAATAACAAGTGTTCCCCATTGTAATAATATCAGTTTCTAAATTGCTGGTGAATGAGCTTTTTTTTCTGTTTTTTTCCATTACCTCTCAAAGGGATTGATTTCCCTAAGCTGTATTAGTAAATATTGTTAAAAATCATACAACACCAAGTGGTAGTCCAACATGTTTATTTGGGGAAAAAAAAGCTTCCAATTATACCTGTTGGACTATAAGCTGGTGTTGTGTGATTTTTAATTTTGTCCACATCAGTCAAACACCAGCACCTCCAAATCATTGATAAACATTGAAATGTTCACAAGAAGTAACTAAAAGATTACATTTCAATATGTTATTTGATCTAGCAAATTGCAAGAAACTAGTTATGGCAATTATTTTTCTAAATAGCAAGATAAAATGATATTGGGCAAAAAAAAGTTGCAAACAAAGCAGTGCTCACATTTTGATATGTTTGACAAACAATGTTTAGAAGAGTTTGGTCATGTGGGGAGATAACTTTTTTTTTACACAGCATCCCTACAGTGTGGAAGTGGGCCACCGTCAAATCCACACCAACCCTCTGAAGAGCATCCCACCTTGATCCACCCCTCTACCCTGTATTTACCAAGACTAATCAACCTATGCACATCCCTGGACAGTATGGGCCATTTAGCATGGGCATTCCAATGAGCCTGCACATTTATGGACTGTGGGAGGAAACAGAGCACCCAGAGGAAACCACAGACAATCGCCTGAGGGTGGAATTGAACCTGTGTCCCTGGCACTGGGAGGCAGCTGTGCTAACCACCGAGACACTGTGCTGCCCATAGCACATTTATACTACAGCACTTGTAGCAAAGTACAAAATGACAGGGTAAATTTGAACAATTGAGCTTGCAGAGCAACCCAAATTTCTTGTAGCTTGAACTTAATTACTATGATTACACAAAAGATGGACATCCTGCTGGGTGGCCTATTAATTGGGTACTGGAGGATTTCTGATGGGTGTACTGTCTAAGCCTGTGGGTGGGTATGTGGAACATAGGGTCAGTCGAAACAAAAGGGCGGAAAGGCAGGAGTCTACTGGCAGAAAGCCACAATATTCTTTGAATTCCAGGGTAACCCTCCTGCTTCTTTTGGCTCCCTGAAAAATTGAATCAAAAAGGATTTTGATTCATTTTATGAAATACTTGCTGAGCAGCACAGGCCACCAATGGCACTAGTCTGCTTGGCTTTTCTTTAAAACTGTAACTGAGGTCCTTTGAACATACTGTTGAATTGGGAACACTGGGTTTTATGTGATAACAAATGAGCTAACACCATCATCAGGCAGACAGATCAACAAAATTAGGAACGGTGTTCCTTTTTACTGGTTCAATGGGTTCTAAGTAAAATAATTAAGTTCAGAAGAGTGGTATTGGGCTCAAACTGTTAACTCTGTTCATCTTTCCACAGGTTCTGCCACATCTCCTGAATTTCTTCAGCACTCTCTGATTCTATTTCAAATCTCCAGCATTAGAAATAAAATAAGCTGGTGGCCATCTAGTTTTTGAAATAAACATATAGAAACACTTGTTTAGCAGTTTTGACCCTTCAGAATATCTTACAATAGGTAGACTAGAGCCAACACCTACTTTTACAATTGAAGAAAAGAAACCCCACAGCCATTGGATAAATCCCACTGGAGATTAATTCAATACTCAAGCCAATTTCAATTTTTTAAGATTAGAGTGGTGCTGGAAACGCTCAACAGGTCAGGCAGCATCTGAGGAGCAGGAAAATTAACGTTTCGGGCAAAAACCCTTCATCAGGAGTCATCAAGATTTCTGATGAAGGGCTTTTGCCTGAAACATCGATTTTCCTGCTCCTCGGATGCTGCCTGACCTGCTGCACTTTTCCAGCACCACTCTAATCTTAACTCTGATCTCCAGCATCTGCAGTCCTCACTTTCGCCTAATCTCAATTTTTCACCTGCCAAGACTATCATGAATGGGACTTAGACACAAATCATCTGACTTAAGCATCAAAGTAAGGCCATAGAGTCTGTGATCACCCTGGGTGTGAGCATCCTGAGGTATATCAGTATTTAGAGAGTGTAGTAAAGAGATTTCTGCCAAAAGGCCTGGAGAGTTTTCTCACCATACCTCACCAAGCTCACATCATTACCTACTATGCTTCCATGGTGCCTGTCATGTCTGCTTCTGGCCCCATCTTACCACGTGCCATTCCAGGACAACTGACCACTCAATAAGAATCTGCCAAAACACCAGCATCCATTGCTGCTGGGCCATCTTTAAAAAGCCGCTATGCACCTGAACGAGCCCAGGCATTCTGAAGTTGCTCTGCCCTGCCAAGGATATTTAATGGGATAGGGCAAAGGAGAGGAGTCCTCTTCCTGGAGGAACAGCGTAATACGCCTTTCCATTTCTGATTTGATTTCTTATTGTCGCATGTACCGAGATAGAGTGAAAAGCATTGTTTTGTGTTCAACCAGACAAATCATACCTTACATAAGTGTGTCAGGGTAATAGAACTGAATGCAGAATGTAGTGTTCAGCTATAGAGAAGGTACAAAGTAAGATCAACTCCAATACATAAGAGAGGTGCGTTCATAAGTCTGATAACAACAAGAAAGAAGCTGTTCTTAAATCTGTTGGTTCATGTATTCAAACTTTGTATCTTCTGCCAGATGGAAGAGAGCATAACTGCAGTGGGAGAGGTCTTTGATTATGTTGCTTTCCCGAGGCAGTGGAAAGTGTAGACAGAATCAATGGATGGAAGGCTGGTTTTTATGATGGACTGGGCTGTGTTCACAACTCTTTGTAATTTCTTGCAGTTGCCACAACAAGCTGTGATGCATCCAGATTGGATGCTTTCTATGGTGCATCTATAAAAATTGGTAAGAGTCGTTCTGAATATGTCAAATTTCCTTTGCCTTCTGAGGAGGTAGAGATATTGGTATGCTTTCTTGACTGTACTATTACTTCATGGTAGCCTGGTCAGAGGCCATTGCCTGCATCAGTGCCATCTCCACATGTCCAGAAGCAAGGGGTGCCTGACATTAGGCTTCTCACCTCATGTGAGGAAAGAATCCTGGTCTTCACATGAGAAGACCAGGACTGCACTTATAGGAATGTTTCACCAACTGAGTACCATTCTCCTTTTCATGCAACTCTCAGATTAACTCCGCTATCAGTCTCATTTATTGCACACCAATTCTAACCACTGGCTGCAATGTCTTCTCTCTCTCTCTGTCTTGGATCTCGTAGGTATCATGAGCGCATCCATCACTTTCACAGTGGAATGCCAGCTACCAAAAAGCCATGTCTTTTTCTTCTGAAGTCAAAAGTCGTCAGAGGAAACATTGGCATCAGTTCAGACACTATTATCTGGGTGGGAATGCTAACCTTAAAAGGTTTGATATAACCAACTAGAAATCACCTCCCCATATCATATCCACCTTCACAGCTGGCCAAGGGATTCTGCTGGCACATGGAGCTCTATCATAGACCAGGTACATGCTCAGCCCCAGGCTGAAAGGGATCCTGTGGTGTTGGCAATCAGACGCTTCATTCACACATAGAGGGAGAAGCAGGAGCAGCAGACAGTTATGTTAGCAGGAATGTCAATGGCCCTTATTGCCCAGCAAATCATGCAGTTCTCTGGCTGCCTCAAGGCTTATCACCATCAGGGTGTGCTGGAGAGGTGCAACCTGCACTCCAGAGCCCCAGTTATTGGTCTTCATGGAACAGGAAACCTGGCATATATGCCAGCGGTCTTTTTCCTCATAAACTGACAGGGCTGTGCCAGGAGGTACCCAACTTGAGGAAGAATCCTAACTCTGGACACTCCGAAAGGTAGCCGGGCCCTCCACCTGTAACATGCCTGTGCACCTACCTTGACCCTTCTGCCACTAAATTGCATAGCCAGCATCATTCAGACCTCTCTAGGATTCTACCTCATATTCTAATCTCCGCTCCTTGGGCTGGTCTGGCATGGTGCTCGAACCTTACAATTTTTCATTGCGGAGAAGTTGAAGGTTTACTTTATTATAACAGTCCCTCCCTTTGCAGTAGGACCATGCAACTTATCTTCCCTGTAATTATTGAACATCAAAAGATGACTTTTGATTGAGCACCAATGTTGCTATAAATAGCCTCCAGTCCAAATGGAAAACAACATACATTTTGCCTCAGTCATGTCTTAGAAAGGCAGTTGTTATTCTAACAGAAACAGCTGTGAAGTTTGATAGAGCTGTTCTAAATTTTGAAATGTTTTGATAAAGTAAATAGGACCTTTCCTGCAGCATCCATGGCTAAGTGCTGTGGAGCAATTGTGTTGCTGTTCATGTTCTCCAGTTGCATTGTGCAGAAGCCATAATTTGAATTTTTTTTGAGTATTTAATGAACATTGCATTGAAGAGGTCAGTGGAAATGCATTTCAGTTCCCAGTAAGATATCACATATTCCATGGTGACTGTGGGAAACTCCTTTCTTGAAAATGAATTTCAGATGGGCATTTTTTCCTGACTATTCATGATACATTAATGAAAACAGTAGATGCTGTCATTTACAATTTTACTGAAAATGAATTTATTAGCCGCAAAAATGGGTATACTACAATTCACCCTAAATAATGATGCTTCAGCATTTTTCAATAGATCACTTAACAGGTACAAATCCCTTAAACCTTGTTAATGTAGTTACAGTGTATTATCGTCGGAAAGATTAAGTGTAAAAAAAACACATTTCAGGTGCAATGTGTTCCAAGTGGTAATGAATGTTGCAAAAGTGTGTTCAGTGATGCATTTAATGTGAGATAAGGCCACAGCAAACTGATTGTGGTAGTGAATAGAGTATCCAAGAAAATCAATTGGCCATTCCACACTTTGAGCCTATTCCTCCATTCAGTTGGATCATGGCTGAGTTGTCAAGCCAGACATTGATCTTTAAAATCTCTGGAGTATGTCTGTCTACATATACACTGTCACTGAGATTGTTGACTTCTTATCTGTAAATAAGGCTCTTCTACTATTATATACTCATGTATATAAAGGAGTGTTAGAGTAAGTTGCAGGTTATTAAACATACTGTTTATTGTAATGCATCAGATCTCTCTCTTGACTTTGATCCTTCTAGTCTGATGTCTTCTCTTTTACTGATCGTTGCTTGCACTAACATTTACACCATCACTCTTTTAGTTTATCAATTAATCTATATACTACACACCTCTACGGTTTCTCTCAACTTGGTCTACCTTGTTGCAGTACTCTACTTTTCATTGTCATTGTTATCACTAACATAATCAACCTTATCATCAACCCTGCCAACTGCTCCTTCCCCTTCAACTCAACTCTTCACCTAAATTACTGAATTTCACAGGTCAAGACAATCTCGAACTCTGACCAATCTGAAACACTTAATTTAAACACAGGGATGATGGTATTTTACTGTATCAGCAACACTCTACACACTCTCTGATGTAGTGTGGGTACATGTAATCCACATTCTATGATAATTTTAATCAGTCTCACTTCGAGTAAAGATCATTGCATTCTTGTTCCTTCTGAGTGTCTCTGCAAGCATTCTAGCTAAATAAAATCTCAGCTCATCTGTTTGTCTGTGACAGTGGTTTCTGACTTCCTACCAGAGTTTTGTCTTGGGTTGGTGTTGCTCTGTAACTGAGTACAGCTAATTCCCAAACTGCATTTTTTTGCAGCATTAACTTCACAATTATGACCACCTTCTCTGCCTGTCCATTCAACTGAAGATGGACAGAAGAGCTTGTCACTTGGCTGATTCCTTCCTCTATGGTGAACTTCCTGATTTCCTCATTCACAAATTTTGGTCCATTTTCCGGTATTAATTCTTTAGGGAAAAAATGTATTGTTAAGATGCTTTTCAGTGCTCTGATCTCTGAGTGTGCTGTGGCTAATAAAGTCTTGTCACTTCAATCCATCTTGAATAACAATTAGTTAAGGCCAAATATATCTTCCCTTTAAAATTGAACAAATCCATTGCTTGACTGTCCCTAGTTCTTCTGGAAACCTTAATAAAATTAATAAGCTTTGTAGGCCTTATAGTACACTTCTACAAAGTTGAAACATAATCCTGGCACTGCATTGATTCTTGTGCAACACTTTGTGATATTTAGATTAAATTAGATTAGATTCCCTGCAGTGTGGAAACAGGCCCTTCGGTCCAACAAGTCCACACTGACCCTCCGAAGAGTAACCCACCCAGACCCATTTCCTTCTGACTAATGCCTAATGGTATGGGCAATTGAGCATGCCCAATTCACCTGACCTGCGCATCTTTGGACTGTAGGAGGAAACTGGAGCACTCAGAGGAAATCCACACAGACACAGGGAGAATGTGCAAACTCCACACAGACAGTTACCTGAGGCTGGGTTCAAACCTAGGACCCAGGTGCTGTGAGACAACAGTGCTAACCACTGAGCCACCTGATGTTCTCTGTGGAAGCTTTGCGGATTTTTCTTTTCTCATTTACTCATTCTGTGGTTGTACACCAACAAATTTTATTGTCAAGAGCTGCTTTATTCTTAAGGTATGTATTCAGCACCTTTCTGTTTGAAATGCATTGATGGCCCTTGTCTTCCTTGTGTAGTACATTGATATGTGCAAATTGTGTGATTCTAACTTGAAATCTACTTGATGGTCATGAGAAAGGATGAGTGGTAAATCAATGGCAGTCAGAAGTGGAAGACGTGAGGGGATTACATGGCATTTAAATGAAAACAAAAGGAAAACAATCAATGAAGATATAAATGAAAATCAGATGAAAAATGAAGGAATGATAGATAGCAAGAGATAAAAATAGATAGAGGTTACCCTTGAACCCACAACCTTTTGTAGAGTCATGAGCAAAAATAATAAGTGCAAAATCTTGTCACTTTCAACAGAATTCCCCATATCCAATGGCTTTTCAAAGCATAAACATCATATTGATCTAAATCACATAAACATATCATGATAGGAGACAGGATGCCAGACTCCCAGAGAAATTATAAATCACGTCAGAAACCTAATTTGTCATCAACTTAAAAGATAAACCCTCTCAATATTTTAATTGAAATACATTGGCCTTACAAAAGTGTCAACCAGTCAAAGCCTTTGATATTATCAACATGTGAAGCTTTTCTCCATTTCAGACTTCTTTATCTTGTGTAAATAAACACATAGCAGATAAAAGAAAAAGTAACTTATTTACAAGGTATTAGAAATGTCAATCAAGCAAATCTCTCACTCTCATGCAAGTTCTATAAACACTGCCAGCTTGTCTAAGTGCATTAGTCATTATTGGAGTTCAACCAAGCATTTATAAAGCACATCTTTGGAATCAGAGCAGATGTCTGCTATTATTGATGCAGTTGTCGGGGATTGAGGTCTTCACAATCATGCTTTCAATGGACCAATATTTCAGTAAACGAAGGCAGGCATTCCAGATACACCAGAGCTGACAATGTGTTGCTGGAAAAGCGCAGCAGGTCAGGCTGCATCCAAGGAACAGGAAATTCGACGTTTCGGGCATAAGCCCTTCATCAGGAATGAGGAAAGTGTGTCCAGCAGGCTAAGATAAAAGGTAGGGAGGAGGGACTTGGGGGAGGGGTGATGGAGATGTGATAGGTGGAAGGAGGTCAAGGTGAGGGTGATAGGCCGGAGTGGGGTGGGGGCGGAGAGGTCAGGAAGAAGATTGCAGGTTGGGAAGGCGGTGCTGAGTTCGAGGGATTCGACTGAGACAAGGTGGGGGGAGGAGAAATGAGGAAACTGGAGAAATCTAGTTCATCCCTTGTGGTTGGAGGGTTCCCAGGCGGAAGATGAGGCACTCTTCCTCCAACCATCGTGTTGTATGGTCTGGTGATGGAGGAGTCCAAGGACCTGCATGTCCTTGGTGGAGTGGGAGGGGGAGTTAAAGTGTTGAGCCACGGGGTGGTTGAGTTGGTTGGTCCGGGTGTCCCAGAGGTGTTCTCTGAAACATTCCGCAAGTAGGTGGCCTGTCTCCCCGAAATAGAGGAGGCCACATCGGGCGCAGCAGATGCAATAGATGATGTGTGTGGAGGTGCAGGTGAATTTGTGGCGGATATGGAAGGATCCCTTGGGGCCTTGGAGAAAAGTAAGGGAGGAGGTGTGGGCGCAAGTTTTGTATTTCTTGCGGTTGCAGGGGAAGGTACCGGGGGTGGAGGTTGGGCTGGTGGGGGGTGTGGACCTGACGAGGGAGTCACGGAGGGAGTGGTCTTTTCGGAACGCTGATAGGGGAGGGGAGGGAAATATATGCCTGGTGGTAGGGTCCGTTTGGAGGTGGCGGAAATGACGGCGGATGATACGCTGTATATGGAGGTTGGTGGGGTGGTAGGTGAGAACAAGGGGGGTTCTGTCCTGGTGGCGGTTGGAGGGGCGGGGCTCAAGGGCGGAGGAGCGGGAAGTGGAGGAGATGCGGTGGAGGGCATCGTTGATCACGTCTGGGGGGAGTCTGCTGTCCTTGAAGAAGGAGGCCATCTGGGCTGTACAGTATTGGAATTGGTCCTCCTGGGAGCAGATGCAGCGGAGATGAAGGAATTGGGAGTATGGTATGGCGTTTTTACAGGGGGCAGGGTGGGAGGAGGTGTTGTCTAGGCTGTGGGAGTCAGTCGGTTTATAATAGATGTCCGTATTGATTCGGTCACTCGAGATAGAAATGGAAAGGTCTAGGAAGGGGAGGGAGGAGTCTGAGACAGTCCAGGTGAATTTGAGGTCGGGATGGACGGTTTTGGTAAAGTTGATGAATTGTTCAACCTCCTCGTGGGAGCACGAGGCAGCGCCGATACAGTCATCGATGTAGCGGAGGAAAAGGTGGGGAGTGGTGCCAGTGTAGTTGCGGAAGATGGACTGTTCCACATATCCTACGAAGAGGCAGGCATAGCTGGGGCCCATGCGGGTGCCCATGGCAACCCCTTTGGTTTGGAGGAAGTGGGAGAATGGGGAGACGGCCGCCTACTTGCGGAACGTTTCAGAGAACACCTCTGCGACACCCGGACCAACCAACCCAACCACCCCGTGGCTCAACACTTTAACTTCCCCTCCCACTCCACCAAGGACATGCAGGTCCTTGGACTCCTCCATCGCCAGATCATAACAACACGACGGTTGGAGGAAGAGCGCCTCATCTTCCGCCTGGGAACCCTCCAACCACAAGGGATGAATTCAGATTTCTCCAGTTTCCTCATTTCCCCTCCCCCCACCTTGTCTCAGTCGAATCCCTCGAACTCAGCACCGCCTTCCTAACCTGCAATCTTCTTCCTGACCGCTCCGCCCCCACCCTACTCCGGCCTATCACCCTCACCTTGACCTCCTTCCACCTATCACATCTCCATCGCCCCTCCCCCAAGTCCCTCCTCCCTATCTTTTATCTTAGCCTGCTGAACACACTTTCCTCATTCCTGATGAAGGGCTTATGCCCGAAACGTCGAATTTCCTGTTCCTTGGATACTGCCTGACCTGCTGCACTTTTCCAGCAACACATTTTCAGCTCTGAAACTCCAGCATCTGCAGACCTCACTTTCTCCTCATTCCAGATACACCATCCATCTACCATTGCTGCCATCTCGGCCTACCTCAAGAGGCAGTAAACCTGAGTACACTGACCCCCACTGCCCCAACTCAAAAAGTTGGCAGATGGATTTACGATGTCAGGAACTTTCCTGACTCTCAATGCCCATCTCGTCTGTTCTTTCATAGAGGTAGCTTGATCTGGTGAATATTTGTAACTTTTTTTTAATTCTTGTTACATATTTACTGCATTTACAATATTTTGATTTTGCACTCATTCCTCATTTTTGTAATACAGACTGCATTGAGATAAAGACCAGAATACCATTAGCCTTTTTCACTATTTCTGGTTGCCATGGACTAGTTTGTGATAATTTTAGACACATGGGTGTCTAAAATTCTGGACTCCTTCACCGCCTTCCAAATGTCAATATAAAATTTTCAATATAAAATATTTGCAAATGAGGCTCCCAGTTAGCAGCACAGATTTAAAAAACAATCCTTTATATGTGAAGTATTATTGGATGTTTATCAAGATGGGAAGAGTTGTATTTTAATGAAAAGGTGGTAATAGGTATTAAGATATGCCTGTTTGAAAGTCTAGTTGTTTATATGCAATTTTGAAAGTTTCTGATGAGTTTTTGCAAGGCTAGAGACCCTAAGTAGATGGCTACAATTTAGCATTTAAATGTTGGTTAGGAGCAATTTTCCTGGAAATGGGTACATTGCCTCTTGACATCCATATCCACTTTCACTGGGAATGTCAAGTCTACTATTTGATACAAAATGGAGTGTTTCAGGATGGCTTGAGAAAGGAGGGACAAGACCCTCAATTTCTTGTACACAGCACTGGAGATCTAGAGTACTTTCAATCTATAAAATATAAATTAGGAGTAGGCTATTCTGTCTCTCTTATCTGTACTATCATTCAATGTGATCGTGGCCACTCAACTTGTGGCCTAAACGTCATGTTCCCATCTACTTCCAATAATTATTTAATCCATTGTTAGTCAAGAATCTTATTACCTCCACCTTAAAACTGTTCAATGACTTCTACTGCTCCCTTTGGAAGAGTTTGAAAGACTCGTGACCTTCTGGGAGAAAAAGAGTTCTCACCTTAAATGGAAACCACCCTTTTAAACTGTGTCCCCTAATTTGAGTTTCTCCCACAAGGGACCCATCCTATGAACATCCACCTTGTCAAGTCCTATCAGTATCTTATATGTTTCAATATGGTCAAGTCCCTTCAGGGTCTAATATGTTTCAATAACATCACCTCTCATTCTTCTAAACATCTGTAAATACATGCCCAGTCTGTGCACCCATTCCTTATAAGATAACTCCATTCCCAGGAATTAGTTGAGTGAACCTTTTCTGAACTAAGAAAAGAACCGAGCAGAGTACTTTAGATGTGAAGTCATCAGTGGCTCAATGGTTAGCACTGCTGCCCCACAGCACCAGGGACCTGGGTTCGATTCCCACCTGTCTGTGTGGATTATGCACATTCTCCCCATGTCTGTGGGGTCTCCTCTGGGTGCTTTGGTTTTCTCCCACAATCCAAAGATGTGCAGGTCAGGTGAATTGGCCATGCTAAATTGCTCACAGTAATAGGTGCATTAGTCAGGGATAAATAAAGGGTAGGGGAATGTGTCTAGGTGGGTTTCTCCTCGAAGGGGTGATGAGGACTTGTTGGGCTGAAGGGCCTGTTTCCACACTAATTTAACTTGAGAATCTAATTTAATGTACCCTGAAAAACATCACTACTTTCATATTCCATTCTTCTTGGAAAAAAATGTACAATATTCTATTTACCTTCCCAATCACTTTCTTCAGGTGTTGCATTATGGAAAGGCAAATCAGGGCAGAACTTATACACTTAATGGTAAGGTCCTGGGGAGTGTTGCAGAACAAAGAGACCTTGAAGTGCAGGTTCATAATTCCTTGAAAGTAGAATCGAAGATAGATAGGATAATGAACAAGGTGCATGGTATGCTTGCCTTAAGTGGTCAGAACATTGAGGACAGGAGTTGGGAGATATGTTGCATCTGTACAGGACATTGGTTAGGCCACTTTTGGAATACCAAGTTCAATTCTGGTCTCCCTGCTATTGGAATAATGTTGTGAAACTTGGAGGGGTTCTGAAAATATTTACAAGGATGTTGCTAGAGTTGGAGTGTTTGAGCTGGAGGGAGAGGCTGAATTGGATGGGGCTATTTTTCCTGGAACGGCAGAGGCTGAGAGATTTATAAAATCTTGAGGGGTGTGTATAGACAAGCTCTTTTCCCCAAGGGTGGGGGTGAGTCCAAAACTAGAGGGCATAGGTTTAAGGTGAGCAGGGAAAGATTTAAAAGGGACCTAAGGGGCAACATTTTCACACAGAGGGTGGTGCTTGTATGGAATGCCAGAGGAAGTGATGGAGGCAGGTACAATTACGACATTTAAAAGCATCTAGATGGTATTTGAATAGGAAGGGTTTAGAGGGATAGGGGCTAAGTACTGACAAATGGGATTGATTAGGTTGGGATTTCTGTTCAGCATGGACGAGTTGGACCGAAGGGTTTGGTTCCATGCTGTACATCTCTATGACCCTGTGACTCTAGATGATTCACACACAAGGATACCCAGGTCCCTCTGTACCTCAGAGATCTCCACTCTCTCTATTTGAATAATAAATTGCTTTCCTAGTCTTTCTGCCTACAAATGATGGGAGGAGAAGGATCCCATCTTCCTTTTCTTCTGAAGCGTATGCTGACCAGGTATCATTCCTGCTTTTTATTCTTCCTGGAAAAGGGGACCATAGGAAGAAGGCTGTGACCAAACACTCTGTTTTCTGGGTGTTTCTTATGCAGTTTCCAATATAGAGACATATATGAACATGGGTGATAGCAGCAGGAGTAGGCTTGTTGCCCTCCTCAAGCCTGCTCCATCACTTAATATGATCATGGGTCATATTTGAGCTCAATACTCTAATCCCCTCCTTACCCTATATACCTTGATCCTTTTAGCCACAAAAGCTATATCCTTCTTCTTGAAAACTAAATAAACTACAGGGACAGAGCACTTACTTTCATTTGATGAAGTCCTCAGAGAAGTGTTGATTAAAGTTGGATTCTAGGCTCGCCCATAGCCTTTAACACAGTTGATCATGTGCCATCTCCTTCAACATCTCTCTGCCAGCATCCAGCTATGTGGGACTCCATTTGCCTGCTTCCATTCTTATTGATCTAATCATGTCCAGAATTTATCTGCAACAGCTTCTGTTCCTTCTTTTATAGCATTCCCATTGGACTTCAAGGACCAAGCTTTGGTCACTTCCTATTTCTTATCAATATGTCCCCCTCGGCAACATCATCCACAAACATAACATCAGTTTCCACATGACTTTAAAACTAGCTCCACCAGCCTCCTGGCATGTATCCCACTCGCTACCCTCCATAAACTTGAGATCATTCAAAACTCTCCTCCCTATGTCCCAGCTAGCATCAAATCTGCTCATACATTACCCATATGTTCATTGGTTTCTAGTTAGGCACTGTCTCAATTTTACATGTGCATTTTTGTTTTCAAAATTCTCCATGGCCTTTCCCCTCCCTACCTCTGTAACATTTTTGAGCCACATAACCCTCCAAGGTATCTGTGTTCCTCCAATTCTGGCCCCTGGTACATTCTCATTTGAATCACTCCATTCCATGATAGGTACACTATTCACTGTTGATGTCCTAACTCTTAGATTTTTTTTCACCTAAGTTCTCCACCTCCCTCACTCTCTTTCCTTCTTAACATTTTAGATCTTAACTGCTCTATGCCTTCTTCTGTGATGAAGCAATTGGTAAGCCATACTGATATCACTTAATGTTCTTTGGTACCTACATTTGTTTAAAATGATCCTGTGAAGTACATAGAGATGGTTTATTATGCTTAATAATTGACTTAAATGGCACAACAATATAGAGAGACTTATAGTAACACATATCACACTTTATCCCAGCAAATGAACACACGTGGTATCATGTGCTAATACTTGATGCATGTCTCTGAAATAGGTCAGCCTTTTATAAAGACACATTCTTTTGAAGAACATGTTGTTAATTAAGATATACATTTAAAGCATTTTATATGTTTTGCCATTTACTTTGACACTGGAGTCTGTCCTAGCTTTCAAGCGTACACATTCAACTTTATTTGTTATAAAACCAACATTCAGCAATCATACTTTATCATTGCAAATGATCTTAAATTAACAGAGTATAAATATTTCAACTAATCAGGACCTGGATCAAGTTGCATAATTGATTACAACTGGTTCTATGAGGGACATTGGGACTTCTGGATGTCAGTGAGAGATATCACATTGAATGGTTCAATCAACTTGAAATGATTCTATTGAGATATCTCATGACATAAGTACTCAAAGCTTAACTTCATCTGAAATCTTCAATTCTTCTCTTCACCTGCAGTATTACAAAGAATATTCCAAATACAAAGAGCTGGAATTGTATTTCAGGAAAAAAAAACAGAATCATCTTGCTGATTGAAAAAGGTAATAATGTGGGAATGCTATGTGTGAGAATGGCAGCTTGTGATATGAATGAAGTTTAATTTTGGGCCTTAAAAGTCCTGTTAATGTCTTCTTTCAAAAAGCTTAAATACATGAGGAAATTCCCACTGGTACCATTTACCGACATCATCATGCAATTTGCAGATGAGGTGCTTCTGACATTCTTTAGCTGCTGTGGAGATGTTATACACACTGCATATTGTGTGGTTGAAGGAGCTGTCTCTAATGGTTGGAGTGGTACTGGATCTATCCAAGGAGTGGGATGGGGAATGAAGACCTCTGAGTAGACAACTTTCCTTTCTTTTGCTCAGGAAGTTGCCGCAGCTGCCTCATTTCGCTACAACAGAATACGGAGATAGAATCCAGGCAGCACAGAGGGACAGCTTTGCATGAGGAGGGAATGAGAGTGCTCTCAACAAAACACTGTACAGAAAAACCACTTAGTGCATTCAAAGAGTACCTCTCCTGCCCTCACCTCAGGCAGGAGCAGAGCTGGTTATAATGAAAATGTACTAATCAGTCACTGAACTTTGTCATTATTTCTTCAGATCTCTATCTGCACTGCAGTTACCAAGGCTGTAAATTTTTATCCCTCAGAATTCTTTCAAGCTCAAGCAGGAGACATCAGCAACATCTTAACAGTTTACAAGGAAGGTCACCAAGATTATCTTTGTCTGCTCAATAATCATAGAGAAGATAAGAAAACAGACACATTACTTAGTCTGGGTAATTGAATTCCCAATGGTACAGAGAGCCATTGACTGTGTATACATGGCTCTGTGGACACAACTTCTTACAAGGAGATTTACAAGAATTACAAGGGATTTCACCCTGTGAACATTCAGTAGATGTTCAGCCATGAACACAGGATAATTCAGTGAACATTCATCATTCTAAGTAACATTCACATTTTTATGCTGCCTGAGTTTTGTACTTTCACAAACTTTGAGCCGTCATGATGGACTGAAAGGTGACTGCTTAGTTCATGACGTTCCCTCTGTCCATTTATGATATTTAGGCAATGGATGAAACAGTTGAAGCCATGTTCATCTGCAAAATCATGGAACAAATCATAAGCATTTTCAAACAATGGTTCCACTGACTGAACAACTCTAGAGGAATGTACCAAACTTCCTGGGGCCTAACTTTAAATTCTTTCCATTCTCCTGAGGTGGTGCTTCTAGAGTTCAGATTGTTGAATGGCTGAGTCCCTGTGAGGGGCTGATATCTGGTGTTACAATACTAAGGCTTTGAGAGGTGTATTTTGTCCTGTTTTATTGATGAAGAGAGGTTGAGACAGAGGTATTAAGTGGTCTGCTTCAAGCTAATAAAGTAAACAGCTTATGAGGCCTTGTTTTTTTAAGTTGCAACAATAGAAGCAGCTTGAATAGCTGGCATTAAACTCCCACAAAGCCGAGATTTTAGTTTTCACTTTCATAAGCAGTTACTGGAATCTTGGAAGGTGGATGTGGAAGCTGTTTTTCCTCTCTTTGTTACAGCTAAAACCTGGGGTTCACTTTCTACTGCTAGAACTGCATATGGGACAATCTATTTTACTGACTTTGCTTTTGTGCTTCTGGGATGTCATTATGTTGGAACAGCGAATGAGTGGTTTATTCATTTGTTAAGTATTATGATAGAGTTACAGTGAAGCCAATTCTTTTATTTTTATTTTGTCTGCATTTTAAATATAGTGTCCGAATACAGTGTGTTTAGCTTCAAGCTTCGTTGTTTGACCAATCGAATTGCATCTGGAACGCAATGCCTGGCACTTGCCTTTAAAATAAGAAAACGTTTAGAGTCAAGGCTATCTCCTTGTTATGTTTTGAGGGGGTTTGGTCTAAATGCAACAAGGAATGAATTCATGCTATCAATATGAGCTTCAACTGCAGCTTTGAGATGTTGAATGGTTTCTGATCAAACTGTAAGGGAAGCTGAGAGAGGGGCACTATATGTTGCCTTATGGAGCTATGGACATTATGCATGAGCTCCTGTGCCAAGTTGGATCCAGATTACTACAGATAGTGGTAATAGATTCCGAGGCCTTCCAATACACTATGGATCTACTCGTGTAGGTTCATTAGTTTGTTCCTGTATGATATTGTATCAAAGCTCTTATCTGGGCTTTCAGAAATCCCCTACAAGCTCACATTCCTCAGAATATACTTACTTTCCCTTAGATTTTTTGTGTGCTTCCTGTGGTCAGTGAATTCCCATGCACAGATCCTGAGTCGGCACCTAGTTCTAAAATATGCATTGTGTCCTTATCTGAGATGATGCTTGCAAGTGTCCAATCTTGTGAGAGGGCATTTCTTTAATATCAAAGATCTATACTTTTTGTTCACCATCAGCTTTTAGTAGCTCATAATGCATAGGTCTTGGGTATCCAAAAGCAGAAATGTGGAGGGGGAGATTTAGAAGGATTAGGAGAGGAATCAAATAAGGAGATGCATGTTCCCATAATTTACTGTTTGTATTTCATATTACATTGTGGGTTGAGCGTGGGATAGAATTCAAGAAAGTGAATAACACAGAAATGTATTGGCATCTTGGATTGGTTTGTCAATGCCAATTTCAGCAGTTTCAGTGATTGTCACGGTAATAATTATTGGATTGTCTCTTCAAAATGCTTCAAGAAATGCAGATTTGTCAGTGCTCTGCTGGTTACTGGCTGCTGCCTAGTATATTGTACCACACTGGTCTAAAATTTTGATGGAAGAATTTCAGTGAGTGTGCTGCAACATGTCAAGGTTAAGTGCTTGTCATAGCTAAGAGCTACAAATGCTTGGAAGCTGCAAGATGCGAGACTTGCAGAATGTTAACTGTGTCAGAATGAAGTGAAGCATCCAAATATTAGAGTTGACTCCTGGTTTGCTCGAGATTGTTGAAAGGTAAACATTGGAGTGATGTAAACTGATGTGTATGAGGTTGCAGATAGTAGCATTTGGAAATAAATTTGCAATCATGGAAGCACTGCAGGAGGTCATTGAACTTTTTCCAGTATTGCTGCCAGGTCCTTAAAGTGATGCTGTCATACAACTTGACAAATTGATAAGCGTCTCAGGAAACAGGTCAAATGATCACTTATTTTCATGAGCATATGCAAGGAGAGCTAGTCTTATCACAGACAGCGTAAAATCAACTCTACAGGGTTATAGACACCTCCAAGCTTTATACAAAAATATTACAATACTACATATTGCAATTCCCACTTTACCCTAGCCAGGTGTCTTATGTTATCTAGCGTTTTCTCGCTGTATACACAGACATTGTTTGGATTTCACCCGAGGCCAATGCTATCTTTCTCATAGTACAGCTGCTGCTTTTCTAGCCTGCGTTTGTACATCTGTGCTTCCCATTTGCTTTTACCATTACTGGAAATTTAACCCTTGATTAACTACAACTGATTCAGCATTTTCAGTAACATTCATTCTATTGGCATCTATCATTGTCTGCTGTAATTCCCTTTACAGCGTATCCCTGCGGGACCTGCTAGCCTCCTGCACCATAGTTCTCCTCCTTTCCACCTCTAGTACATCACTGAACAAACTAGAACCATTTTCTTTGGCCTGATACCACATTGTGCCTCTTTCTCTTTTGCAGAAACAGTTTTAAAATATAGACTAGATTCCCTACAGCGTGGAATCAGGCCCTTCATGCCAGCAAATCCACACTGACCCTCTGAAGAGTATCCCACACAAACCCATTCCCTGAATACTATGGGCAATTTAGCATGGCTAATTCACCTAACCTGCACACCTTTGGATTGTGGGAGGAAGCCAGAATACCCAGAGGAAACCCACGCAGACACGGGGAGAATGTGCAAACTCCACACAGTCGACCAAGGCTGCGTTCGAACCTGGGTCCCTGGCACTATGAAGCAGCAGTGCGAACCACTGAGCCACCATGCCACCCCCAACATGTGTTGTGGTCATTGGGAAGTAAGGCTAGTTTTAACTCATGCTAACCTTATGCATTTCGGTGTGGAATGTGAGTCAGCCTCCAAAGCTCATTCTTATCATACAAATGTCTCAAAGAGAAGTAGATGAGGAAGATTCAGGTTTTGCTTCAACGCTGTGTAGAAGGAGTGTGGATGTAGAGGTGGGCTGGTTCTCAGATACAGCAGCCATGCTCCCAATATCATTTTTATTCTCCCTAAATCTCACCTCTCACCTCTTCATGCCTCTTCATAATTCCTCATGCCCGCTCATTTCCTTATTATCCTCCATCTCTTATCCATCTTGGGCAGACCTCAAGGTGACTTTGAAATGTACATTAAAAAAATTTTACATACATTTTATACTGAAAGTATAAAAGCTATTCATAAAATAATTAATACCCCACAAGTAGTAAAAGCAAACACTTTCACTTTCCACATCAAAGCCAGATATCCCTTTATTAATTGCTTAAAGATGTAATCACAAAGTGGTCAACTCTCTCTCAAGGTATATGTTTTTAGGGATTCCAAGATCTGCACCAGTGCATAAGATTAGCAGAGGGGAGGAAATTGAAATTTCCCATCAGCCTGACCTCAGACAGGTGCATGTAGAGTCAAGGGCCTATTGCAGACATAGTGCAGGGTCAGGAAGGGTGAGGAAATATATTTTTGTCGTCAAATTCTTTTAGGTTTCAGGTTTCCTACTTCAATTCCCTCGTCAATTAGGGGATATAAATCCCTCAGGGTTCCAGCTAATATGTAGCCACAAAGTAAGCAATTTAGCACAGTCCCATGTTCCACCATTACAGAAGTGATCTAGCAGCAGGATGAAGCTTCCTTCATCATGTTGATGATACTCTGGTCAATTGTACTCTCAGAATTCATGTACCACGTCAAAGCCAGATAATTCTTCAGTTTCTTAAAACTGTCAATCATAAAAGTGGTCAACTCTCTAACAAGACATTTGTTTTTTGAGCTTCCCAAACTTGGACAAGCATATGAAATTAGCAGAGAGAAGGAAATTCAAATTTTCCATGAGGTTAACAATAAGCAGCTTGACTTCAGAATGGGAGGATGTAGGTCACAATTCAATTAACTCAATGTCAACATCTGTTATAAGGAAAATGTTAGAAGCCATTATTGAAGCTGTTATAACAGGGCTCTTTATTAAATTCAAGATAATTAAGTAAAGGCAACATGGTTTTGTCAAAGAAAAACCATATTCAACTAATTTATTGGAGTCCTTTGAAGGATCCGTTTGAGGAATCAGTGGATATGTTATGTTTAAATTTATAGAAGGTATTTAATAAGGTGCCACATGAAAAGTTACTGCAGAAAATAAATGCTCATAGTATAGAGGGTAACATATTGGCATGGATTGAAGATTGACTGGCCAATATGAAGCAGAGAGTAGGAGTAATTGGGTCTTTCTCAGACTGGGAGCATGTCACAGGTTGAGTGCCAGAGGGTCAGTGCTGGGGCCTCAGTCTTTTGCAATTTATATGAATGATTTGGATGAAAGGATCGAAGTTATTATAGCTAAGTGTGCTGATAACACAAAGCTTGTTAGGAAAGTCAGTTAGGAAGAGGACATTCGGAACCCACAAAGGGATATAAAGTGGTTAGGTGAATGGGCAAAGATCTGGGAAATGGAGTACATGTGAAAAACGTCTACCTTCCATTAATTGCGTCTTTCTTCAGCTACATAATGAAAATAACACAAATTGAAGAAAAGGCTGAGAAAATACGTATGCCACTTAGGGCACAGTCCAACAACTGCCTCTGTGAATGAGCAACATGCTGATACGTTGGATTGACTGCATGCTTATTTCTTGCCATATTTAATGGGCCAAGAAAAATAATCATTAAAATGTGAAGATAAAGATGTCCTGGCATTAAATGGGAATGCCTATTAATGAATGGGCACCAGTATGCTGTGTCCCTGCATAGTGCTGCCACAAAATTAAACCAAGTCAAAATAACTTGTAGTTGAAAATGTGTTGCTGGTTAAAGCACAGCGGGTCAGGCAGCATCCAAGGAATAGGAAATTCGACGGCTCGGGCACAAGCCCTTCATCAGGAATGAGGAGAGAGTGCCAGGCAGGCTAAGATAAAAGGTAGGGAGGAGGGACTTGGGGGAGGGGCGATGGAGATGTGCTAGGTGGAAGGAGGTCAAGGTGAGGGTGATAAGCCGGAGTGGGGTGGGGCGGAGAGGTTAGGAAGAAAATTGCAGGTTGGGAGGGCGGTGCTGAGTTGAGGGAACCGACTGAGACAAGGTGGGGGGAGGGGAAATGAGGAAACAGGAGAAATCCGAGTTCATCCCTTGTGGTTGGAGGGTTCCCAGGCGGAAGATGAGGCGTTCTTCCTCCAACCGTCGTGTTGTTATGTTTTGCCGGTGGAGGAGTCCAAGGACCTGCATGTCCTCGGTGGAGTGGGAGGGAGAGTTAAAGTGTTGAGCCACGGGGTGGTTGGGTTGGTTGGTCCGGGCGTCCCTGAGGTGTTCTCTGAAGCGTTCAGCAAGTAAGCGGCCCGTCTCCCCAATGTAGAGGAGGCCACATCGGGTGCAGCGGATGCAATAGATGATGTGTGTGGAGGTACAGGTGAACTTGTAGCGGATATGGAAGGATCCCTTGGGGCCTCGGAGGGAAGTGAGGGAGGAGGTGTGGGCGCAAGTTTTACATTTCCTGCAGTTGCAGGGGAAGGTGCCGGGAGTGGAGGTTGGGTTGGTGGGGGGTGTGGACCTGACAAGGGAGTCACAAAGGGAGTGGTCTTTGCGGAACACTGATAGGGGAGGGGAGGGAAATATATCCCTGGTGGTGGGGTCCGTTTGGAGGTGGCGGAAATGACGGCGGATGATACCCAACCTCCACTCCCGGCACCTTCCCCTGCAACCGCAGGAAATGTAAAACTTGCGCCCACACCTCCTCCCTCACTTCCCTCCAAGGCCCCAAGGGATCCTTCCATATCCACCACAAGTTCACCTGTACCTCCACACACACCATCTATTGCATCCGCTGCACCCGATGTGGCCTCCTCTACATTGGGGAGACGGGCCGCTTACTTGCTGAACGCTTCAGAGAACACCTCAGGCACGCCCGGACCAACGAACCCAACCACCCCGTGGCTCAACACTTTAACTCTCCCTCCCACTCCACCGAGGACATGCAGGTCCTTGGACTCCTCCACCGGCAAAACATAACAACATGACGGTTGGAGGAAGAACGCCTCATCTTCCGCCTGGGAACCCTCTAACCACAAGGGATGAACTCGGATTTCTCCTGTTTCCTCATTTCCCCTCCCCCCACCTTGTCTCAGTCGGTTCCCTCAACTCAGCACCGCCTTCCCAACCTGCAATCTTCTTCTTAACCTCTCCGCCCCCACCCCACTCCGGCCTATCACCCTCACCTTGACCTCCTTCCACCTATCACATCTCCATTGCCCCTCCCCCAAGTCCCTCCTCCCTACCTTTTATCTTAGCCTGCCTGGCACTCTCTCCTCATTCCTGATGAAGGGCTTGTGCCCGAAACGTCGAATTTCCTGTTCCTTGGATGCTGCCTGACCTGCTGTGCTTTAACCAGCAACACATTTTCAACTGTGATCTCCAGAATCTGCAGACCTAATTTTTTACCCCAAAATAACTTGTAGTCAACATTATGAAGTGGGGTGGCATCTCAATGCAAACTTAACAAGGCAAGCATGCTACTTCTTCAATGCTGTCAATATTATAACATGGCAAAGACACCTTCCATTCTTCTTGTATCCAAACTTTTCTGACTCTGCTCTCCAAAAGAACCTATCTCTGAGCAGCAAATCAGATTGTCCTTCTATGGAGCTTATAACCCAGCAGCTGCTCAAAGCTGCTTCATTTTAATTGAGTCACTTTCTAACACTGCAGCATTTTTCTCACCCTTTTCAGAAGCAGGTCAATTTTAAGTAAGTGTAAAGGCTCTTTAAAAAGTTGCTGCCAACAGATAACTCAACTATCAGGCTCTACAATGCTGTCAGCAATGCGGTCGGTGTGCTGCAATTGCCTTCAAAAAATGCCAGGTCAATGCTCTGCAGCTTAAAGTGTACCTGATCCCAGGAACAGTCCTACTCTCATTGTACAGGACCATATTATCTCTGTCTACATTTCATAATTAACCACAAAATATTCAGTTTGCTTCATGTGTTAAACTTTGATATATTGTGTTTTTGCTTAATTCAATATTTTATTCAATTCCATTATTGGTTGCAATGACCTTGAAATTGTGTGCGAATATGGGAATAGGATGCTTAACACACTTAGATTTTAATTCATTTAAAATAAATCAAATCCATAAAGAACATAGGGCACTTAATGTTCCCATTATGTCACTTAAACTGTTTCTCATCTGTCTGATGTAACTGGGTTTGAATTGAAGACCTGCTATTTCTATAAAGGTTTTGTATAGCCCACAGTTGCTGCTAAAGTACATTGTGAGTTCTAAGTGATATAGGGTGCAGCATGAATGGGGCCATTTTGATGCAGTATTTTCAAATAAAGGTCTAGGCTGCTGTTTACCTCAATTGGAGCCAATATCCAAAAAGGCTAGTGGATTACATAAAATACACAGCACATAAATAGGCCAATTAGCCCAACTGGTTTGTGTTGCTATTTATATTCCACACTGTCTCCTTTTTATTTGCCTCATCTCAGCTTTTTAATGCATCCTGTTACACCTTTCCTTTATATACACATTTACTTTCTTTTTGAAGCCATCAAGGCTACTTCCCTTGGCCACTTGCTGTGAGCTTTACATTTTAACCACTCTTTGAGTAAAGGAAAAGTACTGCTTATTTCTTTGTTAGAAATAATGTGACCCCTAGGCTTTTAAGCATTGCGGGAGCAGGCTGGCAGTGTCTGGAATGGTATCTTACCAGTGGGAGGGTAGATTGGTTTGGCAGTTTGCCTGTCCTTGGTCCCATTGCTGTATCAACTGAAGCAGTGTGAAAGTATGACCCAGGAAAATCTAACTTTTTCAAGATGCTCATTATGAATGCTTGACTGAACTTCGGAAAAGACTGAGGGTTTCAGCTCAGTGGGCATTTGTTTAGTGCTTGGATGGGGAGTGATAATTTTTTTGTTAGTTTCACAAAGTTGCAATAACTTGTTTCTTCTTTGAGGTGACTTTTTAATGTATTTAGAAAGTTTAAGAGGACTGAAGTTCTTGTCATTCACGTAATGAATGATTCTGGTTGATTAATACATCACAAACAAGAATTTCAAACCCTTTTTCTTCATTATCATTTTAGAAGGATTTCAAAGACTTTACAGAATTGCTAACAGCTCAATTTTTCTGTACAGTTTAAGTACAGAGGATACATGGAGGTAATGGAATGACATTGTGGGCAAGGGAGTGTTTTGAAGAGCATTATATATGGAGAGGATAGGACAGGACATGGGGATATGGTAGTTTCTGGAATGAAGGGGTTGAGAGGGATGAGGGGTGACGGAGACGTGAGGTCTACCAACTATATGAAAACTGGAACAATGTTCCAGAGATCAAGTCAACCTTAGCACTCATCTTCATTGCTGCCGTGAATTTGTCTAAAGAGGTGGCAAACCTGAACCTTGTTTACTGCATCCATGTCACTCAGAGACAAAAATACTGTGGGATCAGGAAGGGGTGATAGGCTTGGAATTGTGAAGTTGGGGAGTGGCATATCTCACATTTCACATTACAGATAGTGAGAGGTAGCCCCAAGTCACATTTAAGAATAGGTTATGCATATACTTGAAGATATTGCGATACAGGAATGAAGAATGACTAGATGATTAAAAGCTGTTGCTATATAAATCTAAGTGAAATTATCTACAATCTCCAGCACTTCAAATCCTTTTGTATTCTGTGATTTATTTTTCCCCTACAGTGTAGCTCTTTCTCAAACAATCCAGTGCAACCTTCTCTTTGATTAGACATTTTATTGTTATCACTTATTATCACTCTCATTCCTGCATGAGGCATGAATAGTAAAAAAAATTGTCTTTGTTCCCAAACGGCACAAAAGCAGAACTCTCAAACCCATTCAAACCCAAAAATAATCTGCTTTGAAAGTCTGCTGACAGTGTTTTGTGTGTTATGTTAGTTTTTCTTTGATTGACAAGCTCTGTATCATCCTCTCCCTGGAACACATCACTGAGCATGATAATGTCTGACCCTCACTGTAAACACAAAGGAATAACTGTGAGGTTATCTTTTTATCCTTTCCATTCAGTGCAGTAAAATTCCGCAAGAGCATCAAGAACATTCATGTGCACAAATAGGAATTGTTGAAAATACTTGATGAGATCCATCCAGAACACATCATTATTCTTTTGAAGAGTACCTATTGAATGGTTTGTAAGTTTATGTTTTTGTTAAGTCTTATAGCTAGAGGTTTGGGGATTTGTTGTGCTCTGAATGAATAATTAAAATCAGTTTTTCTTCTCTTCTAAGAGAGAGTAACTAAAATCTGCTGATTGGCACAATGTATAATTGAGGCTCATTTTCCTTATGGCTTTTACCTTGGTCACTAACTGTTGAAATACACTCATTGTTACATTATCATAGGACAGAATTGTTCATTAATAGCATGAATATCTCTAGACGGCAAGTCACATAACAAAAATGAGACATTCTCTGATACTGCCACTTCCCAAGTTCTCCTCTCCACATACATGAAGGGGACTTGATTTATTGGTTAATTGGCTCATTGAATTCTATGCTGACACAACAAAGAATTTCTAAGAAGGTTTTAAGTGGGAGATAATTTTATCATCAACTGTAGACGTTATTTACTTCCTTAATTCTGGTCTGGTACAACCATTTGCTTGTATAAATTGCTGTTTTTCCATTCTCTTTTCTCAACTGTTTAAAACTCTTTTAAGGACTAGATTCACAGAGCAGCACAGCAAAATATGGGGATGTAAAATCCACTACATTCAGAGTAAAAAATGAGGTCTGCAGATGCTGGAGATCACAGCTGCAAATGTGTTGCTGGTCAAAGCACAGCAGGTTAGGCAGCATCTCAGGAATAGAGAATTCGACGTTTCGAGCATAAGCCCTTCATCAGGAATGAGAGAGAGTAGCCAAGCAGGCTAAGATAAAAGGTAGGGAGGAGGGACTTGGGGGAGGGGCGATGGAGGTGGGATAGGTGGAAGGAGGTCAAGGTGAGGGTGATAGGCCGGAGTGGGGTGGGGACGGAGAGGTCAGGAAGAGGCATTCAGAGCCTGTAACAAATTGTGAGATTCAGCCATGTAGGTCCTCTGCTGCTAACTCCAGCCAATGTTTAGGGTGCTCTGCTCAAAACTGTAAACCTAGAAAGTGACCCCTTCAGGTATGCAATCTGTTTTTTATTAAATAAATTACCTTTTGAACTTCCTTTGGGATTTCTTGCCTCCAGTTCAGACCTCTCTCTTAAATAAATGAGTAACAATGAAGTGCTCTGCATGGTAATTTCTCTTAAGCTATTAATGATTATTTGTTGTCAAGAGGGGGAGGTGAATGCGTTGCATTTCCTCTGAAATAGCTGGCATCTATTTCATTGAGTATGCAATGCGAGTCCTCAGCACGATGCAACAAGACACAAATTGCAGTGTATGTTGTCAGTTTTGGTGAAGAAGGGTTCTTCCCAGACTCCACATTCCTGACCAAGGATAAGAAATTATGGAGGGACTTCGTTAAAATAGTCTATTTAAAAAATAACACATCATGTTCTTGAAATGTCCACATTACAATCAGCACTTAAATCCCAAGTAGGACTGCTGTAATGTAACATCATAGAAATTAGCACAACAATATGCAACAAAGCCCATCCATTTAGGCCTCATATAAATGGTCATTTGAACTCTCACCCAACATTCCACCACCCTCTCACCCCATCTACTCTTCTGCTGAAATGATAAAAGATAGAAATAAGACCAAAAAACCAAACTATTTTTGTGTATGTAAAGTGGGATTGGCATGAAAAAGCAAACAGCATTCATGCAGTGCCTTTAACATAGAATTGTCTTTAGATGTTTTACAGACAAAAACGAAAAATGCAGGAATACTGATGACTTGGTTAGGAAGAGCAAACAAAAGATTTTTTCAAAGAATGCCTTTGACAAAACTCTTAAAGGTAAAGAGAGAAATTTAATATATATTGGGTTTATAGGATGTGGTTGGGGAGGATGTTCCGTGGGTAGACGAAAATTTGTTGGATGGGGAAAGATTCACAAAACATCAGAGTTGCACAACTCCAGAATGTGGAAGTTTGGAAAAGGTTCATTGGGGCAATGCCATGTTGTTCCGAAAACCAAAAAGAGAATTTTATAATTCTTGCATGGGAGACAAAGTAGGTCATTGAGGATGGAAGAAAATGATCAATAAAATAACTTTCATACCCAGGAGATCATGTTGGAAATCTGGGGTCACTGCACCTTGACATCCTGACCGTTAATTTATAAAGGACAGAATATTGTGGGCACTGTGTATGCAAATTTCATTTTGCATTCCTGATGGGTAAGACGCTGCTCAAAACTGCAAACCTAGAAAGTGACCCCTTTAGGTATGTGAACTATTTTTCATTATAGAAATTGTCTGTTGAACTTCCTTTGGGATTTCCTGCCTCCAGTTCAGACCTCTCTTTTAAATAAATGAGTAACAATGATGTGCTCTGCATGGTGATTTTTTTTTCCCTTAAGCTATTACTGATTATATTATTGTCATGAGATTGTTATTTTGTGTTACTACAATAAAATTTACATTCCATTGTGTGCCTTTTGAATTCTAATCTACTTAATGACTATTATTGAAGAATACTGTTTTGCTAAATAATGATCAGAAAGTGTTTTTGTTTCAAAACGTGTAAGAGGCAAGGGGATCATTTTTGTTACTTTGGGGAAGAGTGTCAGAAAAATATTTCAAACAGAATTTTATTTCTCTGTTCTTTGTTTGAAGCAATGCCCATTTAGTGGTATATGTTCAAAAGTACAAATCCCATATAAATATAAACATATATATATAATGTGCTATTTTAATCATGAGCAAAGCTTTTTTCATGCATTTTAAAGTGAATGAAAACTATTTGCAGAACCTTAAAGGGGGTCTGAGTTAAGTCAGCTATGGTGAGATATATGACAAAGCCCATCTAGATATTGGACTGACACATGCCATCTTTTATGCTTTTCACAGGTTGTATGGGAAGCTTCTCACTGTGCAGTAGCAAGATGCTAAAACATATAAAGGAAGCCAGATGTTGTAAAAATTAAATAAGGAAACCAGAGCAAGCACCTGGCAGATTCAGCTCACTCCTTTCTCTGACTGACCAAATGTTGAAAGCTGGATACTAACATCTCAGGGCACACTCTGTGGGCACACACAGCCTGGGTCCAAGGATATTGGCGTCTGCCATGTTTCAGCCTCTAAGAGCCCTCATTGCGTACCTCCTATGTACTTTCATGATACTGCTGCATTTCAGTACTGCACCAAATGTCTTTTAAATGTTGTAACTGTAATATCAGTCCAGGCCAACTGTAATATCGGTGTAAGACACTGAATCATGGTTACTACATCAAACATTTTGACACTTTCTGCCCTATAGTCGGCTGTGTTCTTCATGGAATGTGAGAGAGGCATGTATTACTGGAGATGGAAATGGGTGGCACAGATATTGCTGATGGTGCATGTGGGGAGATATCCTGAGCAAGTGGGTACACAGCGCAGGGGTATGTATCGTTAGTGGTGTCAGAGGTTGGGGTGGGTTGGAGTGCATGGAGAAGATGTTGCAGGCATTAGTGAGAATATTAGAGAATGGACGTAGTGGGAGGAAGGTGCAGTAGCAGAAATCAAGTGAGAGTGATGTATCAGAGAGCTGGTAGAGTAGAGAAGAGCATTAACCTTCTTCCTACAGTGTTACGTATTCCTCCATACAGCTGAAACGTTTTTCAAACTTGACTGGTAAAACAGGCTGACATGTACTGGTGTCATGGATTTCACTGCCTGACCTGGGTTGGAGGAAGTCCCATGTTGGGATGATACCATCCGACTGGACCTCCAGGAATCTGCCTATGAACTAAGGCACCAATTACCCCTTCTGCCACACCTGGAACAAATGTCATCAACTGTGCAGGGCAACTCTGGACTGCCTGTGTTTATCAGGTACGGCATTGATTTTTAAAGATGGCACAAGTACTTGAGATGCTGGTGAATTCTGAGATATTCACTGATCAGCAAGTTATTCTGTCAATAGCGCATGGTAAAATGAGGCTGTAATCAGATATGAGAGATGCCATAAGGGTGCTGTAGACATTTAATGTGGCATATCTAGTGCAAAACAATGAGAGAACCCACAAAGCTGAGTGGCACAAAACCCTGAAAATAAACTTGATGCAACTCGGATTTAGCCAAAACAATGTAACATACAACATGTGACGGTGCTGCTCCTTTAACAAGGTAATGCTGTCCTTGGTTGTTTTTTTCAGAGAGGTCATAAAAGCAGCAATTTCAAAAAGTCTGGCTTCAACAGGTTTTAGTGCCAATCTGATTATAGCTAACAGAAACTGCCTCAGGCAAAACGCTTTCAAGTTTAAAAAAACACTTGTACAATGACAGGGGAGTGGCCAGTTCTCCCAGCTCAACTTTTCTTTGGTTTGGTTTTAGCAGTTTGGTTTGGTTTTAGCAGTTTGGTTGTTCACTGAAAGCAGTCAGTCAGTTTGAGACAGCTCATCTAAAGAAAAGCAAATGGAAGAGGTTGTTCCACGCTGAATTCCTCTGCCATCTCTCTCTCTCTCTCCTGAAGGACCCTGTGTTTGATTTTACCTTTTGTGGCAAGGGGTGCTTATGGGGATTATTGCAAGTATTTAGAACAGCACATTAAGATGGGATAATCTGTTACGTTTTCAGATAGGTTACTTTGTCTTCTCTTCTCTTTTGTTTCTGTTTCACTTGATAATCTTGCAAATAAATTCTGTTTGGTTTACTATTAAGTAGTTAGGCCAGCTGCATCCCTCTTTGAATATCCACTTTACATCGGCTTAAGTCAACTAGCAAAGTTAAGGTACAGGCTACTTTCTTGAAATGTTTTGAGGGGGTCTCGTCTGGTCCAAAACAAGTACAATGTCAAACGATGGAACTAAAACCAAAACAAACAGAAGAAACAAAGATTGGTTTATAAGTAAGAGAAAAAACATGCCAACAGAAAAGCAAGAAAACCAAAATAGTATTTGGCATTTTGTCAGATTCCCAAAACAGTCACATAACTTAAAGGAAAGAGACTCCAAATCTAAAATATTTACTTGCTTAGCCAGGCTGATTGCCAATCATCATATTGTAAGAGAATACTTAAGCTGAAAATTACTTAGCAATTTACTGGAATTAATGTTCAGATGCAGTAGCTTCATGAATTTCATGGAGAGGTCAAGGGTGAGATCCTAATTTCACAGAGCTACAAGTGGAGCAGATCAAATCAAAATGCAATTTGCAGCAATTCATATTGTGTGGGATATTTCATCGTCACTAATAGATGTTGGTTGATTTGCATTTTAACAATTGCATATGTTGTTCAGACACAGTTTCTCATTAAATTTAGCTAAACTTGCAACATTTAACTTGGGACTCACTTCATCCACCTGTGCAATTTACCTGTGTGTTATATTAAAGAGGAAAACGCCACTCTCTCGCACGAGTGGAGTGTCTGAATTGGCTAAACAAGAGGGTTTCTACATATTCTCAAGGATTTTTATCTACTTGGCCTCCATTCATTTTTACTTCATTTATTGGATGTGAGAGTTTCTAGCCAAGCCAGCATTTATTGTCCATCCTTATTTGCTTTGATAGTGATCTGTATTCTTGACTTTTCTTGACACACCACCATGTTCCTTGACCAACATCTCTGCCTTGGGTTTGCTACAGTGCTCCACTGAAGCTCAGTGCAAGCTGGAAGAATATTTTCCACTCAGGAACCTTGTAATATTCCCAACACAATATTGAGTTCATTAATTTGAGGGCCTGAGCACCTTATTCCACATCCTCACCCCAACCACTACACACCAAGCCTTGTCATCACATGGGCTGCTAGCACCAACAACCCATTGTCAGCCACTAATAGTTCCCATTAGTATCCATTCATTCTCCAAGGCTGACCTTTACCCATTCCTTTGTCTGCCCAATTGTTTTTCTCTTTCCCTGGGTTCCATCTCCACCTATCATTTACTCCTTCACCCCATCCCCCATCCTCCCTTTCTCTAGCACATATACCAAACTTTTCGAGCTACAATCAGCTTTGAAGATGGGTCACTGGACCCTAAACATTAACTCTGCTTTTTTCCACAGATGCTCCCTGACCTGCTGAGTTTTTCCAGTTATTTCTGATTTTGTCACAGGCTTGGAAAGTGCTGTTGGGGGAGCCTCAGTGAATTCTCCAATGTATTCTATAAATGGTATGCACTACTACCAGTGTGTGTCAATGGTGAAGGAATGTGAAGGATGGTGGATTTGATGCCAATCAAATAGGCTGCTTTGTCCTTTGGATGGGGTTGAACTTCTTGAGTGTTTTTGGAGTTAAACTGGTACAGACAAGTGGAGAATATTCCATCCCACTCCTGATTTGTACCTTGTACATAATGGACAGGCACTGGCGTGTATAGAGATACTTAACCTGCAGAATTCCCAGCCTCTGACCTGCTCTTGTAGCCATTGTATTTATATGGCAGGCACAGTTCCATTTCTGGTTAACAATAACATCCAGAATGTTGATAATGGGGTTTCAGCAATTGATGTATCAGTGAACCTCATGCATGGATTCTCTCTTATTGGAGGCAGTCATTATCTGGTATTGTGTGGTGTGACTTGTCTGTCAAATGCTGTTTTGATGTCAAAGGCAGTTGTTAACTCCAGCCTGCATATTGTCCAGATGTTGCTGCAAATGAAAGTGAAGTGCTCCAGTGTCTTAGGTCGGGAATGGTGATAAACAGTGTGCAAATGTGCCCACTTCTGATCTTGTGATGGAGGAAATGTCATTGATGAAGCATCTGAAGATGGCAGGACCTAGGACACTACCTTAAAACCTCATGCAGAGATGTCCTGGGATAGATGATGACTGACCTCCACAACCATTTTCCTTTGTGCTAGGTAGGACCTCAAGCAATGGAGATTTCCTCCCACCCTGATTCCAATTGATTTCAGTTTTGCTAGGGCTCCAAGATGCCATACTTTATCAAATGCTGTTTTGATGTCAAAGGCAGTAACTCTCATCTAACCTCTGGAACTAAATCTTTTATATTTGAACCAAAGCTGTAATGAGATTAGGGAACCGAATGGCCCTCACAGACCCCAAACTGAGATTCAGAGAATAAGTTATCGCTGAACAAGTGCCAATCGGTAGTACTAGTGATAGCACTCCATCCATCACTTTGCTGATAATCAAGAGTCGACTGACGGGGTGGTAATTGAATGGGTTGGATTTGTCCTACCTTTTGTGAACTGGACAGACCTCGGCATTTTTCTACTTTGCTGGGTTGATGCCAGTGCTTTAGCTATACCGAAATAGCTTGGCTCAGGGCATGGCTAGTTCTGGAGCACATTTTCGAATATGTTGTCATATAAAATGGAATATTGTCAGGGCCCAAGCTTTTCAGTATTCAATCTTCAGCTAGTTCTAGATATCATGTAACCTTGAGCTTCCCAAGAGATAACGAACTGTCTTTGCAAATTTTGACCTGTAGATGACACTTTTTCAGTCACCTGTGATTACTTCTGCCTCACAGAAATGACTATCTTCAATATATAATGACATAGTCAAAGTAGTTTGTGACCAGGATTTATATTGCACACATTTGGAGACTGCATTCATTTCACAGCAGGGATCTATGATTACAAATGTCTTCAGTCTTACTGTGAAAGCGTCTGATTAATGCGCTTGCCCTTTGAAGGGCTTCATGTCACTCAAAGGGACAGCCCGCATGCTCAGACAGTGAAAGGAACACTTCACCCACTCCATGTGTGTTTGCAACCATTTCCAATTCTAGTGCACGTTTACAAGTTGCGTGAGTCAAGGTGACGGTGAGATTAAAAAGAGAAGCAAGTACGGAGAGGTCTCAGAGACAGACAAACTGCAGTGGACCCTGTGTGGGACACGAGAATGGTGGCAGTGAGGCTAAAAGGAGCAGGGAGCAAGGACAGGTCTCTGAATCAGAAAGGCAAACTGCAGCTGACCCTGGGCAGAACAGTAACAAATGGAATTCAGCCAAAAAAGTGAGAGTTGATGCATATGTAGAGGGCTAATAAGGCAAGAATTTATACTGAGTGGTTGGACTTTGGAAAGTACTGAAAATCAGAGAGACCTTGGTGTGTATATCCACAGATCTCTGAAGATAGCAAGGCAGGTCGATGTATTGGTTAAGGAGACATATAGAATACTTGCTTTTATTAGGCAAAACAATAGAACACAAGAGCAGGGAGTATGCTGGAATAGTATCAAATTTAGTTAGGCTACAACTGGAATACTCAGTGTAGTCTGGTCGCTATATTATAGGAAGAATGCAATTGCACTAAAAAGGGAATGGGGGAGATTTACTAGGATGCTGCCTGGGCTGGATGGTCTGAGCTAAGAAGAAAGATTGGATAGACTGGTGTTTTTTTTCTTTGGAACAGCAATGTTTGAGAGGGAACCATTGAGATGCGTAGGTAGGAAGGATGGGAAGGCAATTTTCCTATTTGTACAGGGGTCAATAACCAGTGGGCATAAATTTAAGGTCAGAAGTGGGAAAGTTGAGAAGACTCTTTCTTCACTCAGGGGATGGTAAAGTCTTGAAATCACTGCCTTTTGAGTCATAACTTTCTTAACATTAAAGTGGTATTGAAATTTCACATACACTGCCATGGCCTCCAGGGCTATGGGCGAAGAGCTGCAAAATGGCATGCACCAAGGCCATCACAGACATAGTGGGCTGAGTGGCCTTTTTTTACCCTGTAAACATCTTTGAGTTGTATGGCAGGAGGAATCTATAAAATTCATTGCACATTTCTGAAATCAGAACAAAGGTGCACCTGATGACTAGATTCAGGGGCTTAAAAAGATAAATCAACCATGGCAACAACGAGAGGAAGAAGACTGAAAATTATAAGCATATTATGTGGGCAGTGATGACTAAAAGCACCTTGCAAATGCAGTTTTTAACAATAACAGGATAATTCAAATGGATTCAAAATTTGAAAAGCCATCATCTCCTCTTGTATGACAGTCAATGACTTTGACACATATAGATAGAACATTAACATTCAATATCAATAAAAAAAAGTCATAAGCTTTATTTCCACAGTCAATCCACTGTACAAAATTTCATCTTACTTATCTAATGAAAGTTATAAAGTCATTTACAAGGTGTCAATCCATCTGAAATCGATTTAACTTGTTGTAGAAGCACAATTAAAAATTTCTGCCTTTAGTTAACTTATATACATGGACAATTACTGTAAATCTTCTCAGAGCATCATTAGGGTTTGTAACAAGGGAACATTATCAAGCAATCTCTATGACTGTTCACGTTTTCCAATTCTCTTGGCTATCAGTACTTTCCTTCTTTGAATCTTTACATTTTAATGCTAAATTAATACAAAACAGATTAGGTCAACTGGGGAGAAGATAATCTCAGAGATAATCAGGGTGGGAAAGACCTGATCAAGATGAATTGAACTGAGGCAAAATGTAGACAAGGAGTCCAGGGACAACCAGAAGTTAAACATGTTCCTCCACTTCTAAGTATGAAAAAAATTCTAAGATCACTGTAGCACCTCAGAACCTGATCCTCTTCCCCACAGGCCTTACCTTTGGAGGTGGCTGATGTAGTAGTCAGATCATTTTTCTCCTAATCAGACTCCCATGCTGTTGCAGAGTTGCTGCTGATACTGAGGCTCAGGAAACATTTTGATTAGACCCAGTCCTGAAAATAGTTCTATCCAGTTTTCCACATTGGCTGATAGCCCTGGACTCATGGAATGTTACTGATGTCAACATACTCACCAATTAACTCAAAACTTTCTTTGCATGGTTTCCAGATGCATGCAAAATTGACTGACTTAAAAGTGACTTGCGGGGTTATAAATCCCTTTGAACCCCCTTCCTCAGTAGCTCTGACAACAAAGGGGTGATTTTCATGTGACCATTAGGCAAGAGTTACTTTAATGATGTCTATGATCAAACTTTTTGTCACCCTTCTTAATTCTCTGATTTAAAGAGTTATTTTCTGTTTAATACACTCTTATGCATTTTGAGATGTTTGCCACCTAAAAGTGCTGCTTGAATGCAAGCTGTTGTCGGTAAATGAGAATCTAACATAAATAATGTAGGAGCAAAGCATTTACTGCCCTGCTTCCTCTCACATCTATGTCATTGGCAATATCTTTTAATTGTAACCCCAGGTATACCTTGGAAGTAAGCAAGGGCTTCATTTACACCTGCAAGTTGATGTCTAAGATTTCAGTGCAATTTTGTGCTTCAATCAGTTGCCACATTTATATAGCAATGTAGGGTTTCTGTCAAAGTTAGGGCCCAGATTGATAGACAATCTTCCTCCTCCCTCATGTAAATTCCCCACGTGGTTTTTGAAAAACAAGTTTCCCATTCAAGGAATGCCTGGAGAGATAACAAACCCTAAAAGGCACCTTCAACAATTAATACAAAGTAAACAGGTATCAATGAATAATGCTGAGGAAGAATTTCAAAGTAAATTGTCAAATCTATAACACATGCAGAAGCCTGCAAGACATATATTACAGTGGGTGCATGTTCAGTATGGGATAATGCTCAAAGGTCAAGCAACATGGACTGATGTACAGAGTTGTGAAGTTCATTTTCAAAAATGTGAAGTAGAAGTATTTAAATGAACATATTCAAGATTTACTGAAAATACTATGTTGTGCTTGCAATATTATACAAATGTCAAAGGATTGCCTCCACATGTATTGGTTAAAGGACAAACTAGCTAATTTTAGTACCATATAACTAACTGGTTAGCCAAAATGCAAAATACTGACCTGGATTTTACAGTGAGCAATGAAACAATGACACTACTTGCTTAGCTCCTAGAAAGCAGCTTACTAAGGTGTAGCAAACTTTGTGACCCAGATCTTCCTTTTGCAGATGGACATTTCAATTTCTTGCCAAATTTGAGACACCGCAGGTTATACAGAAACAGTGGTGTACGCAAGTACTCATTGTTTGAAATGTTTTCATTGGAACCCAACCAGGTCATTCCAAGCACTGAAACCATTTCACTTTTAATTTAAAATTGAAAATTGCAAAATAAATGATCTACGATTATACAAAAATAGAATCTAAACTAAAGATAAACAATTTTTAAAAGAAAATATTGCAAAAATATGTGGAATGTTCTATCATATTGGAAACCATTGACATTCCACAAGTATAAAAATAGTTTTCAAGGACAGTATTTAGTACTAATTATTAGGTTGTTTAAGCATGGCATTAAAAAAAAAGTTATATCTCATTCAACAACAGGAGAATGAAAGTGTTCATCAGTTCATGGATTTAGTATGGTTTGGCATCTCAAGTGTTGCAGTATTGCTGACTGTAAATTCAACTTTTCTACATTATATTGTGGATATGCAGATGTCCAAAGTTGGGACTCAGAGAATTTTCATCACCTTCAGTGCAGTAAGGACAGTGAGTGCTGCGTTCCACTGTCAATGCAAAATCTGGGCCATTACCTTGAAAAACAATATAGTGTAAGTATAGAAAGATCAGTAGGAATGAGATTCCAGAAATTAGGTTTTTAGGTGATGAACAAAGATTTACAAACTTTAATTGACTTTCACAGAAGAAGATTCAGAAATTGTATGACTGATTATATGATAATATTTGCATTCCTTCAATGCAATTTCAAACCACAGCAATACAAACTCTGAAGGCAAGTCTCAAGAACAATTCCTTGCTACTTGAGGAGGTTTGCTCACACTATTTCAGTTTCATACAGATCATGCCGATAAAGTGAATACTGAGAAAATTCATTAATTTTATTCAATTATATTAATAGGGAACCCTTTTGTCAATTTGCAAATCATTGCAACCTCTAAACCAAGGTCTACTACAGTAGGTTGACTATCAATCTGCTGAACTTTTTAGTATGTCCATGACAGGCAATAAGAGCAAAAAAGAATCCTGGGCAACCGTTACTGACAATGCATCAGTTTATAGCAAAAACTTCTTGTGAAAACCTCTTAGGACTCAACATCATACACTGAATAAACACAACAGAAGATAGCCTTTTGGCAAAGAAAACGAAACTCGTAAAAATGCATTCTGTGACATTATAGAACTTTTGGAGATAAAACCTAACCAATCTTGATAACGATGACTGTGGACAATATACATGTTAACGGTGGTGACATATAGCTATGAAGTATGGACAATCAGGAAAGAAGCAAGAGATTGAATCAATGCATTTGAATTATGGTGCTACAGAAGAATGTTAAAGGTAAGTTGGTACAGTAAGTGATAATGACATTTTGTATTGAATAAAAAAAGACAAGCTTGCTGAAAAGCAAAAATGAAATTTGTCATTGCTTGGGATGCAGCGAGAGGATCGAATTGTAATATGTCTGTCAACATCATTTTAGGGGAAAAGAGTGCAAAGACAACAGCAAAGAATGTGGGTGGATAACATGAAAGCCAATGAGAAGGACTACTGGGGATAGAGATATGTGATGAGCCATGACCAGCAACCTTTGGACAGTCAAATATGCTACATGACCTGAAGCAAGAGGCGGACAACAATAAAGCTCTGAGACAAAGTTCTTATTCTATCACTCATGTTGGTGCCATGGTTATATAAAGTACAGATTATCTACCTTTGAATTCCATCAGACATTTTTATACTTGGTACTTCTATAGATTGAAATAGTTTTGAAAAGGAATCAACACACTGACAGGGGTTAGTGGGTAATAAAATTGCTTTTTCTTTCATTTGAGAAAACCTAGCGATTGGCTTCTTAATGGTTACGGTAAAAATACTTCACTATTTTTTATTTGGAAAAGGTTGAGAACCCACAATTTGTTACTACAGAAGTTGAATATTCTGAAAAGAGACATTTTGTTCAAGTGCTTCATCATGCAGTTTAAAGTCCATTTGCAAGAGGCAAACCAACATTATTCCTGTAAGAGAGGAGAACGTTGATTACTTGGCAAACTGAGGACTCTGATTGTAAGGGTTAACCACATTGCTGAGTCTGGAATTGCACATATACCAGACTGGGTAAGGATGGTAGATGTCCCTCTCTAAAGGGAATTACTGAACCAGATGATTTTTTTAAAACAACTGATGATCGCTTCATGATCACTATTACTGTGAATAGCATTCAGTTCAAGAATTATTAATCAACTTTAAATTCTACCAGTTGCCATTATGGTTTTGAATCCATATACCCAAAAATTATTCTGAGTCCGAGATCCCCCCTTCCATTTATCTCTCCACCTCCCCCCCCCCCCACCCCTCCCAGGCTCACAGCCTCATTCCTGTTGAAGGGCTTTTGCCCAAAACGTCGATTTTCCTGCTCCTTGGATGCTGCCTGACCTGCTGTGCTTTTCCAGCACCACTCTAATTTGGACTCTAATCTCCAGCATCTGCAGTTCCCACTTTCGCCCTAGATTACAGGTCCAGTCAGAATGTCACAATATGACCAATGTCCCATGGTAAGGGTAAATATGGTGTAATTACCATATTAGTGAGGACTGCAGATGCTGGATATCAGAGTCAAAAAGTGTGGCACTGGAAAAGTATGACCACTCAGACAGCATCCGAGGAGCAGGAGAATTGACATTTCGGGCATCAGGAATGGTGTACCAAATTTTGGCTTTTATCATCTGATTATTACATAAGAGGGCTTTCATGGACTTTTTCTTCAGTCAAAGGGCAAATACTAAGCTAAAAATGGCAATCATGATTACCTGACCACAAATTAAAACAATCCAAAACAATTGAATTGGAATAAATAAAGCCATCTGTGCGGAAATTTCCATTTTGTCCAAGACATCAAAACCAAGCAACTGAGTTATTGTAAAGAAATTTGCATTCCCCATTTCGGTTCACACATGTATGATAAATGCCCATGTTGAACATCAAAAGCTTCCTGCAACCATTCAGCTTTGAAAGACAATGGAGCCAGAATTGGGGAATACAAATAAACCATATTTCAGTGGCTATTTTTGGAACACCAAGAAAGAGAAGGAAAATTTAATTTGGAGCTGCAAGAACTAGAAGTCTTTGTCTTACTCACTTTTTCTCAGACTCTCAAAAGACAATGTCTAATTAAAATCCAAATTGGGAAACCAACCAAGAACTAAAGATAACCCTCAACAGCTAAACTATGGAGTCTGGTTGGAAATTGAACACCTCAAGGATTCTGATGACTTTTAACTTACATCGCATTTTCTTTTCCTGTCTGTACCAGCTTCTACCTTGTTAAAATTATTACCTGTTCTTATGTGTATATCTGATGTTTCATTTTTCTTGGGGTTAGGAGGTAATGAAAATCATCTTTCATGTACTCAAAGGAAGCTTGAAATTTTCTCCCTAATTTTGAACCGTACTATGTTTTAATTTAAGTGTGGCAACTGGATGCCAAAATAAAATTTAAGTATTTGTTGTGACCAACTGAAAAGGATTCAAAACAAGAGACCTGAATTATCCTTCCTCATCTGACCATAACACTTCTCAACACAATTCTGAATATTATCCTGTTCTTGCTGTATATGAACACAGAGTGCTTCAGTAATTGCAAATCTACAAATCATACCAAATTCTGCGCAAGCATCAGTGAACATCCCCACTTCTGATCTTATGATAATGAGAAAGTCATTGATGAAACAGCTGAAGATGTTTGGTCTGAGGACCCTATGCTGAGAAACATCTGCAGACATTCTAAGCTTGAGTTGACTTAGTTAAATATCAATCTTGTTCTGTATGACTCTTACCAGTGAAGAATATTTCTGTGTTTCCCGTTGATTTTAACATTGCCAAGGCTCCATTGTTATCAACGGACCCAAATCAAAAACGTTCACCCACCTGTTAAAGCTCCAGATGGTATACACCAAATCATTAAACTCCTGGGTGAGGTGATAGGAAACACAAACTGAGTGCCAGCGAGCAGGTTATTGTTGTGTACGTGCTCCTTGATAGTCCTTGCTTTCACTCAACTCTTACAATCCTGGCTTTAGTCTGCTCGGAATGCACACCCAAAGCCATGTCCTAATGATATAATAATGGCAATATAAAGTAAGCTTAAAAAGTTCTTTTTCACAGAGCAATATATATGTAGAATAAATTTCAATCAAAAATAGAGTTCAAACTCCACTAGAATTATACATTATGGGAGATATGAAATATATATTTATGAATTCTTTTATCTGCATATGAATAAGTAGATGCAAGAGTGAACTATATCCTGATGCTTTCACTGAATAAGAAATTTCTAACTGCTTTTTTTTTAGCTTGTGATTCTTCAACTCCTTTAGGACATTTGAACAAGATGAGTGAATTTCACAAGGTGTCGCTTATAGTAGCTTACAGAATATAGCATAGGTTTAAGATTTGTGTCACATTCGAATAAAGAGGATGCAAATATTTAAAATTGTTGCAGGATTTTGTAAGATATATATCAGAAGAATGAAGTAAAATTTTTAATTAGGTCCTGGGAAATTTGATTCCTTATGATATGAGAAACAATTAGAAGATTTCATTTTTGTGTGAATTACATTTAAGGTATGACTTATACTGTATACATTTAAGGTATGACTTATGTATGACTACATTTCTACTTCAGTGACTTCAAAACTGCCCATAGATGGTTTCAGATGAAGAATATAGATGCAATGCTTGCAGCTGGAATGTGCTTTATAAGGGATCCTCTGTTGGTATTAGATTAGATTACTTACAATGTGAAAACAGGCCCTTCGGCCCAACCAGTCCACACTGACCCGCTGAAGTGCAACCCACCCATTCCCCCTTTTACCTAACACTACAGGCAATTTAGCATGGCCAATTCACCTAACCTGCACATCTTTGTGACTGTGGGAGGAAACCGGAGCAAACCCACACAGACACAGGGAGAATGTGCAAACTCCACACAGTCACCTGGGTCGGGAATTGAACCCGGGTCTCTGGTGCTGTGAGGCAGCAGTGCTAACCACTGTGCTACCATGCCGCCCACCAATTTACGTAGCCTAAATGGACAGATCCAGCCATCAATTCATGATGATTTGCTGAGGGGTGTCTCTGGAGACAGACATTTATCGTAGAATCCCTTCAGTGTGGAAGCAGGCCATTTGACCAAGTGACCCTCCGAAGAGCATCCCACCCAAAGCCTGCAATTCCCACACCTAATTCACCCAGCATGGACACTACAATATGAAAAATCCACCCAATCTGCATATCTTTGGAATGTAGGAGGAAACCCACACAGACACAGGCAGAATGTGCAATCTCTACACTGGCTCAGTGAGACGGCAGTGCTCACCACTTAACCATCATGCCATCCCCCAGCTGGCGGCTCTTAATAATCACAGTGCAGCATTTAACAGCTAGCAGAGTTGTCTGGTTCTCTCACCAAGAACGCTGGTGGGAAACTCACCTCCGGTTCCTAACAGCAATGTCACAGTCGTTTGACACATAAAAGACTGACCCCTGTTGGCCATCTATTTGGATGGAAGCCCCGAAGGGGTGGATCAAGTCCTGGTGAAGAAACACCAACCAGATGCAAGACGAGCCTTAGAGTCAACATTGCCGAAACAGCTCAGCATTTGTGGAGAGAAATCAGAGTTAATGTCTCGGGTCGAGCGACCCTTCCTCAGAAGTCTTGGGATGACTCCGCAGCATTGCCAGCAGCAGGCTGAGGAGGAGGGTCCCCTGCTGAACACAGTGTGGCTGAAAAAGGAGGATCATCAAGAGTGCATCTCCCCCTTTCCTTCCCTAAAGCCTCTCTTGCTGGCTGGTAGAAAAAAAACACGCTCTTGGCAACTGGCGATCTCAATAAAGGGAGAGCGGCTGGGCTGCTGTAACCTGTCCCTCGCCCTCCATAAAACCACAATAAAGTCTGGGGAAGTAACCCAAGGAATATTCTACAGGTTCCGTTATCTGCAAACTGTACCATACATTCGTCCGAGCACAGAAAGAAGTCATTTGACCCATCCAGTCCGTGCTGGGAATTTAGCTAATCTCACTCTGCCACTGGGTTGTTTTTTGAGATAGCCTGCAATTAAAAAAAACCTTCTATTACTGATTCAAGTGATCTCGTTACCAGACCGGAAGAAATAACAGGATCGTTTTCATAAAATAAATAAAACAGGTTCATGTTGTTAAAAAAAGTTTGAGATTTTCGCTTCTAACATGAGATTTTCTGCGACTGGAGTTAAGCAGATCCAGATTACATACAAATCTTTTATACAAAAAATACATTGGAATGAAGTAATAGAATCAGAGGTTACGGATTTTCAAATGGATGGTGCGGTCTAATGAGCCTTTTCTGTTCCAGTCACATCGATCGTTGTGAAGAATTCCTGGGATCAGTAGATCAGAGTTCAAAGGTTGAGGTCAGAATGCTCCCAGAGTGATCTGTGTCCACTACAGTCACCAACACTCAGTGTTCGAAGGTGCCGCGGTGCGAATTCCCAATAACCTGCGCTGTAAAAGATTTTGGCATCTTGCCGAAAGACCGACTCGAGAGTTGAGACTATTCCTAGCAGAGAGTCTCGGTGGAGCCAACTTTCAAAGTACATCATTACCATAGCAAAATTAATGTGAGACATCGAGGTAGTTGACGGGGAAATTGATTGCGATACATTTGAAATAAAACGACCGGAGTAGAAAAGCCACACCGGGGATGCTATGTCATTAAAGCTGGAAGTTTGTGACTAATGTTCGCAAATTTCCATTTTAGCATCTGAGCAGACTGTGGCGTAGAGCTTAACTCTGCATGTTACTGTATCTAGATTGTAACAGTGCATGTTAGCAACAGAATCATTGCCACAGTCATACAGCATGGAAATGGACCCTTCGGCCCAACTCATCCACATTGACCATGTTCCCAAACCAAACTGGCTCCACCTGCCTGCATTTGGCCCATATCCCTCCAAACTTCTCCTATTCAGGTATCTTTCCAAATGTATTTTAAATGTACCTGTAACTACTTCCACCACTTCTTCTGGCAGTTCATTTCCACACAGGAACCACTCTGTAAAAAGGTTGCCCCTCAGGTCCTTTTTAAAACCTCCTCCTCTCACCTTAAAAATATGGCCCCTAGTTTTGAGAAAAGACCCTGAGAATCTACACAAATTGAAAAATTGAGTTCTGACTTGTTCTCTTTGATGCACAGTAAAGAGCTTGTTTGATAAAAAGAATTATTCCTGTTTTAAAAGAGAGAAAAGCCTTTGGTAGAGGACCATCATTCATAAACTTTGGTGGTTGTAATTTTCTTTGGGCCAACATTTCTCACATTACAACTCCAATCCTAATGCCCGAGTTTCACTGGCCAGTATTCCTGTGGTGTTGTCCTGGAGGGGAATGTATCAGAGAGATTTGAGCTCCTTATACCACATTGAAGTACCTCAGCTCAAACAAAAATCAGACTGAAAAACCTCCCCCTACTGCAGGAACCCGCAGCACCACACAAATAAGCTAAATACATGGATGCTGCCTGAACTGCTGTGCTCTTCCAGCACCACTGATCCAGAATCTGGTTTCCAGCATCTGCAGTCATTGTTTTTACCTAGCTAAATACTTGGTCGAACTAAAGTCTGTCCCTGCTTATTATTCGGGCTGACCACCTTGATAATATCTCGAGTTTATCCCCACCCTCCAGGAGTTTTAGTTCTTCCTATGCAGGAATAATACCCTAGTAACAAGCATTGACTTTCAGTTGCAATAAGGGCAAGGTACAAGCTGCGATGTTGTTTGTCTTTTTTTTGCATTTACACGAGAAGCTGCTGTGACTGATTCGACATGACTCATTGATCCATTGGGAAATGTTGTTAGACAGGAGATTGCTTTGGTTTCCAGGCAGTGTTTTATCTTTAATTGATAAGAAATCACAAGTCAAGTCATGGGCTAAAAAAATGAAAATGGCCATCCTCGCCTGGATATGAAGAAATCTCTTCCTCTTAAAACCTACTTGCTGTTTCATTTATAACTTTGGATCAATTTATGCAATAGGGATGAGCCTTTCCATTTGAAATGAAGTTTATGGATGGAAAAATAATCAACATATTTACAGTAGTTGATCTGAACAGCAGGACAATATTATAAAAGCCACTTTAAAACTTAAAAGAGATGCCAAGAAACAGCAGTGGGGAAAGGAAAGAATGTTTAATCGTTTAACTAAGCAACAATCAATTAAAGGATTTTTGAGAGAAGGAAAGCAAAATACTGGAAATTTGAAATAAAAAGAGAAAATTCCAGAAATGTTTAACAAAAGAAACAAGACATTGCTGGAAAATCTCAGCGGGTCTGGCAACATCTGTGGAGAGAAATCAGAGTTAATGTTTCAGGTCTAGTGACCCTTCTTTAGAACTGAGCAATGGTCACTCAACCCAAAACGTTAACTCAGATTTCTCTCCACACTTGCTGCCAGACCTGCTGAGCTTTTCCGGCAATTTCTATTTTTGTTTCTGATTTGCAGCATCCACAGTTTTTCAGGTTTTTTTTACAATTTATAATGTGCACTATTATTTCGCTAAGATCCTTTTAAGGAAATAAAAATTGGTTAAGAGCTCAGTGCTTTAAGAAATTGGTTTGGCAATAAGGTCTTTTGACATCTTGAGCCTGCCAGACCAATCAAGATTGTAGTGACCTAATTTGGCCTTTGCTCCACTTTCCTACCAGCAGCCCATGAATCCTCAACTCCGTTATCAATCATAAATTCTACTTAACTTAAGCTTTGAATATATTCAATGACCCAGTGTTCACTGCTCACTGGGAGATAGAATTCCAAACACTATGGTCCTCACAGAGAGAAAAAGAAACTTTCTCAGCTCCATTTTAAAGGCTGGCCCTTTAATTTGAAGCTATGGCCCCTAGTTCTGGATTCCCAGCAATGGAAATATCCTCTCAGATTGTACACTATCAGGTCTCCTCAGAATCTTTTACATTTCAAGAAGAGATTATATCTCATCTTCTAAATCCCAATGTGAATTGGTCCAAACTGCTCAACCTTTCTTCAAATGGCAACTTCTTCATCCAAGCAATCAGCATAGTGTATCATCTCTGAATGGCCTCGAGTGCATGGATGTTCCTTTTTAAGTAAGGTGACCCAAACTACATCATGGTCTCAACAATATCATGTCAAAATGTGGGATATAGAGAGATTTCTTACTTTTACACTCTTTTCTTTCAAAAACGCCAATATTCCATTGCCTTCTTAATTATTTTTTGTATGTGCATTCTGATGTTCTGTGTTTCATGTACAAGCACACCCAGTTTCCTCTGTTCCTAATGGGCCAAGGAGTGGCGGACGGAGTTTACTTTAGATAAACATAAAGTGTTGCATTTTGGTAAGGCAAACCAGAGCAGGACTTATCCAGTAAATGGTAGGGCCCAGGGGAGTGAGGCCAAACAGAAAGACCCAGGGGTGCAGATGCATAGTCTCCTGAAAGTGGATTCTCAGGCAGCTGGGGTGGTGAAGAAGGTGTTTGGCACGTTTTCCTTCATTGGTCAGAGCACTGCGTATAGGCGTTCAGATGTCATATTGCAGCTGTACAGGATATTGGTGAGGCCACGTTTAGAATACTGCATACAATTCTGGTCACCCATCTATAGGAATGATGTTAAACTCGAGAGGGTGCAGAAAAGATTTACAAGTATGTTGCCAAGACTGGATGTTTAAGCTATAGGGAGAGGCTGAATAGTCAGGGGCTTCTTTTCCTCGAGTGTCGGAGGCTGAGGGGGTGATCAATTAAAGGTTTATAAAATCATAAGGGCATGCATAGAGTGAATAGCTGAGGTCTTTTCCCAGAGTAAAGAGCATAGGTTTTAAGGTGAGAGGGGAAATATTTAAAAAGGACTTGAGGGGTTACTTTTTCATGCAGGAGGTGGTGCATGTATGACACGAGCTGCCAGAGAAAGTGGTGGAGTTGGGTTCAATGACAACATTTAAAGTGCATCTGGATGGGTATATGAATAGGAAGGGTTGAAAGGGATATGGGCTGGGTACTGGCAAATGGGACTGGATCAGATTGGGATACCTGGTTGACGCAGACAAGTTGGACCGAAGGGTCTGTTTCCGTGCTGTTTGACTCTATGACATTGCATTTAAATAATAATCTGTCATTCTTCTCTACCTGCTGAATGGTTAATCTCGCATTTCCCACATTATATTCCATCTTCCATTTATTGCACACTCACTTAACATATCTATATCCCCTTGCACAATCTTTGCATCCTTCTCATAAGTCCTATACTTGCATCGAGAGCAAGTCTATCTCATCATTCTTTCATTTAAATCATAGATATTTGAGACCCCAACAACGATATCTGTGCCCCTCCACTAGTCGCAGTTTGCCAACCTGAAAATGATCCATTAATCATGACTGTTTCTAGTTTATTAGCCTATTTTCTATCCATGCTAATATTTTGCACAGAATACCCTAAACTCTTTACAGTAACATTTTATGTGGCACTTTTATTGAATGTCTTTTGGAATTCTAAATGTACTGCATTAACCAGTTTGTCACTATCAAACCTACTGACTGCAGCCTCAAAGAATCCTATACATTTGTCAAACACTGTTTACTTTTTAAGGAGCCATGCTGAGTTTCCCTGAAAAGGCAAGCTCCTGAAGAAGCTGATAATCTGAAATAAGAACAAAAAAAGCTGGAAAAATTCTTTGACGTCAGGCAACATCTGCAAAGAGGAAGAGAGTTAACATTTCAGTCCAGTCATTTTCTAAAACATTAACTCTGTATGATTGTTTGATTATTTTCTAAGCGTCCTGCTTTATGAGTTGCCTCATAATAGGTTTTCCAGTGACAGATGTTGGACTAACTAGCCAATAGTTTCCTGCTTGCTGTCTCCTTCATCCATCAAACAAAGGTGTTAAATATCTGGCTTTCTAAACTGCTAGGATCTTTCCAGAGTCTTGAGAATTTTGGCAAATTACAATTGATATATTCACTGTACAGTCTGTACAGTCACTTTTTAAGACCTGAGGTTGGAGGCCATCAGGTCCAGCATGTCTTTAGCTTTAAGTCCCAATTTTTTTCTAAATGTACTTCCTCTCTTGAGTGATTGTTCTAAATGCCCCTTTCCAGCTTCCAGCCTTATGAATTTTAACTACTCTTGGTGTTTTTTGTAACTCCTATTGTGGAGACAGATGTAAGATATTTGTTGAAAGTCTCTGCCATTTCATTGTTTCCAGTCATTAATCCCTCTCACCCTCAAAGGGACCAATGCTTACTTTCCCTACTCTTTTGCTTTTATGTACTTTCAGTCTTTTTAAAAATGTTTCTTGTTAGGTTTTTGTTCTAATTGTTAAGTAATCACAAAATAACCAGAGTTCAAAGCATCTTTGATGTGTGAATGTCTAATGGGCTGTATAGAGTATGGCTCTGATAATTGAGAGGTAAAACTAGCCTATGTCGAATTGTTTATTTGCTCGTTCTGACCTGTGTTTGCCAGAAGTTGGTGTTGTCAGCTCTTCTCCTTGAGACATGGGATTACATGGACAGAACTCTAATCAGTGAATTCACATTCAGGGTATGGTATCCACCTTTGTCCAGCTCTTTCAGAGGGACGGTTCAACCATTGATATGGAAAGGGGAAGATGCTCTCATAACGACAGAGAGACGCAAGGAAGCGAAATGACCAATGAGCTCCAATCCGGGCTGGAGGTTGCTGTGGTATTACAGAGAATGGAGAGTGAGCTCTCGACAGAGGCTCCTCGCTTCGATGTGCGTCACATTCCGTGCGAGGAAAGCATCACGTGGGGGGCTAAAAGTCCCAGTTTTCTTTGCAGTCTGACACCTCCAAACTCAGCATTTCGTCTGAGCAAGATGTTACCCAGCCAAGCACGGGAGAAGAGACTCTGGGCGTAAAACTCAGCCTAAGTAAGTAGAAACTCGTAATCACCACAGACAGCAAGTTCACCAGAAATCCTCGCCCTTCATTTGTAGGGATGCACCGTGTGAGAATAACTTGCAATGCTCATCACAATTGTCAGAGTTCCACGTTTTTTTCTCGTTTTGAAGATCTGAAATTATAGCAAGTCAACTTTTTTTTTTCTTGTACTCCTACGGTGGTTGTGTGTGCTAAGAGCTGTAACAGTCAGTGGCTGTGTGTGACCATTTCATTCTGTCTGCTCCCTGTGTATAGGCAAATACAGCCAAGCGCAGATCCTGCCGCTCCTTTGTCTAACCGCCTGGAAAGCGCTGTGAGCTTGCTTCATTTTGGGAATGGCTGCAAGCTCAACTCCACAATGACCAATTATAAAACCGAACGAAGGAAGTCAGAAGTGTTCAGCGACCAACTAAAGGATGCCTAGTCGTTCCGAGAAAGAGCAGGACACCACGGCTGAGGGAGAAAGTTAAAACGGTTGCTCTAAGGAGCTCGATCCACTGAACAGATTCCATTAAACCTTGGATTGCGCTCCGCTGAACGGATCCCTTCCTTCAGTTTGAAGCTATCGACACAGGCTGGATTATACCCCTCTCCCCAGGAGCCCGCTCTTTCAGCCAGGTGAGAGGTCCTCAGTTAAAACAAGAGCAACGATCAAATCCAAAACCTCTCCCAAACAATATAATTAACAAACAACACGCCTTATATGCCTCGGATGTTGTTTTGATGTGAATGAGGATAGAAATAAGGCTGTGCCTCTAATTCTCTGTTAATATCGTAGCTTTGCATAAAGTGGGGAATGCTGTTAACTGGGAGGTGTCAGCTGCAAGGATGTCAGAGTGTTAAGCTGCGAAAGACGATTCCATGTTAGTACTTGTTGCAAATGTGAATAGCACATTGCACTGGCGGCCAGAAGTGTTGAGAGGATTTCCTTGCAGTTTGCTAGGTACTGTAGCTCTGACCTAAATAGTGATAGTGTTGAAATAAAGGCTGGAAATTTGAACGCCTTGAATGCCTGAAACGTCGCTGACCTGCAACATACCTCCGGTGAGCCATCGGCGGGTCCCTCTGTGGTGGTTAGAACAAGGGCAGCGGTACACTCATTATCAGCCTTTCAGCAAATTGTTCCTCTTTAAAGGGACATACCCAATCCCATTATACTGTGTACATGGAAGTGCCGGGTTTGGAAGGGAAGAAGCATGCTTTTGTTGGGATGCCTCAATTCTGATTTTCTTTGAAGCTGTCATGTACTTCTCACTGACTCTATTTCCACCCAGAATTGACCTTTCATTTCACGCCAGTTTTGCAGATTATGAATAAATAAATATTTTCGTTGTGACTATAAATGAAGTGAACAAGGTTACTGGAATGTACTCAAAAATAAGAAATTGTGACAAATAGCTATGGAAAATTGAGTAGGGCTCATTTTCTATTTATCTTTAATCAACTCAATCTGAATCTAATCTAACCCTGTGGGAACTCGAACATTGGATAGCGTGGCAATAAGAAGGAAAATATCAGTTGAAAAGAAATTGTTAAAGGTAATACCTAACAAGAACAGTTAGCACATCAGCAGAGAGATAGTTGGTTAGTACCTCAGTCAAAGTCACAAGCAAGGAAATTTTCTAACAAAGCAGCTTCAACTATTCACATCATGAACCGAAATGTCTAAACTTTTGTTTTGAGCTGGGAACCATTAATATTAAATACACAAGTATCTCTTGCAGAAACTTCCAATTTGTTCCACATTTATACATAATTTCTGTCACCTCTATTTAATGCTGCACTGAAGCACCATTCACACTCACTGGTTAATTGGTGGTATATGGAAGAATGTTAATGCCACCCCTTTTCAATCCAAATGGTAGCAACGAGACAATGTCACCAATAACTCTCTCCCATAGTGATCACATTGCAATTGGTGACATTTCCATTTTTTTTTTGCTGTACTGCCCTTCTCTAATTTACTGCCTTTTCCCCCAACTGAGTGGGATTGCTCCAACTTGGTTGTACTTCTTTCCATCTAGTCATAGCCAGAGAAGCAATGACTTGCCTTCTTGACCTTGCACTGTTTACTCTGGAATTCGCCAAAGATTTATCCTTCATCCTTTCCTAATTTTTGGCTGCATTCTGACCCTTAGGTTTATTGTTTCAACGTCCGTACTTTGTCATCATAAAGACAAGAGTGAATAAATTCCTCTCTTTTTGTTGCTGAGTTTTGCGATAACAGAATTTGAATTAATGTCAAAGATTTGCTATTTCAATTTAATATGTACTAACCATGTATATAAAGAAATAACACAGAATTAACAAATTTAAGAAGTTAGTTTTATTGTAAATGCACTCAAGTAAAGTATAAACCTTATTAAAAAGGTAACAACTTGTCCTGAATCCTGGTAACTACACACAAATTAGGATGCAACACATAACAAGTTATAGGGTGGACAAGGTTGATTTGACAAAAAGTAGAAGTCCATAACTAGAAAGAATTTGATATGCTGAGGTTTATTTGGTGGTCTTCTCGGGTAGGAGTGGGTATTGTAGCCAATGTTCGCTGGTTATTCTTCAGGAAACACTGTGTTTTAAAATGTATTCCATGCTTTTCCAAAGTGGGTGCTGAGATACTGGAAGTCTCTTCAGTGTTTTAATTTTCTATGTCTGTGATGTATTCAAACTCCAAATAAAGATTAGATCTGAGTTTGAAAAAAAGCATCTGTTGGGAGTGAACTGTTACTATTCTGTCATGTAGCTCTGTTTACTGTTACTCCCACTGTAACAAATAGACAAGATTATAACCAAAGCTTTTCACCAGGGGAAGGTTTGATCATGAAATAGCTAGCTAATGACTGTGAGGGAATACATAGTAACAAAGGGGTTTTGGATTTCCTAATCTCAAAACTATCAAAATGTCATTCAAACAGATAGGTCAGTCTTAGGATACATTTGGCATAATGGATTTCAAAACGTTTCCTTTATCTTTGACAGTTGTTGCAGAGATGGTTGTTTGTTATTGTCTTTCAGCTTTTTTCCAGATAGACCAAACAATGACAAATGTGAAGTTGTTCATGGAAACTGACTAGACATGTCTCCAGCTAATTCATTTTGCAGGGTTTTTAGAAACTTTGCCCCTTTTTTGTATGTCAGGTGACCTTCTCAGCATTTTAAACCAATGTCCTGGTTCATTAAAGTTGTTCTCTTTCAAACAGAAATCCAGGTATTAGTCAATCGAGTTAGAAGATTCATTGTCTATATATTATGACTTGTGACATTTCTGATGCCATACAGCTCTAACTGGCAACTTTTATTTTGATCTCTCCACAGAATCTGTGTTGTGAATCAACCTGTCTGATCACCAGTCCTGGGTGAGCTCCAATTTTCTCCATTTAAACATTGTGCAGATCAAGAGCATTGTCTTTTAGCAGAGTCACATACTTCACATTATAGCCACAATTCTGAATCCATCCACTGGTGCAGACTCAGACTAATCCAAAATATTGATTTCTAGCCTGTTCACCAGCTAAGATTTAACATTCTTATCCTTATCTCCAAAGCCAACCAAAGACTTCATTCTCCCTACATCTCTTTTCTTTTTTGAAGATCCTCATTAAAAATATTATTTGGTCAATCTTCTAGTTGTCTTCCTAGTACCTCATTTATTGGCTTGGTATGGGTTCTTATGATTACACTCCTGTGAAGTATCTTTAGATTTTTTTTAAACTACATTAATGACACTTGTTATTGCATGTTATTTATAGGTATCCTAAGCATTGTCATTACTAAATCACAATGAGAGTAAATGCAGTTTTTAACTTTACTGAAATATATAATGACTTTCTCAATTTTAGTGATCTTGGAATTACCTATTTGAACCTTATAGGTTACATTAAATCATTGTTTCTTCTTTAAAAAAATGATCTAACAGTCTGTATTTGTTTAACATGCATACTCCATATGTCAGAAACTGATTTATCTTATATTTTAAGACTTTCATTCCCTGCTTTAGAGCATCACTTTATTTCTTATACAAAAAGTAAAGATCACACTAACATACTCTGTACAGTTTGATCTAAATTTAGATTAGATTCCCTACAGTGTGGAAACAGGCCCTTCGGCCCAACAAGTCCACACCGCCCCTCTGAAGAGAAACCCATCCAAACACATTATCTTTGGGTTTTAAGAGGAAACCAGAGTGCCTGGAGGAAACCCACACAGACACAAGGAGAATGTGCAAACTCCACACAGCCAGGCCGGAATCAAACCCAGGATTCTGGTGCTGCAGCAATGCTAACCACTGAGCCACTGTGTCGCCCCAAATTTACTTAATCAAATTTTGTTATTCTTTCTCCTTTTCTCCAGTAATCTGAATTAGTCTACCAAAGTTTAAAAAGGATTATGTATTCGTTTCTTTAATCAGTCAGTAGAATTATTCTAAGAACTGGAACCAGTGTCTTAACAAAATTGATTGCCATGAGAATTGTTATGAAATACTTTCTCTCAGCACATGCCATGTTATTGTGTTCGTTAATAAAGCTGCAATTCTGGGTTGTTACTGAAAGTCCAGTAAACGCTGCGGAGGTTAAGATCCTATTCCAACTACTTGCTACAGCACAACGTCTACCCTCCCCCAATCGATTGAGAACAGTATTTTCCATATCTTAGGAATCTCTTCTCAACAAATGCAAGTGTAGACTGCAAAATGCCTCATCCCTTCCAGTGCGCCAGCTCAGGCTTCAGATGACTGAGAAAGAGTATTTGAGGACAAGCATCGTTAATCCATGGCCACAGTTTACTGGGTAGGAGTGATCACTGCACTTCAAATGCTTCAGGATTTGGTCAGTCTACAGCAAGGATCTTAAAGCACTAGAGCCATATAATCTGTAGTGCCTTTGCAAAATCGTCCAAATCTGGTGACAAGAAAGGCACCAGCAGCATCCCATCTTAAGTTAACACCAAGGTGATAATCACTCAAAAACAGTTCATCTGGGCAGGCCACATCATTCATATGCCTGATACCAGAATCTCAAAGCTACTGTTCTATTCCAAATTCATTTTTCACAGAGGATATTGACAAAATTTTTACAATTACCAGAAAACATTTCTGAAAGAGTCAAATATACCTGCTGACTCACAGGAGTTTCTGGATTGTGACTGGCCAAAATGGAGAAGGTGCCTTTGCGAAGGCACCAAACACAGGGAGATACATCATTGGAAACATGTCGAGGCAAAGTCAAGATATTGGAGAGAGTGCACATACTTCCCTACAAATCATTAATCGATCTTTCCAAGCACCATCTGCACCACTTAGGACAGACACTGGATCACCCAATGAACTTATCAGCCATGTCAGAACTCATTAAACTAAAGTAGAAGCAAGCCAACTTTAATCCTGAGGAAATGCCGAACAAGAAGAGGAAAGAAAGCATTTGGCATCAGTTTGATAATTTGTACTTAGCTAAGCAGTTTATAGTGCATTTAGTTTAGAGCAGAGCAAGCTAATATTTGCATTACTAAATGTTAAAGTAAAGAAAGCAAAGAAATGCTAGCATTTCTAGCAAGTTATTTCTACTCACAATCTGCTATACAATTTTGAGTATTCATGGTAAAGGATGATAATTAGGGAGATAGAAGCAGGTTAGTTTCAGTAGCTGAGCAGTCAAAATTCAGGAGTCATATCTGCAGGATTAGATGTATGAAGTCAGAATCGAAGGAAAAATGCTATTATACACAGTTTCTAAACCAGAGACAATACCAATAGTTAAGGAAGACTACATTAAAGGAATTCAATAGAACAGAAATGGTAACAACATGGATCAGAACTATTAGCTTGTATAATGTGAAAACATTGATATTAACTAGTTGGACAAATGTCATGGACTTGACCTGTAACTGCACTGCTTTTCAATGAAAGTGAAATGTATTTGAAACTGCTGACAATAGGAAGAATCCCCAGGTCAGCTATAGTTCCAGGTAGAGCTTACATCTGCCAAATACTGCAGCGACTGTATGGCTGAAGCCTAGTCTTAGCATGTCATTTGCTCCTGCATCATCATAACTGTTGTATGCATTCTTTAAATTCAAAGTGAAATTGCTAAGTTATAAACAAGGTACAACTGTTTATACATCTCTTATTTTACAAGTTCCACATGTTGCATTTAGTGCCAGTTGCATAACGCATAATTTTTCATCGTGAACTGTTTTCAACAACTTGAAAATCATCTCTCATTTCTAAACCATGTTGGAAAGATAAAATTCTTAAACTTATTTCTTAAGAATAGATTTGAAGCTGGATCTTTTTTAAAATGCATTCTTATATAAAATATGGGTGTTCTTGGTAGGGTCAGCATTTTTTTGCTCTTTCCCTAATTGCCCAGAGAGCAGTTAAAAGTCAACCATATTACTGTGAGTCTGGAGTCACATGTAGACCAGACTGGGTAAGCAAGACAGCTATCCTTCCCTAAAGGATATTAGTGAACCAGATAGGATTTCCCTGACAATGGTTTCGTGATCATTATTAGATTCTTAATTCCAGATATTTATTGAATTCAAATTCCACCATTTGCCGTGGCAGGATTCAAACCTCGGAACCCAGAACATCATCTGCGTCTCTGACCTAACAATCTCATGATAATGCCACAAGGCTGTCACATCCTGTGACAATGTTCTATTTCACTCATGTTGAATATGCACTTAAATAATGAACTGCAGTTATTTTGCAAGGAGACAAATGCCAAGATTCAAAATATTGCCACACAACCATCAATCAGTATTGGAAATGTAATACTGCAAGTTGATGATGCTTTACATCTCCAGGTTCCACAATCACTAACAATCTGTTACTTGATGCAGAAATCAACACACACATTTCAAATGATGCCATTGTTTTGTCTCAGCTGAGAAAGAGAATGTGGAAAACTGTAACCTGACAGAGAACATGAAATGCAAGTCTCCAATCCTGTGGTTCTTGATGCAGCCATCTACAGTTGTGAGACTTGGTCAACAAATGTTAGGCAAGAGAAAAAGCTGAGTTCTTATCAATCTTCTTTCCATAAATGTATCCTTGGCACCTCTTAACAGGACAAAGTGCAGACCAAATAGTGGTCCTAAAATGTGCTAATTCTATCAGCAGATATTCATTTCTAGGCATGCATTGGCTTCGCTATTATTCATTGGATGAATGATGGCTGCATATCCAAAGAACATCTGGTCAATGTGTCTTGACATGTGGCTTGCTCACAAGCAAGATACAAAGATGGCAGACATTGACACAGACATCTAGGTGACAGTTGCTGACAGTTATGAGTTCTGGAGGTTGACAGGTTAGAGAAATGGGGAGACGCAGAAAACTCAGTTAACCATGAAAAGTACTATAGAAAACAAGAGATCAGCAAAATCCTTCACTTTCTCAGTCCTTGATTCCCTCTACAACAGATGAAGCAGAGCCACCATGCTAGACTGAGACTCCTGACTCATATCAGGTGATATTTAATAATGTTGACCATCAGAGCAAGCTATCACCTCAAGCCAGAAGACAGTAAAGCAAGCTAGAGCAATTAATTATTAATTTTAACTATTGAACACTTGGAAATTTGTAATTACAAATAGTTACACATAGTACAAGTTTGGTACACGTAGTTGGGTCGGAGAAGTGCTGAACTCTATGTGGAAATAGGATGCAAACTTGCACTAAGCCAGTTTATGGACCAGCATTTTGCTAACCCTGTGTTCATAATAGTTTACATTTTAATTATGATGTTTTTGATACCGTTAAAAATTCTTACAGTAAGAGGCCAAGAAGGACACATTTGATACTAGTGTGTAATTCTTTGATAATAGTTAATTTGAAGCAATACGAATTCCTGACTTAATTAACTGATGTTCCTCCTTTTAACTTGTTAAATAGGCCTCCAAAGTGTAATGTTTCTCTCTGTTGTTTTACATAGTTGTTTGCAGAATGTTCTTGCGCACACTAACAAGAAGTTAGCTCAACATCTGAAATTGTATTTCTTTTAATATTCAAGGAAAAAGACAACACAATGATAGCCACAGGGGGTGTAATAACGGGACTGGCAGCCCTGAAAAGACAAGACTCAGCGAGATCACAGCACTTTCATCTTCCTCCTCCATCCTCTGCTCCAGAGAAAAAGAAACCCAAACGTAAGCCCAAAGCCAATATTGTTGTAGTGAGGGGCAAAATCAGACTCTATTCACCTTCAGGATTTTTCCTTTTCCTTGGAATTTTAATTTTGATGTTTGGAATCGCAATGGCAATTCTCGGTTATTGGCCACAGGAAGTAGATAAGAGATATCCTGTAGCTTCAAAATCTGGAATTTCAAACAATGGGTCCCATGTAATAACAGACCATACTGGAGTATTCATGGAGTTTTTTGAGCAGCATTTACACTCTGATAAAATGAAAATGATTGGCCCTTTCACCATGGGGATAGGAATATTTATATTTATTTGTGCTAATGCCATACTACATGAAAATAGGGACAAAGAAACAAAAGTGATTCATATGCAAGATATTTATTCTACAGTCATTGATATCCACAGCCAAAGAATTAAAGAACAAAGACACATGAATGGGGCATGGATTGGCCAATCTGGGGATTCTGATACCAAATGTTCTGACAATCAATGTACTGCAAAGCTGGCTGCTAATGTATTGTTATCATTTTCTGGGTCATCTAATGATGGAATCACTCCACAGAAATGGAACACTTATGAGGAAGACGATGGACTACCTAAGAACACTAACACACTCATACAACCAAAAACTGCAACATCATCAGGCTTCAGCAATAGGCAACAGACAGAATCTCAAAGAGAGAAGTGTATCTACTCTAAAAAGTGTGAGACTAAATCCATTGTTTCGTCTTCTCTCAGTGCTTTCACACTTCCTGTTATTAAACTTAATAACTGTGTGATTGATGAGCCTGAACTTGATAATATCACAGAGGATTCTGACCTCAGTAAAGGTAGGGTTAGACATATATCTATGACATCCTTAACAGTGCCATCAACTGATATCAACGATTTCTATAAGCCACCGAATCCGCGATTGTTAAGAAGTAACAGCACGATAACAGATGGAAAACCACCCACTGGTACATCCGTGGGAAGATTTCTATCACCCAGTTTCCCCAAGAAAGAATTTGGATCAAACACTTCACTTCACATGTTATCCTGTCATTCAAAGTCATTGGACTTGGAGAGAGGTCCCTCAACACTCACGGTGCAGGCAGAACAAAGAAAGCACCCAAGCTGGCCTAGACTTGATCGCAGTAACAGCAAGGGTTACGTGAAACTGGAAAACAAAGAAGATCCAATGGACACCCTACCCGTTCCACAGGCTGGTGTAAAAGGCAGTTATACAAATAAAGAGAAATTACTTATGATCTCAAGATCCCATAATAATCTAAGTTTTGAAAATGATGAATTTTTAGATAACAGGTTAAGCCGTGGAGCTTCAGAAACAAGGTTTTGAAGGAGCATTGGTTTGTATCATGTGTTTATATTTTAAGGCACTTTTAAGAAATGTATTTATGTGAGAAGTGCATGTCTATTTTGAAGAGATGTTATTTTCAGTACAAACTAAAGATTGAATATTTGTAGATTGTGATCAGAACTGGCATCTTTGCATCATTGGGATTTTTTTCATGCTGGTTTGGAGTGTTGCAGACATATTTCATGCTGTGTTTGTCAGTTCTGCATTAACCAGCGGCTCAGGTATTGGCCAAATTCAAATCTTAGTCCAGACAGACAAGAACACCAGAATAGCATTTAGATTTATTGCTCATCGTTGATGAATGGACAGGATTTACAAGGCTAAAGTGCGATTGGCATTAAATCAACACAAAGCAAGTATTATTTTAATGTCTATTAAATTGTGATGGGAGTGTTCATACTTTGAGTACAAAGCTTGAGTCTGTGTATTGGACAATATTTTGGCAGGTATTTTCCTATTAACTCCATATTAGTGTCCTTAATATACATTTTGCTATTTTTGGAACAAAATAAAATGTGCATATCATATGAATATTGTTCTACATGTTTTTGTTCTATTAATGATCAACAATCATTCGGTCCTGGGAGAGGAGAATTTGCTGATGAAATATTCTTGACAGCAGGTTTTGAACTACGGGTGGATGGAATATTGTAAGTAAAAGAACTCACCAACTCCTTGTATTTCAGATGGTGCAAAGATTCCTGAGCTGGATATCTACCAGCTGTATTTCCACTTGTCTGGAATGTCAGAAAACTTCTATAAGACACCTAAATTTTATTCAATAACAAGGTTAATAATACAGTCATTAGTTTCATGTTTTTCATTGTAATATTGTGTTTTGCTGTATAAAATGGGCATTAAAAGCCAACAACATATATATATTTTTGCTATTACATTCCAAACTATATACCGTCTATGTTCCTCCATGATAGGATCACAATAAGAACAGAAGGTGACATGACAAGAGAAGTTTTACAACTATCATATCATCTGCACTATAATCTGTACCTTCTTCCCAGATTTATGAACAGATTATTGGTAAATGTTTCTACAAGGTATATTGATCAGGGCAACTGTCACATAGCTGTGTCATTGACTGAAAGTAAGCCTGTTAAAGACAACTAGCACTGTCAATGGCAATCAGGGTTATCTTTACCCTCTGATTCCTTCAGGGCTAACATAGGGAACGTAGCATTGTTGGCCAATTCACTGCCAGCCAATTTATCAGCCAAGCAATCCGTGTACTAACTAGCAGCTCCACCAGTTCTATCTCCTTGCCCACAAAATAGCAACAGAAACATCTTTTGCTTGGCCCATTTTCACCAGGCTGTCAAATTTCTCGAAGACAAGAGATTTAGTAATGGCACCAACAACTCAATTTGGTAAGAGATTAATGCTTCTCTTCATTTGAGAATTCCTGCTCAGTCTTGTTCTATAACTCCTTCAATAGCACCTTCTCAAATTTACTAGGGTAAAAAGTCTTTAAACAGGGATGTTGGTGCGCTGCTTAATTCAGTATTTATTGCCCCTGTCTAGATGCCACTAAGACGATACTGCTGAACTGCCTTCTTGAACTGTTACAGTCCGTGATGTGTAGGCAACCCCAGTGCTGTCAGTGAATTCCAGGATTTTGACCAATCAAATATCAATGACCAAACAGGATACCAATCAAACAGACTGTTTTGTCCTGGATACTGTTGAGTTTCTTGTGGATAACCTGAATAAGGAGAGAAGAAATGATGAAAACATTCCCACAAATCATCAGCATTTCAAGCTTCTAGCACTCTACTATTATGTTGGTTTCTTAGCATTTCATAGAAAATCTGTTTTATAATTCATAGTTTCCATTGACAGCACCGACTAATCTGAGTAGGAAGGGGAAATGGGAATTATCAGAAGTAACAAGATCAGACAGAAAGTATTGCTGACAATATAATGCTAGAATTTTTCATACAGATATTTTGGAAGAATGCAGAATGTTTTCAGCTGTGTATTTATCAAGTAGAAATTCATCATTCGAACAGCCAACTTGGGAACCAGGAAAATTTGCTATGCTCTACAGAAATTATTATATGATTTCATAGAGTCCAGACCAGACATGCAGTGTCCTGGTACATAACAACACAATATGTGGCACCCTGGTATAAAGGTCCTCATTTTCAGTCACATTGAAGGTCTGCGACTAGCAGTGTGCTACAGGGGTCGGTGCTCGGCCCATTGTTATTCATCATTTATATAAATGATTTTGATGAAAATTTAGAACATATGGTTAGCATGTTTGTGGATGACTCCTTGATTGGTGGTACAGTGGACAGTGAGGAAGGTGATCTGAGAACACAGTGAGATCTTGATCAACTGGGCCAGTGGGCTGAGGAATGGCAAATGGAGGTTAATTTAGATAAATACAAGGTGTTACATTTTGGTAAGGTGATACAGGCAGCATCACAGTCGATGGTTGGTCCTTGGGGAGTGTTATAGAACAAAGAGATCTAAGGGTACAGGATCATGGCTACTTGAAAATGGAATCACAGGTTTACAGAGTGGTGAAGATGGCTTTTAGCGTGCTAGTTTTCATCAGTCAGAGCATTCAGTATAGGAATTGGGACATCTTGCTGCAGCTACATAAGACATTGGTGAGGCCGAATTTGGAGCACTGAATGCAGTTCTGGTCACCCTACTATGGAAAAGATGCCATTAAACTGGAAAAAGTGCAGAAAAGATTTACCCGAATGCTACCTACCTGGAAGGTTTGAGTTATAAGGAGAGGTTGGATAGGCTAGGATGTTTTTCCCTGGAATGTAGGAGACTGAAGGGTGACCTGATAGAGGTATGTAAAACTATGAGAGGCATAGATAAGGTAGATAGCTGACAGCTTCTCCCTATGGTAAAGGAGTCAAAACTAGAGGGCATAGGTTTAAGGTGAGAGGGGAGAGATATAAAACAGTCCAGAGGGGCAATTTTTTCACACAGAGGGTGGTAAGTATCTGGAACAGGTGCCAGATGTAGTTGTGGAAGCAAACACAATTTCATTATTTACAAAACATTTAGACAGGTACATGGATGGGATGGGTATGGAGGGACATGGACCAAACACAAGCAAATGGGACTAGTTTAAATTGTGAAAACTGGACAGCATGGGCAAGTTGGGTGAAGGGCCTGTTTCCGTGCTGTAGTCCTCTATGACTCTAAGAATCCAAACTTTATGGTATATGTTATGTCAGTTAACATATAGGGAAGTGAAAAATCCAAAGAAGTGCAGATGCTGGAAATCAGAAACAAAAACAGAAAAACAGCAGGTTTGGCACCATTTATGCAGAGAAAGCAGAGTTAATATTTTGGGTTCAGTGATCCTTCTTCAGAATGTAGGGAAGCACTCAGTCCACACCACACAGGCATTTGACCAAGAAACATCACCAGATGTAACAGAACTTAAAGCACAGAAACAGTTTGTTTGGTTAATAAGTTTGTATAGGTGTTCATGATCTACATATACCTCTTAATGCCTCATTATGTAAATTTATCAGCATAATGTTTTATTCCTTTACCCCTTATCTCTTGTGTTCATCTACACACTGTCACTCAGCAGCACCATTTATAAGAACACTTAATGGTAAGGGCCTGGGGAGTGTTGCTGAACAAAGAGACCTTGGAGCGCAGGTACATAGTTTGTTGAAAGTGGAGTCACAGGTAGATAGGATATTGAAGAAGGTGTTTGGTATGCTTTCCTTTATTGGTCAGAGCATTGCATATAGGAGTTGGGAGATCATGTTGCGACTGTTCAGGACATTGGTTAGGCCACTTTTGAAATATTGTGTGCAATTCTGGTTTCCCTCCTATAGGATGTTGTGATATGTGAAAGGGTTCAGAAAAGATTTACAAGGATGTTGCCAGAATTGGAAGATTTGAACTATAGGGAGAGGCTGGATAGGCTGGGACTGTTTTCCCTGAAATATTGGAGGCTGAGAGGTGACCTTGTAGAGGTTTATAAAATCATGAGGGGCATGAATAGGATAAATAGACAAGGTCTTTTCCCTGAGGTGGGGAAGTTTAGAACTAGAGTGAGGGGGGAAAGAATTAAAAAGATCCAAGGGCAATTTTTTTAAAGCAAAAGCTAATGCGTGTATGGAATGAGGCTAGTACAATTGCAACATTTTAATTAGAATTCCTACACTGTGAAAACAGGCCCTTCTGCCCAACAAGTCCACACTGATCCTGCAAAGAGTAACCCACCCTGACCCATTTCTCTCTGACTAATGCACCTAACCTACATGTTCCTGAACACTATCAGCAGTTTAGCACGGCCAATTCACATAACCTGCATATCTTTGGATTGTAGGAGGAAACTGGAGCATCCGGCTGAAACCCACACAGACATGGGGAGAATGTGCAAACTTCACACAGACATTCACCCAAGGCTGGAATCAAATCCGGGTTCCTGGCACTGTGAGGGAGCAATGCTAACCACTGAGCCACTGGCATTTGGATGGATATATGAATAGGAAGGGTTTCGAGGGATAGGGGCCATGTACTGGCAAATGGGACTAGATTGATTTAGGATATCTGGTCAGCATGGACAAGTTGGACCAAAGGGTCTGGTTCCATGCTGTATATCTCTATGACTCTGACATAAGGTACCCTGGATGCATTAACAATACCCAGCTCTATCTCATTACTCTCTCCATGTCTCTAAATTGTCAGGTTGTTTGTTAAAGAATCCAAGCACTTGACAAACAAAAAATACTCTTCAACAGAATGTGGAGAGACAGAAGTCATTGCCTGCTATACCTGCCACAAATTGTACACCATCACTATCAGCTCAATCCATCTCACTGACAAATATTTGAGACTGAACCACACTTTTGATAAACAAAAGCAAATGTTGCCAATTCTAGATGTCTGCAAAAACAAAAGCAATAGAAAATGCTGGAAGTACTCAGCAGATCTGTCAGCATCTGTAGATAAAGAAGCAAAGTTAAAGGTTCAGATCTGAGGATAAATATAGCACCTTTATTTAGAAAAGGAAGAGGACAATAACACACATAGTCCAGTTAGCCTAACATCTATTTTTAGGGAAACGTTCAAAACCTTTCCTCAAAAAAAGAATAAAATACACCTCTTAAAACCACAACATTGCCACAGAGGTTTATAAAGTCATGATGGGCATAGATAAGATGAATAGCCAGTCTTTTTCTCAAGAAAGGGGAGTCGGAAGCTGGAGGGCATAGATTTAAGGTGAGAAGGGAATGGTTTAAAAAAGACCAGAGGGGCAACTTTCTCACACAGTGGGTGGTGCGTACATGGAATGATCTGCTAGAGGAGGTAGAGGTGAGTTCAATTACAAAATTAAAAAGACATTTGGACAGGTACATGGAAGAGTTAGTGGGATATGGGACAAACTCAAACGGGAGCAGTTCATGGGAAACCTGGTTGGCATGGATGTGTTGGGCCAAAAGGACTGTTTCTCTGATTCTATGTTAGGTTGATTTATAAAGATTATAATCACAGTGCATTTAGAATTACATCATATGAATAATAGCATAATGAATCAAGAAAGTCAGCATGACTTCATGAAGGGGATATCATGCCTGACAAATTTATTAGAATTCTTTGAGGAGTTAACAAGTAGGATAGATAAAATGTAAACAGCAGATTGTAATATATTTGGATTTTCAGAAGACATTTGCTAAGGTACTGCACAGTAAGTAAGAGCCCATGGTGTTGGAGGTAGTATATTAGCATGGATACAGGATTAGCTGAATAATGTGATAAGAGGAGCATTTTCAGGATGGCAACCTGTAACTACTGATGTGCCTCAGGGATCAACAGTGGGTCCACAATTATTTACAAATATATACTTATGACTTGGATGAGGAAGTGCATGTATTATAACCAGGTTTGTGGATCATACAGAAATAGATGGGAAGGTGAGTGGAGAGGATTATACAAATAGTCTGCAGAGGGCCATAGACAGTTTAAGCTAGTGGACAAAATATGTGACTCATGGAATAATATGTGAAGTTATGCACTTTGGCAAAAAGAATAGGGGAGCTGAATGGAAAATGGAGAAAGACTGCAGAAAGCCATGAATGGAGGAATTTGGAAGTCTCCACGCATGTCTCATGAAAGGCTAGCATCAAAGCTCAACAGTCAATAGAGAAAACAAGTGGAAGGTTGATCTTTATTTCAAAGGGAAGGATTATGAAAGTAGGGAGGTTAAAATGATACAAGGCATTAGTCAGATCATAGGTGGAATAGTGTGAACAGCTTTGGGTCTCTATTTTAAAGAAAGATATTCTGGCATTTCAGGCAGTCCAGAGAAGGTTAATTAGGCTGACACCAGGTATGGAGGGGGTGTCTGATGAGGAGAGGTTGAGTAGATTGGGTCTGTATATGGAATAAAGAAAAATGAGAATGACCTTATTGAAACATACAAGATTCTCAGGGACTTGAAGAGTAGGCATGGGGAGGGTTTTTGCCAAGACAATCTAAAACCAGAGGATATAAGGTCAAGATAAAGAGTTTCCGGTTTAAGGCAGAGATGAGGACGAATTTATTTTTTCAGATAATATCTGTGAAATCCCTTACTGCAGAGGGCTGCTGAGGTTGAGTCCCTCAGTATGCTCACGACTGAGATTGACAGATTTTAAGGGAATCAAGGATTATGGGAAAAAGGCACAAAGTTAAGTTGAAGATCTCATTGGTGGAACTAACTCGATGGGCTGAATGGCCTCCTTCTGCTCTTACATTTTATTGCCTTATGGTCTTATGATGTCCTCACCCTGAAATATTAAGTCTGCCTCTTTTTCCACAAAGCTACCAGACTATTGAGTATTTCCCAACTTTTCAAAACCTTCATATTGCAAGTGTTACTGAGATAAGGTACTGACCACATGCCTGTGCCAATACTAAAAGGTTTTTAATTCTCATCTGTAACCCATCTTAACACTTATCTCACTATCTGCTGAAATCTATATCCACCTATTTATTAACTCCAGACATGACTGTTTCAGTGAGGTCTTGGCTGGGCTTCCATCTTCTATCCTTCATAAGCTTAAAATTCATGTTTTAAAAAACTCCACTGCCAACTCACATCAACTCCCGTTCAGCCATTAAATCGAATATTCATTGTATTACATTGTCTTTTGCAAAGTTTTGATTTTAGAGTTGTCATCCTTCTTTACAATTCGCTCCAGGGCCTTGCTACCTCTATTATCTCTTTCAATTCTAAAATCCTGAAAAATAATTATGCAACTTTAAAGCTTATCTCTTGCACATCCACAATGTTGATCACTCCACCACTAGTAAGAGTGCTTTCAGCTGTTGAGACCCTAGATTCTGGCATTTTCTTCCTAAGCCTCTCTCTCTCTCTCTCTCTCTCTCTCTCTTTCATTCTTAAGAGGCTCCTTAAAAACTATCTCATTTTCCTTAATGTCATGTGGCACAGAATCAAACGTTCCTTGTTAAATGTAAGTTATATTGAATTTCAACTCTAATGCATTCACTTTGGCTCACTTCAACTAGTCCTTGTGGGAGCAAGATGCACATTATATCCAGTATCTAAATAAGATGTTTCTCCTGCGTTTTTCCTGAATTTCTTTGTGGCTATTTCACTTTTATGGCAGCTGGTTTTTGGCCTCCTTGACAACTAACAGCAGCTTGTTATGGACCAGACCAAACACCCTTCAAATATATAAAGCAGATAGCCGAGACCCTAACTGCTATTTTTTTTAAAGGCAAGTGTAAGGTACTGTGTTCCTGATGTAATCTTTTTGGTTACATGACTCAGCTTTAAGTAAAACACGCTAGGTTCTTCCTCTGCGGTTAAAAAAGAAAGAAGAATCAGTATAAATTTATCTCTGTTGGAAACTTTAACGGCATAATGGATTATTTAACTAGTAAACAGCAACAGTTCCAATATATTATGGAACTAGACCAAACCCCTTCAAAATATATTACGATAGTCCAGACCCTAACCTTTCCTTATTTTAAAGGAAAGTGTAAGGCATTGCATTCCGGGTGCAATTTGATTGGTCAAACTATCGCCTTTAAGAAAAACACACTTTTCTTTTTACTCTACAGTTAAAATACAGATGAAAGAAAAGAACTGGCTAACTGTACCTCCATTGAAATACTTAACAAAATAATCAAGACATTAACTGCTCCTAATTACCTGTTCAATATAATCACATTTCAAAAACACACATTGACGAAGGCCAATTCAGTAAAACAGATGATCTCACAGGAAGCTCTAACAGCCCAGGAACTCCAGCATTTAGCTGTAACAGAGAGAGGAATAAGAGCTTCCACATCCAGCTTCAAGACACTAGCATCTGTTGAAAGCTGAAACTAAAAATTCTGGTTCTGTGGGAGCTTGACCCCACCCATTCAGGCTGCCTCTATTGTTCCAACCTCAAAAAAAAGCTAAGGCCTCACGAGCTCTTTACACTACTGACTTCGAGCAGACCATTCTCTCACTTCTATCTCAATCTTCCTACATTGAAAAAAGGATAAAATACTGAAAGCGACTGTGTTGTCACACCTCCCCTAAAAAAAAGAACTATCAATATACAAAGATGATTTCATGTCAGAAAGCTGTTAAGCTTATGCTGTTAGTATACTATAATATATATATAATTACATTAACTCTAATCATGCAAACATTCACTCCTCCAGTCCATTTCAATCTGTTTTATCCCACCACCAAATGCCTGTCCCTGTTCATCAAAATTGTGGTAATGAGTTGGCAATTACATTCTCTTGTTCTGCCCTATGTATAATTTTCAAATTGAATGGTTGCAATGCAGTTTGTTCCGCTATTACATGACAGTTGCCTTCCTCTGTAATCTCGCACTATAGAAAACTGCATTATGAAAAACCCCTATGGAAAATCACAGTGTAGAAGATCGCTAATAGAAAATTGCTAAACTCATCCAGTAGAAAGTTTGCGTTATCCAAACAACATCCACAATTTATCAATCATGTTACAGCCAATTCACACTGACAAAACTTGCCAGTTTAGAGCAGAACAACCTGTAATAAGCTCCAACTAAGCAGCCTGATGTTTTTATCCTACATTTCATCAAAAACTTTAAGGGGTTATGATCAGTATATACAATTGCCTCAGACACAATATAAATGTTGAAATGTTGCAGTGCCAACACTAAACTCAAGATCTCCTTCTCAATTGTGGAATATGTCTATTAATGAGTATTCAGTTTTCTGGAAAAATACTCGATAGGTCTTTCTGTCTTCTCACTGTCTTCTTGCAAGAATACAGCAACAACACCTACATCATTCACCCTGAATGCCACTTTGAATGGCTTTGCATAATTAGATGTGGCTAACAGTGGTGCAGTGGTTAACACAGCTTTCAGGCTGTAAAATGTGTTCTGACATTCTTCCATTCACTGAAGTGTTCTGCCCTTCTCCAACATGCCAGTCAGTGGAGCAACCAAAGTGCTAATATTCAGAATAAAACTTTCAGTAATAGCAACTCAGTCCAAGGAATGGTAGACTGGAGTGGTGCTGGAAAAGCACAGCAGGTCAGGCAGCATCTGATGGTTGGTGGGGGGTGGGAGGGGGTGGGTGGGTTGTTGGTGGTGGGGAGAAGGTAGCAAAGAGTACAGTAGGTGAATGTTGGTGGAGATGGAGGTGATAGGTCAGAGAGGAGGGTGGGGGAAGGTAGCAAAGAGTATAGTGGGTGGATGGAGGTGGGGATGAAGGGGATAGGTCAGAGAGGAGGGTGGAGTGGATAGGTGGGAAGGGAGATTGGCAGGTAGGACAGGTCATGAGGAAGGTGCTGAGCTGGAAGTTAGGAACTGGGGTAAGGTGGGGGGAGGGGAAATGAGGAAACTGGTGAAGTCCACATTGATGCCCTGGGGTTGAAGTGTTCTGAGGCGGAACATGAGACGTTCTTCCTCCAGGCATCGGGTGGTGAGGGAGCAGCGGTGGAGGAGGCCCAGGACCTGCATGTCCTCGGCAGAGTGGGAGGGGGAGTTGAAATGTTGGGCCACGAGGCGGTGTGGTTGATTGGTGCGGGTGTCCCGGAGATGTTCCCTAAAGCGCTCTGTGAGGAGGCGTCCAGTCTCCCTAATGTAGAGGAGACTGCATCAGGAGCAACGGATACAATAAATAACATTGGTGGATGTGCAAGTGGGGCCTTGGATGAAGGTGAGGGAGGAGGTGTTGGTGCAGGTTTTGCAATTCCTGCGATGGCAGGGTAAGGTGCCCAGAGAGGCGGGTGGGTCAGTGGGGGGCATGCACATGACCAGGTAGTCATAGAGGGAACGGTCTTTGCGGAAAGCAGAAAAGGATGGGGAGGGATATATATCTCTGGTGGTGGGGTCCGTTTGGAGGTGGCAGAAATGTCGGTGGATAATTTGGTTTATGCGAAAGTTGGTAGGGTGGAAGGTGAGCACCGGGGGTTCTGTCCTTGTTGCGGTTGGAGGGGTGTGGTCTGAGGGCGGAGGTGCGGGATGTGGATGAGATGCGTTGGATGGCATCGTCAACCATGGGGGAAGGGAAATTGCGGTCTCTAAAGAAGGAGGCCATCTGGTGTGTTCTGTGGTGGAACTGGTCCTCCTGGGAGCAGATACGGCAGAGGCGGAGGAATTGGGAATACGGGATGGCATTTTTGCAGGAGGTAGGGTGGGAAGAGGTGTAATCCAGGTAGCTGTGGGAGTCGGTGGGTTTGTAAAAAATGTCAGTGTCAAGTCGGTCCTCATTAATGGAGATGGAGAGGTCTAGGAAGAGGAGGGAGGTGTCAGAGATGGTCCAGGTGAATTTAAGGTCGCGGTGGAATGTGTTGGTGAAGTTGATGAACTGCTCAACCTCCTTGTGGGAGCATGAGGTGGCGCCGATGCAGTCATCAATGTAACAGAGGAAGAGGTGGGGAGTGGTGCAGGTGTAACTACAGAAGATAGACTGTTCTACGTAGCCGACAAAGAGACAGGCATAGCTGGGGCCCATATAGGTGCCCATGGCTACCCCTTGGTCTGGAGGAAGTGGGAGGATTCAAAGGAAAAATTGTTGAGTGTGAAGACCAGTTCAGCCAAACGAATGAGAGTGTCAGTGGAAGGGTACTGTTGGGGACGTCGGGAGAGTAAGAAATGGAGGGCTTGGCGGCCTTGGTCATGGCGAATGAAGGTACAGAGGGACTGGATGCCCCTGGTGAAAATGAGGCGTTGGGGGCCAGGGAAATAGAAGTCTTGGAAGAGGTGGAGGGCATGGGTGGTTCTTGATTGTATGTGGGGAGTTCCTGGGGATAGGACAGTTTTGAGGCAGGTGGAGATGAGTTCAGTGGGACAGGAGCATGCTGAGACAATGGGTTGGCTGATGTGGTCAGGCTTGTGAATCTTGGGAAGGAGGTAGAATCGGATGGTGCGGGGTTTCCAAACTTCAAGGTTGGAAGCTGTGGGTGGGAGATCTCCTGAGGTGATGAGGTTCTGCATGGTCTGGGAGATGATGGTTTGGTGATGGGGGTGGAGTCATAGTTGAGGGGATGGTAGGAGGAAGTGTTTTGAGTTGGCATCTGACTTCAGCAGTGTAGAGGTCAATGCACCAAACTACCACTGCACCCCCTTTATCCGCTGGCTTGATGGTGAGATTGGGATTGGAGCAGAGGGAGTGGAAGGCTGTGCGTTGTGAGGGTGAGAGGTTGGAGTGGGGGAGGAGGGTAGACAGGTTGAGGCGGTTAATGTCCTGGTGGCAATTGAAAATGAAAAGATCAAGGGCGGGTAATGGACCAGCATGGGGTGTCCAGGTGGATGGAGTGTGTTGGAGGCAAGTGAAAGGGTCCTTGGAAGGTGGGCGGAAGTCCTGATTGGAAAAGTAAGCTCGGCAGTGGAGGCGGCAGAAGAAGTGTTCGATGTCACAACGTGTATTAAATTCATTGATGCGTGGGCGGAGGAGGATAAAGGTGAGTCCTTTGCTGAGGACTGATCATTCATCCTCAGTGAGGGACTGGTCTGGAGGGATGGTGAAAACTCAGCAGGGCTAGGAGCTAGGATCTGGTGTAGGTTGTGGAGCTGGGTGTGGGGTTGGAGCCTGTAACTGGAGTGTGTGGAGTGGTGGGAGGGAATGGAGGTGGTGTCATGAGCAGGGGTGATCTTCCCTTCAGGGTTCTGGGGAGTGGGAATGATGAGAGTGGGAATATTGGGGGGGGCGTGAAGGCAGAATGCAGGTGAGTGGCGTAGGTGGGGGCGGAAGTGGTGGCGAACACGGCAGTAGGTAGGGCGGATGTCGCTGAGTGTGTGATGTCAGTGTTGATGTGGGGGGCATGTGGAAGTGATGTCACGTGTGGTGCATTAGGAATCGTGAGGGGCAGAAGTGGCTGTGGAAATGGCCATCTCCCTTCCCACTTATCAGTTCCACCCTCCCTTCTGATCTATCACCTTCATCCCCACCTCCATCCACCCATTATACTCTTTGCTACCTTCCCCCACCCTCCTCTCTGACCTATCACCTCCATCCCTATCCCTAACCACCTATTGTACTCTTTGCTACCTTCACCCCAGCTCCCCCCCCCCAATTTATCTCTCCACTCTGGAGGCTCTCTGCCTCCATTCCTGATGAAGGGCTTTTGCCTGAAATATGGATTTTCTTGCTCCTCGGATGCTGCCTGACCTGCTGTGCTTTTCCAGCACCACTCTAATCTAGACTCTGGTTTCCAGCATCTGCAGTCGTCACTTTTGCCAAGGAATGGTAGAACATTCCTCTTTGCTGATTTGGGAAACTCCCAAATAAACTTTGTTTTCACATTCCGTGAGGCCATGTTTTTCATTTCCGTGGCCCAGGACTGAAACTTGATCTTTGGCAGATTCACTCTTAGTCAAGTTTTTTTTTACCAAGCCTGCCTTCTGAATTCGATTGAACAATTCTGATAGATGCTCTAAATGTTCCTTTCATGTGTGAACTAAAACTCATTAGCTCGTGGATGCACACCACACAATTGGGTAATCCCAAAATGGCTTCATTGGTAGTCTTTGAAATGTGGCTGGTGAATATTTCATTCCAAATGGCATGACTTTAAATTGGTTTAGTCCATAAAACATAGAACATTGAACATTACAGTGCAGCACAGGCCCTTCGGCCTTTGATGTTGCGCCAACCTAGTTCACTTGGTGATGAAGGCCTTTTGCCTGAAATGTCGATTTTCCTGTTCCTCGGATGCTGCCTGACCTGCTATGCTTTTCCACAGCTAAACCCTAGTTCACTTGGTGTCATGAAAGCTGAAATTTCATTCATTCTTTTGGATAAAGGTACCTCTAAGTTCAACTTGGAAATATAAGTTTCTTGTCCCACCTTCCCAATACAATTTTCCAAATGTGGATTAGGATCTGAATCAGATTTTGTATCTGCATTGACTTTGCAGTAGTCCATGCGTAATTGTTGGTTACTGTTTGGTTTTGGCACAACGACTATTGGTGAGTCCCATTCGCTGCAATTCACTGTGTATATATTGTCTTTGAGCATGCATTCAATCTGTTTTTGAATCTGTGTCAACTTTGGAGGATGAAGTCTTTAAAGATGCTGCTTAATTGAGACAACATCTCTTGCATTTATATCCTGCATAGTCACATTAATACTTACCAGCTAATTCCCACATATCTCCCACTGTGATTATAATAACTCTTTCAGGTCATTTCAAGTTTTCTCTGGAAAGTAATTCAATCACTGATCCAAATATTTGAGAACTTGCTCATTGTCCAATTTAATTTGAGAAATGTCCAATTTAGAATCATCTGAACTTAGTTCTCCACGATGTGTTGTTGTAACCAGTAATACATTCTCCTCTTGTTTTCCTTCCTTATCAAAATACCTTTGAGCATATTCACAAGACACAAATACTGTGACTTCATATGGCCTACTTTATTACTGTGAAAATACCTGAGCTTTTAGTACTTTTTTCTTGCCCCCTCATGCGTTTCCTTTTTACTCTGTGGTAAACTATCTTTCCAATACTCTATAAAATCTCCTTTTCCGTTTCCACCTGAGGATTTCTCTTTTCCTCAATTTCTATCCCTCAAAGATTGAAATTGATTTCAGAAGCTAAATTTTGATTTATGAACCAAAGTCATAATCATCTGCCATTTCTACTGCTAGTTTTTTAGTCTTAATTCTCTGTTCTTCTGCATGAGTTCTTATTACTTCATGAGGTGAGTTTTTGAACTCCTCTAAAATAATCATTTCTCTAAAAGCGCCATACATTTGATCTGTTTTCAATGCCCTCACCCACCTATCAAAATTGCTCTGTTTGATCCTTTTAAATTCTATGTTCATGTCACCAGGATTTATCCTTCAATTTCTAAATATTGTCTGCAGGTTCTCGTACTAGCTCATATACACTTTAGATGGCTTTTTTCATCTCATCATAATTCTCAGATATCTCCTGTGATAGTGATGCAAAGATCTAACTAGCTCTATCCACCAACATGGCACAACTGTAAGATTTCTTTCTTATCAGATAATTCACCTCACTCATTTTCCTTTCGATTTGATAAGGCCCACTAAACCTTGCCTTTGAAGCTCACCTACAACTGAGAGTAACATTAAAACTTTATCTCCACTAGCAAAATTGTGAATTTTTGACTTCCTGTTACATCACATATTGTGTACTTTCAAATGCTGTCTAGTCAACTCACCTGCTCTATTTGGTCTTTCCTTAAAATCTGATACATAGTCCAAATGTATGGTCTCTGAACTCTGAGTCACTAATTTCTTCAGTTAATTTCAGTGGCTCTCTCATTTCATAACAAAACTTAATTCAAACGGACTGAATTTGGTAGATTCATTTGGTGCATCCCTAATTGCAAAATGTGCAAATAGAATTCTTTTAGTCATACATTTTATATTAATTCTATTCATACACAAAACATGCGCATTACGTTCACTCTAAGCATACAAACATTCAATTCAATTGTCCATTTCAATTTGTTTCTTCTGCCACTGAACACCTTCAACTTTCTTCATCAAAGTCATGACAATGTGTCAGAAGTTATGTTCTTGTCCTGCCATGTGTATAATTTTCAAATTAAATGGCTGTAAAAATACCTCTAACTAAACACTCTGGTATATTTAAGTTTCAAATTTTCCAAAAATGTTAAGAGGTTATGATCAGTATATACAATTGCCTCAGGCACATTACTGGAAACACAAATACAGGCATAGAGATTTACAGAATGGAAACAGAACCTTCGGTCCAACAAGTCCATGCCAAGCAGATATCCTAAATAAATCTAGTCCCATTTACCAACTTTTGGCCCATATCCCTTTAAATCCTTTCTATTCATATACCCATCCAGATGCCTTTTAAATATTGTAATTGTACCAGTCTCCACCTCTTCCTCTGGCAGCTCATTCCATTAATGCACCAGCCTCTTCAAGAAATAGTTGCTCCTTAGATCCCCTTTTCATTTTTCCTGTCTCACCTTAATCCTATGCCTACTAGTTTTGGACTTGCTCACAAAAGTTGAAATATTGCAAAAGCGACACTAAACTCAAGGCCTCCTTCTCAATTGTGGAATACCTCTTGTGTTGTCATAAGATTAGAGGGATTTGGTGATATGGTGGTAATGTCACTACTGGTAATCCAGAGGCCGAGGCTAATACTCTGGGGACCTCACCATAGAAAATGGTAACATTTGAATTCAGTGTAATTCAGAATGACCAAATAAATTAATCTAGGATTAGCATTGTTTAGATTAGATTACTTACAGTGTGGAAACAGGTCGTTCAGCCCAACAAGTCCACACCAACCCACGGAAGCGCGCCCACCCAGACCCATTCCCCTACATTTACCCCTGCACCTAATGCTACGGGCAATTTAGCATGGCCAATTCACCTAACCTGCACATTTTTGGACCGTGGGAGGAAACTGGAGCAAACCCACACAACACAGGGAGAATGTGCAAACGCCACACATTCAGTTGCCTGAGACGGGAACTGAACCCGGGTCTCTGACACTGTGAGGCAGCAGTGCTAACCACTGTGGCACATTGTTCTGTACTTTAGGGAAGGAAGTCTATCATCCAGACCCACAGAAATGTGGGCGATTCATGATATGGGGACAACGAATGTTGTATGTCTGCTCTAAAACAGTCTTCACCTTGAAGATGCCCATCAGTTGTACTTCTGGAGAGAAGGGGCCCAAATGTATCAAATTCCTTTGTTCTGGTAAATTGATTTTGCATCTTAACCGTGTTTTTATATTCTTTTCATAATATGGAGATGGAACTGAGCACGTTGCAAGTGCAAGCTGAGTGAGTTCATTCTGTATTGAAATTCTATTATTTTACAAAATGAGTCACAATGCTTTTTTAAATAAAAACAGAAAATGCTGGAAATATTCAGCAGATTTGCTTGCAAGTATGGAAAAGGAAACAGAGGTAACACTTTGGGTTATGACCTTTCATCCTAGTGCCTTTTTAATAAGTGTCCTATTAACTGATATCGTTATTTGATTTGTGTGTTTGTATCCTCAAGAAAACTGCGATAAAATCCCAGTCTCTAACATGCATGCATCAATAAAACAGTGAATTCCTGGAAATATGCCATAGATCTTTCTTTGGTATACAGAGAAAAATATAAAAATTTGTGAATGATACAAAAATTGCAAGTGTCTGATCTGTGAGGAGAATAATGTAGAATTTGAACAGGATGTTGACAAAACGTTGGAATGGGGCAAGCATATGGTAGACAAAGCTTGACTTTGGTAGGTAGAAAGGCAACATAAACTCTCAGTACAACTCTAGAGACAGTATAAGAGCAAAGTGACACCAGGAATGCAGGCTGGATTTTATGGTTCTCTGGCCAGTATATTTGGAATTAGGGGCTTGTAACATAAGGTTGGTGGCCTTCCCAACAGCTTTATTGCCAACCTGTCTCCACACTGAGACTTCAACCTGACTCCCTGTCATTTACATACATTAGTAGAAGTCCGAAGCAAAGCGGGGTTTCTGACCATTTCTTTTGGGCAGGAAGAGGAGGTCATTCCTTTGGGATGACCTTCCTAAGATTATAACCACAATCTTTAACACTCACATTAGGGTCTCAGAACCTGCTCCACTAACCCTCTCTTCCTGAACGTCCAATTGATGCATGGTTTGCCAGCCAATCCATCCAACTCCCTGATTTACCTACAGATTTTGGCTCCACCAGACTGCACCCTCAGGGACTGGCTGCATTTACTTTGTGGTTGCTGAGATAACAAAGCTGATCACAATCAGATTCATCACCAGCTCTCTAAGGCAGGTCTTCCTCCCAAATGGGGGCGCAAGTCTCACTCATAAACAATTCAGCCTAAACAGAAGTTTATGAATAAGACTTAGAGTCTGACTTGTCTTGTACTCTTCAAAATGAAGGTCCTGTGTGATCAGTTCATTTATTTCCAAGTGTTAATGGTTTTTAACTTTTTTTTTCCCCATTGGGATGCTCCCAACATATAAGGCAGCCAGATTTTGGTGGCAGATTGGCAACCAATGTTTTAGCTGACGGGAGGCAATGCCATGCCCCATAAAATTGTGCATAAATTGCTAACGGTGACAGGCCAGAGAGTGCAGTTAATAAAACATGCAGCACTCTGGCTTTTATAAATACTTACATAATGTGTGGATACATATACCCTTTGTATTATAAAAGAATGGTTCAGCCCCTGTTGGAAAATTATATCTAGATCTGAGCATTACGTGTTTGAAATGTCAAGGTATTAGAGGGGATGCGGAAAAGATTCACAAAGCTTGTTCCAGGGTTGAGCAAGGGTAGAAGGTTGTGAGGAAATTTGGTGACGGCAATCAAATCATGGGAGCACTGTACAGAGTAGACAGGGAAAAACTGTTCCCATTGGTGGAAGAATGCAGACCAGGAGGCACATACTTAAGGTTATAGCCAAAAGAAACAATGAGCACAGGAGAAAGGTCTTCTTCACACATTGAGCTGTTTAGATCTAGAATGCACTGTCTGAAGGTGTGACGGGAGCAAGATCAACCACGGTATTCAAGAGGGATGAGTTCTGAGGTAAGATTATCAACCTGAAACTTAAATTGGTTTCTTTCTACAGTTTTGCCTGACTTGATTATAATTCCAACATTTTCTGTTTTAATTTAATGCAAAAGCGATTTTCATTACTCTTTCAAAAAGAAGGTTGTGTAGAGCCATGTGGAGAAGGAAGAGAATGGCACATGGTGAATTGTTCTTTCAGAGAGTTAACACAGACAAGCCTGGCCAAAAAGCCTCCATCTGTGCTGGAACCATTTCATGATTCTATGATAACAAACTATAACGCTCCGCTTTAAGAAGGTTGTGGTGGTAATGCAGATTTCAAAAATATACCTCCTTATGTCAAAGTTCTTTTGGACAAATAACTAATTACTAAAACTTTACTTGGGCAAATTATACAGTACCCAATTTTCCACCAATTCAAATGAGTGGGTTGAAAATTATGAACTGGAGAGTGCAGAAGCAGAAAATCCTGGCTTATTAGTTCAGGATGTTCTAAAACATAAAAGCACCATCAAGGTCAAAATGAAGAGACAAGCCTTGATACATTAAGACCTGATGCAAAATTTGGCTTTTAATTTATAAATTGTAAAAGGAAAGACACTAGTGACACCAAGAGTAGAACATTTTCTTACTTGGTCATTATTTTATTGACATATTTTCTTGACTCACATTAAAATTTAATGATAAATGCTTCATATAACATAGTACTGAGCCAGGAGGTAAATATGACAATTGCATTTATCCACCTTTTACATCATAAAACATCCCACAGTACACCACAGCAGATTAACCCAATGAAAATTGACACAAAGGAGAGTGGGCAAGATGGAGAATGAGTTGGGTGGGCAGGCATCCAACTCGCAGAATTGGGGAAAGTGCCCTGCTTTTACTGAGGTGTGACAAGAGCCCATCCCAGAAAACATGTGCTCTGGCAGCAGAATGTCTTACTGAAGAGCAATTCGAGGCCATTTATTCCAGAATCCACCAGGAATTAATGGTGGCTTTCTATATCACCATAATAGCTTGAAAAGCCTTGATAACATTTCAGATATCAAGAATCTTAATTATTTTGCAGTTGAACCTTAAAGCTAGTTTGAAATTTTCCATTGTTCTGTGATTGTCAACAATTTGATCTATTTGACAGGAATGTAAAGAAACCATCTGAGATCAAACTATTTTTATCATTTGAATTCGCCCCTTGACCTACGAGGGTGTAATTATTTTTCTCATTTTTCCTAATTTCCTCTCGGCAATCACCTTAAAGCTTTGCAGAGGTGTATATGTCTTTGTCCTTTCTATGTATGAAAGCGTGTATCTGGGATTACAGGGTATATAGTTGAAATTACATAATACCTTAGTTGGTAACCAAGTTAACTAGTGACAGCTACTTGCTTGAAGAATAAGTTGGCCAGTAATAAACATATTTTCATGACTTTATTGAAAAGCTTGGTGAAAGTCTCTTTTGTTTTAGGTAATAGTAATAAAGAAAATTGATCATTGATACAAAAATGTTGCCAGGGTTGGAGGATTTGAGCTACAAGGAGAGGCTGAACAAGCTGTTTTCCCTGGAGCGTCGGAGGCTGGGGTGACCTTATAGAGGTTTACACATTTATGAGGGATATGAATAGGATAAATAGACAAAGTCTTTTCCCTGGGGTTGGGGAGTCCAGATCTAGAGGGCGCAGGTTTAGATTGAGAGGGGAAAGATATAAAAGAGACCTAAGGGCAACTTTTTCACACAGATGGTGGTACATGTATGGAATGAACTACCAGAGGAAGTGGTGGAGGTTGGCATAATTACAACATTTAAAAGGCATTTGAATGGGTACATGAACAGAAAGGGTTGAGAGGGATATGGGCCAAATGCTGGCAAATGGGACTAGATTAATTTAGGCTATCTGGTCGACATGGATGAGTTGGACCGAAGGATCTGTTTTCATGCAGTACATCTTTACGACTCTGACACTAACTTTCCGAGCCATCACCGGTAAATCACCCACATAGCAAATTGAACATTTAAAGCAAAGCCTGTCATAGGCGATCCAAATCACCAGAATGCAATAGGGCTTGAGATGATTTTTAAATAAAAATAATTTGTGGGGTTATGAAGAAAAGGCAGGAGTTTGGCATGAAGTCAAAATGCTAGGAGAGCCAAATGACCTCCTTCTGCACTGTAACAATTCTGTGATTTCTCAGATAGTATTCTTTACTTAGACTCTGTTTTTAAATTCCTCCTTCTTAATAGACCATTGGATTAGCTACAGAGCTCATAATTTTCACCCCTTCCGGGAATCAGCAGAAAGATGGGCTGGGGGCCATAAAATCTGGTCACATAGTGTGTGTGTGTGTGTGTGTGTGGGCGCATGGGGGGTGTGCGTGGGGGGGGGGAGGTGGTGGTACGGTACCTGTGGTTCCATGGCACAAGGGTTTGCTGTCCTCTGTGAGGGTGACAAAACATTCTGCTTCTGCATTGGCACTCCACCAGTGCCACTGTGCTGTACCTGTTAGCCAATCAGACTAATGTCACCCAGGTCAAGATGGTGCAGACCTGAAGTCAGCCCACAAGGTTCACAGTTGCTCCCATCTGCTGTCTCAGCCAGCAAAGGTCAACTTACTGCAGCCGTTGGGGTATTAGGACAGCAAAGGTTCTTGTCATAGTTATGACGAGATTTTAGATAAACCAGAGTCTGCAGGCCACTCATGGACAACCCATCCAGAGTGAACAGGTCACCTCCATTTCTTCGCCTCACCTACTTCTTGTGTTGCCCAAAGAAGGCCACATAATTGCCACTGTGCCTTCATTAGAGTGAGGTTTGGAGAACCCAACATATTACCATGGGCGTGGAAGTACTCCAGCATGGCATTTCCTGGTGGCAACATGGCTTCCACTGGAGGAACACTGCTGATAATGTTGATGGTTGGCAAGAAGGGAACCACAAGCCAGGTTTAGAAAAACATGCCTCATCAACAATCAGCCAGTGGTTTTAAATAAGTTATTGTTTTGGATAGGATAGGGTAAGTATGGTTGATTAGTGCAGCGTGAATGCACCATGATTACTGCCAGAATGGCACATACTCACAACATGATGCTCTGACTGTTGCATGCTAACTACACACTTAGGGAGTCATAGCTCTTGCTTTTGTGGTACTTCTCCTCATTAATATATGGGAGCCACAGATCTACATGACTGGATAGCACTTTATATCACTGGGAATTTTGTGGTAAAAACCAAAAGAACTGCAGATGCTAAAAATCAGAAACAAAAGCAGAAATTGCTGGAAAAACTCAGCAGGTCTGGCAGTATCTGTGGAGAGAAATAAGACTTAACGTTTTGTGTCCAGTGTTCTGAGGAATGGTCACTGGAACATTAACTCTGATTTCTCTCCACAGATGCTGCCAGGCCAGCTGAACTTTTCCAGCAATTTCCTGTTTTAATTTCCTGGCAAAACCTGGTAAAGCCCAATGTTCACTCCACCTGGTCCTCTCAAATAAAAGAGAAGGTGATTAATCTCCCAGTGCTGATTACCTCTGTCATCTCCCCAGTGCTGTGGTACATCACAGACTAGCAAGTTCTGTCCATGTCACCTATTCCCATTTCAAAGTGTCCCCTGGTGTAAAGATTGAGGGTCACAGTTAGACTGACAGCGCCTGGCAGGATCATCCTCTCACTGGTGCCCAGCTGTGTGTCCAGTTGTAGAAGATCTCACAGTTCAATACCTATCTGCTCAGTGAAATACAGAACACCTTAGACACTGTCCCTGATTGAGGTGGAGATGGGAGAGGGTCCACTTCCACTGAGGGTCCTCCTGCTAGCCCCTCTTACAGCTTCCTGACTCTGCTGTCCTGAGCTCCATCTCCCTGTTGTGCTGTATCCAGGAAAGGTGTACGAGTACACCCCCATTATTGTAAAAGCGTCTCCAAACTCCTCAGAGTTCCTTGTCAAAGTTCAACACAAATCCCTTTCTATTTCACAGCATTTCCACTCACTCTACAGCAGCAGAATAAATCAAATGTCCCTCAAACTAGAAATTGGATGCTAATTTCCTTAAACATTGGGGATGGAGGTTAAGGAACAATGAGTGTTGTGGAGGAAGTCCCTTGTACAGCTGAGCCCAGGTTTAGGATATTTAAGAGAAGGCTTTTACTGAAGTTACAAGGTCCAAAATGGAGGGTCATGTGCCAATACAGCGTAAGGTGCTGTTGGTGTTATGACTTTGCTTCTGTGTGTATGAGGAGAAAGTGAGGTCTGCAGATGCTGGAGATCAGAGCTGAAAATGTGTTGCTGGAAAAGCGCAGCCGGTCAGACAGCATCCAAGGAACAGGAAATTCGACATTTCGGGCATAAGCCTGATGAAGGGCTTATGCCCGAAAAGTCGAATTCCTGTTCCTTGGATGCTGCCTGACCTGCTGCGCTTTTCCAGCAACACATTTTCAGCTTTCTTCTCTGTGTATGGTCAGGACCTAAGCTATAGTGCCCTGACAATCTTGGTGTGTTGTGTGGACAATGCTGAAAGTAACCAGGAGAGAAATTGCCACCATTTTGCAACACAAATCTTCTGTTGCAAGGGTGTCCAAGGGTGTAAGTAAGTTACATTTATTTAGAGCCTTCTCAAGGGCAATGAGGTATATGCAACAAATACTGGCCTTGCCAGTGACACTCACAAACGACATCATAAGGAAAAGTAATATAAAGTCCCAAAGTGCTAAACAGATAGGATAATAAATAGATTATTAAATAAATTTGGAACCATAGTGGAGTGGTTAAGAGATGTAACTGATAGATTAATCACAAAGATTCATTTTGCTGCAGCAGTGGGAGCAGTGAGACCAAAGACTGGGGCCGTCAGGAAGGTAAATTAATCCCTTAATAACTCATCTTGTGAATAGGCGGAGCACATACTGAGCAGGAGCAGACATGAGACTGAAGTAAAATATTTGGGTGGTTGCTTTCACAGAAACACTACTCAGGTAGTGTCTCCTGTCCATCCTCCTCCTCGAACCCAAAGAAAAAGGTTCTGTGCGCCTATTCAGTAAGGTTACTAGGTTTTTCAATAGTCTCTTTGGGAATTCAGAACGATGGGAATGGATGTTGGGGCAGTTGAATGTTCCTCCTGCAGAATATGGGAGGTAAGGGCCACCTAGTGCTCTGCGGGAAATGCACCCAACTCCAGCTCCGTGAAAACCGCATTAAAGAATGGAGCTGGAGCTGGATGAATGTTGGATCATTCGGGAGGCAGAGGGGGTAATTGAGAGGAATTACAGAGAAGTAGTCTCACCTCAGGTAGAGGAAAAAGGTAAATGGGGTTATAGTCAGGGGATGGAAAAGGAACAGGAAGACATGCAGAAATCCCCTTGGCCATTCCCCTCGGGGGAGGGAAACCTACCAGAGGAAAGTCATAATGCCATGTCTCTGGCACTGAGCTGGGCTCTGTGTCTCAGAAGGGAAGGGGGAGAACAGAAAAGCGCTGGTAGTGGGAGACTCAGTATTTAGCGAAACGGACAAGAAATTCTGTGGTTGTGAATGTGACTCCTGGAAAGTATGTTTCCTCCCAGGTGACAAGGTTTGGGATGTCTCTGATCGACTCTACAAGATGCATGAAGGATGGGCTGCACTCAAACATGTGGGGCACCAATGTCCTGGGTGGGAAATTTGCTAGTGCACTTTGGGAGGGTTTAAACCAGTTAGGCAGGAGGATGGGAAGCAGCACTACAGATCAGAGGCAAGGGTGGTTGTTGAACAGGCAGAAATAGAATGCAGAGAATCTAACAGGAAGGGTACACATTTAAAAGGGCAAAGGGATGGGTTAAAGTGTGTCTGTTTCAATGCAAGGAGAGTCAGGAATAAGACTGATGAACTTAGAGCATGGATCAGTACTTGGAACTACAATTGTTGTGGCCATAGCAGAGACATGGATTTCACAGGGGCAGGAATGGTTGCTGAATGTTCCAGGATTTAGATCTTTTAAAAAGAAATGGAGGGGGTTGGAAGAGGACGGGGGACTAGCATGGTTAATTATACAGTGTATCACACTGCAGAAAAGGAGGTTGTTGTGGATGCTTTGTTTACTAAGTCAGTATGGGTGGAAATCAGGAACAGGAAAGGAGCATTTCATTGGGTGTTTTCCATAGACCCCCCCCCCCAATAGCAGCAGAGAGATGGAAGAACAGATTGAACAGCAGATCTTGGAAAGGTGTAGATGTAACAGAGTTGTTGTTATGGGTGAGTTCAACTTCCCCAATATTGATTGTAATCTCCTTAATGCAGATGGTCTGGATGGAGCCAATTTTGTCAGTGCGTCCAGGAAGGATTCCTGACTCAATAGTAGATAGGTTGATGAGGGAGGGGCTCATATTGGATTTGGTGCTAGGCAATGAGCCAGACCAGGTGTCAGGTCTCTCAGTGGGAGAGCATTTCGGTGACAGTGACCACAACTGCCTCACCTTTACCAGAGCCATGGAGAGGGATAGGAACAAATAGTAAGGGAAGGTATTTACTTGGAGGAGGGAAAACTAAAATGCTATTGGACAGGAGCTGTGGAGTATATATTGGGAACAATTGTTCTACGGAAAATGCACAACAGAAATGTGGAGGTTGTTTAAGGAGCACTTGTTGTGAGTGCTAGATAACTTTGTCCCACTGAGACAGGCAAAGAATGGTAAGGTGCAGGAGCCTTGGATGACAAGAGAAGAGGAGTTTCTCGTCAAGAGGAAGAAGGAAGCTTACTTAAGGTTGAGGAAGCAAGGATCTGGTACAGCTTTAGAGGATTACAGGGTAGCTAGGAGAGAACTCAAAAATTGGCTGAGGAGAACCATGAGGGGTCATGAAAAAACCTTGGTGGGAAGGATTAGGGAAAACTGAAAGACGCTCTACTCATATGTGAGGAATCAGAGAATGATTAGAGAGAGGGTAAGGCCGATCAGGCAGAATGGAGGGAACTTGTGCCTGGAGTCTGAAGAGGTAGGTGAGGCCCTAAATTAATTTTATACTTCAGTATTCACTAGAGAGAGGGACCTTGTTGATAATGAGAACACTATAGACCAGGTTATTAGGCTTGAACAGATTGATATTAAAAAAATGGATGTGCTGGAAATTCTGGGAAGCATCAAGATAGATAAGTCCCCAGGGCCAGACCAGATATATCCAAGGTTACTACGGGAACCGAGGAATGAGATTGCTGTGCCTCTGATGATGATCATTGCATCCTCACTCTCCACGGGAGTGGTACCGGATGATTGGAGGGAGGCGAATGTTGTTCCTATGTTCAAGAAAAGGAATACTGAAATTCCTGGGAATTACAAACCAGTCAGTCTTATAGATGTGGCATGCAAGGTACTAGAAAGGATTCTGAGAGGTAGGATTTATGATTATTTGGAAATACATAGTTGGATTAAAGATAGTCAACATAGTTTTGAGTTCTTTGAGGATGTGACGAGACAAATTGACCAAGATCAAGCAGTGGATGTGGTTTCTGTGGATTTCAGTAAAGCATTTGATAAAGTTCCCCACAGTAGGCTCATTCAGAAAGTTAGGAGGTATGGGACACAGAGATATTTGACTGTCTGGATATAGAATTGGCTGGCTGAAAGAAGACAGTGAGTGGTAGTGGATGAAAAGTATTCCACCAGGAGATCGGTGACCAGTGGTGTCCTGCAAGGATCAGTTCTTGGGTCTCTGCTCTTTATAGCTTTCATAAATGACTTGGATGAAGAAGTGAAAGGGTGGGCTAGTAAGTTTGCCGATGAGACAAAGGTCGGTGTGTTGTAGGTAGTGTCGAGGGCTGTTGCGGGTTACAACAAGACATTGACAGGATTCAGAGCTGGACTGAGAAGTGGTAGATGGAATTCAACCTGGATAAATGTGAAGTGATTCATTTTGGAACATTGAATTTGAATGCTGAATACAGGATTAAAGAAAGGATTCTTGGCAGTGTTGAGGTATAACGAGATCTTGGGGTCCACGTATATAGATCCCTCAAAATTGCCACTTAAGATGATAGGGTTGTTAAGAAGGTGTCTTGGGTTTTGGCTTTCATTAATCATGGGATTGAGATTAAGAGCTGCTGGGTTTTGCTGCAGCTCTATAAAACCCTGGTCAGACCACACTTGGAATACTGTGTCCAGTTCTGGTTACCTCATTATAGGAAGGACTTAGATGCTTTAGAGAGGGTGCAGAGGAGTTTTATCAGGATAATGCCTGGATGGGAGAGCATGTCTTTTGAAGAGAGGTGAGTGAATTAGAGCTTTTCACACTGGAGAGAAGAAGGAAGAGAAATGACTTGATAAAGGTGTACAAGGTAATGTGAGGTATACATAGAGTAGATAGCCAGAGACTTTTCCCCAGGGCAGAAATGTCTGTCACGAGAGATCCTAATTTTTAAGATATTTGGAGGAAGTATAGGGGAGATGTCAGAGAGAGGTTCTTTTCACAGAGAGTGGTGGGTGCATGGAATGCGCTGCCAGTGGTTGTAGTAGAGTCAGAGACATTAGGGACATTTAAGCGACTGCTGCACAAGCACATGGACAGCAGTAAATTGAAGGGTGTGTAGGTTAGGTTGATCTTGGATTAAAATAAATGCTCAGCACAATATTGTCAGCCAAAAGGGCTTGTAATGTGCTGTACTATTCTATGTTCTAGGCCCTATGTTCTAAAGATATGTTCTGAGAAAGCTTTAAGAATAGTGAAATTGAGGCATTTAGGAAGCTGAGGTTGCTTAAGGGTAGGTATAAATGGTAGGGAAAAAAGAATGGAAACACACAATGGGCCAATAAGGGAAGACAAAAAGATGTGGGACGCCATAAAAGGCTGAAGAATTTAAGCTTCAGACTAAGTGTAACATTGTGGGGTTTGGAAAGCATGAATGAGGATTTTAAATGTCATTCAGTAGGAAATGGAGAAACAATGTTGTTCCCTGAGAAGAGGGGTGATTTATAGAAAACAATGGCTTCAGCTTTCTCAGTCTTCAATTGTGGGAGATGATGACTCATCCTTGACTTGGCGTCAGACAACCTGACAAGCAGTCCTTCCTGACAATATTTCCCAATGGGACAAGCATTACAAATAATGGCTATCTCTTTCTCACAGTGGCAAGCCTCGCAGATTGAGGATTAATCAAAACCACATCATATTCAGCTTTAGCTCAAAATTGGCAGAGGCTGATTTCTGAAATCCACCTTTTGCAGTAAGCACCAGAATGTTGGGAAACAGCTAAATTGCGAGTAGCTGTATAGAAACAACATCTGGTTATTTGATCAAAGCTTTCTTTTATTCAATCATGTGTTTATTACTGCCCACTAAAAGTAACACATCATGGGTTCAAGCCCTCAATATTTAGTAATCTGATTAATGTGACTTCTGCAAAATGGGGAATTGAATCTCAAATAGGCAGAATGAATCATAGTTCAGGTTTTTGTTCGAAAGTGATTAATGGCTACTTAATACAAGATATATGGTGGGGGTGGGGGGGGGGGGGGGGTGCCCTGGTGGTGACGTGGTTGGGGGGGTAGTGGTTGGGGGGGTGCTGGTGGTGATGTGGTTGGGGGGGAGAGTGGGGGTGGGGGGGGGGAGTGAGGGTGGGGGGTGCTCTGGTGGTGATGTGGTGATGTGGTCGGGGGGAGGGGTGAGTGGGGCTGAGGGGTGCCCTGGTGGTGATGTGGTTGGGGGGGGGAGTGGGAGTGGGGGGGGGTGCCCTGGTGGTGATGTGGTTGGGGGGGAGTGGGAGTGGGGGGGGGGGAGTGAGGGTGGGAGGTGCCCTGGTGGTGATGTAGTGATGTAGTCGGGGGGAGGGGTGAGTGGGGCTGAGGGGTGCCCTGGTGGTGATGTGGTTGGGGGGGAGTGGGAGTGGGGGGTGCCCTGGTGGTGATGTGGTTGGGGGGGGAGTGGGAGTGGGGGGTGCCCTGGTGGTGATGTGGTCGGGGGGGGGTGGGAGTGGGGGGTGCCCTGGTGGTGATGTGGTGATGTGGTCGGGGGGAGGGGTGAGTGGGGCTGAGGGGTGCCCTGGTGGTGATGTGGTTGGGGGGGTGGGAGTGGGGGGTGCCCTGGTGGTGATGTGGTTGGGGGTGGTGGGGTGTGCAGGTGGTGATGTGGTTAGGGAGGGGAGTGGGGGGTGCCCTGGTGGTGATGTGGTTGGGGGGGTGGGAGTGGGGGGTGCCCTGGTGGTGATGTGGTGATGTGGTCGGGGGGAGGGGTGAGTGGGGCTGAGGGGTGCTCTGGTGGTGATGTGGTTGGGGGGGAGTAGGGGGTGTCCTGGTGATGATGTGGTGATGTGGTCGGGGGGAGGGGTGAGTGGGGCTGAGGGGTGCCCTGGTGGTGATGTGGTTGGGGGGGGAGTGGGAGTGGGGGGTGCCCTGGTGGTGATGTGGTTGGGGGGGGAGTGGGAGTGGGGGGGGGAGTGAGGGTGGGGGGTGCCCTGGTGGTGATGTGGTTGGGGGGGGAGTGGGAGTGGGGGGTGCCCTGGTGGTGATGTGGTCGGGGGGGGGGGTGGGAGTGGGGGGTGCCCTGGTGGTGATGTGGTGATGTGGTCGGGGGGAGGGGTGAGTGGGGCTGAGGGGTGCCCTGGTGGTGATGTGGTTGGGGGGGGTGGGAGTGGGGGGTGCCCTGGTGGTGATGTGGTTGGGGGGGGTGGGGTGTGCAGGTGGTGATGTGGTTAGGGAGGGGAGTGGGGTGTGCAGGTGGTGATGCAGGCATGGTGGGGGGTGCAGAGGAAGTGTTGAATTTAACTTACTTTACCCACTCGAAGAAATGCAGCAAACATGATGAATTTACTTCCTCATTCTGGTTTCATCATTTCGGCTGAGCCCTTGGGTTGGGAATCAAAGTGCCTGTCTGAAAAGGCAATAGACAAAATAACAAAGACATTTTCACTGCTTATTGGGCAGAATGTGCTCTTTAGATGTCCAGTTTAGTAAGATCTGGATTGACAGCAGAACAAACGTGTCAAGTCAAGTGTTCAAACTTATGACGTCAGGAAGGAAAAGGATACTGGACTCCAGACACCTTTGTTAGGTTCACACACCCACCATCCTTCTCTCCACACCTGGCACCCTCCCCTGTCACCACAAGTGATGCAAAATCTGCGCCCACACCTCCCCCCTCACTTCGCCCCAAAACCCAAAGGATCATTTCAAATCCAGCAGAGATTTACCTGTGTGTCCTCAAATCTCACTTACTACATCTGTTGCTCTCGACGTGGTCTCCTCTACATTGGAGAGACTGAACGCAAACTCGCAGAACAGTTTAGGGAACATCGCTGGTCTGTATGCACCAACCAACTCCATCTTCCTGTGGCCATCCATTTCAACTCTCCCTCCTACTCCCCCCATGACAAATCCACCCTGGGCCTTCTCCACTGCCTGAAGAAGGCCTCCTGCACACTGGAGGAGGAACACCTCATCTGCTGCCTTGGGAACCTACAAGCATACGGCCTCAACATTGAATTTGCCAGTCTCCAAATATCCCCAATCCCAGATCCAGTCCTCTGACTTGGCACAGTTCCCTTGACCTGACCCAACCTGTCCATCTTCCTTCCCAACTATCTGCTCCATCACTTCCCACCGATCTATCACAATCACCTCCTACCTGCATCCACCTATTGCCAACCCACCTAGCTTTGCCCCACCCCATTCCCCCTCCTGCTATTTATTTCTCAGCCTCCTTCTCCCCTCCCAAGTCCTGATGAAGGGTCCTGCCTGAAACGTTGACTCTGCTGCTCATTGGATGCTGCCTGACCTGCTGTGCTTTTCCAGTGCCATACATTATCAGGTCTGACTCTCCAGCATCTGCAGTCCTCACGATATCCAAAGATAGTGCATCATAACCACCCAGGTTACCCAGATCCTGTTTGTGCTTGCCTCTCTGCTGACTTTCCATTTTCTACCTCAGTCAGCCTTCGACTGATGCATTAGTTTAGAGTTGGCAAACACATTAGGCTGACTTTTTATATTCCATTATGAGTGTGGGCATGGCAGCCTGGACCACCATTTGTTGCCTGTGAGAAGGTGGTGGTGAGCTACCCACTTGAACATCTACTCATCATGGTGTTGGATGGAATTTCAGGATTTTGACCCAGCAATACTGAAGGAACAATGACATATTTCCTTCTCTGGATAATGAAAGGCTCGGAGGGGAATTTGCAGGTGGTGGTGCTCCAATATATCTGCTGCCGTTGTCCTTCTAAATGATAGTGATCGTCGGTTTGAAAGGTACTGTCTAAGGACCCTTAATGAATTTCTGCAATCTTATTACCGAGGATACACACTGCTGCAACTGAGAGAGACGGTATTTGTGAATGTGGTGCCAATTAAATGGATTACTTTGTTTGGGGTGCTGTTAAGTTTCTTGAATGTTGTTGGAGCTATACTTCTCCAAGCAAATAGGGGAGTAAGGGATGTGATATTCCATCACACTACCTGCTTGCATTTTGTAAATATTGGGCAGGCTTTGGGGAGTCAGGAGATGAATCATCCACTGATGGATTCCTGACCTCTGACCTGCTCTTGTAGCCATTATATTCATATGGCTAGTCCAGTTCATTTTCTGGTCAATGGTAAGCCCCCAGGATGTTTTAATGGGGAAATTCTGTCATGGTTAAAACCATTGACTTTCAAGAGATGGTGGTTAGATTGTCTCTTATTGGAAGCAATAAGAAATGGTCATTTCCTGTCATTTGTGTGATGTGAATGTTATTTGCCATTTTCCAATCCAAGCCTAGATATTATCCAGGTCTTGTTGCATTTGGACTCGGACTGTTTCAGTATCTGAGGAGTTACAAATGGTGCTGAACATTGTGCAATTATTTAGTATTTGCAATCTTTTGTAGGTATCTTAATGACCACTGCCTTCAGATTAGAATGGAACTCCAAATGGAGTTGGTCATCTAACGACCAAAATTTACCTCCATGTTGTACTTATAATTATAGTTAGCTATATTCCTGCAGAAAACATATATTTTGATATTTACCCCATATTTTAGCTATTAGAACAGTGTAGAAATGAAGATTGTTTAAAAAGTATATTTTAGGATTATGCATAAATCTTCATGGAAGAATATTTTCTCTTAGAGCACAAACTTTCAAGTAACATACTAAACTATTGATTTGCAACTGTTGGTTAATATAAGCTCTCAGCATAACCATGCTTTCTCCGGCAGTCATTAGATTTTCATCCAAGATCATTGTAATAAACATGACTTGAACACTAGACTGTACTCGGCACATTAGTGATTAATGAACATAATTAAGTGTCAGCTGTGGCTCCATGGGTAGCTCTCTCACCTTTTGATTTTGTGCCATTTTTATTCCTGAAAGCAAATAATTAGCTTTGAGATTTTGCAAGTTAAAAATGTACCTACAGTGACACCAGTGCATCCAACCTCCATTCCATCTGTGTGCCAGAAGGTGAATACCACCATATGGGAAGGATGGGTTGGAAAATATTGCTGTTTGAAACTTTATCCTTTACGCTTGGAGAATGCTCAGTGAGAATGCACAAAAACAGAAGAAAATGACCTTTGTCCAGCCCTTATATCTCACTGTAGGATTTCCTGTGACCCCCTCTGATGAGCCGGATGGGGGAGATGGAATAGTTGCAGCAGAAACAACCAAAGGTGAGCTAATTAAATAAGGTGGGAGAGTCCTTACAGACCTGAATGACAGACCTTTTGATCCAGATAAAAGGAGGTGAGGGTGTAGGAAAGTAATATCAAATTTATTGTCAGACACAAGCGAGTAATGATGAATTAGCAATCTACTTATTATCATTTTCAACTTTCTGATGCTGTTGTGCTCAAGTAACCATCGTAAATAGATACGTGGGTCTCAATATGTGAATAGCTCAAGTCTGTTGATTTTAATTCAAACAGCACATCAGCTTCATGCTCATGCTAACTTACACGATTGTAGAGTGTGGCAAGAGCTGAGTTTGCTGTTGAATAGCTGTATGCATGAGCTGTGGGCACGAAATTGTAAAAGATGTCCATGAGTTCTAGCTTGCCTGCCATTATTAGAAGTAGCCTGCACCTGATAAAGGGAGTGCTGAAAGACATTTTGACAGGAATCTCAATGTGGTAAAAATATGAGTATGACATACCTTGCTAGAGATAGAGTTCCCTGGTAAATGTAAAACACTGTTGTGCATCCAAACAAATACTGGCATTTTGAAGTTGCCTTGCACCACTGCGCAGTCTCCCAAAGGGCATGGCAGATAAGGGAAATTGGTGCTGCAGTTTGCATCAGATTCCTGGTGGAACCATCAGACGAGGCCACAACACCAGACCCTGTCAGCCTGGGTCAGTGTGGTCTCAATGATCTGGCAGAACGCCTAGAGATGAAAGAGTAAGTTCGTTGATTTTCTCTAATCTGCTGGTAAATGCTACCATCTACTCTCTGCTACCTCACACATACTTAATCTCTGCTACTTCACCCACCTCTACCGCAGCTGATGGTGCACACCTCTCACTTTTACATGCCAAATTGAGTAAGCAGAGTGATCCCTGCAGCACAACTTCCATATTAATCCCAATGTCAATGCTGATTTTTACCAGCCACTCTGTATAACTGTTGGTTGCAATGCCTTCTTGCTTTCATGTCTTGCAGATATCAGTGGCAGATCCACAGTCTCAGCAGGCAAGAGGCTGTTCTGTTACATATCTGCTGCAGCACCTCTGAGGCAGGAGCTACAGACCCCTCCGAGAATGCATCAGCAAGTGCTCCTGCAGTATCTCCCACCAGCTCTGATATTAATATCTCAATGAGTATTTTAGCTACCTTAGAGCCAGGAGCACCTGCTGGTGACCACATCTTCACAGCTGGTCATGGAAGAAGCATCCCAGCTCATTGGCACGCAGTGGTCTGCTGGAAGCAAGTTACCTGCTTAGACACACATAGGAGAGGACCGCATGGTGTCAGCCACTTGTGGGACTTCATATAAATGCACAAACCGATACAGGAGCAGCAGGCAGGCTTAGGGGCAGGGGCATGGCTCCAGAAATGCAGCAGAATGGGGAACCCATTGCCTCAGGCATGCCATGATCATCAGACTGCCTCCATGCACAGGTTGGCAGCTGCCAAGGAGAGCTAAGTTCAGCAGTCACAGAGTCAGTTGGATGAGCAAATGGACCTGCACTCCATCAACCTAGCTATTGGTTCTTAGGCAACAGGGGGAATGAGCGACTGCCCCTATTTCACAAAGGGACAGGGTGGTGACATTAGGCAGCCAGCCAGAGATGGATTCATGTACAGACCTTTCTTAAAATATCTCCTTTCATGACACTTCCAAAGGAGGCCAGGCCCTCTACCTCCACTCTGCCTGCCTCTGACAAGGAGACACTCAGCATGCCTGGGCCTGTGAGGATAGATTGAGCAAAGCACCATGGTTAAAAGGTTTCACTGTACAGCAAGCTCCCTCCACTATAACCCATACCCAGAGGCTGCTCTAAGATGTAGTGGGAGGAAAAGAACATAAGATGTTCCTTTGATAGAACAGTGGTGCATGGGTGACTCAAGTTTAAATTCCCACATTTATAAAAACTTGTTCACTTCTGACTATCACTTGTTGGTGCAAATGCTTGTGTCACCGAAAATGCAACTTGGAAAGTACTGAATCCACTGATCCATACCTTAAGGTGATGCTCCATGGATCATGGTGTGAAGTGAGTAGCTGAAGTGACCAGGCAGTAGCTGATTGGCAGGCAACTGTGAGCTCAGTAACTGGGCTCCAAGCCCTTCATTTCTTCCTCTCCCACCGACCTAACCTGTACCCCTCCATCTCCGCACTCATTTAATTGGCTGAACTGGTCTTCACCCTGAACAATGTCTCCTTCGAATCCTCCACTTCCTTCAGACCAAAGGGGTAGCCATGGGCACCCCCATGGGCCCCAGCTATGCCTGCCTCTTTGTAGTATATGTGGAACAGTCCATCTTCTGCAGTTACACTGGCATCATCCCCCACCACTTCTTCCATTACATTGATGACTGTATTGGTGTCACTTCATGCCCTTACAAGGAGATTGAACAGTTCAACGACTCACTAACAACTTCCACCCTGACCTTAGGTTCACCTGGACCATCTCTGACACCTCCCTTCCCTTTCTGGACCTTTCCATCTCCGGCAGCTGACTCAACGTGGACATCGATTCTAAACCCACTGACACACACAGCTAGCTTGACTACATCTCCTCCCAGCCCCCCACCTTCTACCCCACTAATCTCCAGATTCAGGACATTATCCTGCGCCATTTCTGACACCTACAATCAGACCCACCACCAAAGACACATTTCCTTCCCCACTCCTATCTGCGTTTCACAGAAACCATTCCGTCATTAGGTCCACACCCCACCTCCAACCAAACCACCCTCCACACCTGGCATCTTTTCTTGCCACCACAAGAGGTATAAAGCCTGTACCGACACCACCCCTCTTAGCTTTGTCCAAGGCCCCAAACGATCTTTACAGATCTGGCAGAGATTTTCCTGCACATCCACCCACTTCATCTACTGTGCCCATTGCTCTCGACATGGTCTCCTCCACATCAGGGAGACAGGATGCCAACTTGCAAAGCATTTCAGGGAACATCTCTGGGACACATGCACCCAATAATCCCACCGCCCTGTGGCTGACCACTACAACTCCCCCTCCCACTCTACCAAGGACGTGCAAGTACTGGGCCTCCTTCACCATCAAATCAAATTCACTTGCCAACTGGAGGAACAACGCCCCATCTTCTGACGTGGGACCTTCCAACCACACGGCATCAACATCGACTTCACTAGTTTTAAATCTCCCCTACCCCTACATCATCTCAGATCCAAATCTCCACCTAGGCAGCAACCTCTTGATCTGTCCCACCTCTCAGTCTACCTTCCCACCTATCCGCTTCACCATCCCCACTGACCTATTTTAATCTCTGCCCACCTCCATTCACCTATCACCTTCCCACATAACTTCGCTCAGCTCCACCCTCTCCCTCCTATTTATTTCTCAGCCCCCCTTCCCCCTCCACATTCCCAATGAAGGGTTTATGTCTGAAACATCGACTCTCCTGCTCCTCGGATGCTGCCTGACCTGCTGTGCTTTTCTAGTACCACATTTTTTGACTCTGACTCTCCAGCACCTGCAGTCCTCACTTTCTCTCCAATTCCCCAAAAGACATAGAAAGTACAATTGCATCAGAGAAGTTGGGGTGGACTAGTTAAAATATGTGAAATGATCTGGGGAACTTGGGGTAAGGAAGTGGACTGCATATAGTCGGCTAATGCCAGAAGGCACAAAGAATGCTGAGCACCTAAATTATGTTTCACATCACCTACGGGTATATGTCTACTAGTATCACCCTTTGAGGGGCCTAACAAAGCTATAATTTGCAGTGCACAGCACTAAACCCCAACCACTCCAGGTGTGAGCTCTGTCATTTTCATTTCCATTGCACATGTGTGATCTTGAGGATGATGGGAGGTGATGGCAGCTGACCCTTTGACAGTGAGTTCCAGGTTACCATTCACTGTGGAGGTGAGCTCCCAAATATCAGCATGGCCTCCTGGTAGACTTCCCATCAATCCTATAGACACCTCTTCAAATACCCATTCAACCCAACTGTCTGAGTGTACCCCTACTCCCAGTCCCCACAAGCCCCAGGCAGATAATGTGAGGATGCCTTGCCATATCAGCTCTTGTCCTCTCCTTCCCCCACCTCTCATGAAGCCAAGGTGCTGCATCCTGTGATTGACACCTTCATTCTGCATGACCCCTTTCCCTCCCATGCTCTATCATTTTCCCCTTTACGTATTGAATTCTCCCCTTCAGTATTGTCAGTCCCTTTGCATCTGAGCATGTTTCCTCCATTCCCTGCCATGAGGAACCCCAGCCTCTCTCCTCCTACACCAATCCTCCCGCAAAGGGAGCAAATGCACTTTCACCCACCTGGACTGACCGTGGACCGACCCTTTAAATAACCTTAACTGATAGCCTTGACCAATCTGTGACTGGTCCTTGACTGATATCTGTAAAGCTCAAGAAACATTCCTTGGATTAACTGTATTTGGACCCACAGCACTGACCGTGATCTATTCCCTGGACCGAAGAGGAATGTAACCCTGACTTGTAAGAGGCTTGACCCGATGCCTGTCTGTGCTCTGGACTAATATTGAAGATTTCAGAATCGCTTTCAAGAAAGGTCACTGGACACAAAATGGTAACTGTGTTTTCTCGCTAGAGATGCTGTAAGACCTGCTGTGTTTCTCCAGCAATTTCTGTTTTTGTTTCAAACTTTTAGCATCCAATGTTTTACTTTATCCCTCCAGGATTCTACCCTATATCTTCAAACATTTTGTCCCACCCGCTGCTCCTCTACCCTGACATACTTTACAATGTCTTTCAAGTTCATCTCCCATCTTTGATCTTCCATCACTCACCTGCCAATCTCTATCAGTCATGACTCACATCTAACATTCATAACCTCATCTCACATGCAGCAAACCTCACGGTTGTACTTCACAGCTCTCGGTCACTGACATCTATTCAACTAAACAGCACCTCGCCCAAATCAATTGCACCATTTTCATTGGGCTGAATTTTATCACAAGGTCACTGGAGATATGTGCCCTTCTGCCTGGTCAAACCTGATCATAATTCAGACAGCCAATTAATGTGGAGGTGGCATCAGGTATATGCTATTTCAGCCAGGAAGCAAGACATCAGTTGGGACAATATAATTTGCTGATGATTGGTTTCACTGAAAGCCTATTGGACTAGTCACTGGACCTTGCTATCTGACTATCTACGCTCAACAACTGAACAAAAGTGTGCAGTGACAAGGGAGGCATGGAGATACCAGCAGACTCTGTTGTCTCCAGGCTGCAAGAGCAAAAGGGGAGGTGCTCTTCCCAAGAAAACGTCGATTCAAAGATAATTTATAAGACACTTTTAATGTCTAATATGCCTTGACACCTAACAGCAGATTATTCAAAGGCTCATTTTGAAATTAAATTACAGGGTAACAAGCATTAAATTAAGAGACTTATGCATCTGATCAAGAAAGGAAGGACAGGTAATGCAGAGGAAATCAGCTCCCAGTAAATTACCTCTCCAACGGGTGACTGCAGAGCTATAAATGCATCAGTGCCTTCCTTCAAACTATGACGATGAGTTCAAAAATTCTACTTTCTTCTGAGACATGAGAGAATATGCTTTGAGGCAGGGAGTTGGTGAAGAGTAGCATGGTGGCTCAGTGGTTAGCACGGCTGCCTCACATGCCAGCGACTAGGATTTGATTCCACTATCGGGTGACTGTCTATGTGACGTTTGCATGTTCTCCCCACGTCTGCTTGAATTTCCTCCGGGTGCTTTGGTTTCCTCCCACAGTCCAAAGATGTTTAGGTTAGGTGGATTGGTCATAATAAATTGCCCACAGTGTTCAGGGATGTGCAGGTAAGGTGGACTAACCGTGGTAAATTTGGGTTTATGGGAATTACGCAGGGGTTGGGTCTCAGCGGGATGCTCTTTGGAGGATTGGTCCAGACTTGATGGGCTGAATGGCCTCTTTCCGCACTGTAGGGATTCTATGCTTCTTTCAAAGAGACTACCCAGACAATGGCAAGAGTGTCAGGATGCAGCATTGGCATGGCAGCACCTGGCAAAATGTACAAGTCAGTCTTTGGTCACCCCTCACAAGGTCCTTCGAGAGGATGCATTCATGTTCTCCCCATAAGGGCAGCTGGTCTGGCACCAGCATGGATATAGTCTTCAACTCCACAGAGAAATTAAATCTTCACGTTTTGTGTTTATAGAAGAAAGCTCTGGACTCATAAGAAATGCCATACTTGCTGGTGCAGCTGCAGGAGTAAGGGGATGAGGTACCAGAAGCTCTGAATGGACACTGATAGGATTCACCAAGGCTATGAGTGCTGCTAGGTCTTTGATGCATTAGCGTTTGGCATCCCCTGTCATGACAGTAGTGAGATGACATGGAAAGCCAGATCTAGCAGACGAGTCAATAGATGCTGGAGATACACACAGATCATTGTCTTGTCTGTCATCTCAATACAACAGTAGCAAGGCAAGAGGGGAAACTGATTATTATATATAGCATGTGCCTTAATGACATGTTTTAAAATAGGATTTGGAATAATCTATTCTTAGGAATCAGGGAACATTAGATATTAAAAATAAACACCTTATGTGCAGGAAATCCATATCCCAATAGAGTGAAAAAAAATTAAACAGTGATTCAAACTATATTTAATATCTAAAAATTAAATTGAAAATGTAACATAGCAATTTTGACCATTGCAATTCATAGCATAATTTTATTGACGTGTTTTATTAAGTTTAATTAAGGTTGAATTAGATACTGTTACAAGAACAAATGTTTCATCAATACGGCTGGTGGGCTCCCGAAAGATTTTTGGGAAAAATCATATTTGCATCAAATCCCAGGTTTGAGATTTCCCATAGCCCAAATTAAAATTCCAAAGAGTTCAGAAAATATTTGCTCTCATTTACTTGAATGTAAAATAAGTTCAATTCTTGCTTAATGTCTGCTGGCATGTTTTATCTGACTGGGCAGTTGTTTTTTATAAACAACTTTGAAGAAAGTTTAAAAGATGCCTCAATTCAAAAGAGCGAAACTCTGCTTTAAGTCATTAAGTAACAAACAGTTTAAAAGTTCATTTCAGGGTCAGTGTGCTTTCAATGAGATTCCAAAACCACATTAGGTTGAAACTCAGTATATTACCAAGTATGGAAACATCCCTGGAAACTAGCATATGCTACTGCAGTTTCAAGCGTGTGCTACTTAAATGCACAAAGTCTATACGCTTGACTTTTATTGCGTCTGGATGTTGTTTGATTGCTAAACAGCAGTTGAAAAACATAACATACAATGGGGTATCACACAAATTAAATTACTGGGGTAAAATATATTCATTTTTAATTCCCACCATAATTTAAAAGAAAAAAATACAGTCAGATATTTGGGAATAAAAAAGATAAATAAAGAGATGTCCTGTTGATCTATCACAATAACTTTTGTATAAGGTTAAAGGAAAGGAGACTTTTTTTTATTGTTCATTCATGAGCTCTGGAAATCAGTGGCTGTGAGACCAGCAGTTATTGTCCATTCCTAGTGGCCTTTGAGAAGGTGTATCCATCCTCTCCAGTGGTTCAAAAATGTATTTATCTCGAGTTTTTCTTGATGAATTGCCTAAGTGATAGTTGAGTATTGGGCAAATACAGTGGAATTTAAAAATCTCAAACTTTATCTCAATTGCACTTATTATTTTCCAAAATCAAGGCCAAGAATGATGTGTGCAAGCCCCAAGGCGAGCAGCTCAAACCCAAAATTATTGAAGATATTGGTGGGATCCTCCACCCCACCAGTTTCCTGCCACCCCAACTTTAATAGCAGGGGAGTTCCCACCACATATACTAATTTCTGCCTCTATATGGTAAGTTCTTTTTCTCCTGAGGTTTTTTACACACTTGATACAACTGCAATACACCAACTGCTGTGAACAACATTTCTCTGGAGGAACGTTTAACACACACTTCGCAGAGCTTACAAGGTCATGGCAAAAGCTCTCCTCAAACAAAGGAAACAGTCTTTCCTTTATACAAAATCTTTGCATCATAGCTAGTAATGTCCACAAGACAACTCCCAGCCATCCCCCCACAGTCACATCACATTGAAGATACAATGCAGTGACCACCTCACCTCCAGAACTAATGTAATGCAAATCATCCCTTAATGGTGAAATCTATTGCAATTTTTTTTTTGTAATAAGAAGGGAGTAGTCAAATTCCAACTGTAATGTTCTTACTGATTTCTGAATAAGGGATGAAAATGTACATCATCGCTGAATGGCAAGTAAATGGCCATGTAAACCTTTCACATTCCACTGGTAAGACGAAGACCCGCCACCTTAACCCTGGAGCATTCAGTTTCTTAATGGTAAAGTCCTTGGGAGTGTTGCTGAACAAAGAGACCTTGGAGTGCAGGTTCATAGCTTCTTGAAAGTGGAGTCGCAGGTAGATAGGATAGTGAAGAAAGTGTTTGGTATGCTTTCCTTTATTGGTCAGAGTATTGAGTACAGGAGTTGGGAGGTCAGGTTCCAGCTGGACAGGACAGTGGTTAGGCCACTGCTGGAATATTGCATGCAATTCTCGTCTCCTTCCTATCGGAAAGATGTTGTGAAACTTGAAAAGATTCAGAAAAGATTTACAAGGATGTTGCCAGGATTGGATAATTTGAGCTATAGGGAGAGGTTGAATAGGCTGTTTTCCCCAGAGCATCGGAGGCTGAAGGGTGACCTAATAGAGATTTATAATATCATGAGGGGCATGGATAGGATAAATAGACAAAGTCTCTTCCCTGGGTTGGGGAGTCCAGAACTAGAGGGCACAGGTTTAGGATAAGAGTGGAAAGATGTAAAAGAGACCAAAGACCAAAGATTTTCATGCAGAGGGTGGTACGTATTTCACTCTCTCGGCGGAGCAGGTAAGGGCTGTCTGGCGGTATTTTTTTTGAAGTCACAGTATAGTCCAGTTAGTTTTTTTTAACGGTTAAAATTTAAAGTTTTTTTTCTAAGCGCCTAGCGGACCCGGAAGCTGGTGTAGCGCTAGCTTACCTGGGAAGGTTTTTTTTTCTATAAAAGCGCGCAGGCGAGGAACCCGAGGCACTACAGGGGTAGAGCCTCCCACCCGCCCTCCTCCTCTAACCTAATAATAAGACCCGTTCTGGTAAGCAGGTAAGTGCTGCATTTTGCTTGTTTGTTTCTTTAGATCTAGTTTTCTTTTTAAAGTTTACCTTTTAGAGGGATGGCAGCGAAGGCAGTGCAATGTTCCTCTTGCAACATGTATGAGGTGAGGGAAGCCATTAACGTCCCTGCTGAATACACTTGCAGGAAGTGCACCCATCTCCATCTCCACCAAGACCGTGTTAGGGAACTGGAGCTGGAGTTGGATGAACTGCGATCATTCGGGAGGCAGAGGGGGTCATAGATCGGAGCTTTAGGGAAGTAGTTACTCCGAAAGTTATAGAGAGATGGGTGACAGTGAGGGGGACTGGGAGGAAGCATTCAGTGCAGGGACCCCCTGCGGTCGTTCCTCTCAAGAACAAGTATACCATTTTGGATACTTGTGGGGGGGGGATGACTTACCAGGGGGAAGCAACGAGGTTCAGGCCTCTGGCACGGAGCCTGTCCCCGTTGCTCAGAAGGGAAGGGTGGAGAAAGGTAGAGCGATAGTTATTGGGGACTCAATAGTGAGGGGCACAGATGGGCGGTTTTGCGGGGCGACAGAGACTCATGATTGGTATGTTGCCTCCCAAGTGCAAGGGTACGTGATGTCTCTGATCGTGTTTTCCGGGTCCTTAAGGGGGAGGAGGAGCAGCCCCAGATCGTGGTCCACGTTGGCACCAACGACATAGGTAGGAAGAGGGGTGAGGATGTTAGGCAGGCTTTCAGGGAGCTAGGTTGGAAGCTCAGAGCTAGAACGAACAGAGTTGTTGTCTCTGGTTTGTTAACCGTGCCACGTGATAGAGAGTCGAGGAATAGGGAGAGAGAACAGTTAAATGCGTGGCTACAGGGATGGTGCAGGAGGGAGGGATTCCAGTTTCTGGACAACTGGGGTTCTTTCTGGGGAAGGTGGGACCTCTATAAACAGGATGGTCTACACCTGAACCTGAGGGGCACCAGTATCCTTGGGGGGGAGGTTTGCTAGTGCTCTTTGGGGGGGGGTTTAAACTAACTCTGCAGGGGCATGGGAACCTGGACTGTAGCTTTAGGGTACAGGACCTTGAGTGTAGGGAGGTTAGGAACATGGCATCGATCTCGAAGGAGGGTGCCTGTAAACAGGAAGGTGGCTTGAAGTGTGTATACTTCAATGCTAGAAGTTTAAGAAATAAGTTAGGTGAACTTGCAGCGTGGGTTGGTACCTGGGACTTCGATGTTGTGGCCATTACAGAGACGTGGGTAGAACAGGGACAGGAATGGCTGTTGCAGGTTCCAGGGTTTAAATGTTTTAGTAGGGTCAGAGGTGGGGGTAAAAGAGGGGGAGGTGTGGCATTACTTGTCAAGGATAGTATTACAGCGGTGGAAAGGACGATGGAGGAAGACTTGCCATCTGAGGTAGTCTGGGCTGAGGTTAGAAATAGGAAAGGTGAGGTCACCCTGTTAGGAGTTTTCTACAGGCCTCCTAATAGTCCGAGAGACGTAGAGGAAAGTATTGCGAGGATGATTCAGGAGAAGAGTGAAAGTAGCAGAGTGGTTGTTATGGGGGACTTTAACTTCCCAGATATTGACTGGGAAAACTATAGCTCGAGTTCATTAGATGGGTCGGTGTTTGTCCAATGTGTGCAGGAGGGTTTCCTGACACAATATGTAGACAGGCCAACAAGAGGTGAGGCTATACTGGATTTGGTTCTAGGTAATGAACCAGGCCAGGTGTTAGACTTGGAAGTAGGTGAGCACTTCGGTGACAGTGACCACAACTCGGTGACCTTTACTCTAGTGATGGAGAGGGATAAGTGTGCACTGCAGGGCAGGAGTTATAGCTGGGGCAGGGAAATTATGATGCGGTGAGGCATGACTTAGGATGCGTGGATTGGAAAAATAGGCTTGAAGGGAAGGACACAAATGATATGTGGAGCTTGTTCAAGGAGCAGCTATTGGGTGCCCTTGATAAGTATGTACCAGTCAGGCAGGGAGGAAAGGGTCTTGTGAGGGAGCCGTGGTTTAATAAGGAATTGGAATCCCTTGTGAAAGGGAAGAGGGCGGCCTATGTAAAGATAAGGCGTGAAGGTTCAGTTGGGGCGATTGAGAGTTATAAGGTAGCCAGGAAGGATCTAAAGAGAGAGCTAAGAGCAGCGAGAAGGGGACAGGAAAAGTCCTTAGTTGGTAGGATTAGGGAAAACCCAAAGGCTTTCTATAGGTATGTCAGGAATAAAAGGATGACTGGGGTAGGTATCGGTCCAGTCAAGGATAGTAGTGGGAAGTTGTGCGTGGAGGCGGAGGAGATTGGAGAGACACTAAATCAATACTTTTCGTCAGTATTCACTCAGGAACAGGATATTGTTGCTGATGTGAATATTGAGTCACAAGTGATTAGAATGGATGGCTTTGAGGTATGTAGGGAAGAGGTCTGGGGAATATTGGAAAGGGTGAAAATAGATAAGTCCCCTGGGCCTGATGGCATTTATCCTAGGATCCTCTGGGAAGCTAGGGAGGAGATAGCAGAGCCATTGGCCTTGATTTTTATGTCATCGTTGTCTACAGGAATAGTGCCAGAAGGCTGGAGGATAGCGAATGTGGTCCCCTTGTTCAAGAAGGGGAGTAGGGATAGCCCTAGTAACTATAGGCCAGTGAGTCTCACTTCTGTTGTGGGCAAAGTCTTAGAGAGAATTGTAAGGGATAGGATTTATGAACATCTGGATAGGAATAATGTGATCAAGGATAGTCAGCATGGTTTTGTGAAGGGCAGGTCGTGCCTCACAAACCTTATTGAGTTCTTTGAGAAGGTGACTAAGGAGGTGGATGAGGGTAAAGCAGTAGATGTAGTGTATATGGATTTTAGCAAGGCGTTCGATAAGGTACCCCATGGTAGGCTACTGCAAAAATTACGGAGATATGGCATTGAGGGTGCATTAGAGGTTTGGATTAGGAATTGGTTGGCAGGAAGGAGACAGAGGGTAGTAGTTGATGGTATAGGTTCATCTTGGAGTGCAGTTACTAGCGGTGTTCCACAAGGATCTGTTTTGGGACCATTGCTGTTTGTCATTTTTATAAATGACCTGGAGGAGGGGCTTGAAAGCTGGGTGAGCAAGTTTGCGGATGATACGAAAGTCGGTGGAGTTGTGGACAGTGAAGAAGGATGTGGCAGGTTACAGCGGGATATAGATAAGTTGCAGAGCTGGACAGAAAGGTGGCAAATGGAGTTCAATGTAGCTAAGTGTGAAGTCATTCACTTTGGTCGGAGTAACAAGAAGATGAATTACTGGGCTAATGGTAGGCTGCTTGATAGTGTGGATGAGCAGAGGGATCTTGGTGTCCATGTACACAGATCTCTGAAAGTTGCCACCCAGATAAATAGTGCTGTGAAGAAGGCATATGGCGTACTGGGCTTTATTGGTAGAGGAATTGAGTTCCGGAGTCCTGAGGTCATGTTGCAGTTGTATAAGACTCTGGTACGGACTCATCTGGAGTATTGCGTGCAGTTTTGGTCGCCATACTATAGGAAGGATGTGGAGGCATTGGAACGGGTGCAGAGGAGGTTTACCAGGATATTGCCTGGCATGGTAGGAAGATCATATGAGGAAAGGCTGAGGCACTTGGGGCTGTTCTCTTGGAGAAAAGAAGGTTTAGGGGAGATTTGATAGAGCTGTACAAGATGATTAGGGGTTTAGATAGGGTTGACAGTGAGAACCTTTTTCCGCGTATGGAGTCAGCTGTTACTAGGGGACACAGCTTTAAATTAAGGGAGGTTGGTATAGGACAGATGTTAGGGGTAGATTCTTTACTCAGCGGGTTGTGAGTTCATGGAATGCCCTGCCAGTAGCAGTGGTGGACTCTCCCTCTTTATGGTCATTTAAGCGGGCATGGATAAGCACATGGAAGTTATTGGGCTAGTGTAGGTTAGGTAGGCTTCGGTCGGTGCAACATCGAGGGCCGAAGGGCCTGTACTGCGCTGTATTTTTCTATGTTCTATGTTCTATGTATATGGAATGAGCTACCAGAAGAAGTGGTGGAGGCTGGTACAATTGCAACATTTAAAAGGGATCTGGATGTGTATATGAATAGGAAAGGTTTGGAGACATATGGGCCGGGTGCTGGCAAGTGGGACTACATTGGGTTGGGATATCTGGTCGGCATGGACGGGTTGGACCAAAGGGTCTGTTTCCATGCTGTATATCTCTATGACTCTAAATGGATTTTTGAACAGCTAGGTCAAAACTAGAGCTTTGAGCATTTGGAATTTGAGCTGCAATATTAGTATTGTGCCTGAGGGTACACTGCCTGAGATAGCTACATCATTAACAATAAAAGAAAAGACATCCTCTACTGAGTCATTTGGGAGTTCATTAAAGCCATTAGTGTTTGCTTTCTAACTAAGCACTGCCTCTAGTATGAGTCATTCATGCATACAAGGGAGAATTTTAATTTGCTAACAGTAAAACAAACGACTGAATAAATAAAACAGTTTCTTATAACGATAACCTCCATTCTACATTCTTTTAACAGGCATTTTTTGATCCTTAAACTGAAGAAAACAAAACTGGGGAATGGCATACTTCTGTTTTACTCTTAGTATAGACTGGAAGTAGGTATGATCAGACCACACGTTGCACATCGGCACTTGGTAGAAAATATTGCTTTCCAAACCTGTGGGAAAAAGACTTGTAACTCACACGTATACAACAGGATTCAAAATGTAATACACAAACTTGTATCATTTTCCTTCCCAACTTCCAAACTATAGATTCTGTCTTAGTGCAAACTCTTGGGACCTTCTTACATTTTTGCCCAGAAGTGTTTGTAAATTAAAAGGTAAAGGGAGGCAAGTACTTAAAAGGAATTACAGTCACCAGAGTACTGAAAAAACTATTAAAACTCAAAGCTGACAAGATTCCAGGTTCCAATAGATGTTATCCTAATTTCTTGAAATAAATGACCACTGAAATAGTCGACACATTTGTTTTGCTTTCGAAAAACTCCCTACACTCAGGAATGATCTCAAGTTGGAAAATAATGAGTGCGACTTTTCTATTCAAAAAATTGGGGAAATAGAATGCAAGGAACCAGTGGCCAGTCACATCTTTCATAGGGCAATTTCTGAGCTCTATTACTAAACAGTTATAGCAGTGCATTATACAAAATCACTCTGTGCTTAAGCAGAATCAACAATGTTTTGTTAAAGAGAAATCCTTCTTGAATCATTTATTAAAGTTCTTTCAATAATTAACAAGAAATGTAGATAAAGGTGAATCTGTAGACAAGGATTTGACAAGCTAGCATGTCAAAGTTTATTAAACAAAATAAAGAGCTTGTTATGTCGTGTGTAGCATGTTAACACAGCTACAAGATTTCTTGGTTGGCAAAATATATGTTCAGAATGTCATAGGGATCTCTGTTGGGGCCTCAACTATTTCCAATATATGTTAATAACTTCGATTGAATGCATGACTATTAATTTGCTGATGACACAAAGTTGTGTAGGAAGGTAAGTTGTGATGAGGACGTGAAGAGTCTGCAAATGGTTAGAGATAAATTAACGGAGTGAATTTAAATTTGGCAAACAGACCTAATGTGTGAAAGTATGAATGTGTCCACTATGGCAGGACGAGTAAAAATACAACATATTATTTCAATTAGATTGTACTGGGCATTTCTACAACAAAATGTAGGATACAGTGGACAGTTTTTGTTATCCTAATTAAGAAAGAACATAATTACAGAGTAAATTTATTCCATGGATTCCTGGGATGAGTGGGTTATTTTGCGAGGAATGGTTGGATAGACTGGGCATGTCTCTACTGGAGGTTTGGAGAATGAGGTGATCTATTGAAACATGTAAGCTTCTCAGGAGACTTGACAGGGTCAATGCCAAGGTATAATTCCCCTGTGGGGGAGGCTAGAATTAGTGGATTGAATTTAGAAATAAAGGTTTGATGACAAAGATGAAGAACATTATTTTTCACTCAGAGTTTATGAATCTGTGGAATTAATCTTCCCCAAACAATTATGGAAACAGGGGCATTGAATATTTTTAAGGCTGTTTTTGACTAACAAAGTAGGTTAAGGCAATCAATTTTAGAAGTTTCCTTCAAGAAGCCCATTTCAACTTTAATTGTTATATTACTGTGTATAGATCATATTACTCCACAGTAATAAGCACTTTTAACTCTTCAGTTTTATTTTGACAGATTCACAACCCCAGTATTCAACATTGTATTTTATTCCTTATTCTGGTTCTCGGCTTTGCCATTTCTTTTGTACCCATTGCCTCTTGTATATGTGATGATATGTGCCTTTAAGAGGGTTTTGTCCTGTCTTGGTTCTCTTGAAGAGGAGTATTGACAACTTGGTGGTGAGGTGTCTGTTCCATGGAAAACAGAGTAAATAGAATTTTTTTTTTAAATTAGAGAAAAAGCATGAGTAGGTGGAATCTGGCTCACACAGGCCCAGAGTTTTAGTTTTGGTTTCTCTTGTTGAAGTTAGAGCTTTGGAGTTGAGGCTACTCGATACAATGCTTTCTCTGCTGCTGTAAAAAGCTTGAGTTCTCTCTCTGTTGTGAGATTCATTCTGTCGACATTTCTTCTCTTGGTCTGGTCCATAACATAATAAACTGTTTCTTACTATTTCTCAATAATTCATAGCTACTTATTGCCATTTCTCTTCAGGTAGTGGTTTTTAACTTGTTATGTCAGTTAAGCATCCTGCTTTTATTCAAATAATTTTTGTCGTAACTATCTATATAAACCCAAGCATATTTATTCAATCTTCTCTTAGCATTTACCTTATATCTTGTGAAATGATATTGCTTCTGTTTCATACCAGTACCTCAAGAATTTGATCTGTCTGTCTGCACAAGTCATGGAGCCACAAACTGACCTCCTTAATTTTCCAGTGACACAGGAAGTAGGATAATAATTACCATTATTGAAACTTGTTTCTTAACTCAGTGCTTAGCTCCTCACACACTTTCCCTAAGGGTTCAAGCATAATTCACCTATTTCACTGAGTTCAACATGGACCATGACTATCAATTACTCTCCTTTGTGATTAAATGATTTAAAATTCTGTATTTTTGAGATTGTCCATGAATTATTATGATTTGGAGATGCCGGTGTTGGACTGGGTGTATAAAGTTAAAAATTACACATCACCAGGTTATAGTCCAACAGGTTTATTTGGAAGCACTAGCTTTTGGAGCACTGCTCCTTCATCAGATGGTGATTTTTAACTTTGTCCATGAATTGGATTTTATAGCTATGATAATACACTTTCCTATATATCTTGGTGTCTTTGGCAAATGTAGTCATTATATATTTGGCTCCCCCCCCAGTCAAATTAGTTCAATCAGAAGGGCCAAATCCGCTACTCGTGCTCTTATTTATTATATGCTTATTCTCTCAAATTGAACTTGATTATATTGAGCACCATTACATTAACGGTTTTTTGTCTGGTGATTAATCACAGAATAATTCACATCACAGGTCCCTTCCCATAATTAGTCTGACAGTAGATGGTGCATCTTTGTGAAATTCATTTTATTGACATCTAATGAATGAGTTGTGGTGATGGTAATGTCGGACCTCTAGAAATTTTTCAGTGACATTATTGATGGTATTAACAACCTTTTCAGGAAATGTTGCTCAGTAGAGCCAAACAGCAATCTCAGCTCCGTATTAGATGCTTATTCAAATTCCCAATCAATCTATACTCTAACAACATCTGTAAGGCAATGCGTCAATTTTGTATCAATTAAGGATAGACTTATTCTTCTGTTGATTCTTAATTCCATTGAGGATGCCTGAATTTATTTTGCTTAATACATTAATTTCTTTCATAAAAATCTGACAAGATGATAGTATTGGTCATTAGAAACAACTTTGAGTTTACTGATAGTGGCAGATTCCTTGATATTTGAAGATGTCCAAGCTGTAAGTAATTTAATTGCCTTGTATATCCTGACTGAAAATTCTGATGCCAGGTCAACATGGTCTTCCACAGAACTGACAGTTCATATTGGTATTTAGAGAACTTCTACATTTGTGTCACTTTCGGTCTCTCTCTCTCTGCATGTTGTAAATTTGTCACAGATGGTCCTTGCAGCACCTCTCAATCAGGTCAATTAGCTGCAGTGCTGTAGTCACAATGCAAAAGTTTGTTTATTTTTGGATGTCCTTGTACTGACCACCTTGATTGAGGATTTATGTATAGATTGAACTAAAGCTCTTGTCTGACTGTCAGTACCTATAGTTTCAGAAATGTGTAATGGGTTTGATAAACAATTGCACAGAGTTATGCATACAAATCTTTGACTAATATTGTCTTGCATGGTTTCAGTTCACTTACATAGTTTGACACACCAAGAATTAGAAAGGAATCCTTGCCTGATAAGTTAGGATTTATAGTAAAATGAGTGCAATATACAATATCAATCTTCCTGGTATTTATTCGATGCTTCCTTGCCTGAGTGATATAGTTTTTACCTGTGTTCTAATGGGTGTGGCAGGCTGAAATTTGGTATATTGCACAAACCATAAATGTAAACATTATAAGTTGTTTAAAATAAACTTGAAGCAGGGCCACACTGTTCTGTATAATTAACACTGGATAGTTGATGTTGACAACCAGTCAGGAGGAAAAAACAAATATTTCTCTAATTGGAAAAGAAAAAAGAAAAGATAAATGAGATGTTAACTATAAGCTTGGCCTGATGTGCATTAGCAATGAAGCAAAAAAGAAAATGCCACACAAATTGATATCTGATACCCAAATTGGGGAATACGGAAAATTTAATATGAATTATTGATGGAGAAAATTCCATTTGGGATAAATCAACTTCCCAGGAATGAATGAACAATAATTTATTGTCACTTGTACTCTACAATGACCAACACAGTAAAATACAGTGAAAAGCTTCAACTGTTTCCACAATCTGATCCCATTTTAAATAATTTAAGAATAAAAAGATATCGGTGAAAGAGAGTCCATCTTCATCTTACTGCCTCCACCATGACTCCTGACCCAGCTCACCAACGACACTGACACCTTTTCACTGCCTGTGCCAGGACCTCCAACATTAGAGTCCCCATTCTTCAGGCACCATCTCTTTGTTGCTGGGTCCACCTCAGTGACCGGCTGCCGATGCTGAGTTCTGTGCTAGATCTACATGTGCCGTCCAACCAGGAGCTCCTGGTTCTGCTGCCGCCACTGCCTCACTGATAAGTAGGTTTTCCTGCCTCCAGGTCTAGTGCAAGCAGGAGTCCTTTGCTGCTGGAATACAATGAATAATATTCCAATCTAAACAGAATAACTAGACAATATGTTTACACCTTCAACATATTGTCTAGCTAGCACTATTGTTAACGGCTAACCCGAGAATGCAACTTTTAAAAAAGGGGTTTTGTGATTACACATGAAAGAAGTGAAACTATCACTGTATTCTAACAGATGAAAGGCTTAACAGACAATCAATTTTTCAATGTATAATTTCAGTTATATCACACTGCAAACTTTTGCTATAAATTCTGTGTTACGATCGAGCCCTCTGCAATCACCTGATGAAGGAACGTCGCTCCGAAAGCTAGTGTGCTTCCAATTAAACCTGTTGGACTATAACCTGGTGTTGTGTGATTTTTAACTAAGTTGTCAGAGTTATTGTCAGGAGTAAAAGATGGCTCCTTTCAATGGCACTAACGTTAGATGAGAACAAATGATGTTTCAAACTGGAAATGTGCTATTACTCAAAATCTGGAAATAAGTGAAAAGGCAGATATACTAAAAAGTCCAAACACTCTTTAGGTGAAGGAAATAGAGTCATAGAGTCTTGCAACATGGAAACAGATCTTTTGGTCTAACGTATACCTGCAGACCAAACATCTCAATCAGACCGAGTCCATTTACCAGCACTTTACCCATATCCTTCTGAACCTTTCCTATTCATACTCCTATCCAGATCCCTTTTAAATGCTGCAATTGTACCAGCCTCCACCACTTCATCTGGCAGCTCATTTCATGCAGGCACCACTCTCTGCGTAAAAAGGTTACCCCGCAGATCCTTTTAAAATCTTTCCCTTCTCACCTTAAACTTATGGTCTCTAGTTTTGGACTCTCTCGGCCTTGGAAAAAGATCTTGACTCTTCACACTATCCATGCCCCATTTGATTTTATAAATCTCTATAAGGAGGTCACCCCTCAATGTCCTACAGTCAAAACATTTGGCGCTGGAAAAGCACAGCAGGTCATGAAGCATCCGAGGAGCAGGTGATTGACTTTTTAGGTATAAACACTCCTTCAGGAAGAGCTTATGCCTAAAACGTCGGCTCTCCTGCTCCTCGGATGCTGCCTGACCTGCTGTGCTTTTCCAGTGCCACACTTTTTGACCGTGATCTCCAGCATCTGCAGTCCTCACTTTCTCCTCAGCATCCTACACTCCAGAGAAAAAAACTTAGCCGGTTCAACCTTTCCTTTATTTCATGCCCACCAGTCCTGGCAACATGCTTCTAAATCTTTTCTGCACCCCCTCAACATCCTTCTTATAGACTGCAGACCAGAATTGTAAGCAGTATTCCAAAAATTGCCTCACCAATGACCTGTACAGCCACAACATGACATCCCATCTCACAGACTCATTGTTATGACTGATGAAGGCAAGCATACCTTCTTCACCACCCTGCCTACCTGGGACTCCATTTTCAAGGAATGAAAGGAGACCAAAAACAAATGAATGTCTTCAATGTTAATTTCAAATGTCTCCTCCAGACAACCAGTCTCCAGAGGTATGGTAAAAGTCAGCAAGCACTGACAGTTGGTTCGCACTGAGGTGCTGTCATGAGTCATATGATTCTGCTGCCTCACCTTGCTATAATTATGGCGTTCATACCTTTCTATGTACCAATCATATCAGAAAGCAACGTGAAAACTCCAAAGAGGAGAAGCTTATGGAGAATAGCAAGGGAGGAATGGCTACCCATAGCTGCTGATTCCTCTGCTATCTCTGCCTAGTCTGGCTTGGTCAGGTAGGCTGGTCTATTCTCCTTGTAATTTGGGAATTGAACTTCCTGCCTTATCCTTACAACCTGAAAGAGTGCCTGCAGTGAGACATCAATGAAATCTGGGGCCATCTTTCTCCCAGAATTTTGGCAGCAGGATCCTAAACCATTCTTTCAATGCTCAGTTAAGTCAAAGACGTTTAGGGCTTTTCAGGGAAACCACAGATGTGCAGGGATCCAGATTGCAGCCAGGGGTGTCCTCAGGATCAAGGCTCTCATGTACTTGATGAATGAGGTAGCATAGCAAGTGGGATAAACAGGCCTTTATGCCTTACATCAGGTGGTATTGAGATTGACGCTTCATTGCCCATCCTCATGTATTCATTGGATTTGTCCCGCATCTCCAGTTCATTTGTTGAGAGCATATTTGGCTGACATTATGTTGCTCATTTAGCAATGCCACCTGCTTCCTGGAACTATTGAGATGCCACCTGCTTCCTGTAACTGTTTCCAGCACCACTGATCCAGAATCTGGTTTCCAGCATCTGCAGTCATTGTTTTTACCTAGATGCTTTTATTGGCGAATGTATTGAGTAAAGGAGTTTCAGCTGTACCAGACACTGGTTATGGCAACACTACATTCAATTCTGTTCTCCTTTCTGTAGGTAAGATGTTGTGAAACTTGAAAGGGTTCAGAAAGGAATTACAAGGGCGTTGCCAGGGTTGGAAGTTTTGAGTTACATGTAGAGTCTGGGGCTTTTTTTTCTGGAGCGTCAGAAGTTGAGGGGTGACGTTATAGAGGTTTATTAAATTATGAGGGGCATGGATAGGTTGAATAGTTAAGGTCTTTTCCCCATGATAGGGGAGTCCAAAACTAGACAGCATAGGTTTAAAAGAGAGGGGAAAGATTTAGAAAGGACCTAAAGGATAACTTTTACACACAGAGGGTGGTGTGTGCATGGAATGAACAATCAGAGGAAGTGGTGGAGGCTGCTACAATTATATCATTTAAAAGACATCTGGATAGGTATTTCAATAGGAAGGATTTAGAAGGATGTGGGCCAAATGCTAGCAAATGGGACAAGATTATTTTAGGATATCTAGTCAGCATGGATCATTTGGAGTGGAGGCTCGATTTCCATGCTGTACACCTCTAAGACTCTACGTATGTATAACTCAGTCTCAAATATGTTTTCCTCAACATTATACTCACTCGGAAACACAACTGTTTAAATGGTTGGGGAAGCAAAACTCTGGAGACTTAGAAGGAAGCAATCGCAGCTACAAGTGGTGCGGGAAAGGGTCACTTTCCAGGAGCAGTTGTGAAAAAGAGATAAAGTGAGAGGCACCCAGCTTCGTTAAAATATTTGGATATGCACGCGGCTTCTGAAAGTGAGTTTGTCATTGATTTCCAGTAGAAGCAAAAATGGGTAGGTTCTACTCACAATTAACATTTAATTTTTACATCCCACAAAAAAACAAATGTATCCACTTGGGGGAGGTGCTAAAAATCTTTGAATATTTCCTCCAACCATACTAAGATTTGATTCATTATTTACTTATAAATGCCTTTTCTGATGTGGAGTGGATTGGACAGTAGTATGACATGTTTTTCTCCTGAATCCAACTAGAACGGAGTCAGTAATGAACAGACATCTGCAGCACTCCTTTGTCCCAGGGGTTCTGCTAATCATAATATATTCATATTGCGAATATCTTGACATACAGGTTCCAACAAAATGCTAATAGATTACATTGTACTGATAATTCATATTATCATAATATTCATATTATCAAGTGTGAACTAATGTTGACCAGAGGCCTTCATTATTATTGCTTGATACATCTGCAAAGCTCAAAATGGTAAACCATTATTTTTGTCTGAAAGTTTCAGGACAATGTAAACTTGTCTCTTTGTCCATGTCAGGGCATGTTAAAGATTTTCAAGAGAGTAACTTATAATTGCTATGGAGTGAAGTACACCCAGTAACAATGCAGAAATGCCAGTGATGAAGGTAACTCCACTTCATGTTTTTATTCCAGTTGTGTAAAAGAATCCAGCTGTGATAATCACAGGTCAGAATTTGCTATCAGGAAAATAGTACCTAATTGTGGCTGAACACCCAGAGTGGGATTTTCTAAGAGCAGTCACAAGATGCCAGATTACCAAACAGGCATAAAATCAACCCACTGGGCTTTGTAATATTCTTAGATCTGCAACTATCCACCACACTAAATCCAGCATGAATTATCACCATGGACACAAATGCCTAGAGATTCCAACAAAGCTGTATAGGTGAAGACACGCATTTTGCAGCCAATCATTCCATAGTTCTACAAATAACTGCAGAAATAACTAATAAAACATAACATCTGAGAAGGAAATAGTTGAATTTGGTATTTAGACTCAGCTCTTGTAGCAAGGATTCCAGTGACCCAATTAAGTCTATAAAAATGCCTGCATGAATATTTCTGAGAGTTTTTCAAGTATGTTGAAATAGAACTGTCTTTTTGTGCTTTTATTTCTTAATATTCAGGTTTGGAGATTACACTTTGCAATAATATTGGAGGAATGTATGATATGCTCATGCCTGCTATTTAAGCAGGCCAAGAACCTTTTTAAGTAGGTAAAAACAATGACTGCAGATGCTGGAAACCAGATTCTGGATTATTGGTGCTGGAAAAGCACCGCAGTTCAGGCAGCATCCGAGGAGCAGTAAAATCGATGTTTCGGGCAAAAGCCCATTTCTGATGAAGGGCTTTTGGCTGAAACATCGATTTTACTGCTCCTCGGATGCTGCCTGAACTGCTGTGCTTTTCCAGCACCAATAATCCAGAACCTTTTTAAGTAACCAGCTAATACATGCCAAAATAGCCAGGATTGCCAAAGAAAGGTGTGAAGCATTCATCCTCTAATATCAATAAGAATAAATTCCTGTTCCTTTGTGTACCTCTGAGATGTGCATAATCCTGGAATTAAGCTGTCCTTTATCTGTAATTTAAACTCTTCTTAGATGTTTCTTGCTGTTGCATGTTCTGAATTGAAATGAGTGGAATGATTACTACAGCACAAAATCAAGTTGAAACTGTCCAAAGCCAAAATGAAAACATTCAAATCAAAAAAAAAATCAAGTTTAAAGTGCCATAACTTGAAAATAGACTTATAAGCATTAATAATGCCATAAAGGTTTCCACTACATACATACTTTATTGAGCTAGAAGTAACAATGTGCAATCATAACAAGTTACATATGTCTCTTTAACTTGGAAAGTTCAATGAATTAATGATCAATTAACCAACTAATCATATAGTGCATATATGAAAGGTCCCAAAGGACAATAGCATTTATATTAAAAAATGCTGAACAAAAGCATAGCAAAAGAAGTTATATGTTCTACAATAGTATACACTTGTTGAAGCTTAAAAAAGTAAGAATTGAGGGGAGCCCTTCAAAAAGGAAATAGTTTGGGGATTGTTTAAAGATCCCCACAAGAAGGGAAGGCCAACCAAAACTAGGATTCCTGAATGACTATACAGATAAAATTACAGAGAATAAAGGCTATGAGAAATGTCAGGCTATTAAATAATAGAAACCTAACCTGAATACTTAAAAAAAAATGAAAATAGAAAGTGCAGAGGCAGGGTGAATGTATATGAACTGATTCAATAATAATTAGATATTCTTATGTTCTGACATACAGAAAGGACTATAAGTGTGGTATAAGCGTACAAATGTTAAAAGTGCAAGAAAATTAAAGGTAAGGTTGATTTGGAGCAAGGCTTGGTTCTAAGAGAAGCAGAAGGCATGGTTGAGGTACTAACTTAGCACTTTTTGAATAAATTGTATCCATTTTCATTAAATAAGAGAATGCTAACAATGTCTCAAAAAATAAAGAAATAATGAAGAAATTGGATTGCATAAAAATAAAGAGGAGGTACGTAAAAGATTGGAAGTTCTCAAAATAGAAAGATCATTGTCTGTGTGGGATGCATTCAAGGTTTCTAAGGGGAATAAAAATGAAAATTGTCGAGGTACTGACCGCAATGTTTGCTTTGACAGATGGCAATTGTTATAATCTGGTCAAAAAAAATCAGAACAGAGATAAAACAAACATTGTAAACCAATCAATGTAATGTTGATGATGGGAATACTTCAAGCAGCAACAATCTGGGATAAAGTGTGGGAAAATATAAATTAGTAAATGAAAGCCAGCATGTATTTGACTAACTTGACTGAGTTCTTTGATGATGTAAATCAGCTTTTGCTGAGGGTGTTTAGTTAGTTATGGAAAAGTTTATAAACTTAGATAAATTATGTGAGTAATGGATGTGTTAGTAAAGTAAAAGCCATGTGATAAAAGAGGCATTGACAACATGTATAAAATCTTACTAAATATTCATTGAAAAAAGACTTGAATATTGCTTAAAAGGACACATTTTGTGGTAACTTTTCATCTTGCACTCATCCAGGACATTTCACAAGAATACAAGTTCAAGGGCAAAACCAGTACCTATACTGCACAAGAAGACAGTTATGATTCATTGGCAAATACATTAGTATTAGCATGATATATCTAGTTTCACCTGTTGCTCAGTGTTTGAGACATATTACCCATATCGGGTAATCTGAGATATACTGGGCACTGTTCAGCATTAAAAATGACCAACTTAGGGCCTTCTGTGAGTTTGAGCAATAAGCACTGAGAAACAATTTGATCAGTGTACCTTATTATCCTTGATGTCCCTTATTTTAGCATTAGTTTGCATGATGAACAAGTAACCTTACCTAGTGTGGCCTAAGTGTGACTCTAGATGCAGATTGACATGGTGAACTCGTAACTGTCTTCTGACATGACCTAGAAAGCTAATCAGTTCATGGACAACTAGGGATGTGCAGCAAATACCTATATCCCATAAAGGGATAAAAAAAACTCATGAAGTTAATTCCTGATGAACAATTAATTGTTACACCATTATCATTAACATAACAGGTTTGATACACTGAGTAAGGAAACCATTCTGTCAGTGGCAGAAAGTTCAGTAACCAAAGGAGACAGATTTAAGAGGCAGAAGAAACACATGAATGAGGAGAAACATTTCTTTTTTTTAGATGCTATAACTGGAATACATCACTGGAAAAGGAAGTACATTTAATAATAACTTTAAAAAGGAAATTGGATAAACATTTACAGAATCATTGAATTTATAGTATAGAAGGTATATCTGCACTGGCTCTTGAAAGAACTATCAAGCTAGACTCATTCTCCAGCCCTCTAAGTTTATCACTTGTAAATATATATTCAGCTCTGTTTTGAAACCACTCTCACAAGCGATGACCTAGTGGTATTATTGCTGGACTCTTAATCCAGAGACCTATATAATGTTCTGGGGGCCAGGGTTCAAATCCAGCTATGAAGATGGTGGAATTTGAATTCAATAAAAACAAATCTTGAATTAAGAGTTTAATGATGACCATGTATCCATTGTTGATTATCAGAAAAAACCCATCTGGTTCACTAATGCCCTTTAGGGAAGGAAACTGCTATCCTTACTTGGTCTGGCCTATATGTGACTCCAAACCCACTACAACATGGTTGACTCTTATTTGCCCTCCTGGCAATTAGGGATGGGCAGTAAATGCTGGCCTAACCAGTGATGCCCTCATCATGTATATGAATTTTTAAAAATGCAGTGCATTCCAAATCCTAACAATGCTCTGAGTAAAGAAGTTTCTCCTCATCTCACTCCTTGCTGACAATTCTTGAATTTGTGATTCCTAGCTATTGACATACCATCTATGGAAACAGAATAACCTTTTTTTACCTGTCAAAATTGTTCATGATTTTGAACACCTCAAGAAATTCACCTCATAATCTTCTTTGTTCCAAAGAGAATAAGTTCAATTTCTCTAACCTTGAAAAAAAAACCTGAATTCCTGTTATCATTCTTGTTAATTTTCTTTGGACTCCCTTCAGAGTTTTAACATTCTTCCTTGAATAAGGTACCTAAACCCGAACACAGTACTCCAAATGTACAAATGAATTGCAGGAGTTATGGCATCATGTCATTTCTTTTTTACTCTAAGTCTCTATTCATCAACCCAAGCAGCTGATAGTCCTTCTCAATAACTATTTCAACTTGTCTGGCTACCTTCAGAAAATGATGGACATGAACCCCAAGGTCCCTCTGCTCCTGTACTCCCCTCAACATAGTACCATTGAGCTGGTATTGTTTCTCCTGTTTCTTCTATTTAAATGTATTACCTGACATTTCTCTGTCTTAAACTTCATCTGCCAGATGTCTGTCCATTTGGCCAACTTGTCAATGTCCTTCTGAAGTCGCTCAATGTCATTCCCATAATTCACTATTCTTCCTAGCTTAGCACTCATGCAGACCCTCTCTCATATGCACGCTCTCTCTCACACACACATACATACAACACCCACACGCAAACCCATGCACACCCCCTTTCACAGGTTTATACTCCATCACACTCACATTTTAGCAAGCATTCACACATCCAATCACACACTGTCTCACACGCACTCACACTCTCACTCTCATGCATGTGCGTACACTCATATAAGTCCACGGGGTGAATTTGCATTTACAGAATTATATTTGCAGATACATTCTATTTTTGCTCAAAAAGCACACAACTGCAGTTAGTCAATCCAGATAACATTTTATAAATTCCACTTTGGAAATAGAACCAGACTGATTCAAGATTGGGATACCGACAGACTCTAACCTCACACCTTTAATGCATTGTCTGAGCTGAGATATCACTTTTTAAAATATAAAATCTTAAGTAATCTCCAGAATATGACTCAAAAGATGTTCTGGTAATTACATATTAATGAACCGAAACCTGCAACTCATTCTAAAAGATGAAAGACTTAACAGCAATTTAGGCTTGTTCAATGTATCATTTCAGTTATATGACACTGTAAACTTTTGCTATAAATTCTGTGTCTTATGATCCTGTTCCACAACCACCTGCTGAAGGAGTGGCGTTCCGAAAGCTAGTGCTTCCAAACAAACCTGTTGGACTATAATCTGGTGTTGTGTGATTTTTAACTTTGTTCACCCCAGTCCCAAACCAGCTCCTCCACATCATAGCTTAGTATCGTATGCAAATTTAGAGATTTTGCCCACAACACCCATCTCCAAGTCGTTTACATATATCCAAAAGAAACAACAGTCTCAACATTGATCCCTGGGAACACCACTTTCAACATGCCATCCAATGTAATTTATACACACCCTCTGTTCCTATTTCTTTTAGCCATATTCTAATCCATGCTGCCAAGAACACATCAATCCCAAGCATTTCTAACCAGCCTGGCATGAGGCACCATATCCAAATATACAACATCCACAGCACTAACCCATCCACTGCCTGGGTCACCTTGGCAAAGAACTCAAACAATTTTATCAAACATGACCTGCTCTTGACAAAGCCACATTGACTGTCATTAACTTATTTTTCTCATAGGGTATATTTACCTTATCAGGTGTTATGACCTCCCTCAGCTCTCCCAATATTGATGGTAACCGCTCAGGTCTGTAGTTTCCAGGGTTATTCTTTGCCCCTTTCTTAAAAAAGGGTGTCACACTCACAATCGCCCAGCTCCCTGGAACTAATCCTGAGTTCAGAGAGGCCTGGAAACTTTTCTTCAATGGCTCTGCAATTTGCTTCTTTACCTCTCTCACAAATCTAGGATGCATCCCGAATCAACTTTTCTACCTGGAGTGCTAACAGCCCTTTTTTAGTTAAAAATCACACAACACCAGGTTATAGTCCAACAGGTTTATTTGAAAGCATTAGCTTTCAGAGCGCTGCTCCTTTATCAGATACTTTTTAAAATCACCTCTTTTTTATCTATCACCATATTGCTCAGTTGCTTGACACTTGCATTTTCACAGGCTGTGCTAAAACAAATAATAAAGTGTTCTTCAAATATACTAATGGTAAAGGATAGTGAAGGATAGAATGGGGGCCATAAGGAACAAGTATGGAAAGGTGATCCGATTTCCTCCCACAGTCCAAACATGTGCAGGTTAGGTGAATTGGCCATGCTAAATTGCCCACAGTGTTAGGTGAAGGGGTAAATGTAGGGGAATGGGTCTGTGTGGGTTGCTCTTCGGAGGGTTGGTGTGGACTTATTGGGCCAAAGGGCCTGTTTCCACACTGTAAGTAATCTAATCTAAAAAAAATCTAATCTAAAATGCTCACTGAAGTATAGGATAAGGCAGAGATATTAAATGAATATTTTGCTTCTGTCTTTACCAAATTAGAAAATGGTGAGAGTGACACCAAACGTGATCTCAATATCCCAAAAATCTAAACCCTTCCCTCTACAGCAGCCTTCATGTCATCTATTTATCTTGTTTGCTTAACTTGTGAAGCTCATGGCACAGGTAACATTTCTGAAGTCCTCTCCCTTTCACTCTCCCTTTCCAAACATTTGGTCAGATATTCCAATATATCCTGAATCCTCGCACTTGGAAGGCAACAGATTATATGGGACTCGTGATCTTGGTCGCAAACTAGACTGTCCATCCCTTGAACTATTGAGTCACCCATTGGCTACTTTCTTTCCAATTCAGCCTTTGATATTTGGTCCTCTGTAATCCAGTTCTCTGTCATGGTAAGAGAGCTGACTTCTCCCAGAATTCTCCTCTGTCACTTCTTACCACTGCCCTCTGTTGGATACTGTTCCTCCTGTTGATCACGGGGTCCTTCATGATCCCTTTCTCAGTTGTGGTGAACGAACCGATGTTCCTGGTTCCTTTTCATTCGCTTTTCACCATTGCTGTGATGTGAATGCTATTCGTCCTTTTGAGCACCACATCCTCTGTAATTCCCTCTTCTTGTTAAAAAAAAACTTTACAGGACAATGGAAGGAAAGCTGACATCAAGTTACATTGCTCTGCAAAGAATCAGCACAGAAACAATAGGTCAAATAACCTCCTGGTGTGCTGTATTATTCTATGGAAAAGAAATATTGATGGATACCTTCCTGTGTGGTATGTACTTTCCCTAACATTGGTATCTTATACCTTATAACATTGGTATCTTATAACTTATTAAATTGATTTCAATTTTGCATTCATCACCTGATAGTTCAATGCATATATGTTGTTCTATAGAGACTGCTACATGGTAATGGAAACAAATATATCACCATGACAACTACAATCACCTTGGAGACTGATTAAAACCAGTAAGAGCAGCATGGAAATCTCATCAGGTGATGAAGAACAAATTACGCCAAAGCTCTCCATCAGCTATTTGATTTTGATGGTGAATTTAATAGAAAACATCGAAATGTAATAGCAGCTCTTAGTTGATTAACTTCACTTAAATATTCTTTTAAAATATTACACATCCTTGTTATCAAAAGACTTTAATTCGGAAAACTGTGTAGTGGGTTAATTTAAAAACAAACGTATTCTTTTTAATATTTCTAAAAACCATCTTGGTGTTTTAGCAGATATTTAAGATTAATTGTTGGGAGAAACTACCTCTAACGTTTGAACGACCACTTTGGATGAAAAGATCCTCATAGGAATGATACATAGGTTTGGAGGACAATTTTTATTTATGCTATATCGCCTTGAGAGAAATGATGCTAATAAATGTTACAACATTCCAAAATGAATCGCATTACTTTAAAGTGTAAATTTCATCCTAGCATCATAAAGTTTCATTATATGAATGTTGTGTTTTATGAAATCTGCATTATATTTCTTAATTGAGCTTAGTAACATTCTAGCATTCCATGAAAAAAAGTTCCAACTGAAATTTATTTTATCGTTACCACAGTTGAAATGTAATAAAATCTGTATGTCAATATCAGGAATTTGTTTGCGAAAAGAAAATGCCAGTGATAAAATAAATCCAGAAAATATTAAAACTCATTGTGCAGTATGATTTCAAATACATGAAATATTAATTTCTCATCTTTGTTTTAGCACAATAGAGGTGCACAAGTGTTGAGTTTTTTTTTTCTGAGATCCCTACACACTTGGTGCAACTGCAACATGCCAACTTCTGTGTACAAGCAAAAGTTATTAAGCACAGCACAGTCCAATACAAGCTTTGGAGAAACCCTGAACACTCTTTGCCATGCTTGCAAGGCATGTTCAGGGAAGCTCTCGGAACAAAGGAAACTGGCCTTTCTTTATACAAAATCTTTACATCCTGGTTAGTAATACTCACAAGACAACCTCCAGTCACTCCCTCACAGTCACATGCCACTCAAGACACAATGCAGTGACCACCTCACCTCTAGAAACAATGTAACGCAAATCATCCCTTAATGGCCAGACTTGGTGTGAATTGTATTTTTTTAAATACAGGGAGTAGTCAGAATTTCAACTATCATGTTCTTATTGATTTCTGAATAGGGGATGAAAATGTAAATCATCTCTGAATAGCAAGGGATTAGAATGTAAACCTCTTACATTCCACCTATAAGATAAAGACACACCACCCTACCGCATTCAATTTCTTGCAGTTCAGCAGAGCAAATTAACTCTTCAATATCACACAAGCAGAAGAAAAACATGAAGAGGATTTGGAGGAACTGGAAGGATATTTGTTTCTCATCACATATGACTAAGATTCCAGCACAGAATCTTATACATTTCAATAAGATCACCTCATTATTCTAAACTCCGGTAAGATTACACTCAACTTGCTCAAGCTTGCCTCATGAAGTAGGGATGAGGAGGGCGAACATTTATGGGATTAAAAATAAAAGTGTACAATTGCTATAGATGTGCTTGATTTTTGTGGTAACAATTGTCCATTGTTACACAGACCAAAGCAATGAGGGTTAACAGAAGTTGAATTGCCTTAGAAACCAACAGACGTGAGGTTGAGATTGAGATAAAGGAGACCTTACTATGAGTTGTGAATTATAAGGTATGCTGAAAACTTGGTATTTCTGAAGAGTTCTTCTGGGTAACCAGGGCATCTTAACCCTAGCGTACGTCTGAATGCATTTTTGTTTGCTGAACCCCAGACTTAAGGTAGATGTTTACACCATATGAATTTGATGCAGCAAGTGAAGTCCTCATGATATCAATTGGTGACACTGGATTGAAAGTTGACATCAGATGATATATGGACATGCTTATCTTACCACTCATTAGGTAGGGAGGTTTGAAACAAACAACTGATGATCTGATTTGTGGATACAGTAACTACAGACACTGTGATGCCACGATCATGGTTCAGTTCCCTGTCTAAGCAAGAAGATCATCCCGTAATTGTTTTCAGGTAATGGAATTGATTGTTTCAATGGCTGAAGGATAAAACTGGAAAAGACTGTTTCCTAGAGAACCGGTGGGGTAAAATAGGAAGACTGTTCCGGAAGATAGAACTATCAGACTTTAAACATTACATTAATCAAAGCACATAGTAACTTTCGGGAGGGTGCTGTATTTTTGCTAAATAAAAATGAGTAGGGTGTCAGTAAAATTATCAAGGATGGCAAGGATCCATTATGGGCTCCAGACATGCATAAAAAACAGTGAGATAAACAAGTGAAAGGGAAATGGGAGAATTGTAAAATGATTTTACATAAATCTTGCATTGATATGTGCCAGTAAGAGAAATTAGGGGTAGAAAGACTGACTCAGGAAAATGAACTGCAGCAGGAAGATTGGGGATACACAGTTTCAAGTCACAGGTTTGTACTGCAGAGTTAGGAGCTGTAGTGCCAACTGACATCATGCAACAGTACGGTACATATAGTCTGCATGCAGAGAGCTACTTCAGTTGCGGTATAACAGCTCAGCAAAGAACTCACAAAAAATAAAAGAAAAGTGAGATTTTGACACAGAAGTTGATTGTTGCCAGAGAAGTATTAAGACAAACAGTTGAAAGATCTCACGGAGGAGAAGATCACTTTCTGTATAGATTTTGGATGTTCAGATTAAAAGAGAAATTCGACAGTCACCGGGTATAGATAACTGCTGAGATAAGGATAGACCGGCTTCCTTTTCAGCAACACTATATCCCTGCTCCATATCTGCTTGATTGCAAAAGAAGCATTCTGTACCCCTCTCTTCCACCAAACTACAAGTTGAGACATAAAACAGAAAATCTCGGAATAAAAGAAAATGGCTGGGAGAAAGTAAGAAAATAAATCAGAAGGCGAACATAAAGTTTAAGGTACAGCATATAGAGAAAGTAAAAGAAAACAAACTTCTGTATGAACATGAAATGCTCAATTTGTGCATTTTGTTGAATATATTTTTCTGTTGTTAATGTAATATCTTTGAGTGTTACTGTTACTAAATCAAATGTTCACATTCTAGAGTTTGCTATTGTATTTTTAAAACCTCCTTAATTGTTAACGGTTGTTTAATATGTATTTATAATGTACTAGAGATTATAAACCTGTTTAAACTACATTTATTTCCCCTGGAGCTTCTGATCAGGCAATACATTTTGTACTCTGAGTTTATAACTCATTACATAAATTCATATTTCTAAGTTCCATGGAGATATAAAATTGTGAATAAGATTACTGAGTGGACCTATGTAAAGTTAATTTGTGCATTTATGTAAAATAATTACGGTTGGGATTTTATTCTGTTATTACAATTCTCTCAGATAGAAGAGAATTACAGTGAGTGCAAATTGCTTAAACTATTTCTGTGAATTGTAGTGTTCTGTCTCTTATGGGAGATACCTATGGCTGTGAAAGGCTGCTAATAACTGCTGTTTGGAGTCAGAATGTTAAAGGTTTTTTTCAGAGCAATCACCTCTTTTTCAGATCTAAATTAAAGTTGCATGAAAGTCAATTGAAGGAAGAAGATTAGAGACAAACGGTGTGCATCTTCCCTTTATCTTTTAAAAAAAGGTGCACTATCTTATGTTACATTTAGTTTGACAATAAAATTTTAGATAAAAGTTTACCTTCAAAATTAAGTTTACGTTATCCAGTTTGGAATTTTGAAGTGAACTTCCAAATATTTTTGAATGTATGGATGAGCATTTAACTCTGGATGATAAGGTTTAGAGTCAGAGATGCACAGCATGGAAACAAGCCCCTTGGTCCAACTCGTCCATGCAGACCGGATATCCTAAATGAATCTAGTCCCATTTGTCAGCATTTGGCCCATCTCTCTCTCCTACATCTTCCTATTCATATACTTAACCAGGTGCCTTTCAAATAATGTAACTGTAGCAGCCTCCATCACTTCCTCTGACAGCTCTTCTATACATACACCACCCTCTGCATGAAATGTTGCCTCTTAAGTCCTTCCTAAATCTTTCCCCATTCACCTTAAACCTATGCCCTCTAGTTTTGGACTCCCCCACCTTCACCCCTCCACCACCCCTCCAACCTTGGCTGTTCACCCTATCTATTCCACTCATGATTTTGTAATCCTCTATAAGGTCAACCCTCAGCCTCTGATGCTCCAGGGAAAACAGCTGCAGCCTATTCAGCCTCTCCCTATTTCTCAAACCCTCCAATTCTGGCAACATCCTTGTAAATCTTTTCTGAACCCTTTCAAGTTGCACAACGTCTTTCCCATATCAGGGAGACCAGAATTGAACACAATAATCTAAAACTGGCCTAACCAATGTCCTGTTCAGCTGCAACATTATTCCCAACTCCTGTACTCAACTCACTGGCGAATAAAGGCAAGCATATCAAATGCCTTCTTCATGATCCTGTTGCTCATATTAAATGTTTATTCGTGTGAATTGGTACTTTAAGAGAGAAAGGAAATCTTGGATATTCAAAACATTGGAAGTGTAATTTAAAAACAATGGAAATATGTTCGAAAATCTGAGAAAGTAGACATTAAAGAGTTTGAAACAAAAAAAAATCCAGAAGGGATGTAGGTTTTCCTTTGTTTAAAAAAAACAAAGCATATGGGTTTTATTTCTCCTCCTACGAGAAACTATTTATGCACAGCATCTTTTGCTCACCCCTTTTAGCAGAGAATTAATTTAGCAGGAATCTTAAAGTGATTACACAACTCTTACAACTTGTTTAGATATTTGGCATTATAAAATTTCAAGTTTCTGAATTATGAGAAATGGTTGGATGAATTCACTCATTCTGCCTGAATCAAAATTAATCTGCTGTGTTTTTTAACAAGTCATTGCAAGTGCAACTAAGGGTCAGATTTCCTAAGAGAAAATGAAGACTTCAGATGCTGGAGAGTCAGAGTTGAAAAGTGGGACACTGGAAAAGCAGAGCATTTGTGTCATTCCTGATGAAGGGCTTATGCCCAAAACATCAGCTCTCCTGCTCCTAAGATTGCTGCCTGTCCTTGTTGTGCTTTTCCAGTGCAACATTTTTCAAATCAGAATTCCTAAGAGTGGCAACCCCACACAGAAGGCCACTCTGCTCCTTTTTTATGCGATGCTAGAGCTCCATATTCTTGACTGGAGTTTCCATACAGAAGTCTTTCACAAACACAAAGCTACACTTCTATTCTGATGGATCGCTTGTGTAGAATTGTCAGGGGAAGGCAAACTGCTGTCAAATGGCAAGTAGATAGGGTAAGTGTGAGATTCGAGTGCCAAATGAGTTGGATGGTATGGGTGCCAGGTGAGTAGAGTGCCAGTGTGTAAGATG